>NC_071505.1:45291348-45924383 GCF_027887155.1 Malaclemys terrapin pileata
ACTATATTACAGTTATATGAAGGAAAATGTTATCAGAGACAACAGGTACCCAAAGAGGCCCACATTTTTTCAGCCCTTGTCAGACTCATGAACCTGGTAAGACTGCAATTGTTTAATGGTTTTGATTATTATATTTCAGACTCGGTGTCTGGTGATTTACTCTTCTTTGTAATTAGATGTTTTGCCTGTATTTCATATACATGCAGTTTTCCTTTCATTGTCACTCTGTATCTATGTCACCTGGCCATAATGTTCTTGCTGTAGTGAAGAGTTGCTCCCCTATTGCTCAGGCATCTGTAAATATGACTCCAATCTCTCAAGGGTGAAGTACAAGACAAAGCAGAACCACATGATTGTACTGAGCATTTGTGTCAAGATTTCAGGGACCTGGCCACTGGGAACTGCGGTGCCCTGCAGGATAGTGAGTAGTGCTCTTTGGGGAAAGGCAATGGATTCTCCACTGTGGTATTAGTTCCCACAGTTGAGCACAAAAGAACCATGGAAGCTACTCCAGTCTTGAGGCTGAACAAACAATATACTATGAACTAACCAGAAAACAGCAGCTCTGACACTTAGCCTTTAGCGTGGATAAAATGCGGGGGGGAGCTGGCCGAACTTTGGGGAAGCTTCATGTCTCAGGCCATAGGCAGTTGACTACTTAGACTCTCTCTGTCATTCTGTTATTGATTCTCTACACAAGTACACATAAGTCACTACTCTTGAGGGTGAGTGAAGGCCACAGAGCATAAGCTGCTGTCACTTATGATGATGATCTAGCCCCATTTTCATCTGTTTCCTTAATGAAATACCCGCCAGCTGTTTCTCAATCCATGCAGTGCTTATTCTTGCATTGCTCTTCAGTCTGTCACAGGATGGATGGGGTGAACAGTGTATGTGTGTGTGTGTGTGTGTGTTTATAAATATATAGAAGGGAGCAGGGGCAGAAAGGGCATTTTTTCCTCATTGCCACTTGGTCTTTCTTCTCTCCCCATACTCCCCTTCATTTGTGTGATCTTTTTTTCATTTTGCTCTCTTTGCACCACACAGTGAAAGGACACATGAAAAATGTGTATCACTTTTTATGCCAAGACACTGTATAACAATGAAATAAATGCAATACTATAATTAAAATTTGGTCCCTGATGTTTAGTATTACATTTGGGGAGGGATAGCTCAGTGGTTTGAGCATTGGCCTGCTAAACCCAGGGTTGTGAGCTCAATCCCTGAGGGAGCTACTTAGGGATCTGGGGCAAAAATCAGTACTTGGTCCTGTTAGTGAAGGCAGGGGGCTGGACTTGATGACCTTTCAAGATCCTTTCCAGTTCTAGGAGATAGGATATCACCATTAATTATTTTTTCCTGCCATGCGGGCAGGGGACTGGACTCGCTGACCTCTTGAGGTCCCTTCCAGTCCTAGAATCCTAGAATCTATGAATTAATGAAGATGAAGGAAGCAGCATAGCATAACAGAAGGCAGTTAAAAGCAAGCCAGGATAAAGAGCAAAGTTGTAATACTTGTAAAATGATCCCTCTATTCATAAACCTCTGGGATCTCTTACAGAATCCAGCTTAAGTATAGAAACAAATCTAATTAGAAGGCTGTTAACACTCCTAAGTGAAAGCTCAGCTCTGTTCTAAACCAAGATAGCTGAAGTGCCTTCACTGCCTTGTCACTAATTGGTCATATGGAGCCCAGGGAGTTGCTAGGAGTGACATAATGAAAATGAAAGGCTATTGTTGAGTCACTGATAATTAAGTAGTGAGGAACTATTGGAAAAGCTGTTTTACTGCAGGTTTGGCAGTTTCAGACTGTTTGCAGTGGCCTAGCAGAAATGCCATGCCTTGTAAGTGATGCTCTTTTTTGGTTTTTGTTTGTTTTTCCACTGACTGTTAAGAGAGGTGTTGCAACTGACCTAAGACGTTTTTGGCTGTAAATGTAAATGCAAGGAAGCAATATTTAATCTTTTCCAAGAGCTTCTATTTCATGCCTGACTGAAAGCCAAAAAGTAAAGCCCCCAAACAGATGCCATTTTAGGATTATGTCAGTCAGAGTAGCCTGCATGTGTTAAAACTGTATGTGTCAGAATTGACTATGTGCCACGTAGGTTTAGCTGGTATTCATCAAATTACCTTCCCATCTGTAACTGTGATATAACAAAACTGAAAAGAAACCATTAGAATGTTTGCATCTGATAATCTGAGAACAAGTCAGTCTTATTAACTATATGAATAAGACCCTTTTCCCTTGGCAATTTCTGTAAACAGTCAAACATGACCAGACATGACAGCCCTTTCTTGGTTCTGAGATATTATCCACATGGTGAACTATGTGCCTGAGGTTCTGCAGATAATGGAGGTGGAACAAACATTACAGTGAATGAACCTGTCTGTCTTATGAGGTGACATCAGCTTGCATCTTCACCCACAACAGGCAAAATACAAGTATTATTATGGAAATTGCATCTTGACACTGATATAACAAACATTTCGTGACCATTTGGAGTATGTTTATCTAAAACAGTTTTTCTTGTTTCAGCAAAGTTACTGCACACACTGGTACAGTAATCAGCCAGGACAATAATGGAGGAACTTTTCACCCTAAAACCATTAGGCAAATACATTTACATTATACTAAGCACATAAGGGAAAAACAAAGCACTAGATAAGGGCCCAATCCTGAAAATGTTTTACTAGTGTTTTACTCTCTCATGAGTTGTGGTGCAGAAGTTAATACTACTGCTTATGGTCACAGCCTGTGCTGGGGATGGTGCAGTGTCTCAAGGTTTGCTCCACCTGCATTCTGCCTCAGGGAGCATTCTTCTTGGAGTTCCCCAGTACACACAGAGTACATCCACTGCTGCTCTCCCTACATGGCCAGCCAGGAATTGGGTGTCAGGGACATGTCCCAATCTTTTCTCTACCCTTCCCACAATCCTTTGGAGTCTTGTATCTCATGAGCACAGATAGGGACAATTCTCTCTGTGTCTTGGGGTATGTACAGATTGCATTTTTTCCTACTACTTTGTGGGGGCAGATGGGTGTGGCTCTCCTAAACCTTTTTCTCCCAGCCCCTGCACACTCACAAAGCAGTAGGGCACAAAGCAGCATTCAAATAAGAGCCTGATCCTTAAAATCATTACTCCTAACTGATAGATATTTTCCTAATCCTTCTTTATAAAGTATTCCTACTTACCAGCTGATTATCATTCTATTCAACTAGCTTTACTCAGTTATTGTTGCAGTAGCCATATAATTTACTGAAAGGGCAGATTTAAGGATTTCAATGAGGCAGAAGTTCATACGTTTAAATCAGATAGTTTGGTCGGAAGGGTCTGAAAACCAAAAGAAGACACCGTATGAGCCACTGTGATAGAATCATTCACTCAGTGGGATGCAGGAGAATCACCATTTGTAAAAAATTTAAAATAATATAGGCAAGTTTGGTTAAAAATGGACTGAATGCTTTTATTAAAAAAGATGACATTTGAAGGGTCGGGGGAAGGATGATAGGAACATTAATACAAGGATGTACACTACAGATAAAAAAAAAATTCCATGAGTAGGAATACAGATAATCCACAGTGGAAATTGTCCCTCATTGTGCACTTGGTATGTCCACGCATTAAAATAATTGGAAAGAACCTGAATCTGCTTCCCCTAAAGTCAATGGCAAAGCTCTCTCCTTCAGTGGGAATAGAAGCCAGTCAAAAGACTAAGATAATATCTAGAAGAGCTTTCTAAATTGTGATAAAAAAAATTAGGTCAAACTCACCTGTATGTTTAAATTCTTCCCTTTAAAGTTTCCCACTCATTGGTACGGAATGAATTTTCCTTGAATGCACTTCTCCTCTTGCTACACATTTGCATAGTGTACACTGTTTTCAGAGACAATGTATCAGAGGGCACAGAACACCGTGGTTAATATCAGATGTTGTTTCGTATAGTGCCATACATTTATTATACTCTTTCCTCCTCTTCATTCTTTTTCAGTGGGTGCCCAATCCTACAATGGGCAGAACACCACTTAAGGTATATATAGGAAAACTCCCATTGATTTCACCCAGATTTGAACACATTGGTCCTGCAGCTGGGTTCCCATTAAATCTGTTGGAATTTGAGGGCCAAAGCCAATTGAAGTCAAAACACAGTGAGGAACTTTTTACTCACGGGAAAATTCTTTCCTACGTTAGAAAAACTCATATAGGAGTCAGGAAATGTGGTGAATTTTAATTTGCAATGATGCCTTCTAATTGATCTAAAGTGATGGGCAAAGAGGACAGGATTTGCCCTCTTCACAAGAGCCAGATAAGGGAATTAGTGCCCTAAATCAGAGTCTGTCCTGAAATCTACCTAGAACATCTTAAAATATCTGCAGAGGTCACGGCCATCCATACAGAGGACAATTACCTCCAAACTCCTTCCCAGCAACTGCAGGCCTACGTGGAAACAAATCCCCTGAAGGATCCATAGTCCCAAATTGTCCCTGCTGCACTAACCCCAGTAATCCTGAACTAAATTTAATGGATAAACTGGGGTATTTCATGAAAATGGAAACTATTCTTTATACTATTCTTTATGCTCACAACTAATCACTTCAGCAGATGTAATAAAATTGGTGATCTATTATGGAGCCATTTAGAGATGAAATGCAGAAAAAATCCTTTTTCTTTTCACTGAAAAAGCAAAATATAGTAAATTATATTTGTTTTTTATGAAGTTTTGCATTCTTAATATTAACTAAAGATGAATAGGTTACATTTTTCATCTTTAAGTCCTTCTATTTTTGTGGTATTACCAGAAATCTATGGAAGACCTCTGATGGGCAAAATTAATATTCTAAACTCCCACAAATTTTAAACAGAGATTATATGGCAATATGAATGGACGTATCTTGTTTTTCAAAGTAATGAATTCAAATCTTGTTTGGGTTGTGGGATTTTTAATATTTCTATTCACTTTTTCCAGCAAGGTGAGTACAGATTGCTTTAGAAGAATAGTAATAATCAAAGCAAAAGAAATCATTCAAAACAGTCCACCTGTAAAAAAAAAAGGGGCAGATTACAAAAAGAACTATGCAACTGCAGCATCACTTAACCTTTATAACAATTCCACTGAAGAATGCATTTAATAAAGAAATATACAAGTTAAAATGTATTTATATGGAGGTTCATAAAGGTGAAAGATTAAAAAAATGATCAAGGAAAATAAGTTCTGGCATTTCATTGCGTTACCTACTGTCAAAATTTGACATCAACATATTACTTTATTTATATGCAGACAATTCAAAATATGGCAAAATGGAAGCAAAGAGGCAGCTGACTCAAAGCAGAAACTTTGTTTTCATTTAGATGAATAGATTATTATTTATATTGCCATAGTGCCTAGAAGACCTACTCAGGGACTAGGACCTCATTGTGCTAGGAACTGTACAAACACAGAACAAAACGACACTCCCTGCCACAAAGAGCTTACAAGCTAAGTATAATAAGTTAATAAATAATAATAGTAATAAATAACCCATACCAGGTTTTCCATTATTTTGCCTGGGGTTCATGTCAGACTAACTGGTGTCTAGTTTCCTGGGTCATCCTGTGTACTCTTTTTTAAAATATTGGTACAATATTAGCTTTTTTTTCGAACTTTCTGGGATTTGCCCAGTGTTCCAAGATTTGCTAAAAATCAGCCTTAATGGTTCAGGCATAGTGCTCTCTTTGGCCAATTCTTTTAACACTCCTGGGTGCAAGTTACCAGATCGTACAAATTTTAAAATGTTTAAAAGTTGCTGTCTAACATCCTCTGTTGTTACTGATGGAATAGGAAGTATTTCATTATCACTGTAAGATATGGCTATATCATCCTGCTTCTTTCCAAATACATAACAAATATATACTGAATACTTCTGCCTTTTCTGCATTATGACTGATAATTTGACCATGCTTATCTAGTATCAGACTTATACCTACATTTTGTTTGTTCCTGATATATTTAAAGAGTTCCTTCTTATTGTCCTTAATGCTAATGGCCATAGAGTTTTTCACTTCCCCTATCAATTGTCTGCATTTCCTAACTGGTGTTTTTGTATTCATTGCTTTCAGCTTCTCCATTTTCCAATCATTCATTTATATATATTTATTTATTTATTTATTATTGTTTCTTTTATCTTCCCTCTTAAGCAGGATGTTGTTTAATAGAAGAATTCTTTTTACATGATTGCCAAATTGAGGTTAGTTGGGCATCTAATAAATAATTCTTAGACAATTCCCAATTAACATTCACATTTTTATGTTTAAAATATTTTCTTCCACTCAATTTTGCTCATGATTATTTTCAGTTTTGTGCAACTGGCCTTCTTAAAGCTCCAAATATTACTGTACAAGACTATATTATGTTCACACACAGGAAATGAACTTAGATTGTATTCATTTGCATCTAGTCAATCATCAAATTTTAGTTCAGTGATCAATTCATCATTATCTATCAGAATGAGGCCTGATCTAAAATTACCCTGAATTGGTTTCAATATTTTTGTATTAGAGAATGGTCATCTATAATATTTAGACACACCAGGGAGGTTTTACCATTGGCAGCATGACACCTCCAGTTGATGTTCCCCTGACTGAAATTTCCCCCATTTTCTTTCTACACATTATAGATAGATATTTAGGGAGACACACACTTTCTGTTCCCTTGTCTGATTGGCAGGCTATGGCAGACCACCACTAGTACTCCATCTTGTGACTTATCACTTACGACATTGATCCTTAAGCATTCCAGATCCTGTCCTGAACTATTGGTAATTCTAAATCAGGTAATGGTATGTGTAATGTACAGTTCCACCCTCCTCTCTTTCTGCCCACTCTCTTTCCTAAATAGGTTGTATCCAGCGATTTTGATATTCCAGTCATGCAAATAACCCCATCAAGTTTCAATGATACCAATCACATCAAATTTCTTTATACAATTTAGTATTCTTGTTTATTGCACAACCAGGCTTCTAGCAATTGACAGATTTCTTCTCTTTTTATCCTTTGATTCTTTAATTCATGCTCCCTTGAGTTTGGCGAGAATGTGTGTGTATTCAAAGCTGGAACACTTCAGAGGAAACTCATTCTTTCTAATCTATAACCAAAGTTTATTTCAGATATACACAAAGGTTTCTTTAACTGACTAAGACTGACACACACACTGGGTATATTTACTTACAGGAAAGAGTATATTAATACAATTATGGAGCATGACTTTGAAAATGCCAAGAGTCACTTTTAGAAAATGATGTGACAA
Source organism: Malaclemys terrapin pileata (assembly GCF_027887155.1). Lineage (NCBI taxonomy): Eukaryota > Metazoa > Chordata > Testudines > Emydidae > Malaclemys > Malaclemys terrapin. Next base: position 45,298,630 of record NC_071505.1, read on the forward strand.
CATAGTCTAAATCTTCATCTTTTCTGCACACCCAGGGTGACTGATTACTGAAACTTTTTAAAATACCTCCACTGAGCCAGAAGCTAAACCCTTCTTAACTTCATGTGGGCTTTGTTTTGTGATGTAATTTACATAAGACGCTCCTGTATTGCTGCATTGAGACAGGGTATTAGTCAAGTAAAATATTGGAGCATAAGTTCTAGCAAAGCTGAGTCATGTAGAAAATGAATGTAGCAACGGCAGCACAGAAGTTTTCATGCATAACATAAGACTAATATCAGATTTTGATTAATTTGATAAATTGACAGCCTTTCTAGAATATAAAAGTAGTCAAAAGTAGAAATACCATTAGGTCTGTAAGGAACTCAAAGATAATCAGCAAAAGCTAATATTTTATGTTGCTGATATGACAGCATATAAGGCATTTAACAGAAGTTAAATATAGTATTGTAAAAGCCACTTGCAGGGTATTGCACACATGACAGATGCTAGTCACATCGCTTAATACAAAGTGTTCAGATACCATGGTAATGTGAATGCAATAGGAACCTGAATAAAGTGGAGATCACATGGATTTACACTCTTTTTTTTATATATACAGTATTTATTGCATGATACAATATTACCATTCTCCAAAGACAGGCAATAAAAACTTAGCATTTTTGAACACTTTCAATGTGAAAGGAAGCCTATAAATTAATATATCATGTCTAAAGTGAGTGGCTATTTAAGTTTGTTATAGCTTTGCTGTTCTGGGAGTAACTAAGGGAGCCCATTGATCTAAGTGTATCTTGCTTATTTTTAAAGAGATTGTCAAGGATGTACATAGATTCGTACATTTTAAAGCCAGAAGGGATCATTATGATCATGTAATCTAAGATCCTGTGCAACACAGACCATTTAATTTCACCTCTAACAATCCTATATCTTCTGGTTTAGCTAGACTATATCTTTTAGAAGGATACATTTGCAAAAACATTTTTATCTTTTGTTAACTATGTAGTTATATTAATCCTGCAAGAGTCAATCATAGAAACCTATACTGTGTATATTATACAATACTATGGATATATATTCTAGTTCTATAGGTTAGTATACCATATTTATCTCCATAGTATCTGAGCACCTTCCAGTAGTGCATTAAATAGTGGAACTAATCATCTATCACATGTTGTTTGGTTTCTGACCCTCTACCCTGAGGGAGGAGTGTGTGCAGTGGAGTGTCATGTTTTGGTAGGTTGTTATTGTTATTGTTCTTCTTAGTTTTCTTTTTCCTTTATGCCGCTTTTCCTACTGGGGTCGCAGTGGCAACATGGAGAGTAGGGAGGATCAGACCTCCTTTTCCTCTGCAACAGGTTCCAGCTCCTCCTGGGGGATTCCCCAGGTTCCCAGACCAGCCGGGAGATATAATCCCTCCAGCATGACCTGGGTTGGCCTTGGGGCCTCTGCCCAGTGGGATGTTCCTGGTAAAGTTTCAATGGAAGCCTCCCAGGGGGCATCCTTTTCAGGTCCCCGAACCACCTCAACTGGCTCCTGTTGATCTGGAGGAGTAGCGGCTCTACTCTGAGGCCCTCCCGTATAGCTGAGCTCCTCACCCTATCTCAAAGAGTAAACCCAGCCACCCTAAGGAGAAACCTCATTTCCACCACTTGTACCTGTGATCTCATCCTTTGGGTCATTACCCAAAGTTCATGACCATAGGTGAGGATGGGGACGTAGAGCGACCTGTAAACTTAGAGCTTCGTCTGAGAACTCAGCTCCTGCTTCACCATCATGGATCAGTACAGCACTCGCATCACTGCCACCACTGCACCAATCTGCCACTTGATCTCACGCTCCCACTTGCCATCACTCGTGAACAAGACCCCTAGATGCTTGAACTAGGCCACTAAGGGCAGCTTCTCCCCCCTGACCTGGAGAGAGCAGTCCACTTTCTTCTGGGAGAGGACCATGACCTTTGATTTGGAGGTTTTGCTTCTCATCCCAGCCGCTTCACAATCAGCAGCAAAACATTTGAGTTGTTATTGTTCAGTTTTGTTTTGTTTTTAATATTCATGTTGCTATATATTTGTTAGAGAAGGCAAGGTCAAAGAAATGTGCCTTGCACTTGGAGCGGATGGCGGTGAGATTTGTGATGGTTCTTAGTTCCTGAGGGAGTTCATTCCACAGTCTCAGATTCCTATCTCCTGCAAAGATGAGCTTTGACCTTTATTGAAGCGGGTTCCATTGTGCCAGAAGAGTAACGCTGTCACATATAGTCTTCATCCAGGAGCTTTAGGCAGCCTTTTAGATATCCTGGACCCAGCCCATGGAGCGCTTTGACAATAAGGACTGAGACCTTGAACTTGATTTGATATTCTATGAGAAGCCAGTTTAGAGAGCCGAGGACAGGTCTGATGTGCTCTCCATAGCCTGTGTTGCCTAGGAAATGTGCTGCAGCGTTCTGTACTAGTTAGAGTTTCCTAAGTGCTGAAGGTTTCATGCCCAGATGCTGTGGTCCAGCTGAGAAGTGGTGAAGGGGAGAATAATTGAGGCCAGGTGATCACCCACCAGAATGCAATGAAGTCTCCTAGTCCACTAGAGATGATGATGAAAAGCATTATTTGTGAATGCTGCTATATAAGAGCTTGGCAATTAAACACAATGACAAGATTTGCTCCTATATTTTGTGTGTATGTATATAGAGAGAGTATGCAAGAGAGAAAGAAATGAATGGATCTTTAGATAACTGGCTTAGCAGAAAGAGCAACATGAATGGATGTTGAAGCATCCATGGCTGAGCTTAATGGGGAGCAATGAATGAAAACACTGACTTCCAAGATGTCAAATCTCTTTTAATCACTGGGCATACCCATCAATTTAGACTTTAGATTTCCTTGCAGGAGGGATTGAGAGGTTTGCTGATGCTTATAATGTTATTTGCTGATAGACATATACACCGTATTCATGTATGCAAAAACAAAGTACTTTAAATGCAACAGCTATTTACCCAGGTTCTTATATTGGGGCCCATTTTAATAGAATTTGAACATCTGTTTAGTATACAGACTGAGACAGACAAAAATGAAGTCAGCCTTTTAGAAAAAGGAGGGCAGATTGTGCTTGATAAGGAAAAACAAGACAGAGACCCAAAGGAAACACCGAGTGGTTTGCTCCAGGTCTCTCACACTGAGAAAGTTCATGGTACATATTATTATGACTTATGATAAGGCCATGATTGATAAGAACGTGTGCTTGTAAGTTTTCTTAAGCTTATTTTTATCAGTCTGTAGCAGCAATAAGTTGACTGGAAAGTTTTAATAATAATAATAATAGAGTTTCTATATAATCCATTTTATTTGGTGTTTCTTATCATGTAAGACTGTGGCTTTGTAAACAAGGCTATAGACCAACTCAGCAGGCAAAACTCAGCAGGCAAAAATCTGCTGGATTTTATGAGTACCAGGTTTGGCCTGTACAGTTCAATTCTCTGTGGCTGCACTGAAATAAAACTTCTATTGTCTCAGCGTATCTGACAATGGCATGACACTCAAGACATAATCAGCTTGTTTTGTGCTGAGTTGTTTTGCCTCATTAGCTGAGTTTACAGAAAAGCATTTGAGCCACAAGCCTAGGCTTAAAGAAGCTATAGTACTGCACCATCTTTGAATGTCTAGTGGAGCTTTCAGCATTGTAACATGGACAAGTGCTGAGCAGACAGGTTTTAGGGGCTTCAGGAGGGGGGCCTATAAAACATGTTTCTTTGGTTTGATTTCTTTGGAATGTATACAAATCTCATATACTGGAAAAACTGTTATTTGCATTGAGATTATGTTCCCAGATATGGGTTATTAATTTAGCAAAAAGAATCCTTCTTAACTAAAACTCTTTCTCTTAGTTAATCTGATGTCTGCCTCCCAGATTATATATTTATAAACCACATTCCAGTGTATTATTTTTACTAGGGAAGAAAGTGTCTGAACAAGCTCTGCAAGGTCTGTCATCCATTTATCGAAAGTACCAGATTCTAAACCTCCCCAGCATTGTTTTACCTAATAATCATCTGCAGAACTTTTTTTTTGTCAAGGAATTTACAAAGCATCTGTTCTTGCAAAATGATAAATATATATTTCCAGCTATACTAATTTAAGAATTATCTAATACAGTCACATCTATTGGGCACAGAGATAAACCCTAACATATTACTCAGCATGGGTGGCACGTTTCTTTGCATAAAGCTTTCCTAACACCAGGTTTCTTATCATGAACAGAATTATTTATGTAAATATAGACCAGAGATATTCAAAACACAGGTTTTCCAAGAGATACAGAATAAAAATACTATTGACTTTTGTGCAGTTCGAGGCTCTGACTAGTTCTGTCTTCACCCTTCGGCATTTGCAGAAGAGACTGAATTTCTGACACTCAATATAAATAGACTCACTTTCTCATCTTTACCGTTTTCTGCACCAGAATAAGGCTTATAGGGAAAAAAATAAAACAACCCCTCCAGGATTGGTTTATTAATACAACTTCTAGAACATCCTCTCTTTACAGGGCATGGTCCTAATTATATCTCCATTTATTGTGACTATGTCCATGCAAATCTGTTATGACAATATCTCCTTTTCTGTAATCAATCCAAAAGACTCACCCCTTGTTCGTTTGCAGCAGTGCACGCAAAAGTGGCTCTAGTACTTTAAATTCTGTAAATCATTTATATTTGGAAACCATGATACCAAAATTGATCCCCACATCACTGTACATTTCTTACACTGTTTTCCTTATCTGCAGTCTCTAGTGGTCTAATTTCTCCATGTCAGGACACTTCAGTTTGCTTCTGTCCACTTATTTGTTACCCCTTCAGATTTGGTATAATCCACATATTTGATCATGAACTGATTTATCCCAAAGAAATTTGCAAACCCTGTAATACATGAAGCAGCTGTGAAGGTTGCAGAATGGTGGCTGTTATTTTAACTTTGGTTGCACAAAAGCTTCTGGAAACCCTGAAAGAGCTAAATGCTAAAATTAGTGAAAGCCAGTAGAAAGCATCACTGCTTGAAGCTTCATAGATGCACCACCATTATGCATCACCACTCTGCAGACCACCTGAAAGTGCTCTGAAAACACTTAAAGCAAAAAGACAGCTAAACCTGAACCTACCCTCTAATGGAATAGCGTAAAAGGCGGCAGAACTGCTGGAGTTCAAAAAAAGGAGTTGATGATCAGGAGAGGGAGATGAGGGTCAAAGAAAAATAAGAGTCCAACTTGGAGGGGGAAGTTGAGGGGAATTGAATGGGGCTCAGGGATGAGGATCATGGAGGATAGGTCCATTAATGGCTATTAGCCAGGATGGGCAGGGATGGTATCCCTAGCCTCCGTTTGCCAGAACCTGGGAATGGGTGACAGGGCATGGATCTCTTGATGCTTATCTGTTCTTGTTCATTCCCTCTGGGGCACTTGGTATTGGCCACTGTCAGAAGACAGGATACTGGGCTAGATGGACCTTTGGTCTGACCCACTATAGCTGTTCTTATTTTCTATAAGAAGGAGACAAAAGATCTTGTTATGTTCAGTAATCTTCACATAGGCAGCAGAACTTTTAGATGCTAATTCTAATAGAATTTCAAAAAATATAGGGGCAAACATTCAGAAACTAACGTTGAAAGCCTATGCACAACTGAAAGAGAATGATGTCCAGGAACTTGGGGCCAGCTTGTTTCCTAAGTGGCAAAAAGCTACATAGGTGATTGGAAATTCCATGAAATTCTACTCACACAAATTTTCCTCTGTCTAACATTCAAGGCAGAAGCAAAGAGGGTTTAGCTCCCTGAAACCACTGATCTGCCAGGATCCTCATGGATTTCTGAAGGTCTGCAGAAGATAAGGATGTCAATGCAGAGTCTCTGGGCCTTTGCACACCACCTTGGCACTCCCGGTTTCCACGATAACATGTCTCCTGCAGGATCTATGCACTCATGAAGAACCCTGCTGGCTTTAAACATCCCCTCCGCCCCTTTCAGAGTGGAAAAAATTAATTCAATGTGGGAGAAAGCAGGTGGGATCACATTCACATTTACAGTATTATGTTACTTGGCAATTTACTGGAAGGGGCAAGCAACAAAGATTGGTCTTCTCCCACACTTTATATGTGTCTACCTTTCTCCATCTGTGGAGCTTCATCCTCAAGGACTATGCACAAAAGGGTTGTGTGATCAGGGGAACAATGCAGTGGGGCCAGCACACCCTGACATTAATCCACCAGATCTGAGCCCCTGCAACCTGCAAATGCAGAGAGGAAGATCTAGCCTATTGACATCATGTTTCTAAGCTGATACAAGAGAGATGGTTTGAGGACTAGGGGATGGTTAAGTGTGAAGATATGATAGATGATATTTTATGGAGCAAATATACTGTACAGTCTGTCTACATGTCTGGCCTTAGTTTTGTTTATGAGAATGTATATTTTCAGTTAGAATGCCCAGAGGAGTGGAAGGACACTTTAAATATAAATAAAAAACACACACAATAAATAAATACTGTAGAATATTCATGAAGATGGTTTACAGGAAAATATATTTTATTACTGTGTAAATTCAGAGTTTCACCCAGGGTTGTGGGTATAAAACCATATTTCCTTCCTGGGTGCAGAGACAAAGCATTTTAGTGTATGTTACACTGCAATTAAAAATCTACAGTTGGCTCATGCAGCCCCTCAGGCTAAGGAGTGTTTAATTGCAGTGCAGACGTTTGGGCTCAGGCTGGAGCTCAGGCTCTAGGACTCTGTGAAGTGGGATGGTCCCAGAGCCTGGGCTGCAGCACAAGCCCGAATGTCTACACTGCAATTAAACAACGCCACAAGTCTGAGTCAGCTGGCATGACCCAGCTGAGGGTTTTTAATTGCAGTGTAGACGTACCATCCGACACCCGGAGACAAATTATCTCTAGCATCAGTGCCCGGCAGTGCTAATCAAACAATAACTCTATGGGTTTCAGGAATTGTGCAATGGTATTTTTAAATTAATTAATTAATTGCTCAGTGTGATGAGGTTTTGCTTTCAGTGGGGAATGAGATAGCTGGTATGGGTTATGCTTGCTGCTTGTAAAAGTGCATGGAACAAATGTGGCTAGAGACTTTTGCTACCTTGGGTCAAACCAGATCAACCTTGACCCATGATAGCATGATTAACTAGAGCTGCAGATCTCAACACTAATCTTCCCTTTTGTCATTCTGGCTCTGCTGTGACAGTGGGGCTCATGAAACACCCAATAATTATAATGCTGAGGTTATCTTACAGATGGCTATCATTCTGCACACAGGAATTCACAAAAGCAAAGGGTAGAAATTAGGGCAGTCTACCAGAAATGAGTACCAGTTTTATTTTGTAATGCTGCATCATAAAATATTTCCCTTACATTTAGTCTGATAACTGCACAGATAGTATATCTGGGTTTAAGTGTCCATATGCTTTATTTCTGGGAGCAATGCCATAAAGCATCTCTGATGGTTTGTTGTCTTCTGTGGTCAATCTGGAAAGACATCATTTATCATAAAATAATCTCTTGGTAAGGTGTGTTCCAAATTTTAAAATCTTGTCTCGATTAGATGAAACCAAAAAGGTTTAGGAATTTTCTCATCATTTTTGAAGCAGACTTCAGCAGCTCCTGAACTAAATCTCAAAGAAGTTTGGGAAGTTAAAATATTTTTTAAAAAACACAGAGAAGGAGGAAAAGCATCTTAACCAATGTCTAGAATGCCTTTCAAATACAATTTGACTATGCAATGGCAGCATTATTTCCATCATCTGATGTAACCTATGGCAAATGTACTAATTTTTCTTCTGAGTTAGGTGATCCAATCAATGTATGAGATTGTGTCAATGGGGTTCTACTAGGTCTGAGGACAGAATCTGGTTGATAATGACTATTAATTCTTCCATTTCACTAAGCTTTAAAACTGGCTCTTTGGGACTAAGTCACCCCACCAGCACTGCAGCCTTTGTTTGGTGGTACGACAAGGCTCTACAGGAGGTTTTCTGGGGTGGGATGGGAACAGCAGTAGGAATGGTAGAGATGATTTCAAGATCCATAAGTGTCCAGGTACAAGTTACGGTATTCTTCAGAATCAATGAGGCATAAGCCTCTTCCCTTTAGTGCCTAAGCAGTGGTGAATCATACGACCATAAGAACAGCCATTCTGGGTCAGATCAATGGTTAATTTAGCCCAGTATCCTGTCTTCCAACAGTGGCCAATGCCAGCTGCTTCAGAGGGAATGAACAGAACAGGTAATCATCAAGTGATCCATTCTCTGTTGCCCATTCCCAGCTTCTGGCAAACAGAGGCTAGGGATACCATCCCTGCCCATCCTGGCTAATAGTCATTGAGGGACCTATCCTCCATGAATGTGTCTAGTTCTTTTTTGAACCCTGTTATAGTCTTGGCCTTCACAACATCCTCTGGCAAATAGTTCCACAGGTTGACTGTGCCCTGAGGAATTAAAGACTGGCTATGTTCGTTACACTGACCTTCTTCAGGCCCCTTCAACATGCATACTATACCAGCTTTGACTCCCTTAGTTAAACACTTTCCACTTACATCATTTAGCATGGCGCTTACTATCCCACCTTTACATCACCTCTGCATTTGACCTGCTAAATCTAAGTACAAGGGAGTGTATTCTAAAGTAACTGCAGTAAATATATTAACATTTGACGCTTCAGTACATCCCTATATTTATTTGATCATTTAGCTATTGAATTCCTACTACTGAATTTTGAGTGGAAACATCTTCCCATCTTCATTATAGGATTCTACAGGTGACCCCAAAGAACTAGTGCTGGTTTAGTGGTGGAGATGCAAGGAGAGGCCCCTCAGAACCTATCTTGAACTGCTGAAGTCAGTATAGTTGCTAAGATATGAAATATTCTTCTGATCCTAGGCATTTTATTAAATAACTTCATTGTCAAATAAACTAGGTACAGCAGAGCAGCTTATGACCCTAAATAATTACTCTAACAGAGAATGTTAACAGTACATATGTTCATGAATACTCCATTGATATTTTAAGTGGGAGTAGGAGCTGCATAACAGCATGTAAATATAATCATAGTCAATATCCCTTTCTGCTTTTTCACAACTGCTACTGAACAACAAACAAATGTTCACCAATAACAAACCTAAAATGTTCAGGCCACTACCGCCATACCAATAAATCAAATCTAAAATGTCACTTTTACTCAGCTGACACAGAATCATAGAACCATAGGGTTAGAAGGGACCACAAGGGTCATCTAGTCTAACCCCTGCCAGGATGCAGGATTGGTTGTATCTAAACCATCCAAGACAGGTGGCTATCCAGCCTCTTCTTGAAAACCTTCAGTGAAGGAGCTTCCACAACTTCCCTAGGCAGTTTGTTCCATTGTCCTAGTGTTCTTACAGTTAGGAAGTTTTTCCTGAGATTTAATCTAAATATCCTATGCTGTAATTTGAATCCACTGCCTCTTGTCCTGCCCTCTGTGGCAAGAGAAAACAACTTTTCTCCATCTTTTTTAGGGTAGCCTTTCAAGTATTTGAAGATCATTATCATGCCCCACTTTTCCAAATCTCTTTTCCAAACTAAACATACTCAGTTCTTTCAGCCTTTGCTCACATGGCTTGCATTCCATCCTTTTAATCATCTTTGTTGCTTGCCTCTGGATCCTTTCCAGTTTCTCTACATCCTTCCTATACATTGGTGACCAAAATTGGACACAGTACTCCAGCTGAGGCCTAACCAACACTGAGTAGAGTGGTACCATCACCTCCCATGATTTGCATGCTATGTCTCTGTTAATGCAACCCAAAATTGTATTCGCTTTTTTTGCCACAGCATCACATTGCATCCAATCATTGTTACAGAAGCACAGAATCCAGCCGCAGTATCTGGAGACAAGATTTTAAAGCTCCTAAGGAAGCTGGTAATATCAAAGAGAACTGTGTTTCTAGGGCAATGGGTTCTAGAAGCTGCAGATTAGAAAGCTAAGCTCCCATGTTCTCTTCACATCCCCATCTTATATCACTTCCAGTTGGAACTGAGAGCCCATTTTCATAGTAGCACTTACTTGCCCGGAGAGTAGTGATGCATGCTGGAGTGCCTCTTGTTATAATTCTACAATCCAACTAAAAAGTCAGTGAGGAGATGTTCCTGTTCGCCCCTCTATGGTAATTGCTAAATCATCCCTACCAGAGATGATTTACCCATGAGACTCATAACATTCTTCTAAAGAGCAAATATTTTGCTTCTGTGATGGACCACTTTGCACCAAATGGTGGGTATTTTCGACACATTTTCATGCAGAGAATATAATCAGCCACCCACCATGTTTTTACCTCCACCCTTGTTTCAAACTACACAAGCAGAACACAGTTTTTGTTTGGGAATTTCCCAGTGTTAAACTGAACACTAAAAATTTAAATGGGTTTGAAAGGAGGGAAGTGCAGCTCTCACAAATCTAATGAGACTCTTCTCCTGCAGACTTTTGCAAGGGGAAGAGAGGCTGGAAGGCTGGGTGGGATAAGAGTAATGGTTGGTGAAGGAGAACAGAGTATTCGCTCTCTATGAGCTGAGGGGTGAAAACATTATCTACTCTTTAAAATTCAGTCTCTTAGGGCTGGGTCCTAGGATAGTGTAAATCAGCATAGTTCCGTTGAAATCAATTATCTTAAACTATTACACAGGCGTTAATAACAACAGTGACTCACTACTACATTATTTCTTGTTGCATCCCCCGTACCCCAAAACAAAAAAACAACACAAGGCACTTTTCATCTAGCAATCATTAAATCATTGAATTTGCAGTTTGTAAGTCAACCCAAGCCAATTGGGAGATATGATGAACTAAAAGTCATTTTTAAAGACGTTAACAAGAAGATATTTTGCCCATGATTTTAAAACTTTTCTGATTTTTTTCTTCTGAACTTCCAAGAAAAGTTCAACACTGTGAAATGCATGTGGAATATCAGGGGGATCGACTTCTGCTGAGGGATGTCGGTGGAAGAGAGTGCTGCTGAAAATTGAATGTAGTGTTAACCTTAACCACAGAGCAACTACTGGTCAGTTCATAATAAGCTCAGTGCTGTTTTTCAGAGGGGAAAATATAAATATATCCAGCAAATGTATTTAATACAAACTTTTTGCCAATTGGTGCTGCCACTTTCCTTGGCTTTGGTTTTGAAAGAGTTTTTATTTAAAATGGAAAACAAATGTATTACCTAGTTCCTCACTCATCTTCCTTGAAAACACATGCACCGTAGGACACAAGGCTTATCCCAGGCTAACTGAGAAGTTTTTGTGGGAGCTCCTTGTTAAAATATTGACACCAAATGACAAGAGCAAACCAGGTCTTGAAGTCTCCTTTTCACCTCTGATATGGCATCCACTTTGGAGTGCAAGGGGAGGCTTGGCTCAGCAGCAGCTCATCCAGCTCTCCTTCACAGCATTGTGCTTTGTGTAGCCACAGTCTGATCCTGGAAACAAAGACTGATCCCAGCACAGCTCTTAAATGATGATCACTGATTTACAAAAATAGAAAATCAGAAGAAAAAGATGAGATCTTTCCCTTTGACTGTTCTTCAATTTATCTACCACAGCATATTTCCTGGGCCTTTCATTTGAAAAGTGGCATGTATCTCCCTGTTTTCTCAGTTACATCTCTGCTTTTTCTAATTTATTTTGTAGTTATTTCTCGCCTTATCTCAACAGTTTCTCAAGACTGCAATATCTCATTAAAATGAAATTGGAATTGTTAACCTCCCTATTCTCAGTACTTTTTCAAGGCTTTCAAAGGATGCAAAAATATAATTACACACTCATCAACTTTTAGAAACCTAGAAGAATCGTTAACAAAGCCGAATACAGTTGGGCAACAAATTAGAACTGTGAAATAACATTAAGTCTCATCTAGGCTTCATCATGCTGAAGAAAGGTTCAGAGTAGGATGAGCCTGGATGTTCTGGACTTGGGTCCCTGAAGTTTGAAGTCAAGGATTGAGGTGAGTGCAGGTAAAGGAGTAAGGGTGAGTTGCATAAGAAAGGATTTGCAGAATGAGTCTATTAGACTTTGCAGAATCAGGACCTTAGACAAACTACTTAATCGCTTATAACACAGTAATCCCGGGAAATCAAGCTCCCTGTGGCATTATAAAAACAAACTAGTGCTATCAGAAGTGTAGTTGTATCGCTGACAGACCCCAGCTGTTGTCAGGTTGGATCAAACCTGGGGCCTCTGGAGCTTAATGTACAAGCCTCTACTGCCTGACCTAAAGACACTGTTCTCAGTGGTGTCAGATGACAGAACAAGGAGCAATGGTCTCAAGTTGCAGTAGGGGAGGTCTACATTGGATATTAGGAAAAACTATTTCACTAGGAGGGTGGTGAAGCACTGGAATAGTTACCTAGGGAAGTGGTGGAATCTCCCTCCTTAGAGGTTTTTAAGGCCCGGCTTGACAAAGCCCTGGCTGGTTGATTTAGTTGGGGTTGGTCCTGCTTTGAGCAGGGGGTAGGGCTAGATGACCTCCTGAGGTCTTTTCCAACCCTAATCTTCTATGCAAAAAGAACAGGAGTACTTGCGGCACCTTAGAGACTAACAAATTTATTAGAGCATAAGCTTTCGTGGACTACAGCCCACTTCTTCGGATGCATATATATATGTATATGTATATGCATCCGAAGAAGTGGGCTGTAGTCCACGAAAGCTTATGCTCTAATAAATTTGTTAGTCTCTAAGGTGCCACAAGTACTCCTGTTCTTTTTGCGGATACAGACTAACACGGCTGCTACTCTGAAATCTTCTATGAGTCTAGGATTAACAAATAATGTCTACAATATGTGGAGACTAACCATGAACAATACACAGCATGGGTTTTTGAAGAATAAAAATGCAAGGCAAACTTGATGGCTTTAAAAACATTATAAACATTAGTTGATGAAAGAAAGAGTCAAGTATAAATAGATTTTTGTAAAACTTTTGATACAGTGCCTCACAAAATTACATCCATCAAATTAATTTAAATTGGGTTGGTTGAGATTACTGTCACATGGAATGACTAGTGGCTCAAGAACTATAAATACTAGTCCTTATAAATGGAAGCATATTGTTCTAAGTGAGATATCTTGAATATATCAAGGATTGGTGTTAGGTCCATTCTTACGTACTTTTTTCATTCACATTTTGGAAGGCATAGGGAAACAGCATATTAATGACATTTGCAAAGGATTCTAAAAGAGCACTTGCAAACCAATGATAGTGGAATATGTAAAGAAGCATAATAATTTAGAAAAATGGGTGAACAACAACAAAATTTCATTCATCTTGGAAAGAATCTATAAAGCTAAAATGATAATGTAACTGAAGTCAGAATCTGTCTTATGGGGTAATCAGAAAAAGTCTTAAGGGATTCATTACTAGTGAAATACTTGTTGATTTGGGGAGCATGATGAAGTGCCATAATGTATGAAAAGATCCAGAAATAATAGAACTAGGTAGAGTCAGCCTGTACTGATGGCTGAGTGGTCTGCCTTTGCTAAATGGAAACTCATGGAGTGAAATAAGTGGATACCAAAATCATGCCTAGAATTAGTCTAAATAGCCAAATCCTCTGGCACCTGTTAATCTCATTCACTCCTTCATTTGTTACTTGTTGTATCCAGTGATGAGCTGCCAAAAAATTAACAACCAGTTCCCTCCTCCTCACCCCAGGAGGGGGTCGTGCTTCCCCTACCCCCCAGGACTCCTGCCCCATTCAACCCCCCACATGCCTTGATGCCCCCCCACAGGACCCCTGCCCCATCCATCTCCCTTCCCTGTTCCCTGACTGACCCCAGCCGCCCCATCCAACCCCTCCTTTCCTTCCTGATGGCCCCCCAGGACCCCTGCCCCATCCAACCACCCCTTTTCTCTGTCCCCTGACTGCCCCTGAAACCCCTGCCCCTGACTGCCCCCACCGCCCCATCCAACCCCTGCTCCTTTCTGACTGCCCCCCTGGGACCCTTGCCCCCATTCAAGCCCCCTGTTCCCTGCCCTCTGACCGCCCCGACCCCGAACTCCCCTGCCCTCTACCAACACCCCCTCCCTGCTCCCTGCCCCCTTACCGTACTGGAGGCCGGAGCCAGGGCGTTCAGCCGGGGCTGGGCCGAAGCCGCTCGGCCGGGGCCAGGGCCGGGGCCGGGCCGAAGTCTCTCCGCCTGGGCTGGGACGCTGGGCCGGAGCCGCTCGGCTGGAGCAGGACTGAGCTGGGCCGCACCGCGCCTCCCTGGAGCCCTCCTTGCGGCCCCCTGCCCCAGCTTACATTGCAAAGCCGCCGCTTGTTTCTGAACCCTCCCAGGATTCCCGCGCGAATGTCTGATTCGCAGGAAGCAGGGGAGGGGGAGGAGAAGGGGGGCAGAGCGTTCAGAGGAGGAGCCAAGGAAGCAGAGGTGAGCTGGAGCCGGGGCCGGGGACTGGGAGCTGGAGCTTTACCAGTTGTTAAATTTAAAAGCCCTTTTAGAACCAGTTGTCCCGCGCCAGACAACCGGTTCTAAAAGGGCTTCTAAATTTAACAACCGGTTCCTGTGAATCGGCTCCAGCTCACCACTGGTTCTATCTTGTCTTAATTTAGGCCATGATCCTGTAATTGACTCCACTACAGGCAGAGCTCTGCACCACTAGAGAGTTCCACTGAGTCGCTCACAGGGTCAAGGTTCTGAAGTAGATACTCTTTCCCGCAGGGACTGTCTCTTATTATTTGTTTGCAGAGGGCCCTGTGTAATATAGGACTGATCTGACTGACTCTTGGGTGCTACTGTCATACAAATAATTAATAATGATAACAAAGGAACAAGATCCACTCAAATCTTCGATGGCATTGTTCACAGCACATTAATAGAAAACCAGCTGAATATTCGGCAGAATACCCTCTCAGCAGGCTCAGAGCATTAAGTAGTCTACTCTGTCTTCCTCTTGCATTTAATAATCAGACCTTGTACTTTCTAATTTTAACATGTGTTAGAAGTTCTGAATATAAAATATATATGATAATGATTCAGGAAAGGTATTTCTGAAGTTAAGAAGGAGAGGAATAATGTGCTGAAAGACTCTTTAAAAATTATCACTGTCTCACTACACTGGCGTGAGCATTGTGTCCCTGGTGTCACTTCCAGTCATTTCTAAAAACCATTTACCTCTGTTGCCAACACACAGGCCTCTGTGCTCCTACCTGTATCTGATACAGTGTATCACAACATGAGAACAGTAAAGCCAAGTATACACTATCTACAAAATTATGTTGACCTAAGTTGAGGAAGGAACAAATTAGTTCTCTAATACTGCGATTAGGAAAGGCAATGGTTCTCAATCTCTTCCATTCTGGGAACCACTGTGACTCCTTACCATCTAAAGGAATTCTTAGCAGGACCCCCAGCCATTTAGCAATGTGGGAAGAGCAGGATAGCTGCAACTCCTAGCAGGAGAGGCTATGTGCTGAGAACTATTATCCCCAGCTAACTGCATGTAGTAACAGTAGTATAGAGCTGTGATGCTTTCTCAGGGTGTTCAGGACTGTGAGTCACTGTGTAACTCCACTGCCTCAGCGAGAGAGAGACGTGTTGCTGCTAAATGGGTGTCAGATCCCTACTACCGCAGTCTGTTAGTCAGCCAATCATCTCAGAAGCTCTGCCAGCCTTCACTTTGCCTTACAGGTTAACACTTGGCATACTCCAAACCCCGATCCTCTTTGAAGAGCATACCATCACAGTATCCAACCCCCATCTCTAGACACTCACAGAAATTACCAACTTTGTTGTCTCCAAAGAGACAGTGTACACACCCGCTTGTTCAATTCAACTGAGGCGTCACACCTTGCTTAATGCCACAGCATTGAGACATATTTATAATAAAACAAGGATAAGTGTATTAATAAAGAGCCGAAATGTAAGTGATACTGAGCAAGGATGATGGAAAGTGAATTGGTTATAAATAGAAACAAAAGTATAACATACTTTTGGGAGACCAAAACTTAACAGGCTAGAAACCTCATTTAAACTAATTTCTCACCCTCAAAGTCTTTCTGCAGAACTTGCTAGTTTTTAGTCAGACCAGGATCCCAGATTATTATGAATCACCCCCACCACCTCAGTGAAATTAATAATGGGACATTGTCCTTGCAGCCCCATTATTATAGTTATAGTTGAAATGCATTCCTGCTGCTTGTTCTCCAGTGTTCTGGCACCACGTTGCCTTCTCATCCCCATGTGAACTTGTATTTCCTATTTACTTCACCTGCAAATGTAGCTCCCATTGTATTTGGCTCACAATGCGTAATTTACTTACGACAGAGAAATAGCTACCTTTCCTCCAGTCTGGAAGAAAACCTGTTTCTCCCTTTGTTTAGTTACAGACTTTAAAGCATAATATCAGTAGGTATACATAATTCCTCATGTAGTGTCAGTATATACATTTCAAAATGATTTTAATAACCAGTGTGTCATTGGCTTTCATTTGTTACCTTACAATACAATTTTTGGATGAGTACTTTGAAAACAGTGTGTTGGGTGTAGTGAGTTTGTCAGGCCTGACAGGAGTTGCTGTTACAGAGGAATGAACCCTTTGCCAGTTGTCACTCAGGGGTTCTTTAGATCACAAGAGAATCCTGTAATTAGCAGTGTAATTAAATATATTAAAATATTTACGTTATATGTCATTTAATAGAAAACTCTGCAGTTTTTATTAAGTTGGGTTTTTAGAAAGTGGAGTGGCTATAAAGTTAGCTGTATTCACCCTAGCATCACAATTAGCTAATGACAATTCCTGATTACTATTAACTAATTAACATGACTAATAAAGCAAGACTAGAAGCTAAGGTATAAGTTCTGATGCTGGTTCTAAATTCTGTGTTCAAATATTGTGTAGACATCCTTGAGAGGAACCTACCAAACACCTTAATGCATGTTATAGTTTTTGTGAATGTAAAAGGAATGTCAGCAGCAGAACAGATAAATTATATATAAGGAATTCTGTCTCTTCAGGAGAAAAAAAGAAATAAAACTAGACTAGACAAAGCATCCCCTGCAGTGGGCCCCTGGAGAGGACCAGGTGACCTAATATTTCTAGCTGATCTTTTGTCTCTAGTTTCTATCATCACTTTTGGCATTTTATTTTTAGACACAGAATATTCTAATAAAAATGTTCAAAATTTAGCTGCAGACTGAACTGCAGTTTGGATTGCCTGAGCTCCCTGATGTCTTAATACTACTTGAACAAAAATTACTTTTTATGATTCATAACAGCAGGACTACTCTCCCTCTCCCCTCCCACCGCCCCATATCATGGGGAAGTGCAAAAAGTAAGACATAAGATCTGTTTTTAAGGATATTATTGAATCCCTTTTCAACAATACTGCTGCAACTGTGCCAGCAGCAACTTTTTAGACTAGCTGCTAGCATGATTTCCCTGGCCAATGTGGAAAGGGATTTTTATTCTGGGAATCACTGTAGCCAAACCATAATATAAACTTCTTCCTCCCCCAAACTCCAAGTTGGGGGTTCTTGCAAAAGAATCATCCCTAGTGATCAGGAGGACCATGCTAACAACATCAGTGTTAACCATATATGTAGTTAGCTGTTGGAAAAAATAATGTAATTTACCATTTACATTTGAAGCTGAATAGGCTTCAGCAGACTTGCAAAGAGAACAGACAAATACTGCAGCTTTTAATAAATATGCTCCAATCTAGTAGATGAAGATCTTTGAAGCATGTTTTAAAGGGACCACCTCAGAACATCTTTCCAATTTCTATAATTATTTTTTAAAATATGTGCCAAGTAAGCTAGTCTTTAAATTTCATGATAATATGGTAGTGGTTTAACACACACACACACACACACTATGCCCTAGTCATGTTACTGATTTTTGTAGTAAGCTTTTCAGGGAACAAATATTGATGTTACCCAAATTAAGACTTGTTTGGATGACATCCAGTTCCCTAGAGTTCTTGTTTCAGAGTCCATAGCTCTATTAGATCAGATTTCACAGGATGAGGTTAAAGAGGCAATTGCCTCTTTAAATTATCAATGATCCCCAGGGAGGGATAGCTATATGACATAATTTTATGAAAATGTAGCGATCTCTCAGCAAAAAAAGAACAAATATGTAATTATGGTTTTTCAAAAAGATTTTGATGGTGCTTTGCATAAATGGGGATAAAATTGACTCTAAGAACATCAAGCTGATATCCTTACTGAATAAAGGTTACAGAATTTTGGTTTAAGTGTTATTTAGTAGCTAAAGTATCGGAAAACCAGTTTCAAATTACAGAGAAACTAATGTGCACATTAAAGAGTAGAAACATATGACCTAATAAACTAGCATGGTTAAAAGAACTAAACAGTGTTGAAATATCCCATTTTATGTTACTTCTGGGAAAGACAATTGGGGTGTTCAAATTAATATTCAAACCCTCCTGGCTATCGACCCCTTACACCACATTAATTGGCATTGTATTTGAGCACAAATCATTTGAGCCAGATTCTGGCCCTAACCCTCTACATGCCATTCTGGGGATTTAAGGAGCTTGCAACAGCCTTGGGAGAATTCCCCCAGTGCAGGAGCTGCATGGAGCCTGTGTGTACATGGACCTATGCTAGTAATCCCCAAACTTTTGAGGGTCATGCCCCCCTTTACTCCTGTCGGTGCCCCCTCCCCTCTGAGCTGGGCAGGCGGTTCGAGAGGGGTGGTGTGGACAGGGGTAAGGGGGCTGAGGCTGGGGCCGCAGCTCAGCTGGGGTAGGGCTGGGAGTGGGGCTGGGGACAGAGCTGCTGCATGCAGGAGCGGAGCTGCAGCT
Source organism: Malaclemys terrapin pileata (assembly GCF_027887155.1). Classification (NCBI taxonomy): domain Eukaryota; kingdom Metazoa; phylum Chordata; order Testudines; family Emydidae; genus Malaclemys; species Malaclemys terrapin. The sequence goes on from NC_071505.1 coordinate 45,317,464, forward strand.
GGGCTGCAGTGGGGGCTGGCAGCTGGGCCGACAGCCAGGTCTGGCTCCGCTCCTGCCCCTGCCCCCAGCCTCTGCCCTGGGCCAGGAACTGAGCCAGGGCCCACCGCCGAGGCTGGGGACAGGAGCTGGGGATGCAGCTGTGGGCAGGATTGGAGCGGAGCTGGGAGAGGGGAGGGGCTGGGTGGTGCTTCCTCCCCACCCCCATGGGGGCTGGCCTGAGGTCTGATATGCCTTCCCGAAGGTTCCTCTGCTCCTCCCTGTGGGGGGTGCCCCACAGTTTGGGGATCTCTGCCCTATGCTATTTCCTTTCACAATCTCCTGCAAAGAGGCAGGCGAGGGGATGGAGTGCTATGGTGATTTTGGGCTTCAGAGCACCCCATAGGTGACCATGAGGGGCCTGCCATGAGCTGGAGCCATCCCCAGAGCACAGAGTCTATCCCTTTAGTCTGAAAAGGAATCTTTGTGTTCTCTTCAATGGGAGGTTTACGAGGAATTGCAAATTAGTGAGAACATTTTGGAATAAATGCAGTTTCATTTTTATTTTATAATGTTAATTTTCTTTTTTTTATTGGGATTTTAACACTTTATAGATATTTTAAACAATGAAAGTGCAAGTAACTAAAACTTTTAAAGCTCTGGACAAATCCCTGCCTGGGGTAATTCCATTCAAGTTCCTTTGCCCCAGAAAGGGTGAAAGTTAAGCTCATGAGCAAGTGTCCTCTTTCTCTGGTTCTCTTTTTTGCCACATTCTGCACTGTCATGATCAGACATTGGCAGGGTCGTAGCCATCTCTGTTGTGGACTTTAGCTTGTTCTCTGGTTTTGCGGGGAGAATTTACCCTATTAGACATTGCTGCCACTGATATAATGCATAATGGGCTAAACAGAAGCATAGGCACACAAAGGGTGTAAGTTATACCCAGGTGAGTTAACTACTGGTTTTCAAGGGTGTAAATGTAAACAGGGAACTACTAGGGCAGAAGGAAAAATAAGAACCCAGTTCTGCATGGAGCTCCACGGAGTCCTGTGTCCACACAGAGCCACATTTACTTGGATGGAGTTCCACACAGGCACAGGGGTTTGCATAAAGGAAGAGCTCTTTGCAGGACTAGGGCCTACTGGCCCAGTCTTACAACCCTTATTAATTCAAGTAGTCCCACTGCTTTAGATGGTGGATGTTAGAAAGGCGTTCATTCTACACATAGGGGATCAGCTGACTGGATCCGTGAGGTTGACAGACTAGTCAAGTGTTGCACAATCCATGTCACAGAGGTCAATAGGTGCTTACTGACACTTGTGACAGATAGACAGATGAACCCAACTGTAGTAAAATGGGGGTAAGAAAAAAAGGGGCTCCTCATACAGATGTTCAAACCACCACACATAAATGAAGTCCTTGTCTACAGAAATGCCCCCTTATACACCATGTCTGTAAAATATTTGTACTCCATTATGCTGAGAAGCAATACTCTCAAGGATATTGTAGAGCAGAGCCCAGACCTCTGTACTGTTCCAAGATACAATCCAATCATAGGTGCTGGAACTAGGGGTGCTGGGGGTACGGCAGCACCCCTGGCTTGAAGTGGTTTCCATCAGATCCAGGGTTTACAGTTTTGTTCAATGGCTTTCAGAACCCCCATTGAACAAATTGTTCCAGCACCCCTGAATCCAATCTTGGCATATGGAAGGCCTGCAAACTCCGATAGGCTTTAATAGCAGTCTTGCCTATATAATAACTACAATGATCAGTCCCTTCAAATTCATAGTTTATTTACTTTTTTGCATCTTACATTGGTATATCTTACACATATGAAATCTTTTAATATCTCTAGGCCCCTGACCTCCCATCTATTTTTCAGCTTTGGTTTTCTTTCAGATTTGGTCCTTATCTCTTATTTCAGTTTCTTACCTCATGACTCATATAATTCTCATTACATTGCTGGTTCCGAAAGCAGTGAGAAATCTGCCAGGAACGGATGTAAATTAGACATAATAGAGGAACATTTAAGATTTATTTTAGCAATCAGTGTGATATTAAAGAGATAAGGATGAAAAAGAGAATGCTTGTTTAATAGAGAGTGAGATAATATGGAGCAAGGCACAGAACAGTATGTGAGGGCAATCTATTCCCTCTTCTCAGATTAGCACGTTCAATCAAACCTTTACCACCTATAATATTGTGCCGATCTGACATATTTTAAAAATGGAAAGCCGAGATTTAAATTTATGAAAATCCTGTAGAGCTGTTAACATTACTATTTATTCAGCACCATTTATGTGCATAATTCTAATAATAAAGCAAGTAAAAGGCATAGATTCTACCCCCAATATTTTACATTGAGAATCACATGGGCAGACCTCTGCCACATAGAGACCTCTTGATGTCAGTGGGTCTCCACATGGTGTGAGGATTTTGCTAGGCTGAGCAATTTGCAAGGTTATTAACTAAATAGAAATATAACATAATGAGTAACGTCAACAATCAAGGGAAGACAAAGGAAGCACAAAGAACATGGTTGCTGGGGTTTCTCTCTCATGTGCACACACACACACCTCTCTCTTGATGTTTATTTTTATAAGTATATTTTGTTCAATTTCTGCCCGTTCACACATTCTATTTACCTGTGTGCAGCACTGATGTGGTGGGGATAAAAGTGGCAGAGGGGTACATGAAAGTCCAGGTGGAGAAGTAAGCTGAAGGTGAAGAGTAGTGGAGAGACAGGGATGGGCAAAAGGCAGAGGTGAAATGAAAGGACAATCCCAGGTAGCATATTTAGATTGTCTTGGCAGCAAGGATTCAGTGAGCTATAAATCAAATGGCAAATCCATTAACAGCAAAGGCAATTCAAGGAACAAGTGAATCATTAAGGAACATCTGAAGTGTGTGGGCTTAAGAAGCAAACCTTGAATATGCATAACATGTTTTTAGAGTTACAAGACAGTACACACTGGGGGATGGGATTGGTCAGAAATGTAAAATAACTTTAGTGGAAACCTTTTAAACAGAGCAATTCCTCTCTTCTCTACCAGCTGGTACCGTATGGTGGAGACTACTGTTCTTAACTAAGCTCTACTGTTCTAAAAGAGAGAAACCATACAAAATCTTTTTCATGTACTTCCCAAGTATTCTGAAAAAGAAAAGAAAAAGTTTTGTATTTATATTTTTTCATATTTTTTTTTTAGCTCTTAAAATGTTTTCAGCTTTGTAACTGCACTAGAATATTACACTTTAAATGACTAATGCAGTTCCCTAGTTTGGGAGTGCCTCTCAGACATCCAGGTATAAATTTCTAGGGGAAATAAGACTGTCAAATAGTGTTCTCACCTTCAGCATTGCACATCTAATTCCCCAGGCAGCACTCCGCTGAAAATCTCCCTCCTACGCACTATGCCACTCCTAGTATTACACAGAGCCTTCAGTCCTGTGTTTAGAAAAAGAAATCTGTCTTTCACAGGGTGCCTCAAATATTAAATGCTTAAAAAATTCCTTTGAACTCTGAGGGTCTGAAATATTCCATGCTAAACAATGTTTTCACAGTGAAGAGCCACTCTAAAGCATTCAATTCCCAACCAACACTTCTTCCAACCTCTGCTCTCCAGGACAGTTATTTCTCAAGTCTTCCAATCCATTTTGGAGTCCTTTTCTACCTTCCCCTGTCATAGGGGATTCCAACAGCACAGTAATTAACATGAAGCAGTCTTCATGGAACTGAAGATACACATGTATGCTACCACTTCCAGATGTGCTGCATGAACTATACAGATACCTTCCTCTTTAAGAAAAATACAGATTGGCCTCTAGTAAGGATGACAGTGTGTCTCTAAAAGCCACTGGTGTTGTTTACTTGGAAAATGGATTCAAACTACAGCACAAGAAGAATCTTTGTTTTTCATTATAAATGTATTCTGAACTGCTATTGCACCATAGTATGGCTCTCATCCTAGTTTTGTGTCTGTCGCTGTGGAATTTATGTTCCATAACATTAGTGTTGTACACGTTATGCAATTTGTGGTCTATACATTAGTTTCACACTTGTGCCTGCCATAAAGGAGGTTGTCTTAATGATATTTCAAATCTAGGCTAACCTGGAAGTTGTGGAAATTATGCATGAAAGCCTTATATCACAGAATTTCTTTCTGCCCTTATTTCCAAAGCAAGTAATCCAATAAATATCCAGAATCTTGGGTGATTAGATGCACTGATCCTTTTGAGTTTATTTTTCCTAATACACCCGTTAGGGGCAGATCATGGTCACATACTTCACTTCTGACAATGATGGAATCATGTTTCAAGTACATATCCAAGCAGCTACACAGAAATCCATAGCAAAAATAGAGAGATGTGATGGAGGGAGGGGGAAAGATTCAGACTCAAGCCGTAAGACTTGAAGTGATCAATACCTTATAGCTTATACAGTGCATTACTCCCTCTTGACCTATAAAGTGAATTATTTTAAGATGAAATATAAGGCTGTTAGCTCAAGTCAAATCTTCTATATTCTGGAGGCAAAAGTGTCTAATGTTACTACTCATGTGACATTCGATTATCTGAAGCCTTCATCTGATTAATAACTGACATTTATATAAAATCTTTCATCCAAATATCCCAAGGTGCTCAAATAATATTGTTATTGGCTGGTTGAAGCCTTGTTATGGGATTGAGAGTGATGTGTTAATTGAAGAGCGAGTTCACACTTAACTGTAAGTATAAACCCCATCTAAGAGAAAAGACAAGTAACGAAAGACAACGAGAGAGCCTGAAGAAGTCACTGACTCTGGAAGAAAGCTGGGGAGAGGTTTTGGGATCCGGACTGCAGCATAAAAAGGGTGCTCTTGCTGCTGTGAGCAAAACAAACTGTTTTCTGTTGTTTGGTTCCTTTTGCGTTCAGAAGCCCAGGACTTTGCACATTCTTCATAAATAAACAAAACTGCATCAAAGAACTACCTGACTACCACCAATTTTTACTCCTAACTGGAACACCCACAGGGCCCCAGACTTTGACTAGCCACTCAGGTTAAAGGAGGCAATAATTTATATACATAGAAATGCAACCACTTTGAATAGAAAGCAGCAGCCATTCCACAGCACTACAATGAACAGTGACGAATATTTTACCCAGTTAAAATTACAGTGAATTTAAGATAAGCGGACTATAAGCACCCAGTTAGACTTTGATGAGAACACTAGAGTAACACCCCTTCTCATGCCCAACGCTTCATGACTGCAAGTGATCAGGAACTTGGGTATATGTCTCATCCAAAAGAGAATACCTCCTAACAGCAGTCTAGAGTATGGGGAATACTGATTGGAGAGGGAAATGTTCACCAACTAAATCACTCACTCTACTTCCTACAGCACCTGAGTAATCTTTGGGAATCTGTCTAACAGGAGGTCCATAAAACCTTGCTTAATGTTAAACAATAAGCTTCTGAAATAACTCACAGCCTGAAGTAGAACGGCTATGGGCCTTGAACCGCCAAAGAGAATCAGCTTCACAGTAATGCTATTATCTGTCTCACAGTAAGTTGAGGCTATTTGTTACATTATCCTCTACACTGCCCTTATTTTCCTCTTTCCTGACATCTGAGTGTGTTAGTGCTATCCGGCTGTCATTAACAAGCCAGGTCAGGACAACATTTACTTAGGATGCCTGACAGTCTTCATTTCTCAGCCGTTTGACATAATGATTTTCTTGGTTTGACATTTTCCTTTCTATATCTTATATATATAACAAATGGAAAAAGTACCCCCCCTCCCCAAATATATATATATATATATATATATATATATATATATATTTGGGGGGGGTACTTTTTCCATTTGTTGGATGTTTAATTTTTTTTTTAAAGGCTCAATCCGTCACCATTTGATTTGAAACCTCTTTGAATCTTACATTAGTTCAAGATGTAAATCAAGTTACTTTTGATTTTTAGGTCAGTTCAGGACTGTAACTAGTGCTATTTTTAAAGCCATTTTTCATCATTCTTGTACCATATCATCAAATCAGTCATTGTAGCAGAGACGTTTTCTTGGTGCATTTCCCACCCCGCTGCCTTCTAATGTAGTCAGTGTATTAACACCGTCTGTACTATGCCTCGTGCCTGGCCATTGGCTGCACATTTTTCTAGATGACTCATTATGTCAAGGCAGCAGAGTGCAAGTACATGATGTTCAGTCTTATGTTAGGAGCATGATAGTGCACTATGGGTTTTATTCAAGAGCCCAAAACATTCAGGATTCTAATCTGAACTAGTTAGTTTCCTGTGTGACCTGACAATAACTTTGCCCACCTTGTTGTGTCTGACACTTCAGTTAAAAAAATACAATAAAAAACAAAAGCCAAAAATCCTCAGCCTTTAAGTTTTTATAAGGGGAGTTATATAGTGCACTGAGACTATTCCCTAAAAATGTAGTTAGTATATGAGAACTTTTTCCTATTGCAGATTGCATAATCCAATGCACACCACTGAAAATTTTTTCTCTCTGCCACTTGCGCTTAGTTGAATCAGTAATAGGAGAGTGTGTGTGTGTGTGTGTGTGTGCGTGTTGGGGAGGAGAGGCTGTATTTCAAAACTACAAAGCTTTTTCTACATTTGTCACTTACCTCGTTATCAGCAAACTCTTTCTGCACATTTCTATACTATGGATAACCTTCCAAGAAGCCCTGAGCTTAACACTGCTGCAAAGCTATATATAACATAACATCATGTTTTATTAGAAGTTATTTGTTCTTGACGTATCACTGCTTCCATGTCTGTCCTATGACAGGACCAATGCTAGGTCCAGATTTTCAGATCATAGTCCTCCTGAAGTATAACACAGAGAAATGTCAAATAATATCTGAAACAATTTCAACTTGTTTACTTGGAGTGCAATAAAAGAACTAGCCTTGAAAATATAACTTGCCCCAGTGGAAGAGCAATTATAGGACATTGTTCTCTTCCATTTAAAATGAATAGCTGGTATCTTGCTGGAAATCTTTAATAGCTTTAAAGGACAGGTTTAGTAGTTCTTTATTACTAGCCTATCAGATTTCATTAAACTTCCATCTTAGAAAAAAAAGATACATTATACCTTTATTCTGTTCTTATGCTTGAAAAGCAAATTAATTTTATTGCTGCATTACTGACTACAATTAAATATTAACTGGTAGTTCAGGGCTATGAATGTATGTAAGTAATCATTCCCTGAAATTAACAACCACCATTTATTAATACACTGCAAGCAATGGCTTTACAATTGTTACTGTTCCTAAAACAAATCCTTCAGCTCCTCAGCAGTATGGAAGTAGTGCATATTGTCCTCTGTGGTTGCATGGATGGAAAGAAGCTGTTTATTTCTCACATAAGTACCTTTGCACAAGAAGGATACATGATAGCTTGTCTCCTACTCTCTCAAATTTTTTCTTAGTGAGAATGCCTACATGTTCCACTTTAGAATTGAGATCCCATCAGAGCCGGCTCCAGGGTTTTGGCCGCCCCAAGCTGCCAAAAAAAAAAAAAAAGCCATGATCGCGATCTGCGGCGGCAATTCGGCGGAAGGTCCTTCGCTCCGAGCAGGAGTGAGGGACAGTCCGCCGAATTGCCGCCGAATAGCTGGACCTGCCACCCCTCTCCGGAGTGGCGGCCCCAAGCACCTGCTTGCCAAGCTGGTGCCTGGAGCCGGCCCTGTATCCCTTTATGCTAAGCATTATACAACACAAAACAAAAGGCAGTCCAACGAGTTTAAATGTAATAAACAATAAAAGGGTGGAAGAAGAAAGATTCAGGCTAGAGTGAGAAGAACACGCAGACATGTAGGATAGATAGTGTACAACAAGATGGGATATGGCATCCTCCTTACAAAATGGAGCAAGGGAAAAAGTGACTCTCTCTAAGTATGAAGTACTTCTGCAGAGTTACTATTTTAGGCCCCAATCCACCCACACATACTTCACCTACACATGTAATCCACCCAGACATGTAATAAGATACATCTACAAACTTTGCCATTTGTTGGATGTTTAATTTTTTTTTTAAAGGTTCAATCCGTCACCATTTGAAGCTGAAAAGTCCTAGCCTCTTTAATCTCTCCTCATATGGCACCCGTTCCAAACCCGTAATCATTTTAGTTGCCCTTCTCTGAACCTTTTCTAATGCCAGTATATCTTTTTAAGATACATCCACCCACACATACTTCATTGTGTGATAGTAATCCTGTGGAATAATCATCCACCATTAAGGTCCATTAAATGAGATGGTAGAGGCAGCAACCTCAAAGAAATAATTTCAACCCATAGCCCAAACAATGATCAAAAAGACGTGGAGAATTATAGACCAGTCAGCCTAACTTCAGTACCTAGAAAGATACTGGAACAAATTATTAAACAATCAATTTGTAAGCAATTGGAGGATAAAAGATCATAACGAATAGCCAGCATGGACAAATACAAAAAAGTTTTTCCTAACCAACCTAATTTGACAGGGTTACTGGACGACTGGATGGAGAAAAGGAGTAGATGTGATATATCTTGATTTTAGTGGGGCTTTTGACACAATCCTACATGACATCCTCATAAGTAAACTATGGAAATGTGGTCTAGATCAGGGGTTCTCAAACTGGGGGTCTTGACCTCAGGGGGTCATGAGGTTATTACGTGGGGGGGGTCGCAAGCTGTCGGCCTCCACGGCAAACCCCGCTTTGCCTCCAGCATTTATAATGGTGTTAAATATATTTAAAAGTGTTTTGGATTTATAAGAGGGGGGGGGCGCACTCAGAGGCTTGCTATGTGAAAGGGGTCACCAGTACAAAAGTTTAAGAATCACTGGTCTAGATGAAATTACTATAAGGTGGTTACACAACTGGTTGAAAGACCATAGTCAAAGAGTTGTTAGCAATGATTCATTGTCAAACTGGAAGGGTATATCTAGTGGAGTCTCACAGGGGTCCTGGGCCTGGTATTATTCAATATTTTCATTAATGGCTTGGGCAATGGAATGGAGAGAATGCTTATAAAACTTGCAGATGACACTAATATGGTAAGGGTTGCAAGCACTTTGGAGGACAGGGTTAGAATTCAAAACAACTTTGACAAATTGGAGGATTGGTCTGAATTCAACAAGCTGAAATTCAATAAAGATAAAAGCAAAATATTTAAGAACATAAGAACAGCCATACTGGGTCAGACCAAAGCTCCATCTACCCAGTATCCTGTCTACCGACAGTGGCCAATGCCAGGTGCCCCAGAGGGAGTGAACCTAACAGGTAATGATCAAGTGATCTCTCTCCTGCCATCCATCTCCACCTTCTGACAAACAGAGTCTAGGGACACCATTCCTTACCCATCGAGGCTAATAGCCATTAATGGACTTAACCTCCATTAATTTATCCAATTCTCTTTTAAACACTGTTATAGTCCTAGTCTTCACAACCTCCTCAAGCAAGGAGTTCCACAAGTTGATTGTGCGCTGTGTGAAGAACAACTTCCTTTTATTTGTTTTAAACCTGCTGCCTATTAATTTCCTTTGGTGACCCCTAGTTCTTGTATTATGGGAATAAGTAAATAACTTTTCCTTATCTACTTTCTCCATATCACTCATAATTTTATATACCTCTATCATATCCCCCCATTAGTCTCCTCTTTTCCAAGCTGAAAAGTCCTAAACTCTTTAATCACTCCTCATATGGGACCCGTTCCAAACCCCTAATCATTTTAATTGCCCTTCTCTGAACCTTTTCTAGTGCCAGTATATCTTTTTTGAGATGAGGAGACCACATCTGTACGCAGTATTCAAGATGTGGGCGTACTATCGATTTATATAAGGGCAATAATATATTCTTCGTCTTATTCTCTATCCTCTTTTTAATGATTCCTAACATCCTGTTTGCTTTTTTGACCGCCTCTGCACACTGCGTGGACATCTTCAGAGAACTATCCACAATGACTCGAAGATCTTTTTCCTGATCTGTTGTAGCTAAATTAGCCCCCATCATATTGTATGTATAGTTGGGGTTATTTTTTCCAATGTGCATTACTTTACATTTATCCACATTAAATTCCATTTGCCATTTTGTTGCCCAATGACTTAGTTTTGTGAAAACAACAAGGAGTCTGGTGGCACCTTAAAGACTAACAGATTTATTTGGGCATAAGCTTTCGTGAGTAAAAACCTCACTTCTTAGTTTTGTGAGATCTTTTTGAAGTTCTTCACAGTCTGCTTTGGTCTTAACTACTTGAGCAGTTTAGTATCATCTACAAACTTTGCCACCTCACTTTTTACCCCTTTCTCCAGATCATTTATGAATAAGTTGAATAGGATTGGTCCTAGGACTGACTCTTGGGGAACACCACTAGTTAGCCCTCTCCATTCTGAGAATTTACCATTAATTCCTACCCTTTGTTCCCTGTGCACCCGGAGCTTCTGGCATGTAAGATATTTATCCAGTGACAGAGGGAGAAACCAACAGCATGCTTTAAACAGAAAATTAGCCACAACTTTCACTACTGAAAGATTCCATAACATAGCACTTTATACCTCCAAAGTGCTATTCAAGCATTAACTAATTCTCAGGCCACCTTGAGAGGTAGACAAGTTAGTAGCTTGGTCACATTTTACAGAGAGGTTTCAGGAAGGTAGTGTGACGTGGTGGATTAGACAAAGGAGTGGGAATCCGGAGATCAGTGTCCTGCTACTAATTGTGTGTGTTATTGTGAACAAATTAGTATCTCCTAAAATTAACTTTCACCATCAGAAAAGTAGGAATAAGAGTGCTTACCTGCTGTACTTTCATAGGAGTGCCTTGAGTCTCAAATGATGTTTATTAGGTGCTATGAAATCCTCAGGTAGAAGGTAATGTTGAAATACAAATTATCTCAGCCACACACTGAGGCAGTGATAACACTGAAAATTGAGCTCAGAAAAATGACATCTTCAGACCCTGAACTCAGCCAACTAGATCATATTGCTTCAGGCCAGTTAACCTCTCTTCCTCCCTCCAACTACCCATACCTAGAATCCCTGAAACCTTAAAGTCTTCTTTTCTCAATACACACCTAAAGCTAGTAGCCTGCAAGTGACCTGGAGCATGCCTAGCATACATGTGTATTTTTTGAAGAATGCACCAAAGCTGTGTGCCCCTCAAGAAGCCCAATGGTTTCAATTATTCAGATACAGTTAGTAACAGTGTTAATCTGTCACCAAAGTGTAGATTTGGTTGGCAGCAAGGAGTCAAAAGCAGATTTATAATAATTGAAAACTAACTTTAACCTGAATTATGGAGAGTCTCGTGCATCTCTAATGAAGACTGTTAAGAGCCGATATTAAGAGCTGCACAGAGGAAGCATTTGCAGTGAACGAGCTTATTGGTCCTAAAAAAATTCAGAAAGTAGCCTATATATTCTTGAACACGATCGACTGGCACTTTATCTATTAACTATTTACATATATAAGACATTTCTCTGTTATAGAAAGCACTGAAACCCAGTCAAAAAAGAAGAGCGCCGCCCCGCCGTAACACCGCCGACCCCCCCCCAGCGCCGTGCCGCCAAAACCCCCTCCCCGATTGCCTTGCCCGGCCGCCCAAAGCCCTGCCCCCCCGAGCGCCTCGCCGGGCCACCCAAACCCCCGCCCGAGGGCCTCGCCAGGCCGCCCAAACCCTTGGATCGCCGCACCGGGCCGCCCAAACCCCCGTCCCCCACCCCCGAGCACTGGGCTGCCCAACCCCCAGCGCCAGGCCACGCAGCGCTGCCGAAGCCCCCGCCCCCCCGAGTGCCACGCCACACCACGCCACGCCACCGAAACAAAAAAAAAAACCCCTCGAGCGCCGCCCTGCGAACAAAAAACAAAAACACCGTGAACGCCCCCCGCCACCCTAACATTGGCCGCCCCTTATAAGGTGCCGCCCCAAGCACGTGCTTGGTTGGCTGGTGCCTGAAGCCAGCCCTGCTGAAACCCCAACCCCAGAAAATCCTGCTGGGGCAACCCTCTGCTAGAAAGTGTTAGTAGGTTCCAGTGAGTTCTCAAGGAAAGGTACCCCTTTGAAAATAAGCTGCTCTTCTTTGGTGCATATGTCACCACATGGTTAATGGACTTTACTTTTCTGAGGACCAGGGTTCAAATCCTTTCCTACAGTATTTCATAAGAAGAAATTATTGTTCTTGTCTTAGGAACTTTTAAGGATTGTGAGACTAAATATATTGTTTCTTCAACTGACTGCTGTGCTTCTTGACCGAAGGGAGTGTTGAAATCAAACATATATGTTCCACATGGCAGCTCAGAACTCTATCTTTAGGTCAATAGGTTGGCCCAACAAAAATTTCAAAAAAATCAATTTACTCACGTTCAGACTTTAAAAAAATAAATCTTAATTTCTATGGCATCTATCCGGAATGGAGTTAACATTTGTTCAGCTTCTCTGTATAAAAAAGCTGAAATACACCAGAAACGACTATTCTTACTTTTCATTTAATCACCTTCCATTTGTGCAAATAGCAAACACTCTCCAGTGTCTTCCATTTACAATCCATTCGCTAGTGAAGAATCACCTGGGGAAATTAAGGTACATGTTCCAAAACAGTGCAGAACATCTTCCAGAAGAGATGGAATACCCATAAGTACAGTCAAAGCACAAACATCAGCTGGACAAGCACTAAAATCCTTTATAAGTAAATAATTTTTAATGTCAGTCACAGGATTTCCTCAAAATATTTTCATCTTTAATTTTTTTTTTAAGTGCTAACATTAAAAAGAATCTTGGGTTATTCTGGCCAGAAAATACTTCTGGTTATTAGTTTATTTTTTATCTAGCAGATGGGCGAAGGTTAAAGTTTTTATTGAAAAGACTAAACTTTTCTAGGAATTAACATAGCTCCAGAAATCTTGTGTAACCTCTGAGATGGAATTGCTCCTGTTTTCTTTTTGAGACTAGGATATAAGTCCTGATATTGGGCTGCTGTACATACTACTAAGGAACCCTGGAAAACTGATTGACAACCAACCAACCAAGAACCCTAACTATAAATTACCCTGATCCTTCAAGTCTGATCTTGACGTTAATGGGGCTCTATTTAAAAAAAAAAAAGAGTGTGCCTGTCCTGTAGGGGTGACGCTGCTGAGGCCTACCTCAGTTTCTCCTTCAATGAGCAGTAATATGTTCACTTTAATATCCTTGGCAATGAGAAGCCAAATATTCTAATTAACAAAAGTGTGTCTTTAATGAAACCCTCTGAAAGGAGCACTTAAACAACAGTTTAAAGCAGTGGTGGGCAACCTGCGGGTAATCCGTCAGGGTAATCCGCTGGTGGGCCGCGAGACAGTTTGTTTACATTCACCGTCCGCAAGCACGGCCGCCCACAGCTCCATCTATCTTTTCTAAATATTCTTTAAGCTGTTCTTTCCCTATTCTGGGTTGTGTTCCTTCCCCCTGGCATGGCAGGGTAGAGCGGGTCCCACATAGCAGGGTCTGAACAATTCAGACTGAATATGGAAAGAAGTCTTCTTGTTTTGGAATGTAATGCCGAGCAATGGCCTCCCTTTGATAATGATCTTATAACAGCAGTAAACGTGACATTAAGTGCTACAGATAAGATGGCAAAGTAGTTTAATAGTAACCCTATTTTCACACACACACACTTCGCCCTTCTTTAAAAAAAAAAACAAAAAAAAAAAAACCTGCCTGAGTGATGCTCTCTTTGGACTGAATTTTTCCATGCTTGGTCTTAGCTGAAAGGTGGATTTTATTGGAAAACACATTTGGCCATTTTTAAGGTATGTGAAGCTAAACCCTGGCCCCTAAGCACTTTGCACTGTGAACAATTATAGTACAGTCACATGTTTTCCACCTAGATCATTCAGAAGTGCTGAATTTTTAAACACAGCATGTGAACAGAGGGTTTTTTTAAGAGTAGATCCACAAATAATTTGAAAAAGTATTGGTTGGATATCCTGGGTATAATTAGGGTGTAGTCTAAATATAAACCAGAGCATCTTAAGATGTGTAAAAGAGGTGTATCTAAAATACAAATTATAGGTACTTAGTTTTAATAAGAGTTGAATTTTTATATCATAATTCTAATTGAGGACCTGATTCAAACCACACTGAAGTCAATGCAAAGACTTCCACTGACTTCAATGGACTTTGGAGCAGACCCCGACTGCCTTCTGCCTAATAATTTTGTTGCTGCTTTTACTGTGCTTGCTAGATTTGTTTTGTTTTTATTTTGCATAATATTATAATCTGAAAAGGTATGGCTCACTTGTTAACCTACAGTATAATTTAAAACCTTCTCTGCTAATTACATGGTCCCATTGGTATTTACATTTTCTATTTTATTAAATGCTATTTATTACATTTTCCACTCACTTTAAGGTAATACTTTCCCATATGGGAGGTTGCCTAGGGCCAAATTTAACTAGATCTCAGGTTATTTATGGAAAATTTTATTAGATTATTTACAATAGAGTAGAATTTAGTAAAAAGGAATGTTACCTGATCTTAACTTGCTTAAGGGAAGCATCTAATTTATTCTGATACTTTCTAATTCTCTTGTTCATACATCTTCTCTTTGCTTGATATACCCCAGTTCTCCATTTTGTCTAAACCTTCATTCCTCTTCTTAGTTACATAACCAACAACACAGGTTGCCCTTAACGCTTTCTAATAGTGCCACATATGACTAGATAATCTTACCTCAGAGTCATAATTCAGAGTGTTTCCCGTACAGAGGATACCAAGAGAATACTGAAAATATGGGTTAAAGTTATTTAGCTATCTAAGGCAGTTGGAAAGGTTTTAAAGAAGCACACTGTCCAATTTCAAATTGACATCTATATATACACTTATTATTAACATTAAAGCTGGGGTTAGAGATTTAATTATTTTAACATGTATATTTCATAGCTGTTAGCAGTTAGAAGGCTGTATTTCATAGGTATGGCATCAAATGTGTGAAATACAGCCCCTTAATTAAATGACTGCAGAGGAAGAGAAATTCCTTTTTTGGACAAGTAATAGTCAGGTTTTGATGATATCAGTTAAATATATAGAAATGTGGTTGCCCTGACTCAATTATTTATTAATTACTACTTTGTTGTTATTCATTTGATCTATTGTATCTTTAGTGTACAGCACTCCTAAATGTCAAAGAGAATTTCAAAATAAAGATAATTCTAAATATTTTTAATTTATTTTTTGTCTTGTTTGCATGCACAGTATTTCTGTACGGCTTCGATTCAGGTGCTTAAAATTGTGCCAAATCAGAGCCTTTTGTGTGGCCATGAACCTGTAATAATGTAATTTAATTTACTCTCCATCACTGCAAATCTGATTTAATTATTTAGGGTCACATTTTCCAAAGAAAGTAACCCCACTTGTATGTCAACTTCACACCTATGTTTGTGCATTGGTCGGTTGGGTATCTGTGCACACAAATGGCCTTTTATACCTCTACCTAGGTCCAAATATCAGATGTCATATTCGCTTGCTTTATTTGTGCATGCAAATGAAGGTCTGTAATTGAATGCACTTTTTTTCAAGTCTCCATGACCGCTTGTTCCATTTTACTGTATTACCTTGCAGGAAATAGCAAGTCAATGATACTCAAGAAGGAAGTGGAGGACATGACATATTTTCTAAAATTATAAAAATATGTTTGCATAAATAAATATCTCCTCTCTCAACATTTCAAATGTTGTTTGTCTTCTTAGGACCTGATCCTGCAATGAGCTGCATGCAAGAAGACCTTGTGCCTGTAAGGATCCTGTTCTGGGCACCATACTTCAGGAAAGATGTGGACAAATTGGAAAAAGTCCAGAAGAGAGCAACAAAAATGATTAAAGGTCTAGAAAACTCGACCTACGAGGAAATATTTAAAAATTGAGTTTGATTAGTCGGGAGAAAAGAAGACTGAGGGGGGACACAGTAAGGGTATGTCTACACTACGAGAGTAGTTCGATTGTACTTAAATCGAATATGTGGAATCGATATTACAAGGTTGAACGTGTGTATCCACACTAAGGACAGTAATTCGACTTTGTGAGTCCAGACTAACAGGGCAAGCGTCGACATTGGAAGCGGTGCACTGTGGGCAGCTATCCCACAGTTCCCGCAGTCCCCGCTGCCCATTGGAATTCTGGGTCGAGCCCCCAATGCCTGCTGGGGAAAAAAATGCGTCGAGGGTGGTTTTGGGTAACTGTCGTCATCCAACCGTCACTCCCGCCCTCCCTCCCTGAAAGCGCTGGCGGGCAATCAGTTCGCGCACTTTTCTGGTGAGTGACAGCGCGGATGCCACAGCACTGCAAGCATGGAGCCCGCTGAGACCATCGCTGCAGTTATGGCCGATGTCAACACCTTGCACCTTATCATCCACCTTTTCCAGAGGCAGATGCTGAGAAATCGGGCGAGGAGGATACGGCAGCGTGCTGAGGACATGAAGTCTGAGAGTGGCACAGACCTCTCACAAAGCACGGGACCCCGCGCCGTGAACATCATGATGGCAAAGGGTCATGTTGATGCTGTGGGACGGCGATTCTGGGCCCGGGAAACAAGCACGGACTGGTGGGACTGCATAGTGCTGCAGGTCTGGGATGAATCCCAGTGGCTGAGAAACTTTTGTATGCGGAAGGGAACTTTCCTTGAACTTTGTGAGTTGCTGTCCCCTGCCCTGAAGCGCAAGGACTCCCGGATGCGAGCAGCCCTGACTGTCCAGAAGCGAGTGGCCATAGTCCTCTTGAAGCTTGCAAAGCCAGACAGCTACCGGTCAGTCGCGAATCACTTTGGCGTCGGCAAATCTACCGTGGGGGTTGCTGTGATGCAAGTAGCCAACGCAATCGTTGACCTACTGCTGTCAAAGGTAGTGACCTTTGGAAACGTGCAGGTCATCATAGATGGCTTCGCCGCGATGGGAGTCCCAAACTGCGGTGGGGGTATAGATGGAACTCATATCCCTATCCTGGGACCGGACCACCAGGCTAGCTAGTACATTAACCAAAAGGGCTACTTTTCAATGGTGCTGCAAGCACTGGTGGACCATAGGGGACGTTTTACAAACATCAACGTCGGATGGCCAGGCAAGGTTCATGACGCTCGTGTTTTCAGGAACTCTGGTCTCTTTAGACGGCTGCAGGAAGGTATTTACTTCCCGGACCAGAAAATAACTATTGGGGATGTGGAGATGCCTATAGTGATCCTCGGGGACCCAGCCTACCCGCTAATGCCCTGGCTCATGAAGGCCTATACAGGCGCCCTGGACACTGAAAAAGAACTCTTCAACTACCGTCTGAGCAAATGCAGAATGGTGGTGGAGTGTGCTTTTGGACGTCTCAAGCGGAGATGGAGAAGCTTACTGACTCGCTCTGATCTCAGTGAAACCAATATCCCAATTGTTATTGCAGCTTGCTGTGTGCTCCACAGTCTCTGTGAGAGCAAGGGGGAGACCTTTATGGCGGGGTGGGAGGTTGAGGCGAATAGCCTGGCTGCTGATTACGCCCAGCCAGACAGCCGTGCAATTAGAAGAGCCCAGCGGGACGCGCTGTGCATCCGGGAGGCTTTGAAAGCTAGGTTCCTCAGTGAACAGGGTAACCTGTGACTATTAAGTTTGTTTAAAGAGAAGCTGAACCTGCCCCCGTTTCTTTACCCACTTACTGTTGACTATCCTCTCCAGCTACATACCCCGTTCACCCCGTCCCCCCCCTTCCAACACACGTTTAAAAATAAAATAAATGGAACTTTGTTAATGAACACCGTTTTCTTTATTACGGATTTTGCGGTAAAGTATTGAAACGGACGTAGACTGTGGTGGGGAGCGGGCGTAGTGATGGAAAGAACGCTTCTAAACTCGAGGAATGACAGGCTCCTGCTCCTAGAGTGGTCCGCAGTGGTGGACTGGTTGTTTCAACGGAGCCTGCCACCCCTCCTTTTCGGGACTCTGTGTGGGGGGGCTATGTGACTTTGTGGTGGGGGAGGACAGTTACAGATCCCCTGCTGTGTGGCTCTTTGATCCAGGTTAAGGACCGCTGCATAAGATCTCTATCTGCCCTCCCCTGCCACAAAGTCACAGCCCCGCCCCCCGCCCCCCAGAACATGAAACCCACCTCCCAGACTGACCAGGGTGCCTAGTGACTGCAATGTGTGTGTGACCTTATGCTGAACCTGCCCCCGTGTCTGTACCCTAGTAAAGGTGACTGTCCTCTCCAATTACCAACCCCCTTTAAACACACTCTCCCCTAAAAGAACATGATAGAAACAGTAATTAACAGAAACATATCTTTTATTAGCAACTACACAGTTAGGGGATGAAACTGGGACGGGGGCTTGGGTGAGGCGGGAAGGAAAGGAATTATCAAATTTTTGGGAATGAGAGCCTTCTGGTACTTGAACGGTCTGCAGGGGTGGAGTGACAGTTTTCACGGCCCCTGCCACCCCTCCTTCTTGGGACTTTGGGTGAGGGGGGTCTGGGAGTTTGTGGCGTGGGAGGGCGGTTAGAGGTAGACTACCGCAGGGCTCTGTCCTCCTGCCTCCGGTCCTGCAGAACATCCACAAGGCGCCGGAGCGTGTCCGTTTGCTCCCTCATTAGTCCAAGCAGCGTTTGAGTCACCTGCTGGTCTTCCTGCCACCACCTCTCCTCCCGTTCGCTGTGTGCTCGCTGGTATTGTGACATGTTCTCCCTCCACTGGGTCTGCTGGGCCGCATCGGCTCGGGAGCAGCCCATAAGTTCTAAGAACATGTCGTCCCGTGTCCTTTTCTTTCTCCGCCTAATCTGCGCCAGCCTCTGCGAGGGGGATGCCAGGGTAGGTCAGGAGACAGTCGCAGCTGTGGGATGGGAAAAAGGGAGTGAATTCCTCACAAAGATAATTTTTTGTGAACAATGAACATAGTCTTTCTCTGTGAACAAGACCATGCACAGCACCTATCACATGCGCACTCAGGACAAGGTCAAATTTTCGGCCTTCGCATTCAGTGCCTAGAGTCTTGCAGTGGAGATCAGACAAGCGGGGCAGGACAGTGGAATTCGGGTAGCAGGCTGACATGATAAGCCGTAGACTTTTGGCTGCTTAAAACTTAAATTATAGCAGTGCCCTCCTTTCACGTTCAAAGCAATGCTCCTATCGTTGGCCAGTTCCTGCTGCCAGCAATCCGGCAAGCATGAACTCTGCCCCTGTCCCACCCCCTCGCGGCTGTGCCCAGGAAAGATCCCTGTATGCTGCCCCTCTCCTGCCTCCACCGCGTGGCTGTAAACCGCCGGTGACAGTTCTGTAAAGGAAAAGGCAAGCAGTCCCAATAGTAACATTCCCCTAATTCTAAGCAGGTCACTATGAGCGACATCACTCTGCTGAGAATTTCTGAGACCGAGAAAGAACGCATGCTCCGTGAAAGCCAGCAAAAACCAGGGCCGTATGCCGCCATGCTCTGCAAGGCAATGATCCCAGAGTACTTGATGATAGCCTGGCGAGGAAAAGTTTCCTACCACGGAGGACACAATAAGGCTGCTCTCCCCCAGAAACCTCATGCAAAGGCTTTCCAATTACCTCCAGGAGAGCTTCATGGAGATGTCCCATGAGGATTTCAGCTCTATCCCCGGACATATGGACCTTCTTTTCCAGTAGCTGCACTGCCAAGGACTAAAACGTTGAGCGCCTAGGGCAAACAAATCATGAAAAACCCATTGTTAATATTCCTGTTCTGTTCAAAATAAATGTTTACATGTTTAAAACACTTACCAACTGATCCTTCCCCTGATTCAGGGTCCAGGTTAACTCCTGCGGACGGTTGGTAGGGGATCTCTGTGAGGGTGATGAAGAGATCCTGGCTGTCTGGGAAATCAGCGTTGTAAGCGCTGTCGACTGCCTCGTCCTCCTCCTCACCTTCCTCATCTTCCCCGTTCACTAACATCTCCGAGGAAGCGGCCGTCAACAATATCCCATCCTCAGAGTCCGCGGTCAGTGGTGGGGTAGTGGTGGCAGCTGCACATAGAATGGAATGCAGTGCCTCGTAGAAACGGCATGTCTGGGGCTGGGATCCGGAGCGTCCGTTTGACTCTTTGGTCTTTTGGTACGCTTGTCTCAGCTCCTTGATTTTCATGCGGCACTGCGTTGCATCCCGGCTGTATCCTCTCTCTGTCACGGCTTTTGAGATCTTCTCGTAGATCTTTGCATTTCGTCTTTTCGATCGCAGCTCTGAAAGCACGGACTCATCGCCCCACACAGCGATCAGATCCAAGACTTCCCGATCAGTCCATGCTGGGGCCCTCTCTCTATTCTGAGATTGCATGGCCATCTCTGCTGGAGAACTCTGCATCGTTGCCATTGCTGCTGAGCTCGCCACGATGTCCAAACAGGAAATGAGATTCAAACTGCCCAGACAGGAAAAGGAATTCAAATTTTCCCGGGGCTTTTCCAGTGTGGCTGGTCAGAGCATCTGAGCTCGGACTGCTGTCCAGAGCGTCAACAGAGTGGTGCACTGTGGGATAGCTCCCGGAGCTATTAGCGTCGATTTCCATCCACACCTACGCTAATTCGACATGGCAATGTCAAATTTAGCGCTACTCCCCTCGTTGGGAAGGAGTACAGAAATCGAATTTAAGAGACCTCTATGTCAAACTAAATAGCTTTGTTGTGTGGACGGGTGCAGGGTTAATTCGATTTAAGGCTGCTAAATTTGACATAACATCCTAGTGTAGACCAGGCCTTAGAGTGTACAAGTATGTAAAAGGTTGTTATAAAGGGGAAGGGATAAATTGTTCTCCTTATCCACTTAGGACAAGAAAAGAGTCTGAGTATCTGAGTGTCTGTTGGAGGTACGCTAAGTGCAGCATTAGGGGGGCTATGTTGGTGAGTATCTAAGTGTCTGTTGCAGGGGACAGTTTGTCAGTTTGACCGTGTGCTTGATTGTTTGATTGTTTGTTTGAACAGTGTGAATTGGGAGTGCTTTGTTCCAGGTGGGCCTTGAGTGGGCCTGACTGGTATAAAAAGGCAGTCAGCAGTGAACCAGCTGAGCGGCGAACAGTGGAGGCTAACAGAGGGAGTTCACCTGCAGAGAGCCCACTGACTCTTACATCTTGCGGGCTTCTGTGAGTTGCTGCAACAGCTGAGGAAGCTCTTAGAAGGACGGGGATATGGAAGGTGAGTGTTCAGTTGTTGTAACCTGCACAGGTTGTGCCATGTTTGTCTTTCTTCCGCAGGACAGAAGCGACTTTGTCTGTACAAAGTGCAAGCTGGTCTCCATATTGGAAGAGAAGGTTCGAGGTCTGGAGAAACAAGTATCGACCCTGCGTTGCATACGAGAAAATGAAGATTTCCTGGACAGACGTCAGGATATGCTTCTACAGGCACAACGTTCTGAAGAATCGGAGCAGGCTGCGCAGAGGGGACTGAGGGACAGTGAAGAAAATTGGCAGTATGTGAGCCCCAGAAGAAGAAAGAGGAGCGTCCATGTACCAGCAATGGAGATACAGGTTAGCAACCGTTTTCATGTTCTCTCCACAGGTACTAATGCGGAGAGTGGAATAGATATTACATCTGAGGGAAAGGAGCAGAAGGGGACTCCACCGATTGGAAGGCATGAGATGCACTGTCCTAGGGATGGGGGTTCCACGACCACCGCTCCCAAGAGAAGGAGGAGGGTGGTGGTGGTCAGGGACTCCCTCCTCAGGGGGACTGAGTCATCTATCTGTCGCCCCAACCGAGAAAACCGAGAGGTCTGCCGCTTGCCAGGAGCTAGGATTCACGATGTGACAGAGAGGCTGCCGAGACTCATCAAGCCCTCGGATCGCTACCCCTTCCTGCTTCTCCACGTGGGCACCAATGATACTGCCAAGAATGACCTTGAGCGGATCACTGCAGACTACGTGGCTCTGGGAAGAAGGATAAAGGAGTTTGAGGCACAACTGGTGTTCTCGTCCATCCTCCCTGTGCAGGGAAAAGACCTGGGTGGAGACCGTCGAATTGTGGAAGTCAACGAATGGCTACGCAAGTGGTGTTGGAGAGAAGGCTTTGGATTCCTCGACCATGGGATGGTGTTCCAAGAAGGAGGAGTGCTAGGCAGAGACGGGCTCCACCTAACGAAGAGAGGGAAAAACATCTTTGCAAGCAAGCTGGCTAACCTAGTGAGGAGGGCTTTAAACTAGGTTCACCGGGGGAAGGAGACCAAAGCCCTGAGGTAAGTGGGGAAATGGGATACCAGGAGGAAGCACAAGCAGCAGAGTGCAAGAGGGGAGGACTCCTGTCTCAGACTGAAAAAGCGGGACAACCAGCGAGTCAGCATGGATTCACCAAGGGCAAGTCATGCCTGACTAACCTAATTGCCTTCTATGACGAGATAATTGGCTCTGTGGATGAGGGGAAAGCAGTGGATGTGTTATTCCTTGACTTTAGCAAAGCTTTTGATATGGTCTCCCACAGTATTCTTGACAGCAAGTTAAAGAAGTATGGGCTGGATGATTGGATTATAAGGTGGATAGAAAGCTGGCTAAATCGTCGGGCTCAACGGGTGGTGATCAACGGCTCCATGTCAATGGCTCCATGTTTCTCCTTCCTTGGAGGTTTTTAAGGTCAGGCTTGGCAAAGCCCTGGTTGGGATGATTTAGTTGGGAATTGGTCCTGCTTTGAGCAGGGGGTTGGACTAGATGACCTCCTGAGGTCCCTTCCAACCCTGATATTCTATGAACAAATAATGGGTTTAAATTGCAGCAAGGGAGATTTAGGTTAGACATTAGGAAAAACTTCCTAACTGTTAGGGTAGTTAAGCACTGGAACAAATTGCCTAGGGAGGTTGTGGAATCTCTGTCATTGGAGGTTTATAAGAACAGGTTGGACAAACACCTGTCAAGAATGGTCTGGATAATACTTATTCCTGCCTCAGTGCACTGGACTGGATTAGATGACGTATGGAGGTCCCTTCCACCCATACACTTTCATGATTCTATGATCTTACAGATAGTTGGAGCCGTGTTCTCTGATAATTAATGGACATTAAAGTGGTAGGCGAAGGATAGGGGAGAGTTCATCCTGTGCAAGGGAAATCTTCACTGGCATAAAGTTAGTTGAGGCAATTCTGCTGCATTCTCCATCCCTGCTTTGTATGGAGCAGTTGGTTTTCAGGAGACATGATAGAGTGGACCTCACCCTTCACTGGTGTAGGGTCCCTGATGGATATTATTGCAGTGGTTAGGTAAGTTAGGCCTGCCCCTGTGCACTGAAGCCAGGAAGCCCTGAGTCAGGGAACCACAACTGAATCCTTGTCCTTCTTTTCACTCTCCATGTGCAGCTTTGGACACCAAACCCTTAAGTACATGAGTAATTTTGTTCATGCTTAAAGATAGGCAGGTACTTAAGTGCTTTCCTGGATCAGGGCCAGAATACCCATCATCCTTCAGTATAAATCCCTACATATCTAGCCCATTTTTGCTAAACTTTGCTAAACTTGGGGAAGGCATCCAGACTTTTGTATATTTGTCTGAACTGAACACAAACTCTGCATCTTATTATGATTGACCATCTCAAAGTAGCTATTCTTGTCAACTGGTCCTTCACTGAAGACAGTCTTAAACGATTTTACCTTTATTTATGATATAGAGAAATGTAGTTATCAAATAGGTTAAGGGCTTGATTCACCATCCACTGTAAACAATGGGGGTTTCTCCATTAACTTCAGTGGGCTTTAACTGATACTATAATGCTATAATACTATAAATATAATAAATTTACTGAATCACAACTATAAAGTACTGTTGATCAATATCAGAGGATCATAATGTCCTACCTTCATATAATGTATTAACTCTACTGAAAACAATAGTACAATAACTGTTTTGTAGTGTAAATTGCATTACTGCTAGCTTTCTGTGATGGAAACAACTCAGATCATCAGTGCATGCACATACAAATATATAAAACTCAGAAATGTGTCTAGTAATTAAAAATTAAATTATGATTCAACAGATGTAATAAGATGTAATTATTAATAACCTCATTTAAAAGTGTGATGAATACAAAAGCTCTCCCATAATAAGTACTCCCTGAAAGAAAAGAGGTATTGTTAATCTGCCGAGCAGTTGATGACACAGAAAATTATAAATAATAGAAACAGGGCACAAATTAATTCTAGATTAGAAAGACAGACTAGTTGATAATTGATAAATAGATGACCGTTTTTCAGCAGTGAATAGGCATGATCTTCTATTGGAGATTGCTGTAATTATCCAACTCTTTCCAGATGATGCTCCTAAATTAAAAAAAAAAAATTCTAATAATAATACAGAATTAAACTAGATGCAGGGCACCAGCATTCTCAAAACACAGCAGCAGCTGAATACTAATGAAATCTCTCTTGTCAGCACTCTTGGAGGGGTTTATATGTGTGTGTATACTTTTCAAAGCCTGGAGTTTTAAGGTAAAAGGGTGGAATGCACCTTGTTTGGAAAATTTTATATTCCTATTTCTGAATGAGTTTTACTGTGTTCCAGATACTTAGTGATTATTACTAAACTAATTCTGGCAAGAGAAGAGTAAGGTTATATTTATCTGAGATGCTTCTTAGATATAGAGACATAGCCCGTGGTACAAAACTCTAGATTAGGCTTCACTTATTCCTTATGATTCATCACCACAGTATCATGCATAGCCAGCATGCTTTTTTCAGTCTGCATTTTTAATAAGTTATATTAATATTTGTTTCTCCCGTATTTCTAGTGTCTTTTATCAAAGCAATAAATCATATAGCTATTAAGCATATTTTGCATGGGAACTCCAGACAGTGGTATAAACTAGATGTAAATCTTTGCATTCCCTTAGGATCACTGTTTCTGTTCAGTTATCAGTTCTTTGAAAAGTCAAAACAGACCATTGCTTGTATTAATCATGGCAAGAAATGCTACGACAACCTATAGGAGAACCTGTTTTTTTACTTATTAGCTTCTTGTACAAGCTGTATTGGCAAAGCCATTTCACAAGTTTAATGGATGGCTCTAGCTTGTAAAATGTATTGGTCAAGGTAGGTCATATACTGTAGTATTTACAGAAATGGAACCAGACAGGTTCAGTGACTCAGTAACTTAAATAGTGACTAAAAAACTGAGTATTTATTGTTGCTTTTATGTCCTCAGTAAAGACTTTTGTACCATATGAAAGGTAATGCTAAAACATTGTGAAAGAATCTGATTTTTAATTAACATTATCTCTTCCCGGCAAAATTGCTGTTATGCTGTAATTTGTAATTTATGAAACCCATCATCAGAAGCTTAATGTACCTGATGAAAGTTGAAGTTAATGTGTTTTGATGCACACTCTCCATTAGAGCACTCCTTTAGCATCAGGGCATGATGATGTTGCAGGAATCTGCCTCTCTAGCACCATGTGCAGATCAGGTGTCTGAAAACCCATGCTGCCCCATGCCAGCTGACTTGGGCTCACAGGACTCAGGCTAACTTGTTGGGTGACTATATTCCCCAAAGAGAAAACAGGACACCCCCAGCCACTTGCCCAATGGACCCCCCCCACCTCCCAATGCTGTTGCCTGGATGTTGAAACCATGTGCCCACTCCCTAGCCCCCCGCGTGAGGCTGTTGCCTGGTCACTGGAATCCTTCAGGGGCCCTACATGCTGGAACATTGCTTCCCCCCACATCCCAGCCCTGGGCTGGCATCTCCCTTCAACCCCTCTGCACCGTACCGCAACTCCACTTTTTTGAAAAAAGTGGGCATTTGTCCAGTTTGCTCTTGCCAACTGATCAAGTCGTCAAGAGAAAATGGGACAAATTTCTCCTTTTGAAAAAAAAGTCAGGACAGCTGGGACAGGGCTTAAAAAAGGGACAGTCCTGGCCAAAACAGGATGTGTGGTCACCCTAACACAGTGGTTCCCAAACTGGGGTTCGTGAAATGTTACAGTGGGTTATCGGGAAAAAATTCCCTAATGGCAGACAGAGCTGTCCCTAGGGATCCCGGGCAGCATGAGACCAGCAGCACGGAGCCCCTGGACTTTCAAGAGCTGAGGAGATTTAAACTTCAGGACTCCTTATAAGAAATGGAAAGGGAGGTGGATATGTTTTGCTGTTTTTAAAATTAAATAGGCAGCTAGTATTGTTTTTAAAATTATTATGAAGAACAAGTTTAAGCTTTGTTGTAATGTGCGTTGGGTTTGCCTGGACTGCTCAAGACCTGAATGCTTGTGCAGGAGGAACTCTTTGAGTTGGCTTCTTAAATACCTTCATGCTGTTTCACATCTGATACTCCTTGATGAAACATAGGAGCCTTGTCTTATAACAGGCTTATTCAAAGTGATACAGGTCCCAGAACTCAGGCTGCAGCCTGAGCTTAAATGTCTATACCTCAATTAAACAGCCCCTTAGCCTGAGTCCTGCAAGCCTGAGCCAGCTGGCACAGACCAGCCACTGGTGTCTAATTGCAGTGTAGACATAACCTCAGAATGGGTCTCTCTGAGGTCTATGTTCTCTTGCGAGCTCTTTCACAGAAGTTCCTGTGGTTCCTCCCTTCAGAATGAATTCTCTCCACTTTTATTGGGCTCAGGTGTCCATTAAATTGTCACCTGATGCCTCCCAGTCCCCCCCTCTGGTTGAGAAGCCACTAATTAAGTACATCTCTATGCACCTGAGCCATAATTAATTGACTACTGACTTCTGTCTAGCCCAGCGCCGTATTATTGCCTAGGCCGACAAGGCCTAGGCCTAAGGCGGCAAATTTGCAGGGGCGGAAGCTCCCCTCTGCGCCGCGCCCCCCTGTTCCAGCTCACCTCCGCCTCCTCTGCAAGCACACTGCCACATCCTGTTTCTCTCCCCTCCAAGCGCTTGCACCTCGAAACAGCTGTTTCGCGGGGCAGGGAGGGAGAGGGAAGAGGGGGAACGCCGCGCGCTGGGGAAGAGGCGGGGCCGGGGGGCGGGGATTTGGGGAAGGGATCCAATAGGGGAAGGGAGGGGACGGAGTTGGGGAGGGGGTTGGAATGGGGGCGGGAAAAGGGCAGAATCGGGGCAGGGCCAGGGCAGCAATTATTTCCTGGCCTAGGGGCGGCAAAATTATTAATCCGCCACTGGTCTAGCCCATGATGGGGTTTTGACTCCATCATATTATGCCATTCAAGGCACTGAATCCTTCGTGGCCCAAAAGGTGAACAATTTCTATTGAGATTTACTTAGTTTCTACAGCAGCAACACTGGATCTAGGAAAAATATCCAAATTTGAAATAAAAATTGGTCATTGTGAAAGTCCTCAAGTTAGCAGCGAGCCACTAGAATTTAATTCTCCAGTCTGCTTTAATGTTAAGGATCATTTATTTTTTATTTTAGTATAATGTACTCTAGAGCTTTTGTTTTTCCCAAAGACATCCACAGAGGTCGCTTTTTTTTAATATTAACTAAACCACATTTAGTAGAATGCCTGGGAAATACTGAAATTCACACTTCAGCATAGGATAGCCATCCAAAGAAGGATGCTGTGGTGCTTGAGGAACAGGGCTAGGATTCAGGAGAGTTCGGTTCTAATCTGCAGCACCACCACACACTTCCTGTGTGAACCTGGATAAGTCACTGTAACTTTCCATACTGCTGTTTCTTCATCTGTTAAAATGGGATAATGCAATATTTTCCTGACTTATAATGCTGTTGTGACTCTAAGAGCCTGATTCAAAGCTCATGGAAGTAAATGGAAACAGGCTTTGCCCTAAAATAATTAGGACCAGATTCTTCACCTCACCTGATTGGAGAGAGGGTTGTCTGTATGCCTGTGGAGATCATAGCTCTGCCATGCCTTTCTCTAACTCTACTCTGCCATGCCCTTTCATGCCCCCAGCCTGCAGCAGGCACTGGCTCTGCTGTCTTTGCCAGCTTTCTGCCATCAGACAGCTGCTCTGTGCAGGGGGAGGTCTCTCCTATCCATGTCTAGCCAGTTTAAGTCCATTTAGCAGAGCAGAGAATCCAGCTCTTACTGTCTGTACTGTACTATACATTGAGATCCTTGGAAGGAAGTACAACAGTGCAAAATATTCTTACTATCCAGCTTTCACAAATTTGACAATAATAAATTTGGAGTGGCAGACAGAAAAATCAACAAATCAGAATCCTTCACTTCATGTTCAGTCATTATGTTGTAGAAAAAAATATCAAACTGACAATTAATAAAATGGAGCTTTTGTGTTTGTGGAAGAGAATCCTGCTTGTGGTACAAACTGATGGGCACAATAGCATCACTTCAAGATGCTCTTTGGATGTAGAAGTTGCTTCACGACAAAGTGTAAAGACTCTGCCAACAAGGCTTTCAAAATTAAATAAATCTACTAGACTTCTCTGTTCTAATTTAGCAGGTCAGTTTTTCTGTGAAACCCTGGAGATAAGAGAACTGGCAGAAATCTGAGGGGGAGGAAGGGTTAGACCTGGATGCTCTTGGAACTTACCGATTGTGAGTAATGGTAATAAAAATTATGGCTGCCACAGTGATGAGTCTCTGTTGTAATACATACTGTCAGGAGCAGCATCTTCCGTGACCTCTGATAATGTGATTCTGCCAGTGGACTCTTGAGAAACTTGCTGAGGCAAGCATTAGACCTGCAGAAGTGGCAAGCCATTCCTCATTCCCCAAACAAGATTCATGCAGTGAGCTTGAGGTCTGAAAACTGTAACACTTTCTATCCTAAATAAATAAATAAAGTTTTTTAATAAACGTAATGGGAGAGCAACATTCTTTCATTCCCATGGGTGATAATGATCATGATTGCACATAACCAATGGAATCTTCTTCTAATAGATCACTGTCTGTTCTTTTTCCTGTGTAAAAATACCTTTTGGCCACAGGAAAACTGACGAATGAACAAAGTGATGGGGGGAAACATTGCCTTTATACATGGTTGGAGCAAATACAGTAATTTATTGCTGAAATCTTTTGTTACACCTTGTTCAGTAATAGTACTCTGTGTTTCATTCAGCAGCCCACCTGTGAAAGTACAAATGCAGCAATTATCTGTAAGTATTTGCTAGACAAATACAGCATATAATTATAATGGCAAAAACCCACAGAATTTGCAGTTCCATTGGAGTTTGGTTTTATAATATCAACATCACTTTAAAAAGAAAAGGAAGCCAGATGATTACCTTATATACTAATCCTTGAAAAAATGATTTTTAGCAAGAGTAATAAGTTGTCAGAGAAGTAACTAATCATTAACACTCCACCAAACTAAATGCTGGAATCTGTAACTACCAATTTCATGGGGTTTCTGCTTAATAGAAACTGTATTCATCTTTTCATTTGCAGCTAAAGCATAGGAAAGTGGTCATAGAAGCCAAGTCAATTCCCTGCAGTTAGCAGCCTCTTTCCTACCTATTGCATCAAATAAAAATATAAAAACAGACAAACCTCAATTATTTATTTTAATATTGAACTCTTTATAGTAATTAATTATCTTAGAAAAAAGAAAGAGAGAGAGAGCTTTTACAGTATAAAATAGATCAGTAACGACAGCCAAGCAATAAGCAGGTAGGCAATAAAAGCAAAGTGTTAACAATCATTCATATCTTAACCCATTTACTGGACTAAAACACTCCTCCCAAAGGAAAAGCCCATAAAAGCCAACATGATTCTGTGACTTCTCTACATAGATCCCATCTCATGCATTATTTAGGATAAGGGCACAATTGTAACAGATTAAGCAGTATATGGACAACACTCCTAACCATTACATTACATCTGAGGCTGTAATCACAAAGAGTCTCCACAGACTTGCAGTACTGGTCAAAATATTCTAAATTTCATTTTTTGATTGGAAAAAGGGATTCATTTTTCACAAAAATTTTCACAAATAATTCATCCAATTTTTCAACCAGCTATGGGGACTTATCAGTCATAGAGACAACCAGATCATCTAGTCTGACCTCCTGTGTCGTAGGCCACTAAACATCACCCAGCCACCTCCACATGAAGCCCAACAACCAGAATTAGACCAAAGTATTAACGCTTTCTGGAGAAAACTAGTATGTACCACAGGCAGAGAACAGGAGGGACCAAGGTTCCTCAATGCCTGAGGTCCCTGCAGTGGGAGGGAATTGGTTAAGTGAGATATACCCATATAATCTTGGCAAGTGACCTGCACCCCATGATTTCTGCCAATCTGACCTGGGGGGAAATTCCTTCCGAAACCCATATTCGGTTTCGGAAGGAAACCTGAGTAGGCGGGCGAGACTGTTGGATGAAAAGCACAGTCCATACCAATTACTGAATGTAGCTAGTTTAAAGCTTTAATAAGAAAATTTGGGGGTTTGATATCACCACCTTAATTAAGCCTAAAGCAAGGCTGCTGTGTATAGCAGTGATCAGTAACTCGGTCCTGGGGCACAGGTAGGCTGTTTCTTTCATCATCAGCTTCATGCTGGTCCGATCTGGAGAGTGCCCTGTATTGCACCAGCACGTCCTTTATACCTTGTCTTGAAACACACAGGCACAAATTATCAAAACTACCTCATCTAAAACATTCTATTCTAATTATATACTCGTACACTCATCATCATAACTAACCCCAAATCCGTCTAATACATTATTACTTCTCCCGCTAAAAGACTAATTGGTACCTCCTTAGCTACCTTTTTTAGCCATTGCTACCCTCCTCCTTACTCAATCCAGCTGTCTTTTCATTGCTTTCATATGTTCCATTATTTCTTACAACCGTGGTCTTATTCTCATTTGTTTCTTGTGCCCTTTAAGTTGCTAGCTGGCTCTGTCCAGTCAGTGTCCATCCTCCCTAGCCTGTCTTACTAGAGAGGTCTACACTTGGCCAGTAAATCACACATTTGTCTGGTGCTTTTGCCCTGTTATCTACACAGACCAAAAATCCAGTACAGATAAAACACAAAAGCAGTTTTCTGATTTTTACAACCTTTGAAGTTGTTTTAGTAGAGTTTGGAGAGCTGTGTGAATAAGACATACAGAAAGCAGAAAAATTCCCTTTTACATTTTCTGATAGCACTATTAAATATATAATATCTACTTCTCTAACATTATGTAATATACATTTATTTAACATAGTTCATTATACATTTCTTTATAAGACCCTCCAATCAAGTATCTGTACCACCTTAACACGCCGGCCCACCCCATCCTGTGTCCCATCCTCAGCCATGACCATCAAGGGATGTGAGAATTCCCTTCTTTACGCCTACAGTTGACCATCTGAAGCCCTGAAGTATCAGATTTTAGGAACATAAGGCACGAACTGGAAGGGACTCCAAGAACTGCCAAACACACCTCCTGATCACCACAGGCAACACTATTATACAATCCCATTTGGAAATATATCCAGGTCTATCTTAAAATTAATTAAATTATTTGCCCCCACAATTCCTTTTGAGAGTCTGTTCCACAATCTCACTCCTCTGATGCTGAGAAACCTTCTTCTAATTTCCAGGCTAAATTTATTCATGGAAAGTTTATACCCACTTATTCTTGTGTCAACATTGGCCTTTAGCTTAAATAACTCTTCTCCTTCTCTGGTGTAAACACCCCTCATGTATTTGTAGAGAGAGGTCATAGTAAGGCTAAGACTTAGTCACGGGTATTTTTAGTAAAAGTCATGGACAGGTCATGGGCAATAAACAAAAATTCACAGCCAGTGACCTGTCCATGACTTGTACTTTAAATACCCCCGACTAAAACTTAGCAACTCCTGGGGCCTTTGGGCGCTGCTGCTCCAGGGGGCTCTGGGACACTGCTGCTCTGGGGTGTCCCAGGGGCCCACAGCTTGCTCCTGCACTGGCAGCAGGGGCTGACTGCCCCCCACCGCCTGCTGCTCCGAGGTCCCGGAGACCGCTGTTCCAAAGGCCTCCGGGGCAGCCCGGCTGGCCCAGGGCCAGCTGCCCACTCCAGCAGCAGCCAGTGCAGCTGGCCCCAAGGTCTGCCCCAGCAGCCGCCCAAGCGGCTGGCCATGGATCTGCCCCAGCAGCCGCCCAAGTGGCTGGCCCCAGGACCGCTCCCAGCAGCGGGCCTCGTGGCCATTTGCTCGGGCAGCTTTGGGGTCAGCCGCAGAGGGGTCAGCAGGTAGCTGCAGCTGTGGAAGTTATGGAGGTCCTGGAAAGTCACGGGATCCGTGACTTCTGTGACCTCCGTGGGAAACTCGCAGCTTTAATCATTGCCCTTCTCAGCTCTCATTTTGCTAGGCTAAATAAGACAAGATCTTCAGTCTCCTCTTGTAAAATAGGTTCTCTATTCCCCTGATCATCATCATCGTCATCAGTCCTTCTCTGCACCTATTCCAGCTGAAATGGAATATGAACATGAAATAAAAATTTGAATATGAAATTCAAAATTATGGTGAAAAATGGGCAACTTTTTCATGATATTTTTGATCAGTTCTAGACTCCGGTTTGAGGGACAAGACAATTAGAGTAAAAAGTTCCCATTCCATCTTTTCCCCCTGCACACACATGTGATGGGATATCAGGAGAGAAGGCAAAAAGGAGTGAATAGGGCTCAAGGGAATCTTTTCATGGTGTCAGTCAGCTATTTTGATACAGTACCTCTCAGTATGCAATTCACTCAGTGCTATTTTTTCATTATAAACAACAACAAAACCCTCAAAACTAAATGAAAAGGAAGAAATTATTTCAAAAGGTCTGAGCTCTGCAATGGAAGATACGGCCACTAAGCATTACCAAATTAACTACAGCTTTACAATGCGAAGTAGAGGAATTCATAAAATGCCACATGACAACTGTGAACCAATAGAAATGGAAGCCATTTTAATACTCAAACCCCATAAAAAGTAACTTTTCCCCCTAACTATTAATCTCATACAATAATCAATTAAAAATAACCCACTCCACAATAGTTCCTCACAGCAGTTAATGAGCACAGTCTGAAAAACACTAAGGTGAAAAAATGTGTCCTTTGGATATATGCTGTCCCAATTCAGGGCAACTGGCCCTGTATTCCCCCTCTATTGTCTAGCAAGGGCATGCACTCTAAGCTTCTGGCTTCGCTGACTATTATCTCTGTTGCGTGGAGACACATGTCTCTTTCACATCTAACCAGGGTATCTCCATGCTGGACAGTTCCCTGCCTTCACTGTGTTATTCCCTGCAAAGACAGGCTACCTAAGTAAAATTCTCTTGCCTTCTCTTTGGAGATTAATGATTGCTAACAGTTATAAGTTACCAGGTCCTATGCAAGCCTATTTTATTCTTAAGGTAAAAGCACTACAGAGAAAACATATTAAAACAATAAAAGAACCTACACACATTCTAATACGTTTACCAGAGATCACTCCAACCCTAACATAGGCTCTGACAGGAGCAGTCCTTCAAAACCCCATCCAAGGAGTTTCCTTATGGGTTCAAGTTCATCACAGCTTCAGCTCAGAACAAGCACCCATTCTTATGGGGTTTCTGTAGGCCCAGTCCTTCCAAGTCTTCCCTAAGGATTGGGGCCCTCCATGGACCAGGGGTACTCTCTGTTTGCTAGACCTGGAAAAAGGCCCTGAACCTGTTTAAAACCAGGCTATTTATCCAAAAATCCTGTCTTTGTCTACTGATCCCTAGAGAGTCCAGTTTGAACTAGTATATACTAATGTATCCAGGGGGTGGCAGCAAAGGGTTGGTAACCAGAGGAATTACATGAGCATCCCCCTCCTCCTAGAGGAGTAACATACAATCCTACAACAACTCATACACATAATTAATTGTCATGGGTGGATATCCACATGCTTATAGACAGATGCCAGTGAGGGAAACCACAATACCCAGGTAAAGTTAATACTTAAATGTCTTTTACAGTAGAACCTCAGAGTTATGAACACCAGAGTTACGAACTGACCAGTCAACCACACACCTCATTTGGAATCTGAAGTATGCAATCAGGCAGCAACAGAGACACACATACACAAAAAAATACAGTACCATATTGTGTTAAACGTAAACTACTAAAAAAAAGGAAAATTTAAAATAAAATATTTGACAAGGTAAGGAAACCACTTCTGTGCTTGTTTCGTTTAAATAAAGATGGTTAAAAGCAGCATTTTTCTTCTGCATAGTAAGGTTTCAAGGTGTATTAAGTCAAAATTCAGTTATAAACTTTTGAAAGAACAACCATAACATTTTGTTCAGAGTTTCGAACAACCTCCATTCCTGAGGTGTTCATAACTTGAAGTTCTATTGTATTTCACCTCAGCACAAATATGTTCATGGTGTGACTTTGCCTTGGAAGATCCCAGAAGGTACACCTTTATTATTATCAATCATTTTTATTGTGGTAGAGCCCAAGGCCAACCAAGAATGGGGCCCCATTGTGCTAGGCACTCTACAAACACAGATTAGTAAATGATCAATGCCCCAAAGAGCTTATAGTGTAAATGCACAAGACAGACACAGTGTAGGGGAAGGGATATAACACACAAGCAGAGTGAACAAACTGATGGCAGCAAAGGTCATGTTAGTTCCACAAGTCTTTTTATCTTTTCTTTTTTTTAATCTTTTTTATTTTTTTATTTTTATTTATTTATTGTTATGGTGGGGAGGTTGGTTAGGAGGGGATCAGCTGAATGGAAGAAAGGTGAAGGGAGAGGGGACATTGAAGGTGAGAAGGTTTGCAGAACAGAGCAGGGGGAAAAAGGATAGGAGGGACACGTGTGGAGTGAAGTTACTCACTTAGATTAGATACCTAGGGAATTCACACCAGAAAATATAAGATATTCCAAGGTCTGTTCAGGTCAGAGACAATTTTATATTGGTGTATGACAGATAAAGGATTCACTCTCTTAATGGAATTGGGCCATTCTTTTTCTAAGATTTGGACTATTTGCTTTACATTTGTTAAAAGTGCTGTTAGAATAAATTAAATGTCACAAAGAACACTCTGTATTTTCAGTCCCATATCCTATTAAGACATTAAACACTTACTTCATATTCAGGCAGGTGGTAGTGTACATTACCCAGTTTGTTTTCTATTTAATTTGAAAGATTTCACAGAGCTTTCTTATTGAAAAATGATGTACTGTGAATATGAAACTGAATTTATAAGCAGAAAATGTATCAAACAAAAAATGAAGATTTGACATTAGATGATTAAATACACTCATCTCAATATTGGCAGAAGGGGTTCAAAAGATAATTGTTGACTATTCAATTTAAAAACACTGAGTAGAGAGGGGTAGCATAAGATGAGCTCTAATTAACTTTGCCACTTAAAGCAGCTATATGATTTTTACTTTAAAATAACTTATTTTTGCCCTGACTCAGCAAAGCACTTAAGACTGTGTTTGCCTTTAAACACATGACTAAACTCATCCCTATCCAGCAAAACGTATTAGCATGTGCTTAACTAATTGTGGCCTTTGTGAATAGTCTACATTTATGTCATTCTGTCTATTTAAACTTATGCCAAGTCTACACTACAAACTTTTGCTGGCATAGCTATGTTGGTCCAGGGTGTGATGAGGTGTGATTTGTGACTGACATGTGCTGGCAAAAGCCCCGCCTGTAGACTTATTTTGCTGTGTCAGCACTAGGAGCACTTTGCTGTTATAGTATATTGGTATAGTATAGTTATACTGACAGAGAACTCCTAGTGTACATCTGGCCTTATTAGTTTGGCACAAGACAGCTTCAACTACAGCTACCTCTATGAGGCCACCATTTTATTTATTTAATGTCTTTATATTGTACCCATTTCTGTGACACAAAATTTGAGCACATTACAGAAATTAAAAGAACACATGTGGCCAACAGCTGGCACAAACCAGATAAGCAATACAGTCTTTTCTCTATTTATACTGTAATTTTATATATCTGGCTTAGGTTCTTATATGGCCCCCATTACTATAGTATTGACCACCTAACATGCCTCTGCCTGTTCTGGTTTTCCTTAGAACCCACGGATATATTATTACCCTTGATGCATTTGTTTACGCACTAGCCCTATGCTATTGGGAAATAGTACTTCAAAGGCTTCATGCTGCAGGTTCATTGAAGTTACAATGCTAGGACCTGACACATCTGCCACTCAAATCAATGGAAAGACTTGCATTGAGTTCAATGGGAGTTGGATCAGGGCCCTAATGAATCAGCATTTCTAGCAGTTCTATTCCCAGATAAACTCTGGCATTTCCTAATTGTGGAGTGCTCAAGATTAACATTCCTTGGACAATGCTTTTTGTTACATTTCCTAGGTAATTTTAAAAGAGGGAAAATATTCCATGTTCTGGAACTCTTTGGTTAGACACCACTGGAATGCCTTGGTCCAAGACAAAGGAGAAAGAGAAGGGTTATTTCTAGGGAAAAGGCAATACTCCCAGTAACATAAGTTCAGGTAGTGAGGTCAGTTTAACATCACCATTTTACTGAGATAATACAAAAACATTCTATATCTATTTAGGTATTTTGTCATTCCAGACAATTATTGGCAGTGTCAATGACAACTCTCAAGAATATGCACAATTGTGAAATCTTGCAGGATACGCGGCAAGTTCCTGAGACTGCTACAAAACTAGCACGCCTTCACTACTCTCTGGGAAAGACCATTCCTAGTGGTTTTACATAACATCACTTGGACACTTCACCAAGAACAATTCATTCAATATGCAAATTAGTTTTGTCTATGCAAAGAAAGTGACAAACTGAAATTTAATCAAATATTTATTCTTCTTACGTGAAATGCCTTTCAGTTTCTTATCGTAATGGCATTGGTAACAAATAGGAACGCATACAAGAACAAACAAAAATGAAACTGTGAGATTACTGCCTGGTTATCAATGGCCAGGAGCAGGGAATTGAGATATATGAAGCTAAAATGTAAAATCTAATGTATTTCTAAGACAATTGGGTATTTACAAAGTCTAGTAAAGTTGCTACATTAGGTCTTCATACACAGCCAATTGAAGTTAACAGAAAGACTTCCATTGACAATGGGCTTTGGATCAGGCATATAGGCCCCTATTCAGCAAAGCATTCAAGCATCTACTTACCATTATGCGTATGCTTAAGTTCATCCCTACTTATCAAAGCATGTAAGAACATGATTAAAATTAAGCATGTGCCAAAGTGGTTTTGATCATAAATAGAGATAGAGTTAAGCATGTGTTTATGTGCCTTGATAAACTAGGGCCTTACTGTGGGCACTCTGAAGGTTTCTGCCTAGGAAGATTTAATTTCAGGCTGCAGAGAATGCAAATGCATAAATTAATAAATATTTTGTTGCCTTTTTTGTCTTAATGCACCTCCTCTCTATTGAGTTACTAGAGTTTCCACCTTGCAAATCAAGCAGTAGACACTGAGGAAATATAATATATGGTACAAACATTTTTCTTCAGGCAGTGGATGGTCTGATCCCTTAATCAAACTGACTTTTTACTTAAAAAGCTTACCTCAGCTTTGGGTCTTCAGAAATTTGTTTTATTCTGCTTGACTACATTTATTTTAATGTATGTGTGTGTGTATACATGCACGGATCAGTGACCACTAACTGAACTAAATAGCTAGGAGTGTTTCCATCACAAGTCCCATCACAATTCCCTGCTCCTGGCAATTGATAACCAGGCAGTAAAAATTTGCTCAGGACTTAAAAATAAGGTTTATGCTTTAGAACATATTTTTCTCTATTAGAAAAAATGTTCATATTAAGTACTGAAACCTGTGGGGGGGGGGGAGAGACCGAGAGAGGGAAAAGCTCCCATACTGCTTGTGATGCTTTTATACTCTTGTATCTGAAAATCTCTTTAGCTGCAATTTTTCAGATCATTATTCCCTAAAGGACGTTAATGCTGTTGAATATTTGCAAGGGAAAACACATTTTAAAAGACTAGAGAGGTGGTTCATTGCAAAGACTCCCGTTTGTTGTATATTGGGCCTGTCTTGGAGTTTATATGCCCCATGCTGATTAATGCAGGAACTGGTGGCCAACGCTGATTGGCAGCCTCACAGCAGCTGGAAGAATAGAAGAGCTGAGAGGCAGAGGGGCAGGGCGGCTGCCAGAGGAGCAAGCGGGCCAGAGAAAGAAGGTCCTGACAGCAAGCTGGTAAGAAGCCCCTCCCCGCCCCCAGAGTGACAACAACCCCAAAAAAGGATGACCAGAGGCATGGGCTGCAGAAGTCAGTAGAATCAAGGGAGGTAGGAAGGAGCTCAGGGAACATCAGGAGAATTGTTGAAGACGGATTCTGCCTTCCTGGCTTAAGGACCCTGAGCTGGAAACCAGTGGAATGGGTGGGCCTGGGTTCCCCTATGTACTCCTTTCCAGGAACTTAAGAACCAAAGGGGTTCCAGGACCCTTGAGGGCAAGGACCAGATAAGCCCTGCCAAACATAAGAGGAAGACTGTACACCCCAGTGGGACACAAATTAACATCCTTGCCTCCAAAAATAGGACTAGAGAGACTCAGACAAGAAAGGCAACTGTCCTGCTGATCCACATAGACTCTGTGCAATGCCCTGTCTGACCAAAGGGGTCGTTGATGCACTGAGGCAACAGCCCAGAGGGCCCTATTGTGCCATATTTTGGAAAAACTCAAGATACAATTAAGATTTTTCTAGTTTTGCTGTAGCTCTCCATCTATCCCAAAAGTTGTACTTTTTGCCTTAGAATGGAAGTTATTCTGTGTCCTACATACAGGCTTTCTCTCTTTTCCCTTTTAGGTCATGATTCTGCAACCATGTTGCAGAACAATCTGCCTCTGATGAAGTGAAAGCCCAAGGGACCCCTGAAGGGCTAAACCCAGAATTATATCCTATATATTTGGTATTGTCAACCATGAGAACCCAAAAGTCGTAAGACAGACCCATCCCCAACATGCACACCTCTTTCTCCTGTGAGATTTGCTTAAAAATCATGCAATGTTTAAACATCACAATTCTTTTCTGGTCCTTATCTGATTGCTGACCCTTTCTCTCTGTGTGTGTGTGTGTGTGTGTGTGTGTGTGTGTGTGTGTGTGTGTGTGTGTGTGTGTGTGTGTGTGTGTGTGTGCGCGCAAAAATCCACCTCAAACGTACATGAGATGCACGCACAAGAAAGGTGAGGAGTGGAAAGGCTTCCTTCTGTGAAGTCCCACTTTTCCCTCTCAACTATTGGAATAACAACCTTTCCTTTCAGTCCTGCTGTTCTCCCACCACCAGACCCTCTCCAGAATCTCCCCTCCACACTCCCCTTGATGCTCTCACCCTGACCTACTCCAGCAATCCCATCTTTCTGCTCCCCTTTTCCAAGTCTTCTTCAGCAGCTTCCCCCAGTCTTGCTCCCTTTGACATAAATGGGATCATTTATATGAAGAAGTGCTACCCAAACCACTACTCAGAATCAGGTCCTAACAGAGATGTAGATTTCCTCATTCATCTAAATGGGGTGTTAGATCTGAAATCAGCCAAAGATAGTTTATATGGCAACACTGCTAACGCTTTTGTTTTCAAGCCCACCGTTACGTTTTTCCATCTTCCAGGCCCTGCCTATTCTAATCACCTAGCACAGAGGTTGTGTGGGTGGGCATCAGAGAGCTGATCTCTGATTCTAAGCTGCCTGGTCCCACTGGTAGCTAGAGGAGCCAAGGGGGATGTTCTCATTTATGCAACTGGAGAATTGGCTCAGTGGATCTCTACTCAGTTTCTGCCGCACACAATGCTGGGATGGGGATGGAGAATGACACAGAAGCAAGCTCTGACAGCTCTATTCCAGTGTGGAGCTACCCTCAGGAAAGGGAATTCTCCACTGGCCATTTGCAGATGGAATCCATCTACTTTACACTAGATGGGCACCACAAAGAGGATGTACGCCTGAAAGTCTAACCACAAAGGAAATGTGCTGACAGTAATGATATTGAAACAATTTTAAAGTCTGGCTTGTGCTTGCAAATGTAAGAAAATTCAGAATTAAGAATAAAACTCCCATTTTTACTTCCTTTTTCCCCTAAGTATTACAGCTGATATGGATCCTCCCTTAGAAGACCTCAGAATAGCTGGTGCTCTTATCAGCTGCAATGGATATGGAGAGGTTTATAGTGAGTTTCAGCCCTTCCTTTGATAAAGAGTTGTGCACATCATTCTTCCTACCTGATTTTATTTGCACTATTATGTGTCTAGGACTTTTCAATAATTTAAACAAAACTGTCATGTAACAGTTTTCATTGGGATAAAGCAGTGTTAATACTGTTGCTTCTAGAATTTTAATATGGCAGCAGTGCACTGTGTCCATTTAGATCTGCTCCCTTTTGGACAATGTACCATTCCCTCATTTACTCAGCAAGTTTCCCAGGATGTGCCAAGTAACTGAGGGAATGGTACATTAGTCCAAAAGGGAGAGAATGGATCTAAATAGACATTGTTCATTGCTGCCATATTAAAAGTCAGATCTTATCTAATCTATCTATCTAAGGTTTATACTGTTACACATCACCATAGAATCTGAGCACCTTTTGTGTAAAATCAATAGCAATATCAAAGTCCCTAGCAGATTTCATGGAGTTTCTGACATTTCTCTTTTCAGGGATCAAATCTCTAGTTGGGGCAGGGATTTTGGTTTTGATTTTGATTATATATATTTTTTTCTCTCTCTTTTTTGTGGTGTGTTGGTAGGTATTTAAGGTCTTAGATACTTATACAGGGAAAGCAGCCTGGATTTCTGGGGTTCAAATGGGAGCTATAAAAATCCTACATGCAGGGAATTCAAGATGTCGGTTCCCAGATTCAGATCAATCACAATCATTTAGAAAGGGCTGTCTGTGTTCAGATATGCTATGGGGAATGAGTGAGAGTTCTGTTAATAAACTTTCTTTATAAAATGCCTTCTATTAGCTGTAGCTACTGCATGTTATTTCAGTATTAGAATAATGGTTATTTTCTAATGTGACTTTAAAACTGTGGCCACTATGTTTGAATCTTTGAATCACTGAATAGGAAAATCTGGCAACTCCTCCGGAGTTATTTGTCCACCACATGGGACAGCACTGTGCATATAATCTGGAGGTAGAATAACCACAGATCTCATAAAACAATGGTATTCTGCATTAACTGTTTTGCAAACATTAAGGGTATGTCTACACTACGAAATTAGTTCAAATTTATAGAAGCCAGTTTTATAGAAATCGGTTGTATACAGCCGATTGTGTGTGTCCCCACATAAAATGCTCTAAGTGCTCTAGTCGGCGGACCGCGTCCACAGTACGAGGCTAGCATCGACTTCCGGAGCATTGCACTATGGGTAGCTATCCCACAGCTATCCCACAGTTCCCGCAATCTCCGCCGCCCCTTGGAATTCTGGGTTGAGATCCCAATGCCCGGATGATGCAAAACAGTGTCGCGGGAGGTTCTGGGTACATGTCGTCAGGCCTCTCCCCCTCCGTCACAGCAACGGCAGACAATAGATTCGCGCCTTTTTACCTGGGTTACCTGTGCAGACAACATACCACAGAAAGCATGGAGCCCGCTCAGCTCACCGTCACCATATGTCATCTGGGTGCTGACAGACGTGGGACTGCATTGCTACACAGCAGCAGCTGCTAACTGCCTTTTCGCGGTAGACGGTGTAGCATGACTAATAGCCGTGGGGCTGGCAGCCGTAGGGCTGCATTGCACCAGCCCCTTGCCCTTTGGTAGAAGATGGTATATTACGACTGGTATCTGTCGTCATCGTACTGCAGTGGCTGTCAATCATGGGCACCTGGGCAGACATGCTACTGTCTCGATGATGATGGCTATCAGTCGTAGTATACTATTTTCTGCCAATTGCCCAGTGTTGTCTGCTAAGCACCCAGAAGAGGCCGAGGGCGATCTGGGTGCTGGCGGACGTGGGGCTGGCAGACGTAGGGCTGCATTGCTACACAGCAGCAGCCCCTTGCCTTTTGGTAGAAGATGGTATATTACGATTGGTAACCGTCGTCATCATACTGAAGAGGCTATCAGTCATGCTGCACCGTCGGCTGCCAACTTAAGATGTAAAAAATAGATTTGTTCTGTATTCATTTGCTTCCCCTTCCTCCGTGAAATCAACGGCCTGCTAAGCCCAGGGTTTTAAGTTTAATCTTTGGGGGGACCATTCTGTGTGACAGTTGTTTGTGTTTCTCCCTGATGCACAGCCACCTTTCTTGATTTTAATTCCCTGTACCTGTACCTGTTCGCCATGTCGTCACTCGGCCCTCCCTCCCTCCCTCCCTCTCCTGGTCCGTCAGATACTAGTTTCGCACCTTTTTTCTGACCAGGCGCCATAGCTAGCACTGGGATCATGGAGCCCGCTCAGATCACCGCAGCAATTATGAGCACTATGAACACCACACGCATTGTCCTGGAGTATATGCAGAGCCAGGACATGCCAAGGCGAAACCCGGACCAGCCGAGGAGGCGATTGCAGCGCGGCGAAGAGAGTGATGAGGAAATTGACATGGACATAGACCTCTCACAAGGCACAGGCCCCAGCAATGTGGAAATCATGGTGTCACTGGGGCAGGTTCATGCCATGGAACGCCGATTCTGGGCCCGGGAAACAAGCACAGACTGGTGGGACCGCATCGTGCTGCAGGTGTGGGACGATTCCCAGTGGCTGCAAAACTTTCGCATGCATAAGGCCACTTTCATGGAACTTTGTGACTTGCTTTCCCCTGCCCTGAAACGCCAGGATACCAAGATGAGAGCAGCCCTCACAGTTGAGAAGCGAGTGGCGATAGCCCTGTGGAAGCTTGCAATGCCAGACAGCTACCGGTCAGTCGGGAATCAATTTGGAGTGGGCAAATCTACGGTCGGGGCTGCTGTGATCCAATTTGCCAGGGCAATGAAAGACCTGGTGATATCAAGGGTAGTGACTCTGGGCAACGTGCAGGCAATAGTGGATGGTTTTGCTGAAATGGGATTCCCAAACTGTGGCGGGGCCATAGACGGAACCCATATCCCTATCTTGTCACCGGAGCACCAAGCCACCGACTACGTAAACCGCAAGGGGTACTTTTCAATGCTGCTGCAAGCCCTGGTGGATCACAAGGGACGTTTCACCAACATCAACGTGGGATGGCCGGGAAAGGTACATGATGCTCGCGTCTTCAGGAACTCTGCTCTGTTTCGAAAGCTGGAGGAAGGGACTTTCTTCCCGGACCAGAAAGTAACCGTTGGGGATGTTGAAATGACTATCGTGATCCTTGGGGACCCAGCCTACCCCTTAATGCCATGGCTCATGAAGCCGTACACAGGCAGCCTGGACAGTAGTCAGGACCTGTTCAGCTACAGGCTGAGCAAGTGCCGAATGGTGGTGGAATGTGCATTTGGACGTTTAAAAGCGCGCTGGCGCAGCTTACTGACTCGCTCAGACCTCAGCGAAAAGAATATCCCCATTGTTATTGCTGCTTGCTGTGCGCTCCACAATATCTGTGAGAGTAAGGGGGAGACCTTTATGGCGGGGTGGGAGGTTGAGGCAACTCGCCTGGCCGCTGATTACGCGCAGCCAGACACCAGGGCGGTTAGAGGAGCACAGCAGGGCGCGGTGCGCATCAGAGAGGCTTTGAAAACGAGTTTTGTGACTGGCCAGGCTACTGTGTGAAACTTCTGTTTGTTTCTCCTTGATGAACCCTCCAAACCCCCCCCCCAACCCGGTTCACTCTACTTCCCTGTAAACCAACCACCCCACTCCACCCTCCCCTCCCCAATTCGAGCACCGCTTGCAGAGGCAATAAAGTCATTGTTTTTTCACATTCATGCATTCTTTATTAGTTCCTCACAGAAGTAGGGGGATAATTGCCAAGGTAGCCTGGGATGGGTGGGGGAGGAGGGATGGAAAAGGACACACTGCATTTTAAAACTTTAAGTATTATTGAAGGCCAGCCTTCTGATGCTTGGGCGATCATCTGGGGTGGAGTGACT
This sequence comes from Malaclemys terrapin pileata, assembly GCF_027887155.1. Classification (NCBI taxonomy): domain Eukaryota; kingdom Metazoa; phylum Chordata; order Testudines; family Emydidae; genus Malaclemys; species Malaclemys terrapin. The sequence continues at coordinate 45,361,237 of NC_071505.1, forward strand.
GGGTGGACGGAGGCCCCCCCACCGTGTTCTTGGGCGTCTGGGTGAGGAGGCTATGGAACTTGGGGAGGAGGGCTGTTGGTTAAACAGGGGCTGTAGCGGCGGTCTCTGCTCCTGCTGCCTTTCCTGCAGCTCAACCATATGCTCGAGCATATCAGTTTGATGCTCCAGCAGACGGAGCATTGACTCTTGCCGTCTGTCTGCAAGCTGACGCCACCTATCGTCTTCAGCCCGCCACTTGCTCTTTTCATCCCGCCATTCATCCCGCCACCTCTCCTCTTGTTCATATTGTGCTTTTCTCATGTCCAACATTGACTGCCTCCACGCATTCTGCTGTGCTCTATCAGCGTGGGAGGACATCTGCAGCTCCGTGAACATATCGTCCCACGTCCTACGTTTTCTCTTTCTAATGTTCACTAGCCTCTGCGAAGGAGAAACATTTGCAGCTGGTGGAGGAGAAGGGAGAGGTGGTTAAAAAAGACACATTTTAGAGAACAATGGGTACACTCTTTCATTACAAGGTCACATTTTTCCTCTGCCTGCCGGTTTGGTATGAGAGATCACTCACGCAGTGCCCCAGGCAACATATTTCGGCTTGCAGGCAGCCATGGTAGGCCACAGTGTTTTGGCTTTTTTAACCTTCTTAACATGCGGGAAAGGTTTCAAACAGCAGTGCATTTCCCATATCAAGGATGAATTGGGTTGGCCATTTAAAATGGGTTTTCAATGTAAAAGGAGGGGTTGCGGTTTCCCGGCTAACATGCGGCACAAACCCAAGTAAACCACCCTCACACACACACACACGATTCTCTGGGATGATCACTTCACCCCTCCCCCCACCGCATGGTTAACAGCAGGGAACATTTCTGTTCAGAAGAGCAGGAATGGGCACCTCTGAATGTCCCCTTAATAAAATCACCCCATTTCAACCAGGTGACCGTGAATGATATCACTCTCCTGAGGATAACAAAGAGAGATAAGGAATGGATATTGTCTGCATGCCAGCAAACACCGGGACCATACGCTGCCATGCTTTGTTATGCAATGATTCCAGACTACGTGCTACTGGCCTGGCGTGGTAAAGTGTCCTACCATGGCGGACGGGATAAGGCAGCCCTCCCCAGAAACCTTTTGCAAAGACTTTGGGAGTACATAAAGGAGAGCTTTCTGGAGATGTCCCTGGAGGATTTCCGCTCCATCCCCATACACGTTAACAGACTTTTCCAGTAGATGTACTGGCCGCGATTGCCAGGGCAAATTAATCATTAAACACGCTTGCTTTTAAACCATGTGTAATGTTTACAAATATTTACAAAGGTACACGCACCAGAGGTCTCCTGTGTGCCCTGAGGGTCTTGGGTGAGTTTGGGGGTTACTGGTTCCAGGTCCAGGGTAACAAACATATCCTGGCTGTTGGGGAAACCGGTTTCTCCGCTTCCTTGCTGCTGTGAGCTACCTACAGTACCTCCATCCTCATCTTCCTCGTTCCCCGAACCATCTTCCCTGTGTGTTTCTCCATTGATGGAGTCATAGCACACGGTTGGGGTAGTGGTGGCTGCACCCCCTAGAATGGCATGCAGCTCCGCGTAGAAGCGGCAAGTTTGCGGCTCTGCCCCGGACCTTCCGTTTGCTTCTCTGGCTTTGTGGTAAGCTTGCCGTAGCTCCTTAATTTTCACGCGGCACTGCTGTGTGTCCCTGTTATGGCCTCGGTCCTTCATGGCCTTGGAGACCTTTTCTAATACTTTGCCATTTCTTTTACTGCTACGGAGTTCAGCTAGCACTGATTCATCTCCCCATATGGCGAGCAGATCCCGTACCTCCCGTTCGGTCCATGCTGGAGCTCTTTTGCGATCCTGGGACTCCATCACGGTTACCTGTGCTGATGAGCTCTGCATGGTCACCTGTGCTCTCCACGCTGAGCAAACAGGAAATGAAATTCAAACGTTCGCGGGTCTTTTCCTGTCTACCTGGTCAGTGCATCTGAGTTGAGAGTGCTGTCCAGAGCGGTCACAATGAAGCACTGTGGGATAGCTCCCGGAGGCCAATAACGTCGAATTCCGTCTACACTACCCCAATTCCGACCCGCAAAGGCCGATTTTATCGCTAATCCCCTTGTCGGAGGTGGTGTAAAGAAACCGGTTTAAAGGACCCTTTAAGTTGAAAGAAAGGGCTTCGTCGTGTGGACGTGTCCAGGCTTAATTCGATTTAATGCTGCTAAAGTCGACCTAAACCCGTAGTGTAGACCAGGCCTAAGAGAGACAAGGCAGATGAGGTAATTAATCCTACTCACAACAATCATGGGGAAATTTTCCAATGCTTTTAGTATTAGCATTCCAGTTAAATTGTATTACTATGCCCATTATGTAGCTGAGGAAACAAAGGCAGATAGTTTGAGGTGTCAAAGGGAGGTTCTCTCAAAACCAGGATTAAAACTCAGAAGTTCTTCATAACCAGTTGTGTGTCACCTTTTGCTCTAAACTCAGCTCCCTAACTTTCATATTGATTGATCTGGACAATTTCTACATTGAAATAGACACTGATTTCTTTTTTATCTGTGTTAGATATATATATCTATTAATCTTTTTCTTTTTTACTTTAGTTAAGTTCCCTTGAGTTATCAAGGCAAAGGAAAACCTCACTCTTCAAGGGTATTTGCATTCAGCTATCTCTATCCCAAACCCAGCTGTTAGCTTTCCTGAGGAAACTACATGTATATGTCATCTACCCCCTGAAAAAAACTGCTGCATCCAGCAGACCAAAACAAAGAAGAGTGCCTTGTTGGCATCATGCCATCAGCTATAAGAAGACTACCTGACCTCCGGTTCAAAAAAACCCCAAACAATATCAGAAGTGGCAGAGGAAACTTAATTTGTCCACCTGAATCTAAGACAAAAGCACAAAGGGATTGTAGATCAGGGCCAAGATGCAGATGTATAGCTATCACTGACATGCATTTTAGTCTACAGCATCCTTGGGTGTGTCTTGATTTTTGTCTTTCATTGGTTTGGGTGTTTGGACAGAAGGAATGTGATAGGCTACAAAATCTAATGAATGATAAAATATTCCTGTGTAGTTGGAAATATTCTGTGGCAATAAGTGAACAGTAAAGAGGCAGGGGGTTGAGTGGCACTGGAAGCCATAAGAGCAAACCTCCACATTGGTAACATAAGTCATGAATCATAGAATCATAGAAGATCAGGGTTGGAAGGGACCTCAGGAGGTCATCTAGTCCAACCCCCTGCTCAAAGCAGGACCAATTCCCAACTAAATCATCCTAGCCAGGACTTTGTCAAGCCAGGCCTTAAAAACCTCCAAGGAAGGAGATTCCACCACCTCCCTAGGTAAAGCATCCCAGTGCTTCACCACCCTCCCAGTGAAATAGTGTTTCCTAATAGTGTTTCCTAATATTCAACAATCACTCCATACTTTGCACTAAAAACAGAAAATATCAGCCTCCTGGGGAAAGTAGCAGACCCGAACTCCATAATCTTTACTATATAGGGGCAAGAGGCTAATTAAAATTAAATTAAATTAAAATTCTCTAATTATTGTCCATTTCATGTGGTCGTTTTCAATGTAAGATAATAACTGGATGCTGTCTTGTAGCATTACTTAAATAACTAGAGGTCTACTACAGTTTTATTATAATATTTGTGGAAACCAAAAATAGGAATGACAATCTAACATGATCTGGTGAGTCTAGGATTAATTTGTCCAACTTGTCTAAGAATCATTAGAATTTAGAACCGCAACATTTTTCATTCTCCCTGGCTAATGTCAAACACAGTGTGTTCCACAGAAGTAACATACTGCAAGCTCCTTGGAGCAGTGACTTTCTTTGCAAAATGCTCAACAAACAAAAAATTATTTTGTGTAAACCACTCTGAACTGCTGTTGTTTCAGTTCATAGGTTCATAGATTATAAAGCCACCAGGGACCATTGTGATCTAATCTAACCTACTGTATAACAACAGGTCATAGGACTTGGTTAAATTAATTCTAGCTTGAATTGGAGAATGTATCTTTTAGAAAAGCTTTGGACAATAAACAGCATCTAAAGTTGTTTTTCTTTCTTCCTGACTTCTCTAATACCTAATAATTAATAAAATGCTCAAAGATTTTAAAAAATCGCTGTCAAAAGTACTGCTTGGGTGTTCTATGTTTCCCCTGTCTCATCTCATCCCATCAGTAAGTCTGATAACAAAGTCACACACACACATATATCCAAACAGAAACTGAAGTGTGTGGCTTTGGGCGCACATTTTGGTATTAAGAGAGACAGGCGTTAATGCATTATCTTTCACCTCTGGACTCTGGAGTGTAAATCCCAGTTTGGGTCAAAGGAGAAATTAGCTTAGTGGCCTTATCCTAGTCTATTGTGGACCTTCCACCAAATCACATTCAACACACAGTTTGCTCTGATTGTCTGTTCTCAAGAGAGACCCAGATCTGCAATTTCATATGTGATAGAGGTCAGGACTGATGTGCAGTGACAGAGCTAGGCAGGAAGAACTGTAACTTATATCAAACTTAGTTGTATCCAGTGCTAATAGTCCCTCTACTTTGATGAATGCTACTATAGCCATTTTACACAAACACAAACATTTTAAAGGCCTGATCTTGCAAGATGTAGAGTACCTCCTGGAGTAACTCAGGACCTTGCAGAATCAGGGCTATAATATGGCCATGGTGTCCAGAAAGGCTGTTTTGGTTCAATAGACAGAGATATATATTCACTTAACTGGTCTGTTACACTAACAGGTCCAATCTCTATTATGTTTCACTCTGTGGTGCACTAGCAATTTAATCTTTTAACAGATTTCTTTGTCAGGTGTGAATTTGCAAAGGCTTTACCACAATCCTATATATGTTTGGGTTACATGGATGGAAACATTGTATGCTTTATACAGGTCTATTCATTTAACAGGTATTCGTTTAAATGTGTTTCACTGTAATAAGAGACAAGGTTTGTGTGATGAGATGGAAAATTGCTAACTGCACATGAAGTTATTAGAATGTTTTTTCCCCAAATCAATTTTGGCAGACAATAATAAATCTAGAAAATGGATTTGGAGTCTACATTTTATATGAGTAATCAGTAGATTGCTCTTGTAAAAATATTTTCCCATTTGCTTGTATCTAATGGGGAAAGAAATCTATTAAATAGCCACAGTCTTATTTAGTCCTATTTAATAGTGAGATGCACCAGCCATAAGGCACAGTATGGGCTAGCTGGACTGGAGAGTCTCTCCAAGCATAAAAGAACATATTTTTACCTGATCCTGCACTGGGAGCCTTGCAGGTGACCTCCTGCAGTCAATGGGGCTCCATGAAGGCACAGAGGAGCACTCACGTGGCTCTCAATAGAGGATCAAGGCCTTCCTTTGTAAGTTGTGAGCCTTATGCTTAAATATTTTCTGCTGTTACATGTTAATTTACCAAGAGTTTATGCAAACCCCAGTTCTTAAATAATTAGTTTTCTAAGCTCTTTAAGTGTTTCTACAGGGGCCTACCACAATGGGGCTCTGATCATGACTCAGGCTCCCAGGTGCTACTGCAATGCAAATCATTATAGTGATAACAACTCTATAAAGTTAAGCACATACCGGTACCTACATCTTTGCAGGGCCTAAGATTATTTTGCTAGTGCTTTGTTTTTCAGTACCATGGTATTATTAGTAAATTGCCCCACCTCATTTATTCTGAAGAAATACTCATCCTCAGGTTCCATTTGGACAATTGACTGGTGCACTGTTTAGGGATCATAAAATTAATCCATCTTTGGGCCCTTGTCTTGCACTAAGCTCCAGATGGGTGGACGCCTGCACATGCAAAGAACCTTGTTAAAGTCACTGGGGCGTCACAAGATCACAGGGGTCAAGCTGTGTAGAACTCACTTCTGGACCGGGGACTCACTGTTGTCTCAGACACTTTCAGTCTCAGAAGCCCAGAGAACTGACTATCCTTACCATAATTCTGTTTAAAGAGTTTTTGTGATCCAAATAGTTGTCCAAGGTAAACAAGACACAAATCTCAACCTGAAGCTGTCTTTCAGAGTGATTCCACAAAAGTTCTCTTTCTCAAAAAATTTTCATCTTTCAGGTACCCTATTCCTTATGTTAATTGGACTGGACAGAAAAGCCAGTCAGTTAGTTGTGAAATAACCATAATTTAAAAGTAAATCCCCATCATGCATTAGAACTATCCATTAGGGAAACATTAGTGAGAAACAAATGAATGTTTCCCAGCTTGCAGCCTCAGACTGTCTGTTTTAATTTTGTTCATATGCTACTGGTTTATCTGCAGTGGATTTAATATTCTGCAATACCACATTTTATGTGATCTCTTAGGGCCTCTTTGTCTTGCTTTTCATTTATGACTCTATGCCATTATTTGGTTGTATGGAAGCACTTGGCTATTACTTTGTTGTTCCATTTCTGCTGCCAGAATAGTTTTGATCAATACAGCTTACAAAACATTATATCATAAAATGTTGTGTTTAACAGAACTTTTTGGGGTTCTTCTTAAGAACTTTCATTTCCACTACAGGAACTATAAAAAACATCAGCCTCACACCCAATTTTGGCTCTTCAGAATATTTCTGAAGGCTATTAAATATAAACTGTATATGAACAGTTCATCCTTGAAGAAATACAATGAGATTGAAGTTATTTAATGCTACCATATAAATTTTTATTTGAAGGTATTTCCAGTTCCAACATGAAGTATGTAAGATAATGGGGCAGAGCTAACAGGATGAGTTAGTGCCTTCCTTTAGCTATAGCATTGCTCCAGCAATAAAAAGTAGATAACCAAACACAAGATTGTTGCAGCGGTCTTGCTTATTGTGGACTCCTACAAGCCAAAGGGTTGTTTTGTGTTATGTAACAAAATTCTCATTTCTAACACTGAAATTATTGTCCCATAATACTCCATCAGGATGCTTTCTTCATGACATTTATATGCAAAGTATTTAATTCAGCACAAAGACCTATTCACACCCCTAAAACAGGTTATGCATGATTAAGTGAACAATTGTTCATAGCACACAGTCACTAACCTAATCATTTTATTCTTAATAACTCACAGAGGAAGCTCACAAGTGGTGATTATATACTGTGTGGCCTGCTTTCCATTCACTTTGCAGATTTCGATAATAAAATTCTGCCTGGGATGGAAACACTGCTCCATTTCTCAGTATTACAGGCTAGGGAGTCTCAACTTAGTGAGGGTTTGGAATAAGAAGTCGTATTTATCCTCAAATAGGTTAAACCTAAGCATTTATCAGAATCAGAGTTTTAAAGTAAAATGCATCAGGGGACTAGGTTGCTCAGAAAGTGACCAGAAACTTAGCTCAGCTGAGGAGTTGTCATCACCAAAAGAAAAATACCCCAGCCAACTTGAAAAGGAGACAGAATGAAATCAGATTTTGTGACCTTATAGATTTGTATCTTGTTCCTGGATCCTTCCTGGATCATGAAGAATAGTGTAATGGTGCAGAAGGGAAATGATACCTTTCCAAGCTCCTATAAAAGATTTTGGAATATTTAAAAAGAACATACATTTTTAAATATATTTTTGTTCTAAACATAACAGAGTAACATTTCAGGTTGGATGAAAGCTGTTCAGACCATCCATTTCTTGCTGTCTTGTGACTATGTCCCGTTATATTTTCTAATTTTAAGGGCAGCAAATTTGGGTCCATTCTTTTGTACACCATATGTCCCAACCGTCTAATAGTCTATTGATTTCAACAGAGTGTTAACGGGGATGACAACACAGCAGATACAGTAGAAATTCAGCAACAAAAGAATAAGTTATAAATCAAATTTAAACACATACACACACAAACATAAACTTCCTCTTTAGATGGCATATACTTAACAGATTCCCCAGAAGCCTTTTTTATCCTGTTCTTTTTGGTAACAAATTATATCGATTTATTATCTCCAGTTTATAGAGATTATTGTTCAAATACAAAAAGGCACTTTAATCATTCTTATAAATACAAGGATTCCATTGAAAGAAGCAATACTAAGGCTAGGATGTATTTTTTTATGCTAAATATGGTTTAAGATCAATAGAAGGTGATCTGTTTTCAAGTTGCTTATAAAGATATTGGCCCTGGTCCTGGGACACACTGTGGTCTCTTTGTTCTGCTTCTTTAGTGGTCCTTCCCATCAGGGCAGGCTCCAGCATTTCTGCCGCCCCAAGCCAAAAAAAAAAGCCGCGATCGCAATTGCGATCGGCGGCGGCAATTGGAAATAAAAAAAAAAGAAAAAGCCGCGATCGGCGGCAGCAGTTCAGCAGCAGGTCCTTCGCTCCTAGAGGGAGTGAGGCAGGGCCGGCTCCAGGCACCAGCTTAACAAGGAGGCGCTTCGGGCCGCCAAGGGAGAGGGGCGGCACCTGCGGCAATTCGGGGGCGGCAGGTCCCTCACTCCCTCTAGGAGCAAAGGACCCACCGCTGAACTGCCGCCGCGGATCGCGGCTTTTTTTTTTTTTTTTTTGCTTGGGGTGGCAGAAATGGTGGAGCCGACCCTGCTTCCGTCCACACTTTTACATGGAGCGCTTATCATATTACTCTTAGAAGTTATCCCTGCTGGTTAGTGTTAAAGTGCAGGATAGATACACTTGCAGCAACACTGGCCCTGCTGTGGATAAGAGATTTTAATATCCAAGGCTGCCAATCTAGTACATTTCGTGCAAGTTAAATTCACTTATGCTTTTTAAACATAGTGCCGCATTTGGGAAAACTGAATAAGTAATAAATGTATATCCGTGAAAATAGACTCATTGTCAAGGTAGCAGAATGTACAAGCTCAGCTCCTGCTGTCAAATGGAGTGTTGCACGAAGTTCCCAAAGCCAAACCAGAATTTTTTTTATTTTAAAACAGATATTTAACCTGTTCCAAAACTGCTGAACAAGACCATTTAAATACAAGCAAATAAGATGGCTGATGAGACTTCTTGAACAACAAAAAGCCACATGCAAATAAGGGAGCATCAAAAATTATTATTTATTCATTATTATCTATTTAGATATATGAATAATTAAGAGGAGAAAGTGCCTATCCTTTGCTCTAGGGGCCTTTTATATCAATTTACATAATATAATATGTATTCAACAGCTTATCCCCCACGCACAGTAGAATAACCAGCCACATGAATTGACTTAACAAACCCAATTCCGCTGAGCATTTCAACCCTCAGACACTTCTTCCATCCTTAAAGCCTTAGAAAATAGAAGAGCTGTCCAGTGTTTCCTGAAGGTCAATCAGTTCAGGCTACATCCGGAGGAAGGACTGAGCTCCAACATGGAGGCGCCCTCATGGAGAACGCTCTGCTAGAAGACCCTTCTTTCTTTTCTAAATCAAGGAAGCTCTAGCTTGAATTCTTCCACTGACTGCAGATATAGAAGTCTGTCCCAGGAAAAGAGGCAGTCTCTTAAATTAGTAGATGCCAGGTCATTTAGGGCTTTAGATATCAAACTCTACTTGGGAACCCACAGGCAGTGAATGCAGATCACAGAGCACTTGGTGTAATTCCCACATGGCCAGGACAAACCTCATTCTGCATCAAACTCAGTTTCTAGAGAGTGTTATTATATAGCACATGTAGTAATGTAATTTTAAGATTACAAAGGCAGAAATTATGATAGCAAGTCTCCATCTCAAATAAATTGTCAATGTCCTGGCAAGGGGCAAATCATATAATGCGGTCTTGGCCACTGCTGCTACCTGACCATCCAGCAGCAGCCGATGAACTAATCAGAATCCCTAAACTGAAAACTCAATTGACAGATGGCAAACACACACCCTAACGCAACAGGGACAATACAATCCTCAGCATATCTGCCAGTTGCTCTCCCTAGCCCATCAACATCACACCACGCTTATCCAAATTGAACTGCACCCAATTAGTGCTTGTCCACGCCCCAATCTTGAACAGGATATTTGACAGCATGCACTGGCCTGAGAGTGAAAGAGATATAAATCTGGGTATCACCCATGCCTTTTCACTATCCCTGTTAATAGTCCCATGTACCTACTGAACTGAGGGGAGAAAAGCTGGTGCCCTGTGAAACCCCAGTAGACAGTGCCCTTGGGGAGGAAGACCAATAACCCCAAACTGCCCTGGGATTTTTCGGTCAGAAAAGAAAATAACTAAACCATTCAAGACAAGCTTGGCTGGGTCCTACTAGAGTCAGCTGATGGGTCAATAATACCTCATGATTAATAGAATTCAAAGATAACAGGTAGAGTTAATAACAACATCAGAAATCCCTGATCTTTTCACATCGCAGTCTCCGTGCCATGGGAGTGGGTGTTAGATAGAGGGAAGATGAAAAAGAGAATGAATGTAGATTGAAAAATGAAAGGTTTCAGAGTAACAGCCGTGTTAGTCTGTATCCGCAAAAAGAAGAACAGGAGTACTTGTGGCACCTTAGAGACTAACAAATTTATTAGAGCATAAGCTTTCGTGGACTACAGCCCACTTCTTCGGATGCATATAGAATGGAACATATATTGAGGAGATATATATACACACATACAGAGAGCATAAACAGGTGGGAGTTGTCTTACCAACCCTGAGAGGCCAATTAATTAAGAGAAAAAAAAAACAAAAAACTTTTGAAGTGATAATCAAGCTAGCCCAGTACAGACAGTTTGATAAGAAGTGTGAGAATACTTACAAGGGGAGATAGAGTCAATGTTTGTAATGGCTCAGCCATTTATGCTCTCTGTATGTGTGTATATGTATCTCCTCAATATATGTTCCATTCTATATGCATCCGAAGAAGTGGGCTGTAGTCCACGAAAGCTTATGCTCTAATAAATTTGTTAGTCTCTAAGGTGCCACAAGTACTCCTGTTCTTCTTTTTGCGGATACAGACTAACACGGCTGTTACTCTGAAACCTGTCATTATGCAAGGCACTGCATTTAGCCGTATGGAATGGAAATCCATCAACCTCATGAAAAAACTCGTACAGATACAGACAGACATCATCTTCCTTTCCAAATGCAAGCAGATGGACATCATACCAAAAGGACTAAAGGTAAAAAATCCATTACAATCTACATATCACACAGACTATGCTGAGAGACTGTGTCACACACTCTCAAAGAAACTGCGAAACCACCTGATCAGCATCCTATACAGCAAACAGGGAAAGATTAAGAATGAGCTCTCAGAACTGGATACTCTCATAAGAAACCAACCTTCCACACAAACTTCCTCATGGATAGACTTTACAAAAACTAGACAAGCCATTTACAAGACAAACTTTGCCTCTCTACAAAGGAAAAAGGACACTAAACTATCTAAACTGCTACATGCCACAAGCAGCCACAACAGTAGTTCCCTTAACCCACCCAGCAATATTGTTAATCTTTCCAGCTATACTCTTAGCCCAGCAGAAGAGTCTGTCCTATCTCGGGGCCTCTCCTTTTGTCCCTCCAGACCCATGAATATGATACAGTTCTGCGGTGACCTAGAATCCTACTTTCGACGTCTCCGACTCAAAGAATATTTCCAACATACCTCTGAACAGCATACTAACCCACAGAATCCTCCCTACCAGCACTACAAAAAAAAGGATTCTGCATGGACTCCTCCGGACGGTCGAAACAACAGACTGGATTTCTACATAGATTGCTTCCGTCGACGTGCAAAGGCTGAAATTGTGGAAAAGCAACATCACTTGCCACATAACCTCAGCCATGCTGAACACAACGCCATCTACAGCCTCAGAAACAACCCTGACATCATAATCAAAAAGGCTGACAAAGGAGGTGCTGTCGTCATCATGAATAAATTGGAATATGACCAGGAGGCTGCTAGACAGCTCTCTAACACCACATTCTACAGGCCATTATCCTCTGATCCCACTGAGGATTACCTAAAGAAACTACACCATCTGCTAAAAAAACTCCCTGACAAAGCACAGGAACAAATCCGTACAGACACATGCCTAGAACCCCGACCAGGGGTATTCTATTTGCTACCCAAGATCCATAAACCTGGATATCCTGGACGCCCCATCATCTCAGGCATTGGCACCCTAACATCAGGCTTGTCTGGTTATGTAGACTCTGTCCTAAGACCCTACGCTACCAGCACTCCCAGCTATCTTCGAGACACCACTGACTTCCTGAGGAAACTACAATCCATCGGTGATCTTCCAGAAAACACCATCCTGGCCACTATGGACGTAGAAGCCCTCTACACCAATATTCCACACAAAGATGGACTACAAGCTATCAGGAACAGTATCCCTGATAATGTCACAGCTAACCTGGTGGCTGAACTTTGTGATTTTGTCCTCACCCACAACTATTTCACATTTGGGGACAATATATACCTTCAAGTCAGCGGCACTGCTATGGGTACCCGCATGGCCCCACAATATGCCAACATTTTTATGGCTGACTTAGAACAACGCTTCCTTAGCTCTCGTCCCCTAACGCCCCTACTCTACTTGCGCTACATTGATGACATCTTCATCATCTGGACCCATGGAAAAGAAGCCCTTGAGGAATTTCACCATGATTTCAATAATTTCCATCCCACCATCAACCTCAGCCTAGATCAATCCACACAAGCGGTCCATTTCCTGGACACTACTGTGCTAATAAGCGACGGTCACATCAATACCACCCTATACCGGAAACCTACTGACCGCTACACTTACCTACATGCCTCCAGCTTCCATCCAGGACACACCACACGATCCATTGTCTACAGCCAAGCTCTAAGATATAACCGCATCTGCTCCAATCCCTCGGATAGAGACAAGCACCTACAAGATCTCTATCAAGCATTCTTAAAACTACAATACCCACCTGCTGAAGTGAAAAAACAGATTGACAGAGCCAGACGAGTACCCAGAAGTCATCTCCTACAAGACAGGCCCAACAAAGAAAATAACAGAACACCACTAGCTGTCACCTTCAGCCCCCAACTAAAACCTCTCCAGCGCATCATCAGAGATCTACAACCTATCCTGAAAGATGATCCTTTACTCTCACAGATCTTGGGAGACAGACCTGTCCTCGCTTACAGACAACCCCCCAACCTAAAGCAAATACTCACCAGCAACCACACATCACTGAACAAAACCACTAACCCAGGAACCTATCCTTGTAACAAACCCCGATGCCAACTCTGTCCACATATCTATTCAAGTGACATCATCATAGGACCTAATCACATCAGCCATACCATCAGGGGCTCGTTCACCTGCACATCTACCAATGTGATATATGCCATCATGTGCCAGCAATGCCCCTCTGCCATGTACATTGGCCAAACCAGACAGTCTCTACGCAAAAGAATTAATGGACACAAATCTGACATCAGGAATCAAAATACTCAAAAACCAGTGACAGACCTGCGGGTGGCTATATTACAACAGAAAAACTTCAAAAACAGACTCCAAAGAGAGACTGCAGAGCTAGAATTGATATGCAAACTAGACACAATCAACTCCGGTTTGAATAAGGACTGGGAATGGCTGAGCCATTACAAACATTGACTCTATCTCCCCTTGTAAGTACTCTCACACTTCTTATCAAACTGTCTGTACTGGGCTAGCTTGATTATCACTTCAAAAGTTTTTTTTTTTTTTTCTCTTAATTAATTGGCCTCTCAGAGTTGGTAAGACAACTCCCACCTGTTTATGCTCTCTGTATGTGTGTATATATATCTCCTCAATATATGTTCCATTCTATATGCATCCGAAGAAGTGGGCTGTAGTCCACGAAAGCTTATGCGCTAATAAATTTGTTAGTCTCTAAGGTGCCACAAGTACTCCTGTTCTTCTTTTTGAAAAATGAAAAGATCTTATGGGTTGCTTTTGAAGTATGGTTATGGTGTAGTAGTGATGGAGCAAATGCAATTGGAGAGGTAGGAACAGAACTCAATAGGCAAGAAACAAAGACATCTACTCTGCATACATAAGAACGTGGTCAAGAGTGATGGGATGGTCCACACTGAAGGAGATTCCATGAAGCTGAAGAAAATAACAAGGAACTGGAAGACACTATGAGTAATTAAGAGTTGCGTGGTGATATGTACATCATGGCCAGAATGAACACTGAAATCTGTCCAGAGTATTGTTGTTAATTCTTTTTGTTTATTTGAAATGTTAAAAATCCCTAAGAGATTTTCCCAGCATGTAAACTCTACATAATAATAGGGTATTTTTGATTCCTTATGTTACTATGTATGCGGGACATATTACTGAGATTGTATGTGTATTAATTATGTCAATTACTATAAAAGGCATCTAGAGTTGGGGATGGGTACTTTTTTATTTACAAAGTTAAAGAAATAGTAATAATCAATAAATATATGTATTTTATATATAGTCTATAAATTTACTATGTATATGGAAAAATCTTAGGGATATTTGACATTTCAAATAAATAAAAACAACTTCTAGTCCATGGTACACAGTATTGGAAAGTGATACCAAGCAGAGAAAATGTTGTATTACCTTGATTTTAACTCAACAGAGAGTGGATGTATCTGGCTCTAGAGACCTCTATGTGTTTTAAGAATTTTTTGTGAGGCTAGAAGTCTTTAGAGTATTAATAGTTGTTGAGAACATACTTTCAGCAACATAAATATTCTGAATTTTACTGGCAAATGATGCCTAGCATAGGTTAACAGGATACATGAGTGCTGTTTCTGAATGCCTGTGGTTTGGAAGGTCTGATCATTATTTTTTTATTCCCTGAACAGTGTAAAATGTTAGCGAGAGTCCAGAATAGCATTCAGATTGGGATGACATCGCTAGTATTGTACTTTTAGGTCAGTGCACTTCTGAAGTGTGTAGCTGGAATTGAAAAACTTACAAATAATGCACTGTGGCTACAAATACCAAGGAATTCAAATAATTTGAGTGTGTAACTCATAGTCAACATAACTATGTTTGAGCTTTCCCACTGGTAGGTTCTCCCAGGCTTATAGAAACTATGCATACAGTTGCTATCCAGGGGAGAATAGCTGCCATATTGGTCATGTCTCTGGAAAAGCCATCTCTGTGGACTTGTTTCAAAGGAACAAGTTTTGATCTATATTTTAAGCAGCAGATGCTTAGGCTGCTAAAATAACCTGAGAAGATATATTCTGTTTTCCTTTGTGCAGGGATCCTTTAACCTCTGCTATCCACTGATGTGGGAGAGAAGAAGAAGCCTGACATTAAAATGTGTGTCTGCTGACTGTCTCTAGAGTAGGGAGGGAAAGAACTGAAATTAAAGCGTAGCTAGGTGTTGCTATATATATTACCTACTAGACTTCATCACAACACACAGACAGATTTGTCAGAAATACCAAGTATCTTTTTTTAAAAGCCATAGCTGCTTTTAAATTGAATTACTTTCCATTACAGCTTGCATGATAAAGGTGGAGCTGCTAAAGGCCTGACCCAAAGCCCATAAAAGTTTATAAAAGACTCCCATTGACTTCAATGTGCTTTGGGTCAGGCCCTCAAGCAGGGAGTCTCTTATTGAAAACGGCATGATAAACTTAAATACACAAATTGATTGTGGCATCTAAATGGAGATCTGTAGTATAATATTAATGATAGACTATATCTCTTTGGGATTGTTGAATCTCTACTAATTAAGGACTTGGCGATGAGCCCTGCTATGTGTCTGCACAGGAGAGCAATGGGGAACAAGGAGCTGCCTTTAACCCCTGTATGGGCTACCATCATCACCAGAACCTACTGGGAGGGCATGGAGAACAACTGTCTCCAGGTTGCTACACCACTTCCTATGCAGGAGGGAAAGAAGTGGGCATGTAGGAGTAGGAGTGGAACTCTGGTAGTAATAACAAATTGCATTTGGCTAACCTGGACAACATTTTGCAAATCAACTGGCCTTTCATGCTAGGAGGGTGGAAGGAAAGACATGGCTTCAAATCTAACTCACTAACGCTATGAATAGATTACCAAAATAAAATAAATCGCCTCCTATCCTGATCCTTCAGCACACAAGCAGTTATGGTGTAAAAATTAGCATAATATGTTAGCTTAAAAACACTGCTTTTCAGACATTTCTAAGAGTGGTTGGGGGTTTAGGTGTGTTTATTTTCCATATATTTACAATGCAGTTGCATAAAATTCCTACGGCAGATGGATGTGTTTCATTACAGAGCCAGTGGACTCTTGGTAGCACAGGGTTCCAAATCCTGATAGTTTAAATGGAGAACAGAAATGGAATATGCAACTTTAAGGTTCAATTCCCTAGGCTAAGCAACTTGGGGATGAAAGGAAGAGACCTGAATTAAGCTATGCAATTATTTGGTCTGATAGCTAAAGTCTATAAATAATTGGGTGTATGTGTTCCTTTCATCTCTGAATGCCAGATATAATTCACTTGTACATGCCTTCAAAATCAACACAATTAGTCTTGGAGCAAGGGGACACCACACTTCCCCCCCCCACACCCCTTTTAAAACTCATATGCAGAGGGAGGAGGAATAATTGATCAATGTAATAATTCTAAAGATATTTCAAAGGCACAAAATGCTCAAAAAAGGCAATGCTTTGGAGGCACTCTTTGCACAGAACTTTTGAAAGCTGCAATGTAGCCTGAAGCATAATAGTAAATCTTTGGAGGAAAATAAAACTATGTATGTTATACATAGTCTCTGTTGTGAAACCTCCAAGGAAATTTTGCACAATCTTTTTGTAGGGAAAACAATCAAATATCTGATAATATGGGTATTATCTCAGGCTTCAACTACACGCACAGATGGAAATGTACATTGTGCCATATTTTTCTTGTTAACTATTTTAATTTTCTTGCAGTTTTCATGTGTCAGCGGGCATTCTTTCCTCAGAACCATTATAAAAAAAATCAATAGAAGCTATTTGTGTTACAGGTTTTGGCTAATCAGTAACTGTGGTTTGATCAGGAGAGAGAACTGTGTGAGGTGGAAAAGTTAAAAGGAAAATGCAGTACAGACTAAGAGCTCAGACTGGCCAGGCACTGAGGTCCCAATTTAGCAAAGCACTTAGGCATGTACTAAACTCCTAGAATTAGGTCCTGGTTGCTTTATGAGAAGTGCTGAGCAGCCTCAATTCCTATTAACTTTACTAGGACTGAAGAATACAACATACCACACAGGATGTGGCCTTAAGGGCCCAATCATGCAAACTCTATTTACATAATTAATCTTTACACCTGTGGGACATTCGCTTGGCTTCTATTGATGACTTTAGGGTGGCTACTGTAGTTCCAGTCTCTGTGCAGATGCATGATGGGAGGGAGGTAGTAACCTTTTCTTCTTTGTGGGGCTGATGAAAGGGCCAAAAGAAATCCAGACCTTGTGTTTGAGGGAGCACGTGGAGCACTCCCCCCGACACCCCTTGACATGGGAAATAAGAGGAGTCATGGCTCTGCAGTCTCTACATATCAGCTAGCAGAGCTGATTGGCTGTGCTGGGGGTAGTTTGCTACCCCTCATGAAGGGATATAGCACTCTGCAATTTCCCTAAGCAATGGGGATCTCCAAGAGTTTTCTGGAGCAGTGCAACTACATATCACCCATTCCTGTGGGCCAGGTGCCATTTGAACAATCTAGCCCCAGTGATTAAGGACTACCATTGCAAGTGTGTGCAGGGTCAGACCCACTTTTTGTTTGACATTAAGCCTGGATGTGTGCAGAACTAATGTAACTATCTTAAGAAATGTTCCAATATATCCCTGTAGCTGTTCTTTGTCCTGTAACTTTAGAATTTAAAAGGAATAATGATTTCAACATTAAAAACTCATTATCTGAAGTTAAAGCAGCTAGGAAAGATCACTTACATTTCACCAGAAAGAATTGATTTCCGACATAGATTATCAATATTTAGGACCGAGTCAGAGAATTTCTGGGGAGTTTTTGCACTGATCTCCCTTGAATCTCTAAATGTATTTGAGAACATCACCTCCATAATCATTCAGCTGTGGGATCTCCCAGGATGGATGAAATAAACAAACAAAAGTAGATGTCCCATTCTGAATGTGATCCAAAAGTGTGATTTAGATGTAAAGATGATTCAACACATCAGGAGCTCATTTAATTGCTCTTCAGTTCTTCGGGGTTTTTTTTCACTCTCAAAAAAAGTGCAATTCCATTTGTTTTGTTGATGTTTGCTGTACTGCTGCAATTTCATCTCTGTGAAAAAAAAAATCTCCTGATAGGTGGAGCAAAAGTCATTAAGAAACTGAATGAGCAATAAGTCCCTGGAGAATATGCATTTCACTAGTAACTTGAACTGTGTGATTGAAAAAGATTGAAATGGTCCATTAAATTTTGTTCATTATTGCAAAACCTTTCATTCTGAAGATCAGTAGACGTAATCACCACCAGCCCACTCCCACTGCACCCTTATCTATGTAACTCATTCTGCTTCACTTTCAGAAACAAGCACAGTTAAGATTACACAGACCCATATTGTAGCAAAGTATGACTCTTGCTTGACATTGCCCGCTGCGCACCTGCCATTATTTTTCTGCTGCTAAAAATAAAAGTAGCGTATTACACTCGTCGTAGCAAAACAAATAGTAGTAGTACTTAGCATGCTTTCAGTGCCTTTAAAAAAAGTTCTATACATTCTGATGCTATATTTTTGATTGTATTTGATATGGCTCATTAATTTGAAAAGCTAGTTTAATTATAATGCATTATGCCGAAGTGGAGTTGCTTTAGCCTGTTAGAAAGAAGAGATATTGTGCAGTTACTAATATATAACTGTACATTTTCCCAATTCATGCAGTTTTCTGCACTCTAATTGGTTATGCATGTCTGATTTGCATGATTGCTATAGTACTATTACTCTAATATCCAAACATCATGCAAACTTCTTTATTCTGATTGGCTGACGGTCCTTTATTAATACCAGGATTAGGAAAATCACAGTATGAATATTTCTCATTAACCATACTGAAAATATTCAAATCACTCCACTCTGGTTACCGTAGTGTCTCTGTTTTGATTGGCTTCTGTGCTCAGAATTTTCAAGCTGACAGCAATAAAGTTACCACCTCACTTCGTTTTGCTGAAGTAGGAAAAACTCCAACACAGAAGAAAACTGGGAATTTCCAGACTAGCCAAAAAGCTTCTCTTCCCCTGCAGTCATGGAAACTGGTCTCCACATCCCTTCCAAGTGACTGAGAACCTAGAGAGTTCTGGGGTTAGAATTAAGCAAGAAGCGGATTTGGTGGGCACTCCATAGGTACTGCTGTGTGGTGGCATCAGATTTCAGCCTTGATAAACCAGAGGAACTTCCTACCGCTCTTCCTTTTCAATAAATGACTACTCCTCTGGCTCAGCTCCTCAAACCTCTTCCACAGTGCACTGTTTGTGCTTTGATTATCTCACATTTGGATTGTTGTAAACTGTCTGTTGATAAACCTTCATGGCTCCTTTATTTGAGATTTATTATCTGTATGGAAAGTATCAACAACCTTGGTTTAGTCCTTAATTCAAAATTCCCCCATGTCCTGTTATTTAAGCATTTACAGCGGCTACCTGTTATCCAGAGAAGGAATTGGCTCTGATTCCTTACTTGCTATAACCTCGATACCCTCTGCAATTTTTAGGTAAAGGATATCTGGCCCCAAGCTAGTGTGATGCCTTTCCATTTGGCTGTCATGCCAGCAATTCCTCTAGATCAGGCATTCTATAAAACATTTCTCTTTTCCATTTAGCTTTGATTTATACATTGTATGTGTCAAATATATTTTATGTAGCTTGTATGTTCCTTGTCTTTTTTATACTGAGCTTATAGGATGCTCTAATGCAGAATATGTGACGGGTGTATTAGGAATCAAAATATATTTTCTGAAATTAAAGATTTTTTTTTCCTTAAAAATACAGTGAATTATGGTTAATTGCAAGAAAATACTGGTAAATAATGCAGCTGATCAAAACATATTCAAATTGTTTTGCAAAAATTTTTCGACCAGCTCACATAATAAATTTCCAATACACAAAAGTGGTGCTCTCAGTGAAATTGTGCAACCCCAATACAGTCAGTAATACCCACAAATCACCTCCCTTCTTCCAAGGGCCCAAATGACACACATTTCCTTCTCCTTTTTGGAGTTATGGGCATGCTTTGGAATGCTTCTAATGGCTTGCTAACTTTATTAAAATATATGCTTGACAAGACCTTGATTTTGTTGGTCCTCTTCTTTTTTATTATTTTATTTCATTACTATTTTTTCAATATCACACTGATATATTCATTGAGAGCCTGCTCTTGCTCCAACTGAGGTCATTGGCAAAATTCCCATTAACTGCAATGATGCAAGATCAAGCCCTGAGAGAATAAGAAAACAAGAAAGCTTTTCAGCATCTATATGGATCTCCTCTAATCTCTAGTAAGAAATAAGTGGGTTTATTTGTTGTGGTCTAAACTTCCAGATTCCTAAGGGTAATAATTTATTAAAAATTGTTCGTTATGCAAGTGTAAGGAAATTAAACAAATTATTACCTCAAGTAACCATTTTCCAGTTCACACAGCACTAGACACACTGCACGTTTGTTTAACTTTTTATTATGAGACCATTAACTATACCACAACAGTTGTCTAAGGACTCTATTCATTATTGTTTGATGCAAATTCTTTTTTATGGCAAGGCCAGTTCATAGTCTGTTGTATCCATCAGAAAGAACATTGGAATGAGTCATTTGTGTTCCATTGTCTTAGCTGTTTTGTATAACAGACTGTTCATACATGGATTTCAAATGGAAGGAAAGCATGTCATCTCCTTTTGAAGACATCAGGTAAGATCAAAACAATATGAAGAGGACCCTTCATAAGCCATTCATCAACACAGATGTCTTGATGAAGGCTGAAAAGTTATTATTGTCTAATGCAGAAAAAAAAACAAAAGTGCATTAAAATGAACTTCAAGGAGTAGTACTTCAATTATTTAAAATATATGAATGTTTGCTCTTAAGCTTTTGACAACCGAGGAGTGCTTTTCATTAACAGAGAGTAAATCAAAAGAGAAACAGCATCTACGAGCAGTTGGATACTACAGGGACGGGTGCTACAGAAAATTCTGATTACAGAAAGAGAAAGCAGCACATAAAATGATGAGACATCTGTAGACGCTTAGCTAGTGTAACTACACTGGCAATATTTACTAAGGTAAAATAACATTTCCAGAACTCACAGTCCTCAATCTTCAGAGCAGAAAATAATTATCAGCTAGGGTCCAGAAGAAATTACTCCCTATATACTTGTTCATCCTCCTATTCCAAGCTCAACTGGATTTCTACATTCTATCCCTACCCAAAGATAATATTGAGCCTGATCAAAAGTTCATTGAAGTCAGTGGAAAGACACCTATTGATGTCACTGGGCTTTGGATCAAGCCCATTGTCTGCTAATAATACAAAGTAAAGGATGATGATTTAAAGTTATTTGCTCACCTGATGCTTCCTATACCCACATCAATCCTATGTATGCTGTTCCAGAACAGATCTCAGAAAAAGTACCTGTGCAATAAATGTTGGGTTCATTTATTTTAGTCACATGTACCTACCAGCAGTAGCTTAACTGCTTTTGCCGGAACGACATCCATAATTTATTCCATTATGAATTTCTGCTTTTGGGTGGAGTATAAAGAATTGATTTAGGAGGTTTATAAACTGCTGGATACAGGTGAGGATTAAATTCTTGCAGGCTGAACTAGCAACATTAGTCCTTTGAATGACCTACATTTTTAATTCGGTATGAAACTACTTCAATCTAGATAGTGAAACTAATGAGGCTGCCACAACTGTGCAAAGCAATAATCAACAGCTACTTTATTGTTGTAGAGTGCATTAAGTCTGTGCATGAGGTGAACTGAGACAGGTTTTCTTGCTTCAGAAATAAAAATCTGATGTGTGTTCATACTATTTCTCTGAAAATGAATATTTCCAGTCTACGTGGTGACTAGAAAAGGTCCAAGATCATTAGTTATTTTAAAATAAATGTGAACAAACAAAAAAAACCCACTCTGTACAATATGTGCAAAGAGAAATTTGGAGGTGGAGTATATTTCTACCCCAGAGTATTTACTTTTTATGATTTAACTAACAATAGCAGCAAAAAAACAGATATGTGTTTAATCTATGAAAATAAGCACATCATGAAGTGATAAAGGTGCCACTCTTACTCACTGAGGGTGCTAACTTGTAGGGAGATAAGTTGTGTACTTCTGCAGTATTTTCTGTAGCAGGATACTACTTGTTGACCATTTCCGATGAGCAAGCAGGCTGTACAGTGTTGTTGTTATGGGCCTGAATGTCTTCCAGCTACTACCTGTGAATCAACAAAGAGAAGCTTGCTGGAGACAAAGAAGGTTTGTGTTAGATCTCAAGGCCAGTTACACCTTATGCTGGACATACAGAGCTCAATCATGCATTTTCACAATCCCACGCTAGAGGTAATGTGGAGCCCACCCAGCTCCGAGGGATGAGCCAGACACTTTTTTCTCCACACCACACAACATCAGCTGGAATCAAAAGGGACCTAGCAGTTTATGATTGCCAAGATGCTCAGCAGTAGGAGCACAGAACTGCATGCCTTACCAACACCAAAACCAACAGCTGTTCTCCTTCTGGAGAATGGACACCAGATTGGTTTGCTGATTGCATGCTAATTATGTTAACACCCGTAAAACTGTCCTGCCCACCAGGATCTTGCAGCTCCTCCACTTCAATCCAAAATAGGGAAAGAACAGATTAAAGAATATTTAGATACACCACTACCCCGATATAACACGAATTCGGATATAATGCGGTAAAGCAGTGCTCTGGGGGTGGAGCGGGGCTGCACACTCCGGTGGATCAAAGCAAGTTCAATATAACGCGGTTTCACCTATAACACAGTAAGATTTTTTGGCTCCCGAGGACAGCGTTATATCCAGGTAGAGGTGTATTTCAATTTATTAAATCAGCAGACCCTGATGAAATTCATCTTTCTGTATTTAAGGAACTAATTGTAGCAAGCTCAGAACAGTTAGCTATTTCTTTGAAAACTCATGGAGGAAGCGGGAGGTACCAGAGGACTGATGAAGACCAGTCAGCCCAACTTCAATACCTGGAAAAATACTGGAACAAATTATTAAACAATTGATTTGTAAGCACCTAGAGGATAATAGAGACATACGTAATAGCCAGCATCGATTTATCATAAACTAACCTTGCCAGACCAACCTAATTTCCTTCTTTGACAGGGTTACTGGCCTAGTGGATGGGAGGAAGCTGTAAATGTGATATGTTCTGATTAGAGTAAGACTTCTAACACAGTTCCACCTGATATGCTTATAAGCAAACTAGGGAAATGTGGTCTAAATGGAATTACTATACGTTGAGTGTACAGCAGGTTAAAAAACACCATACTCAAACAGTAATTACCAATGGTTCACTGTAAAACTGGGGGCATGTATCTAGTGGGATGCCACCAGGCTCTGTCCTGGGTCCAGTACTATTTAATATTTTCATTAATGACTTGGATAGTGGAGTGGAGGTTTATAATTGCTTTTAAATTTGTGATTGACACCAAGCTGGGAGGGGTTGCTACAACTTGGGAAGCCAGCATTAGCACTCAGAATGATCTTGATAAACTGTAGAACTGGTGTGAAATCAACAAGATGAAATTCAGTAAAGACAATTGCAAAGTACTACACTTAGTAAGAAAAACATCAAATGCACAACTACAAAATGGGGAATAACTGGTTAGGCAGTAGTACAGCTGAAAAGGATCTGTAGGTTTTAGTGGAGCACAAATTGTATATGAGTCAACATTGTGATGCAAGTGTGAAAAAGGCTAATATCATTCTGGGGTATATTCACAGGCATGTCCTGTTGAAGACACGGGAGATAACTGTGCTGCTCTAGCCAGAATACTATGTCCAGTTCTGGGTGCCACACTTTAAGAAAGATGTGGACAACCTGGAGAGAGTCCAGAGGAGAGCAATAAAAATGATGAAAGACTTAGAAAACCTGATAGAATCATAGAATCATAGAATATCAGAGTTGGAAGGGACCTCAAGAGGTCATCTAGTCCAACCCCCTGCTCAAAGCAGGACCAATTCCCAGCTAAATCATCCCAGCCAGGGCTTTGTCAAGCCGGGCCTTAAAAACCTCCAAGGAAGGAGACTCCACCACCTCCCTAGGTAACGCATTCCAGTGTTTCACCACCCTCCTAGTGAAATAGTTTTTCCTGATATCCAACCTGGACCTCCCCCACTGCAACTTGAGACCATTGCTCCTTGTTCTGTCGTCTGCCACCACTGAGAACAGCCGAGCTCCATCCTCTTTGGAACCCCCCTTCAGGTAGTTGAAGGCTGCTATCAAATCCCCCCTCATTCTTCTCTTCTGGAGACTAAACAATCCCAGTTCCCTCAGCCTCTCCTCATAAGTCATGTGCTCCAGACCCCTAATCATTTTTGTTGCCCTCCGCTGGACTCTTTCCAATTTTTCCACATCCTTCTTGTAGTGTGGGGCCCAAAACTGGACACAGTATTCCAGATGAGGCCTCACCAATGTCGAATAAAGGGGAACGATCACGTCCCTCAATCTGCTGGCAATGCCCCTACTTATACAGCCCAAAATGCCGTTAGCTTTCTTGGCAACAAGAGCACACTGTTGACTCATATCCAGCTTCTCGTCCACTGTGACCCCTAGGTCCTTTTCTGCAGAACTGCTACCTAGCCATTCGGTCCCTAGTCTGTAGCAGTGCATGGGATTCTTCCGTCCTAAGTGCAGGACTCTGCACTTGTCCTTGTTGAACCTCATCAGGTTTTTTTCGGCCCAATCTTCTAATTTGTCTAGGTCTCTCTGTATCCGATCCCTACCCTCTAGTGTATCTACCACGCCTCCTAGTTTAGTGTCATCTGCAAACTTGCTGAGAGTGCAGTCCACACCATCCTCCAGATCATTAATAAAGATATTAAACAAAACCGGCCCCAGGACCGACCCTTGGGGCACTCCGCTTGAAACCGGCTGCCAACTAGACATGGAGCCATTGATCACTACCCGTTGAGCCCGATGATCTAGCCAGCTTTCTATCCACCTTACAGTCCATTCATCCAGCCCATACTTCTTTAACTTGGTGGCAAGAATACTGTGGGAGACCATATCAAAAGCTTTGCTAAAGTCTATGAGGAAAGGTTAAAAATACTGGATATGTTTAGTCTTGAGAAAAAAAGACTGATGAGGGAGGGGACAACAGTCTTCAAATATGTTAACAGTCGTTATAAAGGAAACTCCATTTCCACTGAAAATAGAACAAGATGTAATGGGCTTAATCCACAGCAAGGGAGTTTTAGTTTAGATATCAGGAAAAACTTTCTAACGATAAGGATAGGTAAGCACTGGAATAGGCTTCCAAAGGAGGTTGGACAAACACCTGTCATGGATGGTCTATGTATGCTTAGTCCTGCCTCAGTGTAGGGGGCTGGATTACATGACCTCTTGAGGTCTCTTCCAGCCCTACATTTCTATGATAATGCCCTCATTTTCCCATCTCTATACCACAACACTCCACATATACACTTCATATTCTTATTTTTAAGGATGTGATTTTGATCACTCCCTTGTAACCATTGAGTCACATACCAAGCATGCTCTCCACAGCTCAAGGAGCCTACTTCACCAGATGTTTGCAGAGAACTAAATTGGAAGCTAGATACAGATCTGAGAATACTGATTGGTGAAAAAAAAAGTGTATTGATGAAAAAATATTGGCGGACAATTCCAACCTCTTGGTTCAACACTTCTGTCCCTAGATAAATGACATCCACATACACGTATAAGCAGTGCTTAATTTATGCCAGGGCTGAGCCCCGGCACCTCTAGACTTGGCAGTTCATTACTCTAACACGTCTGGTTTTGCCGTGTCAGTTATGAAAGTAGAAACAAAAAAAATGCTTGAGCCCCGGCACCTAATTGCTTGACCCCCGGCTCCCCTTTCATTACAAATTAAGCACTGCATATAAGTATGTCAAGGATGCAGGGTTAAATCTGGCCTACAATGGATAGAGCTTTTCCTTGTTCATGGCAAAAAGTTCCAAAAGATTTACAAGGAGCAGGAATGGTTCCTTAATTTGTAGTTTCTTTTCCAAAATAATTGTGATCAATTGGACTAAATTCCAGTGCTTCCTTCACCAAGGTCTCTTTGAGTAATTGTTACTCTCCCCACATCTTCCCTCTTCTGAGGAGTCTCCATATAGTTCCACTGTTCCTCAGTCCAACAAAGGTCTTGGGAGGGTATCAGGAAATCGCCTGTTTGGAGCATAGTTTCACTAAATGACAAGGGCAGTAGCACTTGATAAAAAACCCTAGAAATTGCTTGATAAGCTTTATGGGTGTCCCCTAAGAAGACAGATGATAGAGCGCAGATACTCAGAGTTTATCATATCACACTGGTTTTCATAGATTCCATGCCCAGCAGGGACTATTGTGATCATCTAGTCTGACCTCCTGTATAATACAGGCTATAGAACGCCCCCAAAATAATTCCTAGAGATCTTTTAGAAAAACATCCAGTCATGACTTTTAAATTGTCAGTGATGAATAATCCACCACAACAGTTGGTAAATTGTTCCAATGGTTAATTACTCTCACCATTAACAATGTATGCCTTATTTCCAATCTGAATTTGTCTAGCTTCAACTTCCAGCAAACTGGATCGTGTTATACCTTTCTCTGCAAGACTGAAGAGCCCATTATTAAATATCTTGTTCCCTGTGGAGATACTTATAGACTGTATCAGAGTAACAGCCGTGTTAGTCTGTATCCGCAAAAAGAAGAACAGGAGTACTTGTGGCACCTTAGAGACTAACACATTTATTAGAGCATAAGCTTTCGTGGACTACAGCCCACTTCTTCGGATGCATCCGAAGAAGTGGGCTGTAGTCCACGAAAGCTTATGCTCTAATAAATGTGTTAGTCTCTAAGGTGCCACAAGTACTCCTGTTCTTCTTTTTATAGACTGTAATCACCCTTTAACCTTTTCTTTGCTAAGTTAAATAGATTGATCTCCTTGAGTCTATCACTATAAGGCATGTTTTCTAATCATTTAATCTTTTTTGTGGCTCTTCTCTGAATCCTTTCCAATTTATAAACATCCTTTTGTAAATTGTGAGCACCCGAACTGGACACAGTATTCCAGCAGCAGTCACACCAGTGCCAAATATAGAGCTAAAATAACCTCTCTACTACTACTTGAGATTCTCCTGTTTATGTGTCCGAGGATGGCATTAGTTCTTCTCGCCATAATGTCACACTGGGAGCTCAAGTTCAGCTGAATATATATCACAACCCAAAATCTTTTTTACAGTCTCTGCTTCCTAGGTAGAGTCCCCCATCCTGTAAGTATGGCTTACATTCTTCTTTCCTAGATGTATACATTTAGCCATATTAAAAAACACGTTGTTTACTTGCACCCAGTTTACCAAAGGATAATCACTCTGAATCAGTGACCTGTCCTCTTCATTATTTACCACTCCCCCAAATTTTGTGTCATCTGCAAATTTTATCATTGATGATTTTATGTTTTCTTCCAGGTTATTGATAAAAATGTTAAAGAGCATAGGGCCAAGAGCTGATCCCTGTGGGACCCTATTAGAAACAGACCCATTCAATGACAATTCCCTGTTTACAATTACATTTTGAGATCTATCAGTTAGCCTGTTTTTAATCAATATAATGTGTGCCATATTTGTTTTACATTATTCTAATTTTTTAATCAAAATGTTGTGCAGTACTAAATCATATGCCTTACAGAAGTCTAAGTATATTACATCAACACTATTACCTTTATCAACCAACCTTGAAATCTCACCAAAAAAAGATATCAAGTTAGTTTGACAGGATTTATTTTCCATTAACCCATGCTGATTTGCATTAATTACATTGCCTTCTTTTAATTGTTTATTACTCAAGTCCCGTATCAGCTGCTCCATTAACTTGTCCAGGATCAATGTCAGGCTAACAGGCCATAATTACCCAGGTCATTCCATTTACCATTTTTAAAAATTGGTACATTAGCCTTATTCCAGTCTCCTGGAACTTCCACAGTGCTCCAAGACTTATGAAAATTAACAGTAATAGTCCAGAGAGCTTATCAGCCAGCTTTTTTAGAACCCTTGAAGGCTTGCTGATTTTAAAATGTTTATCTTTAGTGGCTTCAGTTTAACATTCTTCAGAGATACTAGTGGTATGGAAACAGTGTGACCATCATCATATGAATGAGACTATCATCTGTTTTTTCCTCAAATATAGAACAGAAAGATTTATTGAATATTTCTGCCTTTTCTGTATTATTACTGATAATGCTATCATTTCCATCTATAAATGGACCAATACAATTGTTAGGATTCTTTTTTTTTTCTAATATATTTTAAAAACTTATTATTATCCTTAACTCTGCTGGCCATAGTTTTTGCCTTGTTTGTTTTTGCTTCCCTTCTCAATTTTCTACAATTCCTGACTTCTGATTTATATTCATTACTGTCAGCTTCCTCTTTCTTCCATTTGTTATATATATTATATTTGTATAGCTGCCTTCACTTCCCCTCTAAACCAGGTTAGTTTTTTAACCAGTTGGACTTGATTTCTCAGTTGTGGGATTGTGGCTTTTTGGGGAATCTAGTAAGGAGTTCTTAAATGATCCCAGTTATCATTCACATTTTTTCTGATTAAATTCTTCCTCCCAAGTGATTTGGTTCATAATTGTTTTCAGCTTTATGAAACTGGCCCTATTAAAACACCAAGCATATATATTATTAGTCTGGACTTTATTATGCTTGCACATTACAAATGTGATCAAGTTATAATCACTGGTACCTAAGCTACCATTAGTTTTTAGTTATGTGATCAGTTCTTCTTTATCTGTCAAGACATGTTCTAATAAAGAATTCCCCCATGTTGGCTAAAACATTTTTTTGTGTTAGGAAATTGTCATCTATAATGTTTAGAAATTCCAAGGAACTTTTAGTACTTTCAGCATGAGGCCGCTAGCATATGTACTCAAATTGAAATCCCCCACAATCACACAGGGGTTTTTTCCCCTACACATTATCAATAGGTGTATAAGGAACACATCATCCTCTTTCCTAGCGTGATTTGGTGTCCTGTAGCATACACCAGCTAATACCCCATTTTGTGCTTTATCTGTTAGGGCATTAACCATAAGCATTCAAGATCATTTTCTTCCGAGTCATCAGTGACTTGGAAACAGGTTATGCCATTTTTGACATAGAGTTCTATTCCTCCTTCCCTTTTGCCCACTCGATCCATCCTAAATAAGTTATAATTATTGATTTTAACATTCCAGTTGTGCAAATCATCCAAGCAGGTTTCAAAATACCAACTAAACTGAATTTATGCTCATAAATGAGTGATTCCGATTCCTCTTGTTTGTTACCAAGGCTCCCAGTATTGGTGTATAGGCAATTCAAAAATTTCTTCTCTTCATGTCCTTTGGTTTCTTGATTAATTTTTTTCTCAACATCTCGATTTTGTGCTGAGTGCTCATATCTTCCCTCTTTTTACCCTCCCCTTTTGCTATTAAAGCCCTCCTGACTGTTCCAGCCAACCTGTCCCTAAAGAGACTGGTTCCCCTTTTACTGAGGTAGAGGCCACCCAAACTATACAGCCTTCTCTCTCCACAGAAGGCGGACCAATATTCCACTAAACCAAAACTCTCCATCCTACACCATCTACCTAGCCAGCGGTTCACTTCCAGAATCTTCTGCTTTCTGTTTTCCTTCACTCATGGGTCAGGAAGGATATCAGAGAACATCACATGGACATCCTTCTTCTTCAGTACACTTCTGAATTCCTTGAAGTCATTTATTATCAGTGAGCTATCCCATGATGCATGGTCATTAGTGCCAATAAGAATCATCATCAATGGATCCTTGCCAGTCAACTTCAGAAGCCTATCTAGTCTTAGAGTGACATCTCGTGTCTTAGGTTCAGGAAGGCAGCATACTGTCCTGTTGTCCGCCTGTCTCTGGCAGAATGTTCTTTTGAATCTTCAGAATATTGAATCTCCAATAAGGATCATCAGTCTTCCTTGGACAGTTGTAGAACTCTTTGCAGACAAGCTTGATTTTCTTACATGTTGGGCCGAGCTGTCATCCACATGTGTTCCACACAACTCTCCATTCCCTTAGATTTGCTGAATCCTGAGAGGTATCTTCCATAGTTTCCATGCTAAGGACCTTGTATCAATTTGAATCTTCTAGCTGGGAGGAATCCCTCCTGCTTCTCTTCTCTCCAGTGGCCACAGCCTGCCTATTCTCATCTGTCTCCAGCCACGTAGAATGCCAGAGTGACTTCTTGCCTCTGGAGATTACAAACTGCCAGGCCTCCTCTCTGACTTCCTCTCTCTCCAGCTCCTTAGTGCACAGCTCCATTCTTCCTTGAACCTGAGGTAGTGGTGTTTCCCTAACCTGGCTAAGAACATGTCACCTTCTCTGATTCTCAGTAATGTCTCAACTTCCCCCTCCAATCCTAGAATCTTTTCCTCCAGCACAACCACCAACTTGCACTTCATGCACAGGAAATCCCTTCTGGCTTCAGGCAGGAAAGGGAACATGGCACATTCATTCCTGGGGATGGCATAAAAATGAGATGACAGATAGTAGAACCAACAACCCAGAGTCCCCACGAGACTCCAGGTAAAATATGGAAATGGGGCAGCATCTAGTTCACCCAAAATCACATGAAGCATATTCTTAGGGACTCAGTGGATGGGCAGCTGAAGGCTGGGGATATCTGCAAGGCAGGTTGTGTGAATTGCAAGCTCAGGTCTCCCAAATTTTAGTGTTCCTAGTTACACTAGTTCATCTCCAGGATGCATCTGTCTCTGCCTGGGCCCCTACCCTTGACCAGAAGGATCAAAGAGAACACTACCTATGCCCCCAACTCCTTCATCCTTACTCCCAGAGCCCTATAGTCACTTCTGCTCTGCTCAGGGTCATATATTGCAGTATAATTTGTGCCCACATGGGTGAGTAGCGTGGGGTAGTAGTCAGAGGGATGGATGAGCCTCGACAATCCCTCCATAATGTCTCGGATATGGGCTCCTGTCAGGCAGCATAACTCCCGGGATGCCATGTCAGGCTGCCAGATCGGTGCCTCTGTCCCCCTCAGAAGAGAGTCACCAACCACCAGCCACCACTCCGTTTCCTCCTGGGAGTGGTGGCTGCAATCCTTCCAGCCTTAGGGGTACATAGCTTCTCCTCCTCCACCTTCACGGGCGATTCCTCATCGTTCGTTGCCAGGGCAGCATAATGATTCTTCATCACTGTGGTGGGTGAGTTGGGAGTAGCAGTGGAGCACTGCCTGCTACCAGAAATAACCAGCAGCCAGTGTCCTCCCTGTGACCAAGCCATATCTTCCTCCCACACCGTCTCTTCTGCTGAAGAATGGACACTTAATCAGGTGCTGGTCCATTTGGTCTCATTGGCACCTGGCTGAGGCATTGGCTAACCTTTTGTCTCTGGGGAACTTGTCTGAGACTGCCTGCCAGAACATGTTGGAACATGTCTTGCTAACATTATACAGTGGAATCTTAGATCTTTACATATAATGTTGCCACACATTTTACCAGGACAATAATGATTAGCAAATCAGGAGTTTTTGAACTCCCTTACACGGTGTGCTTTGTACAAAATGTACATAATCTTGTAAAAGGGGTGAACATAGCGGTACAGACTGTCACACCCTCCCACTCAGGTGTGTCTGGAGTTGGAATAGCCTTGGCACCGCCGCCTCTAACATGCTGGGCAGGTCAGCTGAGCAATTGCAGAGGGGAAGTAAATTGCTACTGGTATAGACTGGTCTATAGTAGTAGCTGTTTAATTCCTCCCTTGGAGCAATGTGAGGGGCTGTAGGAATCACGAATCCCTCCTTATTTTGCCCTGGTGACAGCAAAGCTACATGCTACACAAACAACTTCTAAAAACCTAATTGTTACTTAAATATGCCGAATAAAAAATTGCTTACTAAAGAAATGGGAACAGATCCTTATCTGGCAGAGCTACACCAGCTGAGGTACTGGCTCATACTGCATACATGGAAAAAGGGAACCTCAGCTATATCTTAGACAGTTTAAAAAATCTTGAATCAGTGTTCCTACAAGATATATATTGTGAATCAACATAAGGCTACTAAACCACTACACCACCCCCATGAAACACAACTCAGGGCTGCAAGCCTAACCCACCTTTGCATTGCAAAAGTGCCCACAAATGTATCTGAATGCAAAAGTAGCTGAAGGCATGTAAACATTCTGACTCAATTCTGTGTCTGTAATAATTATTGAGCTACACTGGTTTTCAATCATGGAACTATTTAAACAAAAAAAGTTCTTCCTATCTTAAACTATTAAAGCAAGAAAAGCCAACATGCTGTATGAATGGGAACTGCAAGATGGTGAGTTACTATATGTTAACCACAACTGAAAGCGCTCACCATTGTACAACATTCGCACATTGACAAACTTATTAAAAGTTAGATCAAAGTGAATATTGCAGTACAAATTTTAAGAATATTCATTCAAATTCACAAGTGATTTTCAGTTTGACCGTGTCCTCAGACCTTTCTCATTCACTTTCTGAAAACATTCAGTGCCTGTGGTTTGTTAGAATGAATGTTCGTGAGTAAATTTTAAGCTAGGGTGCCCAAATATTTGCTGAAACAATATTCAAATTGTACATTTGGTTACATTTTTCACAATCAATGCTGTATTGCTAACCAATCTAGGAACAAAAACAATATTGTGTGACTTTATTGAAACTAGTCAACATAATGAACAGAATATTCACAATGAACTTTTTGTGATCCATTTGCAGACCAAAAATTATTCTCTAAAGAAATGTGTGAGTCATGATTAACAAAGTTGAAAAATTCACCATCTATTCAAAAACAACTATTGGCTCAACTTTACTAAATATTAGTTATCATTTCTTCAAAAATCTTTCTATATATCAGACATACATGCTTCAACCTACAACCTAACCTACACTTTTTGGGTACTAGACAGATTTGATTGTAGAGGATCATTGGGTATTTTGTTAGTACAGCACAGTCATGTAGCTTAGAAGGCTGAGAATTTCAGCCTCCTGCCGTCTGGCAATTACAGTGTATATGTTATATAGCCAATTTTTAAAAGATGGCTGAGAATCAATATAAAAGTGGAAATGTAGGACAGCAATAAAATAAGTTTCCAAGAAAGCTTGTAGTCTGCAAGAAGTCTGTGACTTGCTTACCATAACATAGAGGGTTGGAGAAGAAATAAATCAGCCAAACAGCTTGGCTATACAGATTTATAAGCTATTTCTAAGTTATATGTGGTTTGTTCCCTTTCTCTCTGTCACCCATTATCTAAGGGTACTAAGTCTTCCTAATTAAAGGGATGACCCTTTAACTGTGAAATCTATATTCTATTATTTTCTCTATTTATTACACAACCTGTCTATTTTAAACATGATGCTGAGCTTCACTCCAGGATGATTATTAGTTTTATCAAGGGAACTATAGCAGCTCTCCCTACAAAGTAAACTGGTTAGATGAAATTAAATTACCACTTTAGAGGAGGATAAATAGGTTTCTTAACACAAAAACTGATTGAAAAAAAGGTAAGAAAAATATTAACGTGGGGAAGAAAAGTAAATCATTGTATAATTTTCTCTGTATCTTGATTTCCTGACTCTCCCCCACCCCTTCAGTGCATGTCAATTTTTTGTCAAACCTAAAAACAAATATAGATGTTTTGTTTAGTAAGATGCAGGTACTTCTCAAATGAATCTTCTTACTAATGATCTGAAATACTTTCCTGGAACTTGCTGAGGGCTCCATTGTTCTGCTAGGGCACTGGCCCATATTCAGGAGGTGTTGTGGGCCTGTTCCTTCCCCCCAGACTTTTCAGAGAGGCTAGCAACACTAGCAGCACTAGCTGGGAGCCATTCTTGCTCTCAGGGCAGCGTGGATTGTGACTGTGACTGTGACTGGACGTGGTAGATACAAATGGGAGATTCTTATTCCTATCACCCTGTTCTACTTCATGGGGGCAAAAGACAATGTGCATCTTAGTTTAGGATTTTAAATAGAGATGAGAATCACATCCCAGCACAGCAATATGGTGGGTATTCTTCTATTGCCTGCATCTCTGCCTTTTCCAACAGGGATCTACAAGCAAGGTACCTGCATATAAGCAATAATAATGTGCCATTGATTTTTTTCATCAAGGGAACAATGATCTCCCAATTTAATCCATCCAGAGTGATGGAAATCTAAAACACAGAGTGGAAACAATGCTACTTGACAATGTGCATTTCCTTTATTTGCCCACTTCAGCAACATACACCACTACAACCAACCTGACCATATTGTAGTAAATAGGACTGAATAAAAGAATGTCTCTCTTCTTCAGTTCCTTCTTTCCTCCTTCAATTATACCCCAACACAGGTGGTAGTAGAACCCCCAAATAAGTCATACCCATTGCTTAAGGAAACCCTTGATATATTTTTTTTCCATTTACTAGAGGTGATGAGATAAATGGCGATAGACTGGAACCCCATAGCCACAAACCCAGAGGCAGGGTGAGCGCTATCAAGGAAATTTTGGCCTTAGCTGCTCAGTGGGAGAACAAAATGCTCTCTCCTGTATAACACAGAGCATAGAACTTCCCCAAAATAATTCCTAGAGCATATCGCTAAAACAAAAAAATCCAACTTTGATTTAAAATTTGTCAGCAATGTCTCCATCTACCAGGACCTTTGGTAAATTGTTCCAATGGTTAATTACTCTCACCATTAAAAATATACAACTTTATTTCCAGCCTGAATTTATCTAGCTTCAAATTCCAGCCATTGGATTGTGTTATGCTTTTCTCCACTAGATTGAAGAGCCCATTATTAAATATTTGTTTCCCATGTGGATAGCTATAGACTGTGATCAAGTCATCCCTTAACCTTCTCTTTATTAAGCGAAATAGATTGAGCTTCTTGAGTCTATCACTATAAGGCAGGTATTACAATCCTGTAATCATTCTTGTGGCTCTTCTCTGAACCCTCTCCAATTTATCTGGCGTTACCAGCCCCACAACCCTAATTTGGAACAAACCCCTCACTCCTACCATGGCTGCACAAGCCACAAATGTGCTGTCTTGGGTAGCCAGCTTCCCCAGGGCAATAGCACCCCACTTCTGTACTGGTATGGCTTCCCTCAGTCGAATGTTCTGGTGCTGCAGGCAATGTTCCCTGTAAGCTGCACACACATGTGGCCATGAAGCCATCTTGTATATACTGTGCAGGTCAGGAACTGCGCTGCTCATGTCTCCTCTGTGTGGCCTCAGCAGGAAAGTGGTGTGGCCCTGCTGTGCTTGTCTCTCCTGCCCCGCCAGTGACAAGGCATGTGTGGCCCTGCCTCCTCACAGGAGGAGATGGCACTGGCTCTGGCGCACCCCTTGGGCAGGAGCTCAGGTGAGGAGCCAGGCTGAGCTTTATGATGCCAGCCCACGTCCACAGAGGCTGCAGCCTGATGAGGCCAAAGCACCAGCCACCTGCTCCCCTCTCCCCATCCACCTGTCAGTTGGTTTCCAGGGATGCAGTGCCTGAGAGGCAGCAGGAGAGGGAGCTGTGGTCTGACCCCTTCCAGGGATTTCCCGACAAGGGGGTCTGAAACCCCTGGCTCAGGGAGGTGTGGTCTGACACCCTTCCCCACCAGCACAGGCTCCTGGCTGGGCTCCTAAGGCTGCACATGGCAGGGATGGGGATTAGTGTATGCTACTGGGGCAACCCCCCGTGAAAACCTTCACCCCCTGCTATGCACTCACCCCTACATACTCCTCACCTCCCACACACAACCCCCCAGACACTCCTCACTCCCTCACTCACACACTCCCTTTCACACTCCCACACACCACACTTTATGCACCCCTCACCTCACCACAACACCCCTCATGCCCACACACACTTCCTTCCCCCCCACACACACCCTATACACCCCTTTCCCCCTTACAAACCCTACCCACCCCCCACACTCCCCTACACACCCAACATACCCCTCATCCCCCAAACCCCAACATACACTGCTGCATAGCCCTCCACACACACATAGTCCTACACACCCCTCACCTCCACACACACATGCTACACTCTCCTCGTCCCCCCTATACACATCCTTCTTGTCCCCCCACACAGACACCCTGCACATCCCTCACACACATAACCCAGACATACACACCTCTCTCTCACACACACACACACAACTTGTTTGTGGTGGGGGGGGAGGGGTGACCACCTCCCTTGTACACAGCCCTCATCTGTCCTCTACCCCATTTTATCCTTGGGAAAGTTTGAGTTTGCCCAAGGGCAAAAATGTAGTGCTGAGTAGCGTTTGTATCCTTCTCAATTCAAAGAAAATGTAAAGGGAACATTGCCTAGTGGGTTGGTGCTGGCTCCTCTCATAGCTTCACAAAGTCTGTTTCCTTTTGCTGAAGTTCTGCAGTTACTACTGGTTGTCCAACCATACCAGGCTAGTTGTCCTGTACCAGAAGCAGCAGTAAACCAAGGGGATTCTGTGGCAATAGTGGCATTCATCATACATATCCAGTCTGCCTAAAGGAATTATCCTCGCACGCCAAGGCCTGAAGTCTTCAATGTCTCAGAAAATGCTGCTGAAATGCCATACAGTGTCTCACCAAGTACCTATTCCACTGCATAAGCATTTCTCTGACAATAAGGAGCAGCAGCAGGACCAGTTCATCCAATGGATCCATGACTTTGACCTAGTTTTGCAAGGATAGAAGTGAGGGATAATGTGATCCAGAAGTGCCATTAGTACATGTGTGAAGGTGGGGAACAATGTTTTTCCACACATAGATGCGGGAAGGACTTCAGCATAATACCGCGAATACACCAGTGACTCAGAGAACACTGGGATATGACCCCAGAAATGGTAGTGCTAAACTCCCATATGCATAGCAGCGTGGATGCCGGTACGCAGTGTTCTATGCATGTCCAGTACAACAAATGTGGACTCTTAGGAAAGGTTTAGCTGGCTTGTGCCTGCATGAACACAGTTCAGTACTCAGGTATGTGCACCAGAGTAAACATAGCCTTAGTCTCTTCCAGGCTGTTTTTGCTTCAGTTTAATGTGTGTCCGTTTATGTTGTCTTTCTCAGGCACATGTGTGCACAATGCGCGCACACACAAACAAGCTCCAGCAATCAAAACCCTAGCCCCTGCATGTGAAAAGCCTTGGGCTACATGAGTCAGCTGGTACTCAATGTTTCCTTGAGCATGTGGTTTTGGATGCTACCGTTATGGTTTCAGCAACCCGATTACAATGGCTTCTTTACATTTATTCTGAATGAAAGGTGGCAGTCATGCCTGACCTATAACAAGGTTTAGCCCAACCCCTAACAATATAGATAACAAGAATATCCAGCATTATAATAATTAATGCTGGCCTACATTTTGGACGAGATATAAGTCCTCATGCTTCAGGGTTTAAACCAATTTCTAACTATTAGGGGAAGAGACCTAATATTGGTGTCAGATTAACCCACTGCTGCATAATGCAAGACTTCTCGCACCTCCCTCTGAAGCACCTGGTTCTGGTCACTGTGAGAAACAGGATATTGGACAGGATGGTCTATGAGTCTGATCCAGTCTGGCAATTCCCATGTTCCCTATGTCCCCTTACACTAGTAACTTCTTTCTCTTCTTCATCCAGGGTTTTATTTTACATTCTTTAATTTACTGTTAGAGGGTTCTACTTCAGGGCTGGAGTGTTCCAATGGCTCTCGTCATCCAGCCCTGAAGTGGGACTCCTCTGTGCTCAGGGTGCCCCTAAGTAGGGCTGGGCAGGGCAGCTCGCACTCAGAGCCAAGGGGGGAATCCCCCAGGGCCGACTCCGTGGATTCAGTAGAAGGGCTAGGACCGCCGGCTCTGAAATTAGACATGGCTCTGTGTTCGATGGGGGAGGCTGCTAGAAGCGGAGCATTGCCTTTTCCAAACTTTTCTTTCCCCGCCTGTTTTTGCACGGGGGAGGGGGGCAGGTGCCCCGCAGAGGTAATAGCCGCATCCCTCCCCCCACCCCCAGCAGAGCATGTGCAGACTGGGGAAGACAGGGAAAGGAGGCACTTTGGGGTCAGGGCTGCTGCTGGAGCTCTGCACATGCTGATTCCGCCCAGGGCAGGCCAGGGCTGAGCGCTGCTGAGCTGCTGCCCAGGTCACTTACCCACACTGGCGAGCAGGGACTGCACCTGAGGGACGAGCACCTGACTCAGCACTCGGCAGCCTCACTGTTAGCCCCATCACCCTGACCCCAGCCATTCCCAAAGGCGCACAAATCGCATGGCCTTGACTCCTCCAGTGGGGATCCAGACGACGGCTGCTCTAAAGGGAGCCAGAATTTTCAGAAATCAGCCTCCCTAGAATTATTTTACTGCAACAAGAGACTCCATGATCACTACTGACAAGCAAAATCCTTCTGAATGCTCCATCCCAGAGGGAGGGCTCCAAGTGTGCTCCAGTTACTCCCCTCACCACAGTAGAGTCATTCCCGATTTGCACTGATGTAAATGGGGGTAGAATCTGAAATTTCAGGGGTGGATGCTTCCTCAGCCTCTAGTTGATTCCCCAGCCTAGGCAGAGTGCGGGATTTGTGATGAAAGACACATTATCACTCCGAAGGGGTGAGCTCAGAAGTTACAAGTGGAGGGGTCATTACAGACTCCTAGAAAGTCCTCCCCAGTGAAGGTAAATATTTCTAACAGACTGCCCTGACCTCAGGGCACAGACTGGGGTGTGACTGTCGGCAGTAGGGATTTGCTCTGTGGGTTTTGTTTGTGTGACTGACTCAAGATATTTAGGGCCAAATCCTGATACACAATCTTCCCTTGGGATCGCAGATAGTAACCTGCTAGCATGATTATGCGTCCAGGGTATATTGTGATTTGGAAACAATATAGCCTGCGCAAGTCCATCTGGAGCTCAAGGACACCAAGAGGGGACATGGCTAAGGGAGCGGGGAGGGTAAGGGAAGGGTGTTTTAGGGGAAAGCCAGAACTCTCTATGGGCCTGACCTAAAGCCCATTCAAGGGATTATTATTATTAATCACTTGTACTGTCTCACTGCAGGGGTGGGGAGTCTAGAAGGGGAGTGAGGAGGTAGGAGGGCGGGAGCGGGGATGAGGTGGGATGCAGTAAGCCAGCAGCGGGTGGGAGGGAGTGAGGAGGGACATAGCGGCAGGGGGGCTGAGCAGGGTGGGGCGGGGTCTGGGGCGGAGCAGGGGTGGGGTCTGGGGCAGAGTGGGCATGGAGTGTCAGCGGGGCTGACGGTACCCCAATACATCCTGATATTTTACTGTTGCAATCTGGTCACCCAACTGTCAAGGTGTCTATTGGCTACTTAGATTGTAAGCCTTGCTCCTATCAGTGTATGTTGGTTACTCTGACTCTGTAAAATGTCCTGAGCAAGACTAAAGCTTGAGAAGACTGTTTCCCCAGGTGAAAATTCTGCATGTTCTTCAAACTAGTTGTAGATTGATACTCCTGTAGTCCCCACCAGAAGGTCCTATACGTAGAACATGACAATGTAGGATTTTAACCAATGATTTCAGTAACCTACCAAGCATACTAGTTGCCACTGTATATTGAAACCTATTTCAGATTCATTGTTACTAACATACAGTAACAGAATTCACTTTAATTCCACAGAAATAAGAGGTGATTGTTTAAACTTGTTTTTCAAAAGTAAAATGAAGGTAGATTGAATATAATCTGGTGACATTACAAATGTATACCGTTTGAGTTTTAAGAAGCAGGTGGGATGATTTAAAGAGAGTGAGACCAGTGATTGGATTTTCTAAAGCACAGCATAAATGATTGGGTGCTTCTTCTTCTCACAAGTCTTATTGACCTGCCAAATTGTCTCCATGAAGATTAAAAGTTCATTGTTTTTCATATAATTTAATATTGGCTCCAATGTTTGCAATGTTGTTGTAGCCATGTTGGTAGCACGACATTAGAGAAATAAGTTGGGTGAGGTAATATCTTTTATTTGACCAACTTCTGTTGATGAAAGACAAGTTTTTGAGCTACATAGAGCTCTTCTTCCGGTCTGGGAAAGGTATTGTGAGTGCCACAGCTAAATGCAAGGTGAAACAGATGGTTTAGCATAAGTAGTTAACACATATACTAAGGGACCATTCAAGGTGAAGTGGCCTGTTAGCATCCCTGCAGTCATAGCACAAAAAAGAGAGATTAATGGATTACAAATTCCTGTAATAAATCTTAAATCCAGTGTCTTTATTAAGACCATGATTTTTTAGTGTCTAGAAAAGTTATGCATTTAAACTCCCAGGCTTGTCTTCTGACGGTGTTGTGAGGGTTTCCTTTGAGGATAAGCACTGAGAGGTCAGATATGGAGTGGTGTTTTTTGTTTTTTGTTTTTTTGTGACAAATGTTCACCCATGGGTGATATGATGTTTTTGTCTTTTATCATTTTTCTGTGTGAGTTCATTCGAAAGCATAGTGATTGTCTGGTTTCCCTCACATAGTTGTTGTTCAGGCATTTGGTGCACTGGATGAGATACGCCTCATGTTGTGATAGGCATGCGTAGGATCCATGGATCTTGAAAGCTGTGTTGTGTGGGGTATTGATCATTGTAGCAGTGAAGATATTTTTTGAGGAAAATAGACACTTTCTATGAAAAATTTTGTTTAAGCAAAACCCCAATTTTCTATGGAAAAGAGGTTTAATGGAAAAAGTTCAGCCATCCTTATGGCCTAACTTCATTCTGAATATTGCTAAAATGTCATATCAATTGCACTGCAGATGTGTGAAATTCCATTTTAATGGGCTCATAACAGCAAATCAGAGCTACTACAAACTCAAAGGCACTGATGCTCAGTGAAGACTGTTTTCATGCCAGATTTCAGCTTTCTACAGACAGCTGTTTTGGAGTTAGACCTGTTAAATATATTGTCACAGGAACGTATATATATATTTTTAGAACACAGAAAAAATATATTTTCACTCTCCTTGTACCCCAAAATGGCTGGATTTTTTAGGTCTGATTTCCCAAAATTATTCACATTCAGGCGCACACCAAACCTGGAAAATTTCAGCATGAAAGATTAAGATTTCAAAAAATTAAGAGCTACTGCAAATGAATGGTTAGAAAAGAAACACCAGGACAACCTTAACTGTAGATGTCATAGATCCATAGATTTTAAACCAGAAGGGACCACTGTGATGATCTAGTCTGATTTTCATAACACCAGCCATAGAATTTCATCTACTAATTCCTGAATTGAGCTTAATAACTTGAGTACTAGTTCTCCAGCTAAAATAATAAGGATTAATAAACTGGGGCTAAATTATGCCACTGGTTTTTAAGGAAAACGCCTCATTCCTTTTAAATGGGTGCTCTGCTTTAAAACACATAGCCCAATATGGCTCTGAGTAAGTAATATTATTCATGGTTGCTTAAAATGGTCCTAACTAAAACTATCATGTAGGTAGCAGCAAATCTAATAATGGCAAATGGTCAGGAACAAATCCTGCCATGCTAAATAAATTATCATCTCAATGTTGGTAGGCAGTGGACTGAAACAAAACTTTATACTTGCATTTGATTTAGAGAGCTAGTTCTCTTTCCACACCATTTGTTGATACTAAATACAGTTTATCTCCCAGTACTGATGGTTAACTCTGGGATCATGACCATGTGGACAGAATCCAAGACCTCATTCACTATAATGGAACTCACAGCATGATTGGTTGTTGAGATGGGCTGTACTCATTACCTTTTCTCATTCACTTTCTGTTTTCTAGTCAATGCTTTTGCAAACCGATCACAAACATATTTTTAGCTTTGCATTTTATTTTAATGGTTGATGAGTATTATTGTAGCTACTATTAGAAAAGACATCCCAGATCAAAGGAGGCGTCTGGTGCTCTACCACCTACATATAGTTTATTGGAAATTGTTGTGATGAAACAAATTGTGATTTACGAGTAAATTCTTTGAAGCTTTAACTATATAAAACCCATCTGATTTTGCTCACATAAATCTTAACATAATTAATTAATGTTTTCAATATGCCTTGAAGATAAATGG
Source organism: Malaclemys terrapin pileata (assembly GCF_027887155.1). Lineage (NCBI taxonomy): Eukaryota > Metazoa > Chordata > Testudines > Emydidae > Malaclemys > Malaclemys terrapin. The sequence continues at coordinate 45,403,392 of NC_071505.1, forward strand.
AAACTTGTAAGTGCTAAGTAGTATTTTTAGTAATCTATTCTTTACCATAGTAAAGAACAGAATTATCCAACACATAGATGAACACAATATATTGGGGAAGAGTCAACATGGCTTCTGTAAAGGGAAATCATGCCTCACCAAACTATTAGAATTCTCAGAAGGTGTCAACAAACACATGGACAATAGTAATCCAGTTGAAATACAGTACTTGGCCTTTCAAAAAGCCTTTGACAAGGTCCAACACCAAAGGCTCTTAAGCAAAGTAAGCAGTCATGGGATAAGAGGGAAGGTTTTCACATGGATCAGTCACTGGTTAAAAGATAGGAAACAAAGGGTAAGAATAAATGGACAGTTTTCACAATGGAGACAGGTAAATAGCAGGGTCCCTCAATGATCTATATTGGAACAAGTGCTGTTCACCATGTCCACAAATGATCTGGAAAAGGGGATGAAAAGTGGCAAAGTTTGTAGATGATACAAAATTACTCTAGATAGTTAAGTCCCAAGCTGGCTGAGAAGAGTTACAAAAGGATTTCACGAAACTAGGTGACTGGGCAACACATTGGCAGATGAAATTAAATGTTGATAAATGCAAAGTAATGCACTTTGGAAGACATAATCCCATTTATACATACAAAATGATGGGGTCTAAATTAGCTGTTAGCATTCAAGAAAGAGATCTTGGAGTCAGTGCGGATAGTTCTCTGAAAACATCCACTCAATGTGCAGTGGCAGCCAAAAAATCTAACAGAATGTTAGGAAAGGGATAGATAATGAGACAAAAATATCATAATACTACTAGATAAATCCATGGTATGCCCACACCTTGAATACTTCATGCAATTTTGGTCACCCCAGCTCAAAAAAAGGCATATTAGAACTGGAAAAAGTACAGAGAAGGGCAACAAAAATTATTAGGTGTATGGAAGAACAGCTTCCATATGAGGAGAGATTAAAAAGGCTGAGACTGTTCAGCTTGGAAAAGAGATGACTAAGGGAGGGATATGATAGAGGTCTATAAAATCATGAACGGCATGGAGAAAGTGAATAGGGACGTGTTATTTACCCCTTCACATAAAGTATGAACCATGAGTAACCCAATGAAATTAATAGGCAGCAGGTTTAAAACAAACAAAAGGAAGTACTTCTTCACATAATGTACAGTCAACCTGTGGAACTTGTTGCTAAGGGATGTAATGAAAGCCAAAAGTGTAACTGGGTTCAAAAAAAGAATTAGATAAGTTAATGGAAGATAGGTCCATCAGTGGCTATTAGTCAAGATGGCCATGGATACAACTGCATGCTCTGAGTGTCCCTAAGCTTCTGACTGCCAGCAGGTAGGACTGGATGACAGGGGATGGATGACTCAATAATTTCCCTGTTCTGTTCATTGCCTCTGAAGCACCTGGAATTGGCTACTATTGGAAGACAGGATACTGGGCTAGATGGACCATTGGTCTGGGAGGGGCAGCGGGGAAAAGAGCAGAATGCCGGCAGCTCCTCCAGCGGCTGTAAAGCCCCCAGCCCTGTCCTCCAGCGGGGCTGCTGCTGTAGTACATAGATGGAGGACAGAGACGCAGCTCCATGAAGGGCAGGGGGCGGGAGTTCTGCTCCTTTCCCCATTGCAATTCCCAAGAGAGCCCTGAACCGCAGGGTTCTCCCAAGAACCGCAGCGGGGAAAGGAGCAGAACACCAGCAACTCCTCTGGCATGGCTGTTGTACAGACAGAGGATAAGCAGCTCTTTGGAAGGGCAGGGGTCAGAGCTGGGGATGGTACAGCCGCGCCAGAGGAGCTCACTGCAGGGTTGCCAAGCCAGCTCCTTTCAGCTGGCTAAATTCACAATCCCAGCATCAGGATTCGAACTCTCAGCCTCCAGAAATGAAGATGGGGCAATTGCTTCAAAGCAGAATTGTCTGCAATGATATCATAGAGCATGTCTCTGCAGAAATGAAGAAAAAAATTGTCTCAGAGATAATTGAGACCAAATCCAAGATCACTATGCTAGTTGATGAATCTACTACTCTTGCTCAAAAATCTTCTTTTATATTTTTTTAAAAGCCAGTGTTGACAGTGTAATGAATCCAGTAGCATTTCCTTTGGATTTGATTGAGTTAGACAATTCATTGGCTGAGAACATAAAGCGAGACATAATCAAATGTTTACTATGCTATGGATTCATTATGGAATTACTGGCTGTATTTTAAAGAATCCTTATTGAGGTTGCAGGAACAAACTATCCCAATGTGTAGAAAGAATAGTAAATATGGCAGGTGACCAGCTTGGCTTAACAGTGAAATCCTTGCTGATTTTAAACACAAAAAAAGCTTACAAGAAGTGGAAGATTGGACAAATGACCAGGGAGGAGTATAAAAATATTGCTCAGGCATGCAGGAGTGAAATCAGGAAGGCCAAATCACACTTGGAGTTGCAGCTAGCAAGGGATGTTAAGAGTAACAAGAAGGGTTTCTTCAGGTATGTTAGCAACAAAAAGAAAGTCAAGGAAAGTGTGGGCCCCTTACTGAATGAGGGAGGCAACCTCGTGACAGAGCATGTGGAAAAAGCTAATGTACTCAATGCTTTCTTTGCCTCTGTCTTCACAAACAAGGTCCGCTCCCAGACTGCTGCAATGGGCAGCACAGCATGGGGAGGTGGTGACCAGCCCTCTGTGGAGAAAGAAGTGGTTCGGGACTATTTAGAAAAGCTGGACGAGCACAAGTCCATGGGGCCAGATGCAAGTCATCCGAGGGTGCTAAAGGAGTTGGCGGATGTGATTGCAGAGCCATTGGCCATTATCTTTGAAAACTCATGGCAATCCGGGGAGGCCCCGGATGACTGGAAAAAGGCTAATGTAATGCCCATCTTTAAAAAAGGGAAGGAGGAGGATCCGGGGAACTACAGGCCAGTCAGCCTCACCTCAGTCCCTGGAAAAATCATGGAGCAGGTCCTCAAGGAATCAATTCTGAAGCACTTAGAGGAGAAGAAAGTGATCAGGAACAGTGAGCATGGATTCACCAAGGGCAAGTCATGCCTGACTAACCTAATTGCCTTCTATGACGAGATAATTGGCTCTGTGGATGAGGGGAAAGCAGTGGATGTGTTATTCCTTGACTTTAGCAAAGCTTTTGATACGGTCTCCCACAGTATTCTTGCCGGCAAGTTAAAGAAATATGGGCTGGATGAATGGACTACAAGGTGGATAGAAAGCTGGTTAGATCATCGGGCTCAACAGGTAGTTATCAATGGCTCCATGTCTAGTTGGCAGCTGGTATCAAGTGGAGTGCCCCAAGGGTCGGTCCTGGGGCCGGTTTTGTTCAATATCTTCATTAATGATCTGGAGGATGGCATGGACTGCACCCTCAGCAAGTTTGCAGATTACACTAAACTGGGAGAAGTGGTAGATACACTGGAAGGTAGGGATAGCATACAGAGGGACCTAGACAAATTAGAAGATTGGGCCAAAAGAAATCTGATGAGGTTCAACAAGGACAAGTGCAGAGTCCCTCACTTAGGACGGAAGAATCCCATGCACTGCTTGGAGGAAGGGATGGAGTGGGGGCAGGACCTGTGGCAGAGCCAGGGGTTGAGCAGTGAGCACCCCCTGGCACATTGGAAAGTTAGCGTCCGTAGCTCCAGCCCCGGAGTCAGAGTCTATGCAAGGAGCCATGTATTAACCTCTGAAGAGCCACATGCGGCTCCGGAGCCACAGGTTGGCTACCCCTGCTCTACCTGGTCAAATGAAACCTGCTTACCTGAATATTCTTTATGTTCCTGAAATGTTTTGGATAAGACTATAATTAAAATTCTATGGAAGGGAAAAGATTTCATTATTTTTCATATAGGCTAAAGGTAAAAATAAAAGTTTAAATTCATGAAACTATATGTATCTCATCATGGAATGGAGAAGTTTTGATTCCTTGGTCTCTACTTACTTAATTGGATTTTGCTGAGCATCTGAAATCAACTAGACTTTGATCAACTGAACATCCAGAGTCACTTCCAAAAGCATGCATAGCTCTGTGCGGATACAAATTTCTATCTGCGGATGTGGATATCTGCAGGTAGAAATCGGTATCTGCTTCAACGCAGGGCTCTCTGGAACTGCAGCAGGGAGAGGAGCAGTACAGCAGTGAGAACACCGGAGGACAGAACTGGGGAGGCAGGGCTGGGGGCGGTACAGCCGCAGGAGGAGCTGCCGGCGTTCTGCTCCTTTCCCCGCTGCCCCTCCCAGCGAGGAAAGGAGCATAACCCCCAGCCCCACCCCCCCAACCCTCTCCTACAGACGGAGACGCAGATCTATGGAAGGGCAAGGGGCAGGGCTGGGTATAAATATCATCTAGCCTGTCCAAACAGATGATATTTATGCTAAGCTGTCTGCCCTTGGCCTAGTCTTTGCTTGACATGGGGGTTGCCTTTCAGACTTGTCCTTATGTAAACTTGCTGAATGATTATTACAACTGCTGTGTAGGATAAAGGTGATGTTTTAAACACAGCATGTACTCAAGTTGGAGGATATTACATAGATCAGAGGAAATTATCAGGATAACAGATATACAGAATGTACTCCTAAAAGGCAATTAAAGAAAAACAGGAAAGTCCCTATACTGAGTAAGGGGAAATGGCCTAGTCAGCATGCGATCAATGAAAATAAACCAAACGGAAAAGAGACAATATGATAACATGAAAACAGTGTGGACAGCTATTTGTATGTAAACTGAAGTCTGCGCATACGTAGTGTATGAGTTACAGATGCCCCCCGGGTTACGCAAACCCAACTTACGCAAATCCGCGTTTACGGAAAAAGTGCCATAAGCTAGAATAAATAGGAGAGTGTTTTTTTTGTTTTTTGTGGGTTTTTTGCATAATTGTCAGGTATACGTTTCCAACTTACACAAAATTCGAGTTACGCAAGGCGTTCCGGAATGGAACACTTGCGTAAGTTGGGGAGCGTCTGTATATAAGACGCCTAATGCTTAATGATGATTAGAAGAGAACTAATGAATATGGAATTAGTATGGGCATAAATATGTCAGAATGTGAGGGACTAAACAGAGCATCATAGGATAAAACCATCATGACCTGCCTAAGCCCCAGGAGAATGTAACTGGTCGTTATCTTTTTCCATTTATCTGTCATTCGTTGCTTTTATAGAATTGTAACGGCAAAGTATGCTTTTGGTTCAAATAAAGGTCTGGATTAATAAACCTGTGTGTCTTGGCTCAGTGTGTAAAAGACTTCACCTGGAACTGAATATAAATTTCACTGGAACTCAGATAAGTTTTCAAAGGTCTGAATATACAGGAGTCACTTTGCCTCACATCTGAGTCACAAATCCTTCTCTGCTTTGTCCTTGCTCCAGGGTGGTGGTGGAGAGGAGAAAAGCAATTTGCCTGTGGGGTGTACCAACAAAAAATTGCAGCCCCCCCACTCTCCTCCCCACACACACATCAGCTACATTGGCCACTGTGGAGCCAAGACTTTGTCCATTCCCTATCCATCTGTCCTGGGGAGGGAGAAAGGATAGGCTTCTTACCAACTCTTACTGGTATGCCGTACTGACCTGACTGGACTATTTTCACCCCTGCTTCTTACTCCCTCTTGCTCCCCTAAATGGGAGCATAGTGCAAGTCACAATCCATAGTGAATAATTCCAACATTTTTCAGCCAATCATATAAACAATAGTCATAAGCACTAGAGCTCACCTAGACCAATGTAGAACAAGTCTAAAGTTTCTGGAGTATATTAGTTTTGAATTTATTGAAGCCTTCACTCCATAGATTTAGGGAGTTAGGATTATGTAGTTTAGGATCTGTGTCCTTTCCTGCTTCAGTTGCCAGTCTCCCAATATACATTACATTTTGCAACAAGTTATAATCATTACTATAATAAATATAGCTTGCACCATTCATAATTCCACCAAAATAATTCCTATAGCATAGCTTTTAGAAAAAAACATCCAATCTTGGTTTAAAAATTGTAAGTGATGGAGAATGCACCATGACCCTTGGTAAATTGTTCCAATGGTTAATTATTTTCACTGTTAACAATGTATGCCTTATTTCCAGTCTGAATTTGTCTAGCTTTATACTTTCAACTTCTGAAGCTAGATTTCTGTTACACCTTTCTGTGCTAGACTAAAGATCCCATTATCAAATATTTGTTCCCCATGTAGGTACTTACAGACTATGATCAGACTCCTTCAACTTCTCTTTGTTAAGCTACATAGATTGAGTTCCTTGAGTCTATCACTGTAAGCCAAATTGCTCTGGTTGCCCATTTCCTCAGACAGAGAAATTTATTTCAAGATACTCCCATGCTATTGACACATTACGCTCTGCTAGACCCATTAGTCCAGTTCAAAACATTTGCAAATTGTGCTGGAAAAGCCAACTTGTTTAAAATTTTCTCTGCACCCAGCCCTAAAAGCTCCCAGTAGATACATTGCTATGAGAACCTTCACAGGATTTTTCCATCTCTCAGAGATACTGTAAGATGAATGATTAAGCACCCAAGAGTCTGTGGTGGAACATTACAGGTAGGAGTTAACATGTGCACACGAAATAATTTTTTTTTTACTTTTAAGACTATAAAACATTTGAGAAGTGCCTTGGCCCATATCTGCATTCTGTAGATACTGAACAGTGTAGTGGCATGTAGAAGTGGAGTTAAGTTTGGTTTTGGAATCTTATCCTGAATTTTGTGATATTTAAACCTTCAGTTTTTCAAATGGCTACATTCTACTGAGTTTCTACTTGTTTTTAAGATATATATTTTCAACTCTGGATCAACAGTATTGGGGGGGGGGGGGGAAGAGGATTTTACCTTGGGGGAATTTTTCATTAGGTCATTATAAAAATAATATACATTAATTATGTTATACCTTTAAATTAGATATATATATTGATTCCTAAATATAAATGTAGTGTCTCTCTTTTTGTTGGTGTTGATTTAAAAAGCTGTTCTTGTAGTGGACAGTGAATATCAGAGTTTAATGATGGATTCTTAATGCCACTTTAAGCAGATAAAGCTCTTCAAGATGTTACTTTACTCTTATTTACTTGGTGACAAAATCTGTATTAATTCATTATATGGGACTTTGATGTTGGGATTCTGTTATCTGTAGAAGTTGGCTAGAATATAAGATGTTTCTTCTCATTTGTCAATTTTGGTATTCAGTGCAACTCTATTTCTAAATTGTCTTAGTCCCCCAGGGAAATTTCATCACTTTCCATTCACATAACAGTTGTTTTTTAGCTGACAGAAATTTGATGAGTTTCCTGTAGCAGCTTCGCTCAAATAACCTGTAAATAATGGGGATATACTGGTAGAAGTAGTTGAGATGGTTTTTAAAGGACTTTTAGTATTTACCTATTGTCTGACTGCAAAACATGAATGGGTTTCTTCATTTCATAAATTGGAAAAACCAGCAACTCATGTATAGAGCAGATGAGAGGACAGATGTGATGGGGTTTTGCACAGAAATTAAAGCCTAGTGCCCTGTGATTGATGCATAGTTGATTCTGAATTTGTGATAGCTTCCATTTAAAACCAGCAATGTTGCCATGATAAATAATGTTCCTACCTTTTGCACCCAACACCTGATAAATGATATATTAATTACAGCACTCAAATCCAATGTTCAACATTCTTAAATACTTCTTCCATCCCTCTGTCACATTTAAACATCTTTTGCCTTTAGAATTGGCTGATTAAACATAATTATTAACAAAATCTACCTGAACTGAGAAAGAACGTAAAGATATTTTCTAGTATCAAACACACTTTTACTTCATCTGTCAACCATATTTTGGTATCACTCCCCTATTCAGTGTGTACTCTGATGTGATTGAAGAGACAAAGTACTATACAAAGCTGATGAATGATCAGCCATTCATCTCTAGTTAGCTGGTCATCACTCATGCAGTATTTATTGAAGTGGCAAAAGCTACTTTTGGAAGTGGAATAATTAAAGGTCAGTAAATATTATTATTATAAACTCTGTGGCCAGGGATTTTGTAACATGCCTGTTTCTTTAGCAACATAATAAAAATGGGCATATATTTCGTCAGAAAAGATCATATTTTTCAAGCTACAGGTTGCAACCATTGAAACCATTTTGAGATATTTGAGGATAAAAAAATCAGGTTTTTATTCTAAACATTTTTTTCCTGTTCTTTAATTTTAAATACGAAAAATTTGCATTTGCTTACAGGGAACTCCTTCTCTCACACGGTGGTTTGGGAGATTTCATTAAGGTATACAATATCTTTATGTGCTAAAGCATCATCTGCTGAAAACGTTAAAATGCATACATATACAACTGTGTGTCCAGTTAGGTGTCTGTCTGTGTTAGGTGTGCAGAATCAGGGATTTTTTTTGAAATGTGATCTTAAGGTAACAACAGAGGAAAACGCTATAGGAAGCATTGTCTCTAGCAGTTCTATGATAGCACATTATCCAATATACATCTAGTCAACAGACAATATCTTCAGTCCTGGCAGGTTTGAGTCAACTTCCTCTGATTCATTGACTTCAGTATCTCCTCTGATTTTATACAGTAGGCAGGACTCAAAATCATAAAAAGAGTAAATCACAGAATCATAGAACTGTAGGATTGGAAGGATCCTTAAGAGCTCATCTAGTCCAATCCTTTGCACTCATGGCAGGACTAAGTATTATCAAGACCATTCCTGACAGGTATTTGTTTAAGCTATTCTTAACAACCTCTAATGATGGAGATTCCACAACCTCCCTAGGCAATTTATTCCAGTGCTTAATTACCCTGACAGGAAGTTTTTCCTAATGTCCAATCTAAAACTCCCTTGCTGCAAGTTAAGCCCATTGCGTCTTGTCCTATCCTCAGAGGTAAAGGAGAACAATTTTTCTCCCTCCTCCTTGTAACAACTTTTTATGTACTTGAAAACTGTTATGTCCCTTCTCAGTCTTCTCTTCTCTGGATTAAACAAACCCATTTTTTTCAATCTTTCCTCATAGGTCATATTTTCTAGACCTTTAATCATTTTTGTTGCTCTCCTCTGGACTTTCTCCAATTTGTCTACATCTTTCCTGAAATGTGGTGCCCAGAACTGGACACAATACTCCAGTTGAGGCCTAATCAGCATGAAGTAGAGTGGAAGAATTACTTCTTGTGTCTTGCTTAGAACACTGTTCACTTTTTTTGCAACAGTGTTAAACTGTTGACTCGTATTTCGTTTGTGATCCACTATAACCCCCAGATCCCTTTCTGCAGCACTCCTTCCTAGACAGTCATTTCCCATTTTTTGTGTGTGAGTAATTAATTGTTCATTCCTAAGTGGAGTACTTTGCATTTGCCCTTACTGAATTTCATCCTATTTACTTCAGACCATTTATCCAGTTTGTCCAGATCATTTTGAATTTTAATCATATTCTCCAAAGCACTTGCAACCCTTCTCAGCTTGGTATCATCTGTAAACTTTATCAGTATTCTCTCTATGCCATTGGTTAAATCATTGATGAAGATATTGAACAGAACTGGATGCAGGACCGATCCCTTTGGGACCCCGCTTGATATGCCCTTCCAACTTGGGTGTGAACCACAGATAACTACTCTCTGGGAATGGTTTTCCAAGCAATTATACACCACCCTTGTAGTAGCTCCAAAGGTTGTATTTCCCTAGTTTGTTTCTGAGAATCCCATGTGAAACAGTATCAAAAGCCTTACTAAAATCAAAATATATCATATCTACCACTTCGCCTCATCCACAAAGCTTGTTACCCTGTCAAAGAAAGCATTAAGTTGGTCTGACAAGATTTATTCTTGACAAATCCATATTGAGTGTTATTTATCACCTTATTATCTTTTAGGTGTTTGTAAATACACCTGTACCCCGATATAACGCTGTCCTCGGGAGCCAAAAAATCTTACCGTGTTATAAGTGAAACCGCGTTATATCGAACTAGCTTTGATCTGCCGGAGTGCGCAGCCCCGCCCCCCCGGAGCACCGCTTTACCGCGTTATATCCGAATTCGTGTTCTATCGGGTCATGTTTTATGGGGGTAGAGGTGTACATTGCCTGGTTATTTGCTCATTATCTTTCTGAAGTTAAGCTAAGTTAATACTGAAGTTAAGCTGACTTGTCTGTAGTTCCCTGGGTTGTCTTTATTCCCCTTTTTATAGATTGGCACTATATTTGCCCTCTTCCAGTCCTGTGGAACCTCTCCTGTCTTCCATATGTTTTTAAGATAATCACTAATGGCTCAGATATATCCTCAGTCAGCTCCTTGAGTATTCTAGGATGTCTTTCAATTTGAAGACCTCTAACTTGTCTAAATAATTTTTAACTTGTTCTTTCCCTGTTTTAGCCTCAGCTCCTACCTCATTTTCTCTGGAGTTCACTGTGCTAGATATCCAATCGCTACTAAATTTTTTGGTGAAAACTGAAACAAAAAAATCATTTAGCACTTCTGCCGTTTCCACATTTTCTGTTATTGTCTTTCCCCCACATTGAGTCTTATCATTTTGTATTGGATCAGTATTTTTTTTTAATGATCTCCTACCTTCCTTGAGAACCTTCCTTCTTCCCTCTGATAATAAAATGTTCTTCTGCCTACTGGATCAGTGGCAGAACCAAGGGCTTGATCTTCAGCAAATGACTTTTAATTCCCATTTTCTTCAATCAGTACTGGTACCTCCCATGACCGTGCCTCAAGAGATCTTGTCAGCCCATGCAGATTTACCTTTTCTAAAAAGTGCTCTTAAGTGCAGTCCCACCTGCTGAAAAGTAGCTGTAGTCTTATGACATCAGTCTCCCAATTATTTCCATGAGATCTGAAGTAGCACGGTCTAGGTATATTTATTCTGACCTCAGTGAAGGGGGATGGACTAGATGAACTCTTGAGGTCCCTTCCAGCCTTACATTTCTGTGATTCTAAGATTATAAACTACACAAAACATTATTAATAGTCACTGAGTATCTCACCATTTCTGAATGGAAAAGTACTATATGAGAGCTAGGTGTTAATTATCAACCCTCAGTATTATATTATGGGGATTTTTTTTAACAAACAACCTTCACAACATACAAGAATTTTAAGCATAAAAAGGGCAAAACTAGTGTCTAAAATGTATCCCCATAACTTACCAATAAATCTTGACCACAAAGCAACTCCATACGTTTGGGTGTCAAATGTTTTGTTAAACCCTCTGCAGAATTCATGCATTTTAGGTGCTCAAACATACTGATTGTCCTTTGATTATCCTTAAAATTCTCACAGTGCATAAGAGCACTGTCTTCTAGGTCAGTGTTTCTCAAGCTTTTTGATACTTGGGACTGGCTTGCCGCCTCCCTAAACTGTGTCAAGAATGTTACCAGCTTTGCCCGTTACTTTGGGGTATGCTCATTTATTAGGGTTACTCTTCAGGGGGAGAGGGGGGTTCTGTACTTCTATCAATGTACTGCTTGTGTCACTTGTGTTCTCATACGGAGCACTACTTCTCCCTGCTGCAAGTTCCCTCCCAATGGAGCTATCCTGCAGGACCTAGGTTCCCCAGGGCTGGGTTCTTCCAGCTCCAGAATCAGAAGAACACATACACATATGAACAGAGAGCATCTGAGAGGACCGGGTTAATCAGCACTCCCAAGCTGATCCCTTAGATGTCCCTGGACTCAGTAGGTCGGTCGAGCAGCACTTGCAAGCTGTCACCCTCATATGCGCTTAGACTCAGCAGGCTGAGTCGAACAGCACCTCCAAGCTGTCACCCTCATACGCCATGGGTACCACACCGGAATAGCGCATGCCTGAGCAGGCTGGGTCAAGCAGCACTTCCAAGCTGCCACTCTCATATGTCCCAGGTTCAGCGCGTCTCTATCCCCACTTTCACATTACAATTGTTCTGGTAGTAACCCACTTAATGAGCAAACCCTGCAGGATTTTTGGGCACTGCAGAGATCTTTTAGTTTAGGTACGAGGAGAGTTGCTGCACAGTGAATGAGAAAATCAAAAAACACGCATGAATGGGGGAGAGAGAGAGAGAGAGAAGCAACCCCCCAGCTTAATCATGAAAGTTATTTATTGCCAGGTAATAACCATAGGGGAGCTAAACAAACAAAACAGTTATAATATTAAATCCAACTTAAACTTGATTATAAAAGCCAGGTTTAGAAAACTATAACTAATCACACAAGTCAGGGACAGAAGGCTATATATATGAGAGAGAGAGAGAGAGAGATATTCTCACCACTCCATGAAGCTTGAATTGATCAGGGGTCCCAGGTGGCTGGGAGTCCAGAGTGTTGGAGACAGGCAGAGCCCTCAGTATGATCAGTCAGGAGAAGGTGAAGTCCCAATGGAACTGATGCAGAGTTTGGATCCAGGCATCAGAACACTTACTTGGGCCTGGGTAGGGGTTTTTGTAGAGAAACAACAATGGTTCAAGGGAGAACACTAGATTTGTTTATGTGTAAATAAGGGAGTATACCAAATTGTTTTGTTCAGGCTAGATAATGGGAGCTGATCATTCCTGGCTTTGGGCAGTGTTCCTTGGAGGGAACTCACAATGCCATTACAGAACTTCACTACTTCGGATACCAATAAAGGACTTATTACTAGAATTAGTCTGATAACTACTGAGCTGGGTGTGTGCAGGCGTGAGTTCATTAGCATCTGGAGCAGAGATCCCCCATCATGCAGTGCTTTCCTGCTTTTCTGGTCCCAGAGTTCAGTGCGGTTCTTGCTTTTGACCTCAAGCCAATTTACAGATATAAGAGAATATACCTCACAGCCCTGCATCTCACTCAAATGAGGGGCTAACAGCCAAATTTTCAAACTGTCCATTAATTGGGGTTGCCAAAATTAGCTATCCATTTGAAAATTTGGCCTCAAATGATTTGTTCCAAGAATATACAGGAAATCTGTAGTACAGACAATCCATGACAACTGCACATTAAGGGCCTGATTCTGCACTGCTGTTGACTTCAGCAGAGTTATCCTGAACTGCAGCAGGATGAAATTCAAATCAGGCCTGTTGCCTGTATCACTACTGTTCAATATGTATGTATTCTTTGGACCTTTTGCTGTAACAATTGTGTAATATACAATAGCTGTTCGTCCACAGGTAAAATGACACATTTATTGGCTATGAGAATATAAGGGGGAAAAACTAAGATAAAAATAAATACTCTAATACAATATTTTGAATCTCTTTACACCATTGTCCTGGAATTGCATGAGATATATGTGTGCTGTACATATTGCCTTGTTTTATTTACATGTTTTGGGCAATAAAGAGTCCTTCAGCCAGATGGCTGAATTAAGAAAGCTTTACCTTATGCAATAAAATGAGGCTCTGGCCAGATGGACCTGTACATATCAGTGCCAGTATTGTACCTTATCCATATGGACTGAAAAATTTATGGCAGAAGTAATTATTTTCATATTCATACTTGAAAACAAGCTAATGGCTGCTTATTTGTATAGTTCTACTATACAACAAATAAACATGAAAATGCTGTTTCCTTGGATAGTTGTGAACAATACATTAATTTGCAATATCTAATTAATGTTTGAGTTCTTTAAAAGGTGATCAATGAAAAAGACTAAATCTTCCTAATAGTGCTGTCAAATTATTAAAAATAGTTAATCACAATTAATCGTGAGATTACAAAAAATAGTCGTGATTAATCACACTTTTAATCGCACTGTTTAACAACAATAGAATACCATTTATTTAAATATTTTTAATGTTGGGGGAGGAAGTGTGTGTGTGTGTGTGTGTGCGTGTGTGTGTGTGTTGGGGGAGCACTGTCTCTTTGAGCAGAGCTCTCAGGAGCCTGAACACTTTTCCAGCCAGCAATAGCTGCTGTTGACAGCACTCACTCCTGAGCTAGCAGCAGCAGCAACAGCTGACAGGCTTTCCCCAACCCCAGCTCAGCAGCGACCGAGTACGCAGGAGGGGGCCACATCAACATCAGCCCCTGACCCCCGCCCCCCCGCCCCTTTGCACAGCAGGCAAGACGCAGTATCCCAGTCCGGAGCAGCTTGGATGGGGCAGTTCCATGGTTGGGGGAGGAGACTGGAGCAGGGTAGCAGGAACAGTGGCTCCCCTTCCAGAGGCAGGCACCGGCACCCCCCTGAGCACAGCACCCTGGTGTGCGATTAATGCTCGTTTTTAAAAAAGCATTAATTTGTTAATCATATGCATTAACTGTGATTAATTGACAGCCCTAATTTTTATTTGTGATTACAAATATTTTCACTGTACAAGTCGAAGCATGAAGGGTCATACGAATATTTAGCATATCTGGCATATAAATACCTTGCAACACCAGCTACAACAGTGCCATGTGAATGCCTATTCTCACTTATAGATGACCTTATAAATAAGAAGTGGGCAGCATTATCTCCTGTAAATGTAAACAAATGTGTTTGTCTAAGCGATTGGCTGAACAAGTAGTAGGACCGAGTGGACTTGTAGGCTCTAAAGTTTTATATTGTTTTGTTTTTCAGTGCACTTATGTAACAAAAAATAATTCTACATTTGTAAGTTGCACTTTCACAATAAAGGGATGGCACTACAGTACCTGAATGAGGTGAATTGAAAAATACTATTTATCTTTTTTACAATGCAAATATTTGTAATAAAAGTAATAATATAAAGTGAGCACTGTACACTTTGTATTCTGTGTTGTAATTAAAATCAATATATCTGAAAATGTAGAAAACATCTGAAAATATTTATAATAAACATAAATTGGTATTCTATTGTTTAACAGTGTGATTAAAATTGCAAATAATCATGACTAACTTTTTAATCTAGTTAATTTGTTTTGCATTAATTGCATGAGTTAAATGCAATTTGTTGACTGCCCTACTTCCAAATGATGACCTGAGTTGTGTATACATAAAGGGCATTGTTGAGTACACAGATTGGGATTTCTATGTTTTGACATCTCAGGGCTCAGTTATGGCTTGTGCAAACAGACACTTTTATGATGCAGGATTATGGAAGGGTAGGAGCCAAGAATGGCTGGAGGCATTCTGCCCGCAGAAGCAAGTGGAATGTCTCCAGGCACTTACTATGCCTTTAGAAAACTACACTATGTTCACCTCAACAGGGCCAACCTCAGGGCACTAGCAGTTCACAGGGATAGTGGCACTATTACCATGGTCCCAAACACTTGTTTAACAGGTCACTGGGCTTTAAGGTGGCTGCCTGCCCTCCAATGCACCTATTACAGCCCTTGAATCCTTTAAAACTGGGAGCCATAGTTTCAAGCCACATATTTGTTACTAGGCATGTGCCCCACAAGAAATCACATGCAGGGCTTCCATCCTCTTAGAGATGTGAGACAGGAGAGATCCAGGGTCAAGTAAGGACCAGAGACGGAAATCGCTCCACACTTCTCAGATGATAGGCCTGATAGGAGGATTCCTGTAGGGAGGAAGAAACAGCTTGTGGGGTAGAAGGGGTTCAGCTGGGAAGCTTTGGAGACAAGAGCCTGATGAGAATTGAGAGTATTTTATGCCAGTTAGGAGCATGATTTCACCTTCCCCAGCTAACGGATGAGCCCCACCTGCTTACATTCCAAAGGCATCATGAACGGGAGTGTATCGCACCACCAGTCATGTTAGCGCCCTTTTATGCGCAGGCAGCATTTGCTTCAATAATGTGGCTGACACTTGTTCAGATGCAGTAGAAGGAAAAGGTTTCCCTATACCCTCTCCTCAAAGCTCTTAAGTAGGAGCCGTCCAAATTTGGCCCCAAAAGCACAAAGCCCATTGTACATATACATGAGAGTGAAAAAACAAGTTTACAAGTCTGAATCCATTTTATACATATACAAAGGTACTTAGTTCATAGTTCAAATTATGCACCAAAACTTAAGCCAGGTCTTTGAATATTTAAGAAGGGCAGGGAATGGTGTCTAATAGTTAAAGGATGTAACAGTGAGATGCAGGCTGCCAGGGTCCATTCCTAGCTATGCTACTGAGTCAATGTGTCAATTGAAGAGTGTCATTTAAACCTATCTGTGTCTCCGTTTACCTATCTGTAAAATGGATATGATACCAATATCACAATAGGGGGATACAGACTCTAAAATAAAGGACAATAAGGGACAGTGAGCTCCTCTGAAATAAGGGATCCATTCAGGAACATTACTTTCCCATCATTATATTCTCCATTGCCCACCAAATGATAGAGTTAGAAGGGACCACAAGGGTCATCTAGTTTACCCCATGCCAAGTTTCAGGATTTGTTGGGTCTAAATCATGCAGAACAGATAAATATCCATCTCCTTTTGAAAACCTGCAATGAAGAAGCGTCTACAACCTCCCTAGGCTAGAAATATCCCCATTGTCTCCCCCTTGTCCCTGCATCACAGCCATTGCTCATACAACTTACGGTGTCCTACAAAATGTGGTGGTACTCTTTTAAGAAGTAGACTCATGAGGGGTTGTAAGGTTTAATTAATATTTGTTAAGTAGTTTGAGATTCTTTGATTGAAGGTACTATGTAATTGCAAAGTGGTTTTATAATGAGTTACTGGAAAGCACTCTCTGTAGCACTTTGCTCTTGAATTTGCATAAACTAAACAACTGAGAGATGTCTGTGCGATTGTGAACATATTTAAAATGTTTTTATTTCCTTTGTTTTCAACAAAGTCACCCGTGAAAATCCCACATTAATATTGACAAAAATACATACAAACTCAAAACTGATCAAATTATCAAAAATAATTGAGAGATTAAAACAATATAGAATAATAGAAATTCTCCCAAACAAAATCACATATCAGAGTATTCCATGCTAACAGAGCATACTGGAAAATGATTAAACTTTTGGAAGAACAAACATTTCTGAGATATGTTTGTGGCAAAATATAACTACCGGTGATATCTTTAAAAATACGTTTAAAAACAAACTTTTCCCTAATACAGTTCTAATTTGGTTCTTGACTACCAAAACCATTGTTTGGAGGCTGAATGTAAAGGAAATAGCAGCTGTCAGAAGTTGTTTACATATGGCATATTAGAGCACAGTAGAGAACCTCTAGCTGAATGAGCAACAGGGTGATGATCAATGTGAAACTCTAATGCAAATCTTTTCCTTGATTATATCTTTTAAAAATTTGAATTCCTGAATTCTTGCCCAACATGAACTGTAATTTCCATAAAAAGAACAGGAGTACTTGTGGGCCCTTAGAGACTAACAAATTTATTTGAGCATAAGCTTTCGCGGGCTACAGCCCACTTCATCGGATGCGTAGAATGGAACACACAGAAAGAAGATATTTATACATACAGAGAACATATCTTCTTTCTGTGTGTTCCATTCTACGCATCCGATGAAGTGGGCTGTAGCCCGCGAAAGCTTATGCTCAAATAAATTTGTTAGTCTCTAAGGGGCCACAAGTACTCCTGTTCTTTTTGTGGATACAGATTAACACGGCTGCTACTCTGAAACCTGTAATTTCCATCTTAATTAGTCTACTAACTTGTCTGTGTTGTCTCTCAACTTCATGCATGTAAGTTGGTCCAATAAAAGATATTACCTTACCTATCTTGTCTCTCTGCATGTTTAAAGGAAGTTAGGCTTCATAGTCAGATGACAAGAATATGGATCCATTCCAGGTGAGCACTCCTAATCAGGACAGCACTTAAGCACATACTGAAAATATGTGCTTACGTCCCTCTGAAATCAAGACTCAGCTTATCAACCCCCAGGGGTCAGAGTTAACAGGATGAGAAAGGCTGATGAATACACAAAGCATGGTTGGTAGTTTGAGTAGTTGGAAGATTCTGTTGCCTTTGAGTAATAAAATAGCTACACTTGGAGTGTTTTTCCACCCAACTGTGTTTATCACAAAGGGATGCCTTCCGTTTTCTATGTTTAAAAGTCTAACTTATATAGTTACAAGTTAGCTATTAAAAAGTCTATCAGACGGCTTGTTTATGAGAAGCAACTTCATACAAAGTTACCCGTCAGTAGTGTTATTCCTTCAAGCTATTATTTTTAGCTCTATACAAAATAACCATATACCGTATTTTGACAGACCCAGACCAGTGGGGTACAGGGCTCTGGTAGAGGGCAAACATACTGGTCACTGGATGAGTAGTTTTCTGTTCCCTGAGTGACCAGAGAAGGGGTTGCACTAGAGTAATCAGGAACCTGCTAGAACCAGTTAAGGCAGGCAGGCTAATTAGGACACCTGGAGCCAATTAAGAAGAAGCTGCTAGAATCAATTAAGGCAGGTTAATCAGGGCACCTGGGTTTTAAAAGGAGCTCACTTCAGTTTCTGGTGGGAGTATGAGGAGCTGAGAGGGTGTGGGTGTACTGCTGGAGGACTGAGGAGCACAAGCATTATCAGACACCAGGAGGAAGGTCCTGTGGTGAGAATAAGGAAGGTGTTTGGAGGAGGCCATAGGGAAGTAGCCCAGGGAGTTGTAGCTGTCATGCAGCTGTTACAGGAGGCACTATAGACAGCTGCAGTCCACAGGGCCCTGGGCTGGAACCCGGAGTAGAGGGCGGGCCTGGGTTCCCCCCAGACCTTGCAGTTGACCTGGACTGTGGGTTCTTCCAGATGGGAAGGTCTCTGGGCTGTTCCCCAACCCACATGGTGAATCTCTGAGGCAAGAAAATCCGCCAATAAGGGCAGGACCCACCAAGATAGAGGAGGAACTTTGTCACAGTATATACTCGTTCATAAGCCGAATTTTTTGTTAGTAAAAAAGAGAAGCACCAGAAAAGGGGGTTGGCTTATGAATGGGTATAGAGAGGGAGAGGTGGGACACAGCCCCTCCCCCCAACAGAGGGGGCAAGGAGAGGCAGCACAGCCAGCAGAGCCAGAAGGGAAGAGGTGGGGCCAGAGTCTCTCCACTTCTGGCCACGCTGCTCTCCCCCCAGCCTCTGAAGCAGCTGCAGCTCCGGGGCTGGCAGGCTGCAGCCGTGCTGCTCGGCCCTGCCCCCAGATCAGGCTGTGGCCGCACTGCCCGGCCCACTGAAGAATGCTGCGGCCGTGCCGCCCAGCCCAGCCCACTGGAACATGCTGCGGCTGCACCGCCTGGTCTGGCCCACCAGAGCAGCTCCAGCCAGGCCAGAGACATCCTCCCCAGATAAGGAGGGATGGGATGGGTAGAATGTGGGGGTCCTGGGCTAGGGGTGGGATCATGTGGGGGGTTGGTCACAGGGATTACTCCCCTGACTCCCAGCTTCTCCCCGCCCCAAAAATTTCCCCACCAGTTGCTGTCTGGCCCGTCAGAGTAAGCAGCTGGCGCACCAGGACACTTTGTTTATTTAAGTTTACCTCCGTGCCTGCAGATGCTCGAGGTAAACAAACCATCTCGGCCCACCAGCGACTTATCCTGATGGCCCGGGAGCCAAAGTTTGCTGACCCCTGAATTATAGGGTCGGCTTATGAACGGGTTATAAAAAATTTCCATTTTTACTTATCCATCTTGGGGCAGCGGTCGGCTTATAAACGAATAGGCTTATGACTCTCTTTTAAGAGATGTTTGCTACTGTACATTAAAAATCAGCGCCATTTACTGCACAAGAGGAATAGGAGAATGACATGGTCTTCATTTTGGCACAGAGAAGGCTTTATAGCAGTTTGGTATTTTGAGTGTCTATCCAACTGTATCACAACTGTTTTGTACTTTAGGAGAAATAAACTGAACTTCAAGCCTAATGACAACCCACTTTAAGGACAATTAAAATCCATTGTACTTGCTCTTATCGCTAAAAGAACTCAAATTAATTGGGAACTAAATCTATGCTACAGCATAGCATTATGTGAAGGGGAAGAGTGATCTAACTGGATAGAGGCTGTGCTCTAGCCCAATGGTCAGTGTGCTGCAGTAACTACCAGGTAGGGTAGTGCATATTATACAGAAACCACTGTGTGTACAAGCATATGAGAGAGAGAAAGAGAATGAACATCTGTCCACATAGGCAGAAGGTTTAAATTAATAGAACATTTGGTTCAATGAAATATCAATTTAGTAATTTTTATAATCTCCATAAAAATAAAGATGTTTTGTCTGTTCTGGGCATACTTTAGTTTGTGGCACTCTGCAATAATTGTCCTATGTTTAAAAATATAATATTCTGGGAAGAGCTTTCTCATACAATTTCCCTGCTATTTTGTAATGTTACAATACTCTTTGTGACTTACAATGACCAGAACTAGAGACGTGCATAAAACATGTTGGGAAAGTTTGGTATGATCTGTTATTTTGATAGTTTATATTTGTGAGGACTTTTTGAGAGCTATCTTGGTGAGAATTAAAGGAATAGAAGAAACTGGATTTCACCTCTGGACGAGTTTGTTCATGATATACAGTGGAGCCTGGAAGTTACAATAATTAGGATTGCATATGCTTTTTGTGCAGATATGTGATTATCTGTGGGTAATGTTAAAGTATCTCCACCAAAGCTCAAAATTTAGAAATCTGGAGATTTTATGCATACATCTTGATGTCCTCATCTGCATATTTGGTTAATACATATCACTTTATTTACACAATTGTCTGCAGATATCCTGATAATTAGTCCAACAAGGCTGCAGACAAAATGAGCTTCACGAACAGAGGAATTGCTATGCTCTTGATTAGCTCTGGAATTACCCTGAACTACCATCTAAGTAACTCTGGTGACTCCTTGAAGCTGCTCCTGGTCCTGGGCTGGATGAAAGCTGTGGTTCGGTTGCTGGCCCTGGACTGGGAACAGGACCTGACAGCTTCCAAACAGTAGCCAAGGGATAATCTGGGTGTGCTGCTGACCCTTACTGAATGCCTAGCTTTCACTACACCCTGCCCCTTGACTCCCTAGTTGGTTACTGCTCCAGGCCCCATGGCTAGGATTAGATGGCTAGAATGACAGTCATTCTAGCCACAGCTCCAAGTCTATGCCCATTGGGTGGGTTTGGGGACTATGCTCTAAACTATTTCTCTATGGTTAGCGTCATCTACTGACAGGGATCCTGCACTGAGCAATCCTACACATACAAATGCAGCGTACAGCATCTTCTCGGTTCTCTACATCATTTACAGATTTAAGGGACTAGGATGGAGCAATTCAGAGAGCAGCCAAACACAGGCTCCTCACATCTCAACAGGAGACTGGCCAGGCCTGGGTGCAGATCTGTGCCACAGCCAGAATGTATGACAATGCTATATCACCATCTCTCTGATGTTCAGGTTAGTAGACGGGGTAAACTAGAGAGGGGAGCCCAATCACAGAGAGCTCAGTCGTAGTGATGTTCTGGCAAAGGTCCCAACTTCTGGGAACCAGCAAGCGACCGATCAGCTAGGTTGTGCACTGCAAATCTTCTCTGCTCTATGAATGGATTAGAGCTGGTGGGGAAATTGGGGAGGGGTGGGCTAGTCCATGGAAAAGTTAGATTTTTCAGCAAAAAAATCAAAATTTTCAGCTAAGAACCGATGCTTTGAAATAAGAAAAGCCTCATGCTAGTTGTAGTGTGGGTTATTTATGCCCCATTTCTCCTCTAGGGGATGAGCTTCCTGGACAGACTACATTTCCTGTGGTGCACCATAGTCTCCTCCCTGGCTGAGCTGCTATAGTGACTCATGGGACTCCACATCAACCCCATCCCCACTCCTTTCCTGTCCTTCACATACCTCCCAAAACTCCCTGTGTGATAATTTACAGGGAACCCCTAAAAAACTGTGCTCCACAGCATGGCACTACTTCTGCCCCCATCCTTTCCCATGGCACAAGCCACACACAGCAGAACCACATTAGTTTCAGTACATCTGGGGACCTCTGCCTCTATGGAAAGGGGAGAAGATTTTACTCTAAAGTAAAGAAGAGTAACAGAGTGTTGTGGCACCTTTAAGATTAACAGATGTATTGGAGCATAAGCTTTCGTGGGTGAATGCCCACTTCGTCGGATGCATCCAACGAAGTGGGCATTCACCCACGAAAGCTTATGCTCCAATACATCTGTTAGTCTTAAAGGTGCCACAACACTCTCTGTTGCTTTTTACAGATCCAGACTAACCCGGCTACCCCTCTGATAAAGAAGAGTAGAAGTCCCAAATTGCTCCTATGTATTTCCATGGACTTTCATGCCACTCAGAATGGAGATTTACTCTGTTTATAAGGAAGTTTTGCTACTGAGTTCTGTGGCTGAAATCTCTATGTTCATAAACACTTCAGCAACAGCTGTTGTTCCAGCTAAGGAAATGAAGAGGAGATGGCTGCCAATGTTCCCCTGGCTGATGAGTGGAAAAAAAGGGGCAGTATGAAGGCTCTTCCAAATACGAAGAAACATATAATGAAGTCTTTGCATACAAACAATGAATCCACTATAATAAGTAGTTTGTATGTCATTACTTTGACTAGAAAGATCACTGATATAATACACAAATGATTAACAACAATATATAGCATATTGGTCTTTCCAGCCAATAATTGTTATCATATAAGACCAGCATTAAGGAGGTCTAACCCAAAGGAAGAATTTAGCATAGGTCCCTTCTCACAAAGATCTTCATTACATCAATTTGACTTCCCAGGTCTCATAACATCTTATGGGAAGCTAATTCACATGGAACCAATCTTCTTCCTTTCCACTTTGGAAGGTATCTATTGTCATCTGGATGTTCTAGGATGTTTATAGCATGGCCTGACCTGACAGATCCTTGCCAAAGCCACTCAGTACTGGCACCTGATCTTCCACTCAGCCATTTTCTCAACCAGAATGCTTGGTGGTCCCACCTTACCAACCTCTTTCTTTGGGTCCACCAACCTCCTCTTCCATTTGATCCTTAATTCTCACCCTGGGTCCCAGTGTGTTGCATGCAGCTACTTGTGATTGCTAGGATTTTGTTTTCTGACTGCTGCAACATTACACGTCTAGGAGTCTGTCAAAGGCAACTGGCTGCCATTTGTGTTCATTTGGGGTTCACTGTGTTGTAGCTTTGTATTACAAATATTTTTATTTTTCCTCTTCTAAGAAAAACATCTTGCTTTTTCAATAAACTGTTTCCCTATGTCAACTGTCTACCTCAAGCATCCATAGTACTTCAGAGAGATTTATATTATTGGTGAAGAGAGTTTAATGTATAGCGAAAAAGGGGGACCTTTCATTTTCCTGGTATGTTCTCTTTCTCATTTCATGAAAGCGTAAGGGAGACCTCTGCAAATGGAGCATGCCTTTTTAATAAGTAGAACCCTAGTGTTCATTTTCAAAAGTTGCATGTTTACAATACATTATTTCAGACACTTAAAATCCTTGTTGCTGATGAGTTTAGTTTTGGTGGGCTGCTGGGGCGGAAAGGGTTGTTTGTTTATTTGTATATGAGGTTGCAATTTTCTCCATACATAATACTTATTTTATACCTATACTAGTCTTCATTAAATATATTTTGCTAACATTTTAAAATCCTTCTTGGTCAAAGAGCACATTAAAATAGCAATAGCAGAAAACTTGATCTATGGTGACTCTAGCCTGGTAATATATAGTTGTAGTAAATACTGTATTTAGCCTGAAAATGATTTGGAGGGAGATGAGATAGAAAGCAATTAAAACAATACTGAGGGAGGGGAAAACTTGAACACATTTCATATTGCTGCTACATGAAGGATGTTGCGTGCCGCTGTGTCCTGGTATCATAAAGGTGTTGGAGCTGTTCACTGCAGCAGTTTCTGAATTCTTTTAATTATTAAAAATTATGCCAGAAAACCTTAAAACTGGAAATGCATTAGTTCATAAGAAATTGAGCAGTTGATTTTATTACTTGTTTTTCTTGTTAGAAAAGAAGCTTTTAAAACTACTTGCAGTGTTAATTGCACATTTCTTTCCTGTCTTGCAGAGAATGACATAAAATCACTGATGTGTTTGTTTTCATTTCCAAAACCTAATGTAAAAAAATAAAACCTCCTTAGCATGAACTTCAATACTTCTTACCATTGAAACCTTTTATTATTACATTATGATAAATGTCCTTCCATAGGGAAAAAAAACTATAAAGAAGATGAAAGAAAATATCCATATACTTGTTGTTCTAAAATATTTACTGCAGGGTTGGATGGAATCTTAGCTTCCCTGAGCTGTGAGGGAAAATAATATATGTGCTAACTTCCAAGTATATAACAGCATGAATGAATCACTATAATCACTATTTTTTCCATTCACTCAAAACTGAGTAAGTCATTGATTGACCCCCATTGGCCAAATACACAGCAATGATGGTTAAAAATAGTATAAATAATGCAGAAAGATTTTGTCTTTTTGACAAAAAAGATTGCAGAAATCTATCCCTATTCCAAGATGTAGCTAGGTCATATTGCAGAGAGGAAATTATATTAATTTTAGTCGTCACCCTCTCCTGTGGTCTGGAGAAACAGCATTCATTCACTGGTCATATATACAGTTACAGTCAATGTTAGGGAAACTGAATATCTGCTAGAAAGACATTTTGACCCACCTTTTATTCTTTTGACTTTTTAAAAAAGCCTCATGACACTATGTCTCAATATCAAAAAACGATCATTACTGTAATTATGAAACTCTAATCAGATCTGGTGTTTGACTAGCCCTGTGACGGTACACAAGGAGATTTTTGGGGGGGGGAGAGGGGAGGAAGAGGGCACAAGAAACCTTCGCCTACTTACACTCTGGTCCACATGCCTGTCACAATCCCTGTGCTTGCACTCACTGAGCACTAGTCTTTCTCAAAGGGGGGGGGGGTTAAGAGCAGGGACATAGGTCAGATCACTCTATATAGCTTCTTGTACCATGCTCAACACCACGGGCAGCGGGTCACATAGGCTGTAGTAGGCTGTGCCTCCCCAAAGAGCAAGGCGTGCCCCCGACCTGCTCCCTGTGTATGGTGGCTCCAGTCCTGCTCCAGCCCCCAGTGCTCTGGGGCTGCACGCTGCCCGCCTTCCCACCATTACAGAGCTGGGGAGGCTGCAGCGCGTGCCGCCCGCCCTACGGAACTCAGGAGGCTGGGGCTGTGCGCCGCCCTCCTCACATGCTCTGGGGCTGGGAGGACTGTGGCAACTCACCCTCCCATGCTCTGGGGCTGAGGAAACCTGGCCTGTGCACCGCCCACCTTCCCAGCACTCAAGGGCCTGGGAGGCTGGGGTTTTGCGTTGCCCGCCCTCCCATGCTCAATGGCTGAGGAGGCTGGGGCCGTGTGCTGCCCACACTCCGGGGCTGGGGGGACTGCGGCCATATGCTGCTTGCCTTCCTGGTGCTCCCTGACTGGGGAGGCTGGGGCCACCCGCCACCCCAGCGCTCCGGGACTGTGAGGGTCTAGCCTGGAGCAGAACCTGGCCAGTGGCTGTCGGGGGGGCTGGGCTCTGGCTGGGGAAGAAGGGGCGGGGGATGGGGCTAGCCTCCCACAGCTGGCGGAACCGCGCCACCCATGCTCATCACCATAGTATCTGAGCACCTTCCAGTAATGTATTAAACAATAGGACTAACATCGGCCATTTGTTGTTTGTTCTCTCATAGAATCATAGAAGATTAGGGTTGGAAGAGACCTCAGGAGGTCATCTAGTACACTCCCCTGCTCAAAGCAGGACCAACACCAACTAAATCATCCCAGCCAGGGCTTTGTCAAGCCGGGCCTTAAAAATCTCTAAGGATGGAGATTCCACAACTTCCCTAGGTAACCCATTCCAGTGCTTCACCATCCTCCTAGTGAAATAGTGTTTTCTAATATCCAACCTAGACCTCCTCCACTGCAACTTGAGACCACTGCTCCTTGTTCTGTCATCTGACACCACTGAGAACAGCCTAGCTCCATCCTCTTTGTAACCCGCCTTCAAGTAGTTGAAGGCAGCTATCAAATCCCCCCTCATTCTTCTCTTCTGCAGACTAAACAAGCCCAGTTCCTTCAGCCTCTCTTCATAAGTCATGTGCCACTGTTAATTACAGCCCTGCCAAATTTTTGGGGAAGGCACACACCCAGTTGGATTTTAGGACATTGTTTATTAGGTGGCCATCTTGGTCTGGATAAGAACAAGGTGACCTCCATGTTGTGACAGTTTCTTGTTCCCCTATTCTGGGAAAAAGGTGGGAAAGTGAAAAGAGTGGGAATCAATTGTTGCTAAGTAACCGGTTTCTATATAAACAAATGATGGGAGGGGCTAGGGGCCCTGGAATCTTTGGGGCTCAGGTGTCTAAAAGCTCTCTCTCTGTGGTGTGGTACTCCTTCCACATTGGTTACTGGCCTGCAGTAGCCACTCACTGAACAAAGTTGTCATCTTGGGGTTTATTAGTTATTTTCCTTTGGGAAGCAGATGTGTACTCTTGGACTAGATACAGTTAGTTAGATCTGACACTCACCCATAGACGACGCAGCAAGGGATAGGGTGTGTCTGAGATAAGGTTACTTACCTGTCTTTGACACCTATGATCCACTATTGGTGGCCATCGCTGATCTCACCAGTCCGGATTCTGCAGCCTTGCCACCAGCAGTACCAGAAGGAGGTAGAAAAACATCTTTGCTTATTGAGTGTGTGTGTGCGCATGTGTATGCTTATATTCCAAATCTTCAGTGTCCTTAATCCATCCCTCCCCTTCCTTCCTTCTCCTTTAGTAAATAAATTGTTGTTCTGGGTCCATATCCGTGTGGTGGTTTCTTTTATTCCAGCTCTGAAAGACTGGCTTGAAATGGGACCCAGAGGGAGGTATACTGAAAGGCTCCCTGAAGTCTTCTGGTCAGACAGGCTCCCTAAAAATCCTTACATTCATTATCGTTGCCCTCTGCTAAACTGTCTCCAATTTGTCACCATCCTTTCTGTAGTGGGGGGCCCAAAATTGGACTCAATACTTCAGATGTGACCTCACCAGTGCTGAATAGAGGGGAATAATCACTTCCCTTGATCTGCTGGCAATTCTCCTACTAATGCAGCTCAATATGCAGTTAGCCTTCTTGGCAACAAGGGCACACTGCTGACTCATATCCAGCTTCTCATCCACTGTAATCCCCGGGTCCTTTTCTGCAGAACTGCTGCTTAGCCAGTTGGTCCCCAGCCTGTAGAGTTGCATGGGATTCTTCCATCCTAAATGGAGGACTCTGCACTTGTCCTTGATGAACCTCATCAGATTTCTTTTGGCTCAATTCTCTAATTTGTCTAGGTCCCTCTGTATCCTATCCCTACCCTCCAGCGTATCTACCTCTTTCCCCAGCTTAGTGTCATCTGCGAACTTGCTGAGGGTGCAATCCATCCCATATACAGATTGTTGCCAGCCCAAAGGGCCCAAGGAGGCAGCAGCAGGGTTTGTTGCCCGCTGTGCACTGCACTAATAGACACACCAGGTGTGGAGAAGCAAACCAACTTTATTTGAGATCTCAAAGTGGTACAGGGAGACAGGTACGTCTCAAATCAAGCACAGCACATATAAGCAAGTTTTCCCTTTTATATTCCAAGCAGTTTCTGTAAGCCTTTTGTTCTGGTTTCTCCCTCATACCCCTCCCTACCCAATAGAAGTTACAGCAGGTACACATTGTGCATGTTAGAAACTTTCCCACTAGCATGCTTATCTATGGCCTTGTAGATTCATGCGCACGCAGTCTTTCCCCCTCCTTCTTTCCCCCGCATTATCACTAAAAGTTTTGCTAGTGTGAACGAATTTGCAGCTGTCTGCTAGAAAAAGCTGACCATTACATATTCCGCTTCAGTCTGCTTCAGCATGTAAGCAGTTAGCATAGAAGTAGGTGAAAGTTCACAAAATGGAGTCACTGTGGTTCACTTAGACCCAGAGCGCAGGAGTTTCATCGGCACTTATGGCCTTCCACTCCCCCCGAGTTACCTGGTAGCTATGCCTAGTGACACCAACAAGATCATTAATAAAGATATTGAACAAAACCGGCCCCACTTGATACCGGCTGCCAACTAAACATCAAGCCATTGAACACTACCCGTTGAGCTCGATGATCAGGCCAGCTTTCTATCCACCTTATAGTCCATTCATCCAGTCCATACTTTTTTAGCTTGCTGGCAAGAATACTGTGGGAGACCATACCAAAAGCTTTGCTAAAGTCAAGATATATCATGTCCACCGCTTTCTCCATATCCAAAGAGACATTTATCTCATCATAGAAGGCAATCAGATTGGTCAGGCATGACTTTATAGAATATCAGGGTTGGAAGGGACCAAAGGAGGTTAACTAGTCCAACCCCCTGCTCAAAACAGGACCAATTCCCAACTAAATCATCCCAGCCAGGGCTTTGTCAAACATGACCTTAAAAACCTCCAAGGAAGGAGATTCCACCACCTCCCTCGGTAACCCATTCCAGTGCTTCACAACCTTCCTAATGAAAAAGTTTTTCCTAATATCCAACCTAAACCTCTCTCACTGCAACTTGAGACCATTACTCCTTGTTCTGTCATCTGGTACCACTGAGAACAGTCTAGATCCATCCTCTTTGGAACTCCCTTTCAGGTAGTTGAAAGCAGCTATCAAATCCCCCCTCATTCTTCTCTTCTGGAGATTAAACAATCCCAGTTCCCTCAGCCTCTCCTCATAAGTCATGTGCTCCAGCCCCCTAATCATTTTTGTTGCCCTCCACTGGATTCTTTCAAATTTTTCCACATCCTTCTTGTAGTGTGGGGCCCAAAACTGGACACAGTACTCCAGATGAGGCCTCACCAATGTCGAATAGAGGGGAATGATCACGTCCCTCGATCTGCTGGCAATGCCCCTACTTATACACCCCCAAATGCCGTTAGCCTTCTTGGCAACAAGGGCAGACTGTCAACTCATATCCAGCTTCTCATCCACTGTAACCCCTAGGTCCTTTTCTGCAG
This sequence comes from Malaclemys terrapin pileata, assembly GCF_027887155.1. NCBI lineage: Eukaryota > Metazoa > Chordata > Testudines > Emydidae > Malaclemys > Malaclemys terrapin. Next base: position 45,432,166 of record NC_071505.1, read on the forward strand.
AATTGCTTCCTAGCCATTCGGTCCCTAGTCTATAACAGTGAATGGGATTCTTTTGTCCTAAGTGCAGGACTCTGCACTTGTCCTTGTTGAACCTCATCAGGTTTCTTTTAGCCCAATCCTCTAATTTATCTAGGTCCCTCTGTATCCTATCCCTACTCTCCAGCGTATCTACCACTCCTCCCAGTTTAGTGTCATCTGCAAACTTGCTGAGGGTACAATCAACGCCATCCTCCACATCATTAATGAAGATATTGAACAAAACCTGCCCCAGGACCGACCCTTGGGGCACTCCGCTTGAAACCGGCTGCCAACTAGACATGGAGCCATTGATCACTACCCATTGAGCCTGATGATCTAGCCAGCTTTCTATCCACCTTATAGTCCATTCCTCCAGCCCATACTTCTTTAACTTGTTGGCAAGAATACTGTGGGAGACCGTATCGAAAGCTTTGCTAAAGTCAAGGAATAACACATCTACTGCTTTCCCCTCATCCACAGACCCAGTTATCGCCTCATAAAAGGCAATTAGGTTAGTCAGGCATGACTTGCCCTTGGTGAATCCATGCTGACTGTTCCTGATTACTTTTCTCTCCTCTAAGTGCTTCAGAATTGATTCCTTGAGGACCTGCTCCATGATTTTTCTAGGGACTGAGGTGAGGCTGACTGGCCTGTAGTTCCCCGGATCCTCCTCCTTCCCTTTTTTAAAGATGGGCACTACATTAGCCTTTTTCCAGTCATCCGGGACCTCCCCTGATCACCATGGGTTTTCAAAGATAATGGCCAATGGCTTTGCAATCACATCCGCTAACTCCTTTAGCGCCCTCAGATGCAATGCATCCAGCCCCATGGTCTTGTGCTCATCCAGTTTTTCTAAATAGTCCTGAATCACTTCTTTCTCCACAGAGAGCTGGTCACCTCCTCCCCATACTGTGCTGCCCAGTGCAGCAGTCTGGGAGCTGACCCTGTTTGTGAAGACAGAGGCAAAAAAAGCATTGAGTACATTAGCTTTTTCCACATCCTCTGTCACTAGGTTGCCTCCCTCATTCAGTAAGGGGCCCACACTTTCCTTGACTTTCTTCTTGTTGCTAACATACCTGAAGAAACCCTTCTTGTTACTCTTAACATCTCTTGCTAGCTGCAACTCCAAGTGTGATTTGGCCTTCCTGCTTTCACTCCTGCATGCCTGAGCAATATTTTTATACTCCTCCCTGGTCGTTTGTCCAATCTTCCACTTGTTGTAAGCTTCTTTTTTGCGTTTAAGATCAGCAAGGATTTCACTGTTAAGCCAAGCTAGTCGCCTTCCATATTTACTATTCTTTCTACACATCGGGATGTTTTTTTCCTGCAACCTCAATAAGGATTCTTTAAAATACAGCCAGCTATCCTGGACTCCTTCCCCCCCTCCCTTTTTTAAAGATGGGCACTACATTAGCCTTTTTCCAATCGTCCGGAACCTACTCTGATCGCCATGAGTTTTCAAAGATAATGGCCAATGCCTCTGCAAGCACATCAGCCAAATCCCTCAGCACCCTCAGATGCATTAGATCTGGATCCATGGACTTGTGCACATCCAGCTTTTCTAAATAATCCTTAACCTGTTCTTTCACCACTGAGGGCTGCTCACCTCCCCCCCATACTGTGTTGCCCAGGACAGCAGTGTGGGAGCTGACCTTGTCTGTGAAGACCGAGGCAAAAAAAGCATTGAATACTTCAGCTTTTTCCACATCATCTGTCACTAGGTCATCCTGTCTCCAGAAAAATTATGTTCAGAGGACAGTCTTGTTTTGATAGTTTGTTTTGTTTTTTAATATACAGGTTTCTATGTATGTATGTTAGAGAATGCAAGGTCAAAGAAGCACGCCTTACAATTGGAGCAGAAAGTGGTGAGATTTGTGATAGTCCTTTGTTCCTGGTGGAATTCATTCTACTGTCTTGGGCCAACCCCTAATAAAGTTGGGTCTCTTGTTTTGCCTTTATTGTACAGAGTTCTACTGTTCCACAGCAGTGAAGTTGTTGACCACAATCTTCATCCTGGAGCTTTACATGATTTTTTAGATACCCTGAGCCCAGGCCACAAAGCACCTTACAGATAAAAACCAAGATCTTGAATCAATATTCTATGGGAAAACAGTGTAGGGAGCAGAGGACAAATGTGATATGCTCATGGTAACCTGTGTTGCTGAAGAGACGTGATGCAGCATTGTGCACCAGCTGGAGTTTTCTAAGTGCTGAAGGAGTTATCTCCAGGTATTGCTCCATTGTTGTAGTCCAGCCAACAGGTGACAAATGTGTGAATAACTACACACATCCACCTAGGTCATCATCCACCAGGATAGGACAGAGTATCCTAGCTAAGCAGAGCCTGGTGCAGAAGAAGAGGACACTCTCTCTTCAAAGGAGGTAGAAGCGCCACATGTGGTCCTCACAGCAGAAGTCCCACGTGTGTGCGTAACAGTCAAACACGATGCATCTTTTTTTTTGGTAACTTTTTCCACACCTACATTTTTAAGGAACAAACAATGGAATTGACTCCCTCTCCCCTCCTTTGCCTTATCTAGCCTTCCCTTTCTGTTTCCAATTCTTATCATTTTGTATCATCCTCACTGCTTCCTTGTGTGGCTCTCTCTGCCCTTCCCCATTGTGATGCCCCCTAGGAGTGTTTTATTCTTTTCCCACAACAAGCTAAACACTATCTAGAATACTCAGAAGCCCATTCCACAGCCTGATATCACCAAGGGTACTTCCTGAAGTGGCTGTGGGCTTCAGCTGAGGGGACCAAAATCTCCAGCATAGAGCTGTGAATTAGCTCCCTGCACGGCAGCACAGACAACTCATGAGAGCAGACTAATTTTTATTCTTCCTTCTCTCCTCCTCCCTTCACCTCCTCCTCCCCCCACCCCCCACGCCCCCGCAGCTTCTTTCACTCCACCTTGTTTTTTCCTTCCATCTTGCTGTTTCAGGAGTGAATTTGCTCAGTCTCTTTCTAACAACATTCATTACTTTTTTCATTCTTCATTTCTCTCTTTTCTTCTCATCAGGCTCTTAGGGAGAATCAGGAAAGGAAAATGTGTCTCTCTCCTCCATCTCAATCTCTTAATCCCTTGCTCCTCCTGATCCTCCCCCTCCTTTTTCCATCCTTCCTTTCCCTAGTGCTTTCTCTCTTACTCTGCCTTCCAGCATCTGCTGTGACCCTTTTCTTACATTTCATCTCTGTATTTTCACTAATATTTTACTAAACAGAGGGAGACGTAACTTCTGTAGCAACTTTATGAAGTGCTAGGTCTGGGGTTAGAACCCATCTGTCGTCAGGAGGCAGAGTGTTTGCAGTAGGAGTTATGTGGGACTAATATCTCTGACTATGTCTACACTGGGAACTATACGTTGTTATTTCCATCTCATGTAGACATACTTTTGCTAGCTCTCATTGAGAGGAGTAGCCAGGATAGTATGGGCAGCAGGAACGGCAGCACAGGCAGTTGTGCCAAGTATATACACATGACATTCAGGCAGGTTTGTATTGGGCACAGCTAGCCTGTGCCTCTGCTCACCGCTGCCCATCCTACCTCAGCTGCACTACTACTTTTAGCATGCTAGCTTGATGAGAGCTTGTGCAAATATGTGTGCATGTGCTGGGAATCACATCCTCAGCTGCAAGTGTAGACATAACCTGTATGAGATGGGGAGCAGGAAATGAAAAAGTGGAGAGGGAGCAGCTTGAAGGTTTACAAAGATTTTGTTATTCACCAAAATTCACGCTCCATTTATGAGTCCAAGTGAACTAATCCTATGATAAGGAGATCCCATTTAAACTGTAAGGAGAGATTTCCCTTTGAAAGTGATAGTGTATGAAGAGCATCCAGAAATCAAACAGCCATTCACATACCAGTTACCTCAATGGGCAGTTCTGCTCAGAAAAGTGACTGTTTGAAAATGGCACCTTGTTCTTATTCACTTCTGTTCCCTGCTGGTATTCATGGTCACATCTGCCCATTGTAGTGGCAAACTATATTTTTACTGCTTTTGGTCCTTTAGCCTTACAGATCAAACATATCACAGAGAGAGCTGGACCTGCATCCTATTCCTTCTTGTGAATCATTAAAACAATTGTTTACTAAGGGCCAGTAATTTACAGATGTGCAAGCCTATTGAAGGCAGTGGTGTTCACATATGTCAGTGACAGCAGAACTTAAAGAGAATGGGGTTGTACCAGAAGGCAAAACTTGCAGCAGAAAGTTTGTTACAGCTGATGATGGGCAAGAAGTAAAGTACCAGGGGCTAGTTTGCAGGGCTGGCAGAAAAACGCTTACTTTTATTAAATGAACACATTTGATCTGGAATCATTGTGAACCAACCATAGACTCATAGAATATCAGGGTTGGAAGGGAATCATCCCAGCCGGGGCTTTGTCAAGCCTGACCTTAAAAACCTCTAAGGAAGGAGAAAGAACAGGAGTACTTGTGGCACCTTAGAGACTAATAAATTTATTAGAGCATAAGCTTTCATGGGCTACAGCCGACTTCTTCGGATGCACCACCTCCCTAGGTAACCCATTCCAGTGTTTCACCATCCTCCTAGTGAAAAAGTTTTTCCTAATATCCAACCTAAACCTCCCCCACTGCAACTTGAGACCATTACTCCTTGTTCTGTCATCAGGTATCACTGAGAACAGTCTAGATCCATCCTCTTTGGAACTCCCTTTCAGGTAGTTGAAAGCAGCTATCAAATCCCCCCTCATTCTTCTCTTCTGGAGACTAAATCCCAGTTCCCTCAGCCTCTCCTCCTAAGTCATGTGTTCCAACCCCCTAATAATTTTTGTTGCCCTCCGCTGGACTCTTTCCAATTTTTCCACATCCTTCTTGTAGTGTGGGGCCCAAAACTGGACACAGTACTCCAGATGAGGCCTCACCAATGTCGAATAGAGAGGAATGATCACGTCCCTCGATCTGCTGGCAATGCCCCTACTTATACAGCCCAAAATGCCGTTAGCCTTCTTGGCAACAAGGGCACACTGTCGACTCATATACAGCTTCTCGTCCTCTGTAACCCCTAGGTCCTTTTCTGCAGAACTGCTTCCAAGCCATTCGGTCCCTAGTCTGTAACGGTGAATTGGATTCTTCCGTCCTAAGTGCAGGACTCTGCACTTGTCCTTGTTGAACCTCATCAGGTTTCTTTTGGCCCAATCCTCTAATTTGTCTAGGTCCCTCTGTATCCTATCCCTACCCTCCAGCGTATCTACCACTCCTCCCAGTTGAGTGTCATCTGCAAGCTTGCTGAGCGTGCAGTCCACGCCATCCTCCAGATCATTAATGAGATCCCCAAAAAGCCATTTTTACAGTCAATTTTCAGTGTAGAACTGCCCTTTAAAGAGAAAATAGAGACAGTTCTAGTACTGGCTCAGTCACAAACCTGAAATGACTTGTTCTGCCACAAATTTTGCTGTCCCAGATTGGAGAATAGCAAAATGCCATCATTTCAATTTCCATTGCAATGAACCCCTCAAATACTTACATTTCCATTCTCAGAAAGCTGCCAAGAACGGAAAAATACTACCTAATTAATGCAGAGTTTTCTGTTCCTTTTAAATATGCTGTCATTGTTTTATAGCATAACAACAGTTTAATATACACTGTTACTTGTCAAAAGTACAAACAATATATAAACACTGAAAGCAAAATTGCATGTGTCAAATTAGAAGGAAAAATATCAGTTGTTCAAAAGTGAACGAATACTTCATAGAAATATGGAATGTTCTGCCCCAGTAGGTTTTGTTACCAAAACTTAATTTGACTTTGGAGTGCCGGAACAAGAATTTGTATGTCCATTAGGATAAAGAGAAAATAGTATGGACTACAGCCTACAACCTTGATTACTACAGGAGTCAACTAGTTAAGTGCCAATGCTGTACAAAGTCCGGCTGTTAAACATTTATATTGCAGTAACACACAAATGCCCCAATCAGGTTGGGACTCCATTGTCCCGGGTGCCTGAGCTCTAGCCATTCTTTCCCCTCTATAGAAGGGAAGGGGGATACTGCTCCCAGAAGAGTCTATAGACAAGAAAGCATTTGGAACTCATAGAATAGTAGGACTAGAAGGGACTCGAGGGGTCATCTAGTCCAGTCCCCTGCACACAAGGTAGGACTAGATATTATCTAGACCATCCCTGACAGGTGTTTGTCTAACCTGATCTTAAAAATCTCCAATGATGGAGATTTCACAACTTTCCTGGGCAATTTATTCCAGCGCTTAACCACCCTGACAGTTAGGAAGTTTTTCCTAATGTCCAACCTAAACCGCCCTTGCTGCAAGGTAAGCCCACTGCTTCTTACCCAAACCTCAGAGGTTAAGGAGAACAATTTTTCTCCCTCCTCCTTGTAACAGCCTTTTATGTACTTGAAAACTGTTATGTCCCCTCTCCGTCTTCTCTTCTCCAGACTAAACAAACCCAATTTTTTGAGGCCTAATCAGTGTGCAGTAGAGCTAGGGCTGCCAGGTGTCTGGTTTTCCATCGGAACACATGGTTGAAAAGAGACCCGGTCAGCACGTGGGCTAAGGCAGGAAGCAGCAGCATGTCCCCACTCCAGCTCCTAGGCATAGGGGCAGCCAGGGGCTCTGTGTGCTGCCCCCGCTCCAAGCGCCAGCTCCGCAGCTCCCATTGGCTTGGAACTGCTGCCAATGGGAGCTGTGGGGGAGGTGCCTGTGGATGGGGAAGCGTGCAGAGCCACCTGGCCGTGCCTCCATGTAGGAGCCAGAGAGGGGACGTGCTGCTGCTTCTGGAAGCTCCCGAGGTAAGCGCCGCCCAGAGCCTGCGCCCCTGATCCCCTCCCAAACCCCAATCTCCTGCCCCAGCCCTGATCCCCCTCCTGCCCTCCAAACCCCTCCTCCCAGCCCAGAGCATCCTCCTGCACCCTGAACTCCTCCTTCTGGCCCAAACCTGGTGGCGAAAAAAACTGAAGTATTCATCCCAAGATGGGGAATGCCCTATTAAGAATTGCTTAATCTTTTCCACTTTTTGCAATCAAAATCATATCTTATATTTAGGGCAGGGATTTGTTGTGTTTGTATTGTCCCTAGTACAATGGCTAATCATCATCTTCATCTCAGGATCTGAAGTTACCCAAGAAACAAAAACTAAACATACAGTGCAGAGAGCAGTTTAGTCAGTTCAGACAATAATGTGCACTGCTACATGCACCTGCTGGAGCCCTATCCCCCAGAGACAGGCCTAAATGCTACTGGGCTATTACTGCTCATGTCACAGTGCCTCATTATGTGGAATGCTGTCTGCTTTGTGATCACTGAGAACTCTGTCATAACAGCTTGACTACCTTGACTAATATAGATTCCTCACCTCCCCCGCCACCCTAGTCATCACAGCCCTCAATGGGTCATAGCATAGATTTCATCCACCCCTTCCTGCTTAACAGGAAGTCTCCATTTATTACTTTTCTGATTTCCTCTACAGATACATGCCCCATTCTGGCTATAGAGTTTAAGGTCAAAAGGGACCACCAGATCATCTAGTCCAGTGGTGGGCAACCTGCGGCCCATCAGGGTAACCTGATTGCAGGCCGCAAGACATTTTGCTGATGTTGGCCATCCACAGGCATGGCGCACTGCAGCTCCCAGTAGCCGTGGTTCGCCATTCCCAGCCAATAGGAGCTGCGGGAAGCAGCAGCCAGCACGTCCCTGTGGCCCGCCACTTCCTGCAGCTCCCATTGGCTGGGAATGGTGAACCGTGGCTACTGGGAGCTGCAGGGGGCCATGCCTGTGGATGGTCAACGTCAGCAAAATGTCCTGCAGCCCGTAATCAGATTACTCTCATGGGCCACAGGTTGCCCACCACTGATCTTGTCTGACCTCCTGCAGATCACAGGGCACCTGCATCACCCAGCATCCTCACACTAAACCCAACCCCTAAAATTGGATCAAAGTATTAGTGCCCACAGATGATTTAACTCTTAAGTGCCTGTAATACAGTTGCTGCCTACTGCCTTTCCAGTACCTCCTCATAGCTAGGGTTGGCTTTGTGGCTGTCCTGTCTCTATTTCCCCTTCACCAAGTTCCCTTTAAGGACTCAGTCCCCAGTGACGTTCTAAGCTCCAATCCTTTAATTCACACCTCACCAGTTCTCCTCAGGCTAGTAACAGAGGTCATCCAAAAAAGCAGAACTGAAAAGTCCAAAACAAAGAAAAGTTTTCCAGCTCATCTTCCCTTCATAGAATATCAGGGTGGGAAGGGACCTCAGGAGGTCATCTAGTCCAACCCCCTGCTCAAAGCAGGACCACTTCCCAGACAGATTTTTGCCCCAGATCCCTAAATGGCCCCCCTCAAGGATTGAACTCTCAACCCTGGGTTTAGCAGGCCAATGCTCAAACCCCTGAGCTATCCCCCCCCCCATTAACTCCCACTCACAGGCTTTATCTAGCTAGGGCTCTGCAGAAGCCAAACTTACTCCTCTTATCTGCACCTTCCACCAGTCTCCTGAACTTTCTTACTGTCTTTGTGGCATTCTCAGCTACATCACGCCCCTGCAGCCTTTTATATAGGAATCACCTGATTCCTCTCAGGTGTGGCTCATCTTGTAATCAAGGCTGACTCGGCTTCAGGTTCCTCCAGCCCACAGGCAAGCCACCCTGTTACAGTGCCAGGGAGAGAACAGAAAGGAATGAGGTGCACCAATGCCCAAGTTTCCCCCCATCCCTCGGTACAATGGCAGGGAAATGATTAAGTGAGCTAATCCTATCAAGTGATCCACACCCATACATTGCAGAGGCTGGTGAAAAACTCTCTAGGTTACTGCCAGTCTGACCTAGTGGAAAATTCCATCCTGCCCCCACATGGGGCAATTGGTTAGACCCTAAGAATGTGAGCAAGAACCAGACAGCTAAACACCTCTGAGTGATAATGCCCGGTGCCAACTCAGAGCATCAGCCCACCCTTTACAGTGTCCAATCTCCAACTGTGCCCATCCCTGATGCTTCAGAGGAAGGAGGAAAAAAACACAATGCATTGGGAGGGGGATCACCTCCTGACCCCTGTAGGTGGTTGGCTGAAGCCCTGAAGGATGAGCTTTTAGGAACATAAGACATAAACTGGAAGTGAGTCCCAAGGCTGTTGAGCCCTCCCCCTACCATCGCAAGTAACCCCATCACACTATTGCATTCATAAACTTGTCCAACTGTCTCTTAAAACTAATTAAGTTGTTTGCCCCCATAACTCCTATTGGGAGCTTACTGCTTCCACCACCTCTGAATGACTTCTCACATGGAGGCAGCTTTACTTGAACTGGCCTGTTAATGAAATGCAGTTGTCTCCTGGGTGGATGGTGATAGCTTTTGAAAAGCTCTTTGCAACACTGCACAATAATACAGGGAAGAAAACTGAATATAGCTCAATCAGCTGCAAATATAGAGGGGGGTTAGCTAGGTAGAATGTAATTGCCTTATTAGGCTCAGGACATCATGCCTAACACCCCTGCCATTGCTTCAATAGCTAGTCTTGATTTACAGTGATGCAACAGAGGGCAGAATCAAACCTGTCATGAGTTCATTTTCACATGTCCTATGGCCCAAATTTGGCTGCTCTAATTTTAGGGAGCCCAACTTGAAACACTGCAAAGGAGCCTAATTTTCAGTGAATGGGTGCTCAGCACTTTCAGAAAATCAGACAAGTCAGACAAGCCTCAAGTTGGGCACACAATAATTAGGGAACCAAAAATCCCCAGACAGTTTTGAAAAGCTTAGCCTGTCTAGTATTCAAGAAGAGGGAGTTTTATCCAGCTCATTCCTTCCTCCTCACCAGCACCTCAAAAGTAGTACATATTGGTCAAAAAGTGGAGAGAAACGGTAGAGCTATAATCCTATCATGAAGATTAAATACAGCAAATGCAATTACTAATAAAAACATAGCAAAAGAACTGTTACTACAGGCAAAACAGTAGCAATTACAAGAAGTTCCCACTGGCTAAATATTATGTAACTAGAAAAAGTCAAAGATTATGATATTTATGGAAAAATAGTAGAATGTATACTGCATCTTAAGTAATTTATGTATTATACTGTTTTACAGGTACAGGCCAGTTTACAATGTTCAACAGTTATACTCTCAGGCCTGGTCTACACTACGGGGTTAGGTCGAATTTAGCTGGGTTAGGTCAATTTTAAAATGAATGTGTCTACACAACCAACCCCTTTCCGTCGACCTAAAGGGCTCTTAAAATCAACATCTGTACTCCTCCCCGGCGAGGGGAGTAACGCTAAAATCAACCTTGCTGGGTTGAATTCGGGGTAGTGCAGACACAATTCGACGGTATTGGCCTCCGGGAGTTATCCCAATGTGCTCTGGAGTGCTCCAATGTGACCGCTCTGGACAGCACTTTGAACTCCGATGCACTAGCCAGGTACACAGGAAAAGCCCTGGGAAATTTTGAATTTCATTTCCTGTTTGGTCAGCGTGGCGAGCTCAGCAGCATAGGTGACCATGCAGTCCCCCCAGAATTGCAAACGAGCTCCAGCATGGACAGAAAGGGAGACACTGGATCTGATTGCTGTATGGGGAGAAGAATCTGTGTGGGCCGAACTCCGATCAAAAAGAAGAAATGCTAATATATATGCCAAAATTGCACAGGGCATGGTGGACAGAGGCTACAACAGGGACACACAGCAGTACCATGTGAAAGTTAAGGAGCTCAGGCAAGCCTACCAAAAGACAAAGGAGGCAAACAGTCACTCCGGGTTAGAGCCCCATACATGCCGCTTCTATGATCAGCAGTATGGCTTTCTGGGGGGGACCCTACCGCTACCCCACCACTGTCCATGGACACCAGTAAGGGGAGAATCTCACGCAACAGGGAGGAGGATTTTGTGGATGAGGAAGAGGAGGAGGAGGAGAATGCGCAGCAGGCAAGCGGTGAATCCATTCTCCCCAGCAGCCAGTATCTTTTCATCCCCCCTTGAACCAATACCCTCCCAAGGCAGGATCCCCGACCCTGAAGCTGGAGAAGGCACCTCTGGCGAGTGCACATTTGTAACTACAGTACAGGGTTTAAAAGCAATAGAGTTTAATGTTTGATTTGCCCTGAAGAATTGGGATGCATTCGCGGCCAGTACAGCTACCGGAAAAGTCAGTTAACGTGTCTGGGGAGGGAGCGGGAATCCTCCAGGGACATCTCCATGAAGCTGTCCTGGAGGTCTCTGAAAGCCTTTGCAGAAGGTTTCTGGGGAAGGCTGCCTTATTTCCTCTTCCACGGTAGGACACTTTACCACGTCAAGCCAGTAGCAAATAGTCTGGAATCATTGCAACGCAAAGCATGGCAGTGAATGGTCCTGGGTTTTGGTCGCATTCAAGCAGCATTCGGTCTTTATCTTTCTATGTTAGCCTCAGGAGAGTGATATCATTCATAGTCACCTGGTTGAAATAGGGAAATTTTTGTAAGGGAACAGTAAAAGGACCCCATTCATGCTGGGCTGTTTGCGCTTGGCTAATAGGGATCATCCTGGAGAATAGCCACACGGAGGGGTGGGGGGACATGTGTGCTGCACATCCAGCCGAAAAAAGCAGCCCCTCCTTTTAAATGTGAAACCCAGCCGACATTGTTTGCTATGGGAAAGGAGGGTGCTGCAGTTTGAAACCATTCCCACATGTTATGAAGGAGTAAGAAGCCAACCCCACATACCCATTGGCTTACCATGGCTGCCTGGAAACCGAATTCTGTTGTCCAGCCGTGTGTGACGGGTCACCATTCAGGCACAGGTGCTCAATATAAAAGGCAAAATGCGACCTTGTACCTAAAGCACAAGTGCTGTCTGCTGTGAATTTCTTGATTCACTGTGAAAGAGTCCCCCTTTTGTTCTCAGAAATGTATCATCTTAAATTTTACTCTCCCTTTTTATCCCCCCTGCAGGTGCAAATGTTTCTATGCTCCCCCTATCATCTCCATCCCTGAGGTTATCGCAGATTAGAAGGCGAAAAAAAACGCACTCGCGATGACATGTTTTCCAAGCTCCTGCACTGACAGGGCACATGGCATTCAGTGGCAGAGGCCAGGAGAGCACTAAGTGAGCGCAATGAGCAGAGGCAGGAGGCGATGCTGAGGCTAATGGGGGAGCAAACGGACATGATGAGGCATCTGGTGGAGCTGCAGGAAAGCCAACAAGAGCACAGACTCCCCCTGCATCCACTGTATAACCACCTGACCTCCTCCCCAAGTTCCATATCCTCCTCACGCAGATGCCCAAGAACACAGGGGGGGGAATCTCCGGGCACACAGCCACTCCACTCCAGAGGATGGCCTAAGCAACAGAAGGCTGTCATTGAAACAGTTTTGATTTGTAGTGTGGCTACAATAAGCAATGTGGCCTTGTCCTTCCCTCCTCCCCCCCCCCCCCGCCCCACTCGGGCTACCTTGTCTGTTATCTCACTTTTTTTTTAATTAATAAAGAAAGAATGCAAAGGGGGCAGATTTGCATCAAGGAGAAACACACACAACTGTCACACCGTAGCCTGGCCAGTCATGAAACTGGTTTCCAAAGCCTCTTTGATGCGCTGCGCACCTAGCTGTGCTCTTCTAATCACTGCTCAAAATCGGCCACCAGGCGATTTGCCCCAACCTCTCACCCCACCATAAAGGTCTCCCCCTCACTCTCACAGATATTATGGAGCACACAGCAAGGAGCAATAACAATGAGAATGTTGGTTGCGCTGAGGTCTAAAATAGTCAGCAAACAGCACCTGTGAGCTTTTAAACGTCCAATCCTTCAGACAGAGACAAACACCTACAAGATCTTTATCAAGCATTCTTAAAACTACAATACCCAGCTGGGAAAGTGAGGAAACAGGTTGACAGAGCGAGATGGGTACCCAGAAATCACCTACTACAGGACAGGCCCAACAAGGAAAATAACAGAACACCACTGGCCATCATGTACAGCCCCCAGCTAAAACCTCTCCAGTGTATTATCAACGATCTACAACCTATCCTGGAAAATGATCCCTCACTCTCACAGGCCTTGGGAGGCAGGCCAGTCCTCGTTTACAGACAACCCCCCCAACCTGAAGCAAATACTCACCAGTAACTACACACCACACCACAGAAACACAACCCAGGTACCAATCCCTGTAGCAAACCTCGTTGCCCTCTCTGTCCCCATATCTACTCTAGCAACACCATTAGAGGATGCAACCACATCAGCTACACCATCAAGGGCTCATTCACCTGCACATCTACTAATGTGATATATGCCATCATGTGCCAGCAATGGCCCTCTGCCATGTACGTTGGCCAAACCAGACAGTCCCTACGTAAAAGAATAAATGGACACAAATCGGACATCAGGAATGGTAACATACAAAAGCCAGTGGGTGAACACTTCAATCTCCCTGGACATTCTATAACAGATTTAAAAGTAACTATTCTTGAACAAAAAAACTTCAGAAACAAACTTCAAAGAGAAACAGCAGAACTAAAATTCATTTGCAAATTTAACACCATTAATTTGGGCTTGAATAGGGACTGGGAGTGGCTGGCTCATTACAAAAGCAGCTTTGCCTCTCCTGGAATTGACACCTCCTCATCTATTATTAGGAGTGGACTACATCCACCCTGATCGAATTGGCCCTGTCAACACTAGTTCTCCACTTGTGAGGTACTCCCTTCTCTTCATGTGTCATTATATAATGCCTACATCTGTAACTTTCACTCCATGCATCTGAATAAGTGAGGTTTTTTACCCACGAAAGCTTATGTCCAAATAAATCTGTTAGTCTTTAAGGTGCCACCAGATTCCTTGTTGTTTCCAAGAAATATAGGTTCACCCAAGAAATAAATCCCCCAAGATACACATGCCCTTTGAAACACAGATCACAAGTGGTGTTTCAGTTAGATGAGCAGCCACCATTTCCTTCTTGGAAACCAGGGCTCCATTCATTTATAGTACAAGGAGAACATCTCATCCATGAACAGGTGCTGACCAAAATGGTGCTCATGATTCAGCCGGCAGCATGTTTCCCTCAGTCAGTGCTGGAGCACTGCCCCAGTGCTATGTTTTGGGCCACTTTTCCACTGAAGGTGCCATCTTTCAGATGAGCTTCTTTCCACTAGTGGGCTTATGCTTGACTCTGAAATCATCCACTTCTTTTTCTGTCCAGATGTTATTTATCTGATAAGCAATTTCTTCACATTTCTATGCTATCTTCTTGATAAATCACAGGAAAATAAAAATGAGCAACGGCTAGAACCATAAACAAGCCATTTTAAATAATGATCTATTTTGTGTTGGGCTCTCTATAAACTCTTTGCAGCACTCTGTCTGAACAGGCTTGCAAAATTTTCCAGCTAGCATTTCCCAGTACACTGAGATGGTACCAAAGATTCCATTAAAGCTCTGTCTTTCTTTGTTGTCTCACCATGAAGTTTTCTCTGTCTTTTGTCTGGCTCCTTTCTCCTTAACCTGGAAATACTCACAAGAAAATCCCAGTTTCACACAAAAGCCTAGCCACAGGGAATGAAACCAGAACTGAAAATTGTCTGCCAGCAGACCACGATTGGAATGTAGAGAGGATCACTGCCAAAACCAAGAAGGCAAAATTGTCCCTGCCAATGGTTGCTGGATCAAAGATGATTACTAAAGTCCAAAGACTGGGTTGTATCAAAGGATCAATCCACTTTCCAAGCTCTTATATCTGGAACAAAGGCCAATTGGAAAAGGCCAATATGGAGATCAAAGGAAATCCCCAGGACCAGATGGCAACAGTGGGACACTGCCTAGGGGAAGTCACAAGATCAGAAATCAGGTCAAGTTCTAACTGCTCAGAACAAAGGATTCATCTGCAATAGAAATTGTCAGTAATCAACACCTCTCAGTAAAGAGCTCTTAACAGTTTAGTGACAGAGTGCCCAAAGCCTTGCACCTTTTACTTTTTCTCTTGTGTGGTGAGTGTAATTAGAATGGCAACATTTTACACTCACTCTGCACAAGTGACCACACAAGGGGCAAAGCAGTTGAGAATCAAGCCCTTAAAGCTCCATTGTAAGGCATGGCACTGTGCTGGGGGTAGTGTCTCTCTGCACCTCCAGGAGGAATTCTCCTAGAGAGACAGGATTCCACCCTGATCTCACTTCCCAAGCATGTCAGAATACTGCTTCACCATTTCAGGGGGTACTGCATGCTGCTCCTTGCACGGACAGTGTTTAAGTGTGGTGGGGCCATTGGCCTACCTCCTTGTCCCCCTGTTTGGTGTGAAGAACACAGGGATTGCACTTGTGCCCCACTTCAGCACAGGGGAAGGATGGGGGTGTTCCTTGTGTCCTCCGTCCCCTCATTCAGTGCTGAGACCAGCAAGGCACTGTCCTTACTGATTGTAAAATAAATAAATGGTGTAATTCCATGAACACCTAATGCTTAGCAGCTTCAGGGTCAGAGCTATTTCTGCTCTGTGTTTCTCCTATCCTTTTCTCTTTGCCTTCCCCACCTTGGTTTGTGCATTTCTCCCCCTTCCTTCTCTTTGTGTTTCTCTTTTTCCATCTCCACGTCCTTTTTTATTTTTCTGTCGGTCTTTTTTCCTCCTCTCCCTTCCCATCATTTCTTTCCATCTCTTCTCTCTCTCTCTCTCTCTCTCTCTCGCTCTCTTTTCCTCTCTCTTTATTTTATCACTCTTCTGTCTCTGGCTTTTTGGCACATTCCCTCCCTTTTTAACTCTTCTATTTTCATACCTATTTTAACTTTTGTGCCTCCTCCACCTACTTCTTTAGCCCCTACCAGACAGTGGAAGTACTTTTCTCCAGCTCTCTGTGAGACCATGAATCTTTGCACAATCCCAGTTAGTTTCTCTTTCCCTGTGTACAAAGAAGCTAATCCTAGCCAGTTTCCCTCTTGGATGAAAAGAGAAAAACTCAGATCACCCAGTCCTAGTCCATTTCCTTTAGCAGAAGGCTCAGTGTGCCCAGCGCTGGAATGCTACATCAGCTGCTGCTGGCAGTGCTGAATCTTACATTTATGTGAGGACTGAATGAGTCTGCTAATCATGCCAACAGTCTGACACCCATGTCCTGTACTAAGGAAAGCTGTAACTCTAAAAACCAGTTTTAAACATGGCTCTTAGGTGTCTGTTGTTCGGACAAGTCTAAAAGGCATTTATATCTTGCTGTGTTGGAGTGCTATGTTATAGTACTAAGCATTTAGAGCAGCGGATAATGATGCTGCTGCAGCGCATCTACAACAAGCCATGGGACAGGTTGAGAAGACAACTCACGGGCTACCCTTTAATGCCACCCTCCCACTACTTTCACCTTTGTTTCATTTGAGAACAAACATTTTCCCATACAGGAACCCAAGGGAAAAGAAGAGTGCTCTGGATAGGAGAAGCTGAATTAGTAGCACATTCTCTTCATAGAAGTTTGATCATATTGACATATTCTCCCTGGATCCATCTATAAACCTTTTCTATTAAATTCTTGAGTATCCCTTCATCCCTGTGAGTGAAAGCAAGACTGCTAGTGTACATGTAGCAAACTGCTAAACACCAGAAGATCAGAAATGCCACAACATGAGTCCTTCATCAACTTAAATTTTCAGTAGTGACTGGTGGTGTTGGGTGCCTCGGTTTTGAAACACCTTAAAGGAGCCTAGTTTTCAGTGAGAGGGGTGAGGACTCACCGGTTTCTGAAAATCAGCCCCTTTGAAGAGGGTCCAGTTTTGCACCCCAAAATTGAGACACCCCAAATCACTAGTCACTTTGCCCAACTGCACTTTGTGGGGGGGAGGAGACACAAAGTTGGAAGAGTAATGATGGAGAACAGACTTATGATGCTCTTGCTTGGGTTCCATGGCATCCTGACCCCTTTGAAGTTAATGGGAGTTTTGCCATTGACTTAAATGGGGCCAGGATTTCACTCTATGGATATTCATTTTTGGAGCCTGCACCTGGCCTACCATGATGGATCCAATGGCCATACAAGCAAACATCTGTAAAGAGATCATGGGTAAGAGTCACTGAGCATTACAGTGCAGAGAACACTCAAACTTTTATGGGCTGTGCTGTAATGTTAGGGGTATTATTGGCAATTATAATCAATTATTTGTAATACAGTACAATAATCTATATGATCAGGGCCCCATTATGCTTTGTGTTGTACAAACACAGACAGACACAGTCCCTGCTCCAAAGAGCTCATTTGAAGCATGACCCAAGTGAATATGACAATTAAAAAGAGAGAAGGGGTTAAGAGAAGATGGTTACCTATGTAGCTATCATATAACTTAATGTCTCTTAATGGTTCCAAAACTAATGAAGATTTTAGTTTTTTTTTAATTAATTAACTAAAATTAGCTGCCTCTGATGTCCACACAACCTAGCCAGCATTGATTGGCTGATACATCATTTATTTACAGTATGAATCCAGTCCTTCAAACACTTGCTATTGGAGGGTAATGACTATTACTGAGATTAGTTGTATTAACTTCAGTGGGAATACTCATGACAATAAGTGTTAAAAATCCCAATCCTGCAAAGACATACATACTTAACTTCATACACTAGTTTACTCATGTTAAAGTTAAGTACACATACAGATTTTTGCAGGATTAACCCCTACTCCAGTTGTAAGTGTTTGTAGGATTGGTACCTGTGAATACTATTTATGAAAGAATCTTTAACTACAATAATGCTGACAAATTTACTACGTTTTTTCCTCATTTTCATTTTATTCCTTTATTGCCTCTGTAGTTTTCTGTTTTATTTAGAGTCCTTCTGCAATGTGTACCTAGTGTCATTAAAATTATATATGCATATAAAATGCCTATCCGCTCATTTTGAGAACCAGCGCAATTATTGCACCTCTCAAGACTGCAGCCAAGCTCATTTATATTGTTGATGCATTCTCCAGCCAAGTCTGCACTCTTCTGCCCACTGGGCTAAGGAGAGAAATTCTCTCTCTCTCTCCACAGTAGCTGAAGTGACAGAGTTGCCGCTCCCCACACCTACTTTAGTGCTTTCTCTTGCCAAGTCTGTATATTTCCTCCTACATTACACCTGCTTTTTAATCTTCTCACCACTGGCCTGGGAAACTAGTGCTTCTCTAGTCTGAGAATGACACAGGTGACAAATTAAATGACCTTCTCCTACTGCTCCCTGAACTTCATCAACGTTAAGGAACTCTAGTGGTCTGCTGGAATCAATTGCACAGTTCTGGACTGCAATGTAAAGGACACTATACAATTTTGTAACCGTTTTAAGGCAATATTACAACCCCATTATATTTCTTTTGCTGTCAATTACTTTCACATCACCACTTTGTTATAGTGTCTGGCCCTGGGACCCTATAATGTTTCTATAATTATTTGGTAAGCTTTTCTGAAAATAGTAAATCTTCTAAAAATTCTGCCATCTCACCTGGATTAGCCCAATGCCATCAATGAGCCTCCGCTTTAGTATCTTGTAGCCACTCTGATGGACTAAAATGATGTGGTTGCATTTTCCCTGCCAATATAATGTTTTCAGCACTAAGTAGAGGATCATTCTGAATGTTCAGTTTTAGTTTGCTTCCATCCTTATATGTTTTGGTGCACGACCATAGGTATAATTTTCCCTAGGGGTTAAAATAATTTCATTTTAAAATGTAGGCTTTTTTTCTACCATCCCATTTCTATTGCTGCAGGGAATGATTGCGGACTGATTCCATCATGACAATAGTATGTGACCAGTAAGGACAAATATTGAGTTTTAGGGAAGCTGGCTTGTGAGCAACAGTAGCATCTAGTGGCTGAGGGCTGCATAAGTGCATTGTTCATTAGTGATGCTCCACCAATTAGATATATTTCCATAGGGAGAGGCAAGGTTTGGACATAACACATATTTCTGCAGCAAGATACTAATTACAGTACAGCCCCTTTGCTTTCACAGTGTGCTCCGCAATGTGAAAGTAGGCAGAAAGCCTGTTCTCATCACTAGTAAACATGGAAACATCACATGTAAACAATGAATACAAAATTTAATTTACAATAGTGCTGCTCGTCCTGCGTTTCTCTCCCAAAGAGTAAATCAGATAAATATGGGGTAGATTCTTCCATCCCTTACATAAGTGCTATGCTCAGGTAGAACAATTGATTTCAACAGAATTATTGTTGATTTACACCAGTATGCCAAGACAGTCAGGTCCATGCTATATCAATATATAAATGCAAGAGCTTGAAAGATGCAGACAGCCTAAAAAAATCTCAGAGGTCTTGAAAAGTGTGAATATTCAGAGGTGCCTAATAAGAAATGATGATTTGTGAGCACTTGTCTCAGATGGCAGCAATGTTAGAAGCGGTGAAAAACTTATCTCTGGAAATACATGACATGAAATAATTACTACAGCTATATACTCTCTGGATAAATTTTGGCAAATCCAAGTGATAGAAAACTGTGCATACAAGGCAATACACTTGTGTATAACTGCTGTTTAAGTGGACTGCAGAGAATGCAGTTAATGTTGCCACCAGGGTCGGCTCCAGGCACCAGCTGAGCAAGCTGGTGCTTGGGGCGGCAGCTTGTTCGAGGTGGCATTCCACCCAATCCTAGGGCAGCACGGCCGCTTTTTTTGTTTGTTTGTTCCGCTCCAGCCGCCCTGTAGGGGGCGGCAGCACAGAGGACCGGAGCGCCCTACAGCAAGCCCAGCAGGGCAGTCTTCATCCTTCCCTCCCCGCTGACCGGAGTGGAGCCCTCCCGGCAGGCGGCAGTAGGCGGCGCGGCTGGAAGGGCCGTGTGGCAGCGCCTCCGCTGTAGCCTTTCTCTGTAGCCCTCTCTCTCTCCTGCCCGCTCCCTCCTCCTCCTCCCTGCTAGCCAGTCCCCCTGCAACCGCACTCCGGCCACGCTGCAGGTTTTTCTTTGTTTGTTTGCCCTGGTTGCCACCTACAAGTAACTTATATAAAATCCCATATTACTTCCACCACAAGATTCAATACACCATGTACTAAGAACTAAACCATTTACATCAGGGATTTTGGATGTGAAAGAAATAATGTGTTTGGGATCAAGTATAGGGAGAATGGGAAGAACACTCTTCCTTCTTCCAAAAACTATTTTGTAATATCTGCTCTGACATGAAAGGCTAAAAACATGCAATGATCCTAGGCATGATATAGAACTCCCTGCTTGAAGAGATTCAGAAAACTATGTATATATATCTCCTTACTATATGTTCCATTCTATGCAGCCGATGAAGTGGGCTGTAGCCCACGAAAGCTTATGCTCAAATAAATTTGTTAGTCTCTAAGGTGCCACAAGTACTCCTGTTCTTTTTGCGGATACAGACTAACACGGCTGCTACTCTGAAACCAGAAAACTACTAGGGGAACATACCTAACCAGTACTAAAGAAAGAAGAATGACTACATAGTCACACAGTCTATAATATAATCTCAATAATCAACAACTGAAACTTGAACAGAAACTGGCAGTAAACAAGGAGTATTTATTCCCTTTGCCTGATGAGTGAGAGATTCTCAACAGCTTCTTTTAAGTTAATCCAAGGTATTTATTTATTTTAGTTTATTCCTTGTCTGCTAACATGAGTACCATTTCTATGGCATCAATGGGAGTTTGGGTATGCAAGAAATGCAGAAGTGGACCCTGATAGGGAATGTTAAATACCCATAAGTGAGATTTGAACTCATAATAATTCTATTTATAATGGAGTAAAATAACATGAGTTTTCTCAAAACTTCCATGTCAAAATGGGGGCTTCAGGAAGGGCGGCCAGCACGTGCCTCGGGCCGTGCCACTTCTGCAGCCCCCATTGGCCTGGAGCAGCGATCCACGGCCAGTGGGAGCCACGATCAGCCAAACCTGCAGATGCGGCAGGTAAACAAACCAGCCCGGCCCACCAGGGACTTTCCTTGAACAAGCGGTGGACCGGCTTTGAGAACCACTGCTCTAGAGCATGGGAGAGCTAGAGCATTTCAATGAAAAGACCACCAGAATTTTCAAATTGGGGAAAACAATGTATTTTTTCCTAGCCTTGTTCTCAGCAACAGCTAAATTGTTTTGGCTCAAATTTCAAAAACATTGGCTGAGGCAGATACCTGCAAGTAGACTTTCTGCCCAAACTGTTAAAATTTTGCAAAGTAATAAAGCAATTAAAACAAGGTCTTATTATGGGAAGTGCAATCCAACCTTAGTAATAGGTGGCACTATCAGCCCTCCTATAATAATGAATGGTATAGAGAATATAAATTAGGTACACACATGTTTATATAACATAATAACAAAGTGAGGAGCAATGAAATTCAAAGGATAAAAAGGCAAACAGGTAAAAGGAAGCTTTTGTTTTAGGTTGTTTTTTTAAACACAACACACAATTAACTTGGGGAACTCATTGCCACAGGAATTCTTATAACTACTTCAGAAACATCTGGCCCTGGCTAGTATCAAAGTCTTGTTGCTAAATTAGATGGACCCCTGGTCTGAGCTGGTGTGGCAAAGTAGAACAGGTATCCTCCTCAAGTCCAGGGAAGAAACATAAACATAGTTGTCCTCTGCTGAGGTGAACATCCTTCTACAGTGGCAATCCTGTAACTGCATGCGGTAGCATAAGTGAAAATCCAGGAAAAATCTTCTAAACAGATTTATAATGTTAAAAAAAAAGTTGCTGAAAACTTTCATGTATTCATTCAGCAATGGAGCATTTAAAATCACAAGCAGTTTACTGGAAACCTTCTTAGTCTGTTCTTGAACCAGATTAAATACCAGAGGCAATTGGAGTATCCCCAAATGCATGACAGACCCAAAATAAAATATTCTGGCTTTGAAGGCCCAAACAGGCCCTGAGGCAAGCCCAAGTATAGCATCCAAGTAGCCTATAGGGAAACATTTTCCAGAACTGTAGGAGACACGAGGAGAGCAAAGTGACCTTTGGTTACACAGTGCTTTATGATTTAGTTTCATCCTGCTACTTGCCTCCCTTACTGAAATTAATCAGGTGGAAACTTGAAAACACACATTTAACAAGGCATATTTTGGAAACAGTAAGGCTGAAGTCTCCTATCCTCCTTGCAATATAAACTTCCTTGTACCAGGAAAATAAAGTCTGGGACAAAATATTTAAAGCTTTAGCTAGGCAAATCCTTGTGGGTTTGCTTGAGATCTGGGTCCTACAGGATTTGCTCCTAAGAACAGTGTGGTGAGCAGTGACTTGCTCCATATAGACATGCACACACTCCTTGAGCCAAGTACCTCTTCCCCAGGGTTCATAGGGGACACCAGGTAACAGCTATCCCACCCAGCTCTTTGTGGGAGCATCAAATAAGAACCACTGCTTTCTGAAGCTCAGGTGGTCTTTGGGTAAAGCAAGGTGCACCTGCAAACCAACTCCAACAGAGCAGCAGGAGAGCGCAAACACATTAAAAGACTGGTCAGCGGCACAGCAGGGGCCTGGGGCTAAGGCAGGTCTCCCTGCCTGCCCTAGCTCCAAGGACTCCCAGAAGCGGCCGCCAGGTCCTTGTGGCCCCTAGGCGGATGGGCGACCAGGGAGGCTTCGCACGTTCCCCCCTGCCCTGAATGCCAGCTCTGCCGCTCCCATTGGCCGGGAACCACAACCAATGGTAGCTGTGGGGCAGTGTCTGCAGGCGCAAGTGCAGCGCTCAGAGCCTCCCTGGCCACCCATGCACCTAGGTGCTTCAGAGACCTGGTGGCTACTTCCTGGGAGCTGTGGTAAGCGCTGCCAGTACCCCGCACTCTAATCACTTCCCGCACCTCAACCCCCTACCCCAGCCCCGAGTCCCCTCCCACACCTAAACTTCCTCCTGGATCCTGCACCCCACACCTCCCGCAACACCCCAACCCCTTGCCCCAGTCCACAGCCCCCTCCTACACCCCAAACCCCTCATTTATGTCCCTGCCTGGAGCTCGCACCCCCAACCCAGAGCCCACACCCCTCCCCTGCTCCAGCCTGAAGTCCTCTCCTGCACCCCAAACTCCTCATCCCCAGCCCCACCCAGAGCCCGCACCCTCAGTTGGAACCCTCACCCCCCTCCTACACTCCAACCCTCTGTCCCAGCCTGGTGAAAGTGAGTGAGGGTGAGGAGAGCGAGCGACAGAGGGAGGGGGAAGGGGCAGGGCAGGGGTGTTTGCTTTTGTGCAACTAGAAAATTGACAACCCTACCCACAGCAATTCCTGCCCTTTCAGTGACTGGCTCCAGACCCCTCCAAAATGGCTTCTCCCCTCGCCAATGCTCCCAGGGGCTTCCTATTGGTCAGGATAGCTATTCTTCCCAGGGTTTTACTTGTCAATCATTTGACTCTGCTCTCCTCCTTTCTCTCAGGCACTGCCCCTCCTCTGAGCAGGGGGCTGGTGGCCATCCAGGCATCCTCTATCCTCCCCATAGCCAATGGGGGCCCCTGTTGCTCCAAGTAGTGCTTGTCCTCTCATCCTCTAGGCTGTCTAGCAGACCGTGAATCTGCCCTTGGCCTCTCTTCCTCCCAGGGACAGTGCCTCCCCTGGGTTACAAGCACACAGAGCCAAGAATCTAGGGTTACCATTTTTTAAAATAACAAAAAGAGGACACTCCAAGGGGCCCCGCCCCAACTCCGCCTCCTTCCCCGCTCCGGCCCCACCCCAACTCCACCCCTTTCCCAAAGTCTCCGCCCCAACTCCACCCCCCCCCAAACGCTTCTCCCCCTCCCCTGCTTCCCGCGAATCAAATGTTCACGGGAAGCCTGAAACAGGGAGGCAGGCAGCAGGTAAGCTGGGGTGGGGGGACGTGAGGAGGCCCGGCCCAGTCAGGCCCCCTGGGCGAGCAGCTCGGGCCCGGCTTGGCTCGGGCCCTGGGGCACTAGCCCCAGTTCCAGCCGAGCACCTCAGACCCGGCCTGCCCCGGCCCTGGCGGTTCCAGCTTGGCTCGGGCCACGAGGCACCGGCCCCGACGGCTCCAGCCCGGTTCAGCTCGGCTTGGGCCCTGGGGCGCCAGCCCCAGATCCAGTGGAGCGCGCCAGCCCCGGCCCGCCCCGGCCCCGGCGGTTCCAGCTCGGCTTGGGCCCCGGGCACCAGCCCCAGCCGAGCGGCTCCGGCCCAGCTCAGCTCGGGCCCCGGGGCACCGGCCCTGGCTCCAGCCGAGCACGCTGGCCCCAGCCGTCCGGCTCCGGCCCACCCTGGCCCCGGTGGCTCCAGCTTGGCTCGGGCCCCGGCCAGGGGCACCGGCTCCAGCCAAGCGGCTCCGGCCCCGGGGCACCGGCTGAGCGGCTCCAGCCCCGGCCACTCCAGCTCAGATCAGGCCCCGGGGCACCAGCCCGTCCAGCACTGGCCCCGGCCGAGCAGTGACGGCCAGCGGCCGAGCACCGCCGGCCCCAGCAGCTCCGGCTCCTGCCCCAGTGCGGATCCAAGCCCCACGACTCCTCTCTATTTTCCTGGACATATCCGGCTTTTTGGAATTTCCCCCTGGACGGGGATTTGACGACCAAAAAGCCGGACATGTTACATGTATGGTAACCCTAAAGAATCAAGGTAAACTCCTTGGGGTTAACACTGGGATTAGAGACAGCTGTGAAGTTTAAATCCAGATCCCATGTTCACCAAAGTTATGATCTGTTTAGATCTATAGTTATGTTTGAGTTAGAACCTCACGTTTTCCAATGAAAGCCAAAGTTAAATATGCTGAGACATATTATTCCAAAGAGAAGGACAATTGAATTTCTACTTCCTGGCATTGGTTATTTGCAATGTAGTGTATGCATTGGCAGTGAGCATGAGGATATTTGATCAGTGTTTATGTTGTTAGTTCCATAGGCAGGAGTTGCTGAAAGGCCAAGATTTGACGAAGTGATTAAAGATTTTGAGTTTTATTTTTTTGTTGCAATTCCCGTCCCCAGCTGGAATTTTCTAAGTACTATCAATTTAGGGGAAAACAATATGGCTTGAAAACAGAGGGGGGTGGAGGTGGGAAAATTGCTGGCTGGACTCAATCTTGAAAACTGAAGACCCTGTGCTCCTTTCTTTGTCTGTGAATGGAGGAGGGTCCTTCCCCTGTGTAAGGAGATGTTGTTCTGCTCTTCATCTACAACCCCACAGAAGACCTGGGGGAACTCCCTGGGCTTCATGCTCTGCAGACCAAGGCAACAGAGCATGGGACAAGAAAGCCAGCTAGGATCCTCCAGTCTCTACATCCCTTTAGACTGGATTCAAGGAGTAGCCAATGTCATGGCAGTGCTGAAACTATGGCTGCTGGAGAGCATGTTGCCTGTTGGTTGGGGCACCAGAGAAGGAAGAGTCTCATAGAACTTGGCTCATTCACAGATTATGGGTACCCTTGGCCTCTGTGGGAGAGACCAAGGGTACCCCACCCTATCAGGAGAATTGCCAGGACTTTCTGTTTCCTGTCCCTGTACAGGGGGAGAATAAGGTCCCAGATTTGGGACCTGATTTTAACCTCAAACCAGAGCAACTTCTTTGATTTTAATGGAGTAACTCCTCATACACCAGAACAGAATCAGGTCCACTGAAACCAAAGGCAAGATTAATTAAAATCAGTGTTGGATTGACTTAAATATTGACTTTTCTTCTTAGGTGTTCTGAATCATTTGATTCCCTAAAAAAGGGACTCAGACAGTCATTTTCATTTTCCAATATGTCAATGATTTCTAGAGAGATATCTAATATCTAAACTCATTTAGATGAGCCCTTGTTTGTACCGGGCTTGGAGTGATTCACAAAAGGCACTCAAGCTGGTTTTATGCCTGAATTTAGGAGATTATTTTCACTGCTGCAAATGTAATGGAGAAGATATAAAAACAAGAGGACAACTGGCTCCTGATAAGGCAGACACAAGCCCAAGACTTTGCAGTTCAAAGACAGTTTTGTGTGTAATTTTAAATACTGCATTAACTTCTGCAGGTCTGTGAAAAGAAAGTGCCTACAGGATCCACTTTTCTACTACTAACTAGGGTTTGTTTGTTTTTTCCAACTGCGCAATTGGCATGAATGGCTACTTATTCCAATAGAAAGAAATCACTTGATAATAATGAGTTCATGGCTATTCCTTTTTTCTGACTACTGTCCCTGCCACCAGGTAGGGGATCTTGGGGGACAACTACTGCACTGGTGGGGTGCAAAATAAACTTTATTAAGAAAATGCAAAAACAGGGAAAATTCAATAGTGAGGGGTCTGAGGTTTGTTAAGGTAGACAATTGGGGAGGGGTTTCTTTTAGTAAATAGGATAGGGGGTTTCAATAGTGGGGTACAATACAGTTGGTAACCAATTAACACTGAAGTATAAATGTAACAGGTAGCTAACAATTTCTATGTAAAGAGTGTGTCACAGCAGCATATAACCAACTAACAGTATGGGTAAAATGTGTTAAATAACCAACAACTTTAGGTAAAAAATGTGTCACAGTGGTGTAAATGTAAAATGTGAGGTGTGTTAGAGAGAAAAGGGGTAACCAATGGGGTTTTATGCTAGACTTCAGTAATACAATTGAGGTTTGGCAGCAGTGGGAACGGGGTGAACACGTGGGGGAAGGGATTAAAAGAGAGAGAGAGAGAGAGAGAGAGAGAGAGAAAGAAAGAAAGAAAGAGGTAGAAGGATGGGGGAAGAGGAGCCCGTGGTGGAGCAGAGGCCAAAGGCAGAGGGAGATTTAAACTCAGGGAGACAGAGAGAGCAGACAGGCTGCAAGTTTAAACAGCAGAGAGAGAGAGAAAGCAGACAGGCTGCAAGTTTAAACAGCAGAGAGACAATTATACAGAACACAGTAAAATCTTATCTATGATTTAACTTAACCAAGACTACACAAATTAGCAAGTAACAAAACACAATGCAACAATTCTTTAAGCCTAACTTATAGAGTACAATGCAAGCAATTTCCTAAACCTAACTTAACCACAGCTATGCAAAATGAAATTACAACTTATCTAGACTAAAAGCTAAATCTAACCTAATGGGTGCACCTTATACTAGGGGTAGTTCCAGAGGGCAGACTGGTGTGTGCCCAGGATACAGCTCCAAGCGGGGGGAGGGAGATTCACTAGTGGTGGCTGCAGCAGTGGGGTGGCTGCAAGCTGGCAGCCCAGGATACAGTCCAGGAAGAGACAGGCTTATTTCTAGCAGCAAAGGCACTGCGGAGCAAGAAACAGATCATAGAATCATAGAATATCAGAGTTGGAAGGGACCTCAAGAGGTCATCTAGTCCAACCCCCTGCTCAAAGCAGGACCAATTCCCAGCTAAATCATCCCAGCCAGGGCTTTGTCAAGCCGGGCCTTAAAAACCTCCAAGGAAGGAGACTCCACCACCTCCCTAGGTAACGCATTCCAGTGTTTCACCACCCTCCTAGTGAAATAGTTTTTCCTGATATCCAACCTGGACCTCCCCCACTGCAACTTGAGACCATTGCTCCTTGTTCTGTCATCTGCCACCACTGAGAACAGCCGAGCTCCATCCTCTTTGGAACCCCCCTTCAGGTAGTTGAAGGCTGCTATCAAATCCCCCCTCATTCTTCTCTTCTGGAGACTAAACAATCCCAGTTCTCTCAGCCTCTCCTCATAAGTCATGTGCTCCAGACCCCTAATCATTTTTGTTGCCCTCCGCTGGACTCTTTCCAATTTTTCCACATCCTTCTTGTAGTGTGGGGACCAAAACTGGACACAGTATTCCAGATGAGGCCTCACCAATGTCGAATAAAGGGGAACGATCACGTTCCTCGATCTGCTGGCAATGCCCCTACTTATACAGCCCAAAATGCCGTTAGCCTTCTTGGCAACAAGAGCACACTGTTGACTCATATCCAGCTTCATATCCACTGTGACCCCTAGGTCCTTTTCAGCAGAACTGCTACCTAGCCATTCGGTCCCTAGTCTGTAGCAGTGCATGGGATTCTTCCGTCCTAAGTGCAGGACTCTGCACTTGTCCTTGTTGAACCTCATCAGGTTTGTTTCTGCCCAATCCTCTAATTTGTCTAGGTCCCTCTGTATCCGATCCCTACCCTCTAGTGTATCTACCACGCCTCCTAGTTTAGTGTCATCTGCAAACTTGCTGAGAGTGCAGTCCACACCATCCTCCAGATCATTAATAAAGATATTAAACAAAACCGGCCCCAGGACCGACCCTTGGGGCACTCCACTTGAAACCGGCTGCCAACTAGACATGGAGCCATTGATCACTACCCGTTGAGCCCGATGATCTAGCCAGCTTTCTATCCACCTTACAGTCCATTCATCCAGCCCATACTTCTTTAACTTGGTGGCAAGAATACTGTGGGAGACAGTATCAAAAGCTTTGCTAAAGTCAAGAAATAACACATCCACTGCTTTCCCCTCATCCACAGAGCCAGTTATCTCATCATAGAAGGCAATTAGGTTAGTCAGGCACGACTTCCCCTTCGTGAATCCATGCTGACTGTTCCTGATCACTTTCCTCTCCTCTAAATGTTTCATAATTGATTCCTTGAGGACCTGCTCCATGATTTTTCCAGGGACTGAGGTGAGGCTGACTGGCCTGTAGTTCCCCGGATCCTCCTTCTTCCCTTTTTTAAAGATGGGCACTACATTAGCCTTTTTCCAGTCATCTGGGACCTCCCCCGATCGCCATGAGTTTTCAAAAATAATGGCTAATGGCTCTGCAATCTCACCCGCCAACTCCTTTAGCACCCTCGGATGCAGCGCATCCGGCCCCATGGACTTGTGCACGTCCAGTTTTTCTAAATAGTCCCGAACCACCGATCACAGATACGGACCAACGAGTTAGCTTGGGTCTGTCTGCTGGGGGAAAGAAAGCTATCAGGTAAAACAAGGGGAGTGTGCAAGAGGTTTTTCCTTACCAATCCCCAAAGCAGCAGCAGGAACAGCAGTTTCAACATCAGAGGACACAGACAGGACTTGATTCGCTTACAATAATTAGGAGATCTCCAGGCACAAATTCGTTGTTCATGGGAGGGGAGTTTAAAAATGGGGGTACGCTCAAAAACAAACGAGAGCGGGGAGAGGGCCCCCCAAAGAGCCCTAGTTGATCAGACCAGGTGGCAAAGCAAGGACCTTCTCCGGGGGGCTGATCAGAAAATGTCTGTTTTTATAGGCAAACTCAGGCAGTTTCCCACCAGTAACTTTGATTGGTTCCCCTTAATCCAGGGGAGGAGAGAAGGCAGGGAAACTGCAGGTAAGCATAGGCATGCCTGGGCATGTTCTGAGCCACAGGTATGACTCATATGCTTAGCTATGTGGCCATTTTAGGTCTTGCATACCTGGGCTGAGCACCCTACACCGAGCTGGGACCGAACAAAGAAGCTAGACAAAGGAGCGAAAAAGCCCCCACCTCCCTGAGCAGAGCAATGGCTCCAGTCAGTCTGCACAAGCCATTTCCATGAGCAGGGCCAGGCTATGACTTTGGTCAGTTCCATGGCCGGGGGGCGGCCACTCAGCACAAACAGAAAGGAAGGGGGAAAAGGAATCCAACAGGGGGACAGCTGTAACAGACAACTACAAAGGACATTCCAAGGAGAGTGGTTTGATGAAATGTTTAGTGATTTCTTAGCACCTCCTAAATATAGTTTGTTTGTGATATTTTGTGTACTGGGCTGTTTGCATCAAAAACCTGTAGCATGAATTTTCATGTGCTTTCATTGCAAGTTTCTCCCTTGCTTTTCAAACTTCACCTTTTTTTCCCTTGAAAATGGGCTCTTCTTCATCGAAAGAAACTATTTTTGAGTGGAAAATGTGCACAATTTTTTTTTTTTAAGTAATTTTGATTTTGGAATGAAACGGGAAAAACTCATACTTTAAGTGCAAGGAAGGGGAAGAAGATCAAAGTTCAAAGAGCATCTAAGGGAGGAAAACAGAAGGCCATGAGTCTTTTAAACTAGAAAACAGCTAAGATAAGTAGTGCTCAGGGCCTATGGTAGAATGCATGTAAATGGAGAACAGGAGGCAGGGGCATTCTGTCATAGCTCTCTGGCTTCCCTAGCACCTCAACAGTTGAGAGACGGAAGCCACTGAGAAGTTCTCAGTCAGGTCTCTAGATGTTAGGATAGGGGTTCTCAAATTTTTTTTGCTGGGATCCCCTTTGAAAATATTTCAGACTGTGATGACCCCCCTTCCCCCATACCATGCCACCCTTACTTCTACTCCGCTGCTGGTGGCGGGTGCTGCCTTCAGAGCTGGGCACCCAGACAGCGGCCACTACTCTTGCAACCCCACCCCCCACAATAGTATCATGACCCCTTTTGGGTCAGGACCCTCAGTTTGAGAACTGCTGTGCTAGGAGAATGGGGTTCATATGCCTGTCTATAATTCAAAACATTACAACTTACTGCTTGAGGTAGGAAAGTAAGATCTAGAAATGTTGACTAGCCCTCATGACTCCAGAATTCAAGAACAATAATATCAGTCAAAAATATTGAGATTCATATTTATGACAATATCTTTGATTCATCAAGGTGGTGAAGCATGTGCCTAATTTTAAGTACAAGTAGTCCGATCAACTTAAGAACATAAGAACAGTTATAGTGGGTCAAACCAATGGTCCATCTAGCCCACTATCCCGTCTTCCAACAGTGGCTAATACCAGATGCTTCAAAAAGAATGAACAGAACTGGGCAATTATCAAGTCATCCACTCCCAGCTTCTGGCAGCTTCAATGGGAGTACTCACATTCTCAAAGTTACACATGTGCCAAATACCTTGCTGACCTTAGGGTGACGAGATGACAGGAATAAAATATCGGGACACAAGGGGGGGGGGTCACCGGCGGAGCAAAAAAAACAAAAATCGAGTGCTGCCGGTGTAACGACACAAACAGCTCCCGCTCCCAATTCCCTATTGTAGCCCAGTGCTGCTGGCAGTGGGGGGCAGGGGGAAGCCGAGAACAGCCGAGTGCTGCGGGCAGTCACAGGAGATTATGCACCCTCCCTTAGCTACTATGTATACCTTCAGCCTCTGGTTTTCAGGAGGGCAGGGGGGAAACCAACCGAGAACAGCTGAGTGCTGCAGGGGGAAAAAAAAAAAAAAGCCGAGAATAGCCAAGTGCTGCCAGTGGAGAAAAAAAAAAAAAAGGGGAGTGCAGCGTCCCGACCGAAGATCGATCGGGACACGGGACAAACACTTAAATATCGGGACGGTCCCAATTTTATCGGGACGTCTGGTCACCCTAGCTGACCTGGACCCTAAGGTTTTACCCAGGATGAAAAATAACCCTAAAAGTAAATAAATACTAGGTTATCAAAAAGGTAAAAGCTATGGACTTTTGTCTTTCTATAACAGATGCCAAAATATTTTCAGACTTCGACATTTAACTGAGTAACCAGTTGGAGAGGCTGTTAACTGGTTGAAAGGAATGAATCTTCTACTTACAATTGCAGCAATACACAAGTATTCTTTCCATAGTAAAGATGCTCAGGTTAAAAAATAGTTACCAACATTTTATTATGGGAACCCTCATTAATTATGTGCCTGCTAATTTGTCACAGGGAAATACTCTGTGCAAAGTGGACGTACTCTGACCATTGAACAACATAACATTGTTTCTTTTGCATAACAACTGTTGGAAGTAATAAAACAATCATCTGTGAGTAAGAGGGACTATATTTAGCCTTATTCTGGAATCTGATTCTAAGGACAAATTACTCAGCATGGGACAATGATCTTCTGTCCCACACATCCCTACTTCATTAAAAACCTTCTTCAAAAAGATCCTGGGAAAAAGGAGTGGGAGGAGGAGGAGAGAGAGAGACTCTGATTAGGGGGGAAAGATTATCACAGAATACGCGCAAAGTCGCTTAACATGCAGTTTAACTGTACACTTCCAATAGGTTTTCCACAGCTTAGTAATAAATATTTCAGCAAGCTGAAATAAATAGGTTATAGGAAATATCCAAGACATTAACACCTAGCAGGAGCAACTTTTCACCCCACATCTAATCAATATAGCTAACCATCTTGTTTAATATCATGTAGTGCAACACTTTGTAGCAAAATTCACAGATTAAGTATTTCATGTAGGAGAATCGTAACATTTAGAGCTAATTATTAAGCATGTGCAGTCTAATAGGAGCAAACAGAAGTTTTATTCCTGTGACTCATTCTCTGCTGGAGCAGAGATGGAAAAACAGTTAAAAATACTGATTAATGCATATCTCGTGATATCTCAACAAATAAGCCAGATTCCAGCTTCCGCTAAATATAGCTGATTGAGTCCAAGATACAAAATTAAAAATATAATAAAATTTAATGATTTGCTCTATAAGGACAATGGTCTCTATTCAGGTGAAATGTTACAATGGAACAGGCTTCCTCACCATCTTCTTACCTGTTCAATGTAGTTTGGTCCCTACACTGAGACATTTTACTAATCTGCTTCACAGAAGTCTTTTAGAAATAGACCCAGGAGCTGAAGACTAAGGCTTTGTCTACACCAGCACTTTTGTCAGTAAAACTTTTGTCAGTCCGGGGTGTGAAAAATAACACACACCCCTGACTGGAATAAGTTTCAACAACAAAAGTGCTAGTGTGGACAGCACTAAGTTGGCGGGAGATGCTCTCCCACTGACATAGCTACCAGTGCTCATTGGGGGTGTTTTAATTCTGCCTACAGGAGAGTTCTCTCCTGCCAGCATAGAGCAGCTACATGGGAGACCTTACAGCAGCTCAGCTGTAGCGGTACAGCTGGGGCACTGTAAGGGCTGCAGTGTAGACGTGCCCTTAGTTATACTACTCCTTCCCCATACCTACCCTCTAAGAAATACAAATGTTAATTCTCCAGAGCCAAAAATCTCACATTAGCAGGAAATACAAACTTAAAAAAAATAATTTGGAAGTTAATGCAGCTCTGATTGGACTGTCAGTCTTCACCATAAGTACAGAAGCTCAGGTTGAATGGCTGTTATAATATTTCTGGCTGTGAAATGCTGCTTGCAACAAATACATTTGACAACCAAACATGTTCTCGCAGCTACATACATTCATGTCCATCTGTTAGGATGGCATTGTGCCCCTTGACAAAGTAGCATGCCAGTTGTACAAGGGCAGAGGAGCCAGGCAGAGAGGGGCTTAGGCAGGAGTCTATATAACATCACACCGACCAGCTCATCTGCAAGAATTCATTCCTCTGTGACAGCAGTATCACACTGGTGCTACAAGCCTCTTTGATCCTGGTTGTGAACATGTATAGGACAAACGGAATAAATAAAAGATGACTTGGTCATTTGGGGGTACTCACAGCTGCCAAAAAACCTCAAGATAGATTACAGCTGATGGCTGAGAAACTCATAAAGGAGGCCTATCAATTCACTGACATGTACAGGCAGCAGGTGCTGCTGTGTGTTAAAGCAATTCCATGGAAAGTATTAGCAGCTAAAGAGTCACAGCCACCAGGGAGTCAAAGAGAGAGAGCCCAAGTGCAAGTTCTGGTCTTATATTGAGAAGCTGGCACAGGAAGAATAATAATTAGAAGTTGTCAACACAGTCCAGATCCCAGACTTGTTACAAGTCTGACATTGCAACACCCATTTCAGTGTTTAAGTAACATAAAACGTAGATAGGACAATAAAAAGTTTCTCTAGCTTGTGACTCACATGGCCCTCATCACCATAATATGAGTACTTTGGTCACAAGAAAGGATGCTGCAGTCCTTATTTCAGGACTTACTTACTTAATAGAATAGATATCCAAAGATGGATTTTATTGTCTGCAAAAAAAATGAGGAAAAATGGTCTAGCAAGGGCACCCACTCTTAGGCTTCCTGCTTCCCAGCAGTCACCTATCAGGTGGAGACACACATCTCTTTCCCTGCTGACTAAGGTATTTTCAGGCTGCCTACACTGTGAATTCCCCAACCAAGTCAGAGTGCCTTAACAAGCCTGTTTTACTTTTCATCTCAGAGATGGTAAACAGTGTAATGCCCACAGTTACGTTACCACACAGCTCTTTCTAAGCAAGCCTGTT
The DNA here is from genome assembly GCF_027887155.1 of Malaclemys terrapin pileata. Taxonomy (NCBI): domain Eukaryota; kingdom Metazoa; phylum Chordata; order Testudines; family Emydidae; genus Malaclemys; species Malaclemys terrapin. The sequence continues at coordinate 45,466,061 of NC_071505.1, forward strand.
TATTCATATGATAAAAACACTACAGAAAAAAAAACACTGAAATAATAACAACTAGAACCTATACATGTGTCAAGGCTGTATCCCCACTTTGAACTTTAGGGTACAAATGTAGGGGCCTGCATGAAAACTTCTAAGCTTAACTACCAGCTTAGCTCTGGTTCCGCTGCCACCATTTCAATGGATTCCCTCCCTGGGAAGCCTTGAAAAACCTTCACCAATTCCCTGGTGAATACAGATCCAAACCCCTTGGATCTTAAAACAAGGAGAAATTAACCATCCCCCCTCCTTCCTCCCACCAACTCCTGGTGAATCAAGATCCAAACTCCTTGGATCTTAAAACAAGGAAAAATCAATCAGGTTCTTAAAAAGAAGGCTTTTAATTAAAGAAAAAAAGTAAAAATCATCTCTGTAAAATCAGTATGGAAATTAACCTTACAGGGTAATCAAACTTAAAGAGCTCAGAGGACTCCCCTCTAGTCTCAGGTTCAAAGTACAGCAAACAAAGATAAACACTCTAGTAAAAGGTACATTTACAAGTTGAGAAAACAAAGGAAAACTAAGACGCCTTGCCTGGCTATTTACTTACAAGTTTGAAATAGGAGAGACTTGTTTAGAAAGATGTGGAGAACCTGGATTGATGTCTGGTCCCTCTCAGTCCCGAGAGCGAACACACTCCCAAACAAAGAACACAAACAAAAGCCTTCCCCCCCAAAGATTTGAAAGTATCTTGTCCCCTTATTGGTCCTTTAGGTCAGATGCCAGCCAGGTAACCTGAGCTTCTTAACCCTTTACAGGGAAAAGGATTTTGGAGTCTCTGGCCAGGAGGGATTTTATAGTACTGTACACAGGACAGCTGTTACCCTTCCCTTTATAGTTATGACAACATGTAATCCCCTTTTCTCTCTTTTTTCCCCTTATTTTTTGGTATTCAGCCAAAAACTTCACTGGTGAAATTATAGCTGCTGTTTCTACTTGTTCTGAGTCGATATGGAAACATTCGAAACAAATTACCTAGGGAGGCTGTTGAATCTCCATCATTGGAGGTTTTTAAGAACAGATTAGACAAACATCTGTCAGGAATGGTCTAGTTATTACATAATCCTGCCATGAGTGCAGGGGGCTTGACTAGATGACCTCTTGAGGTGCCTTCCAGTCCTATGATTCCAAGACAAGGTGGCAGTATATAGGCTTGAATGACTGCAAAGAAGTAGTTGCTTTTTCAGCACACTAAAGGAAGTAAGGGAAGCTGTTAAACATGCTCAGTAGCTGTTCTGAAGCTGGAGTTGAAGGCTTCATTAAGGGCAGGCATTCCTGCATGTACACACATACCCCCTTCCTTAGGAGCTGGAAGCTGCTGACTGATGAGTAATACAAAACTGGCAACCATTCTGAGCACCAGTCAGATCCTGACCAGCCCAGCAAGGAGAAGATAGAGCTGCCAGGAGTATCCCAAACTGAATCAATGCATTGGATCTCAATGCAGTTTCCTATAATTGTATAGGTTAGTTGGACTTTATTGGTCTGCAGCAGTTATATGTTAAGGTATCTGTCAAGTCCTCCTTCTCAAGAAGAAAAATTATTTTATTTAAATTTTATTTTATATAGCAATAGATAGATAGATATAGAGAATACATGCAGATACACATACACGGTGTGTTATAGTTAAGGGGACAGTGACGTTTGCCACTTGCCTAAAAGTCTGCTTTCTTACCCTGTTCGTCTAAAAAAAGCTTAGGATTTAGTAAGTAGGACACTTGTATTTGTGCAAATTTGTTCATGGAGAACATAGAGCTGCCAGGGGTAACTCAGACTGAACCTGTGGGTTGGATCTCAGTACAGTTTCCTGTCATTTTACAGAAGTCAGTGGGGTTGAGACTTGGAAAACACCATAAGGAGGAATCACAGACTGGAAGCCAAATGTGAGCTGTATTACATCATTGAACCAGAGTGTGGGAGCCTAGCAGCTAAAGTAATTGTCAGATTTTCATATTTAAAGCTGTGTTTGTGCTCAATATTGTGGATGCAGAAACACCTGGTTATGTGATACAACTAAATGTTTTATCTAATTGCCAGTATAAAACCCTGGGTAAGCCTGCGTGAAAGCAGAAGATCTCCAATTGTCAGAAGTCCCAATTCGTGTACTTATTTTGTGAGGTTTAAATATCTATAGATAGATAGATAGATAGATATTTAAGGCTTAGGCCCTGTGGGGTTTTTGTTTTGTTTTGTTTTATTGTAAATGAGAAACAACAAATCTCTAATTGGTGTTGTTAGTCTAGCTGGGGTTCATTGTAAATACTGTGCTGTAATCTTTGGAGTGTTAGTCAGTAAAAAGATATTTGAAATTGCTAAGTGTGTGTAAGTGAGAGTGAGTGAGAGAGACTGTCTTATGGATTCCAGAAGAAAAAACAAGAAAGTAACTCCTATTATAATTTTCTGCTTTTAGTATTTAGAGGATTCCTATAGAAAATAACAGCTGTAGTCTCTTGCAAGAATATGAATTAATGGTCTCTGCAAATATTTTGTCAGAGGAATTCTATAGCACAGAGTTGCTAAGTAACTTGACTTACTTTCCTTGGTGTAGGTTACACATGCATGCTAATAAGCTTACCAGAGATCATTGAAACTCCAGGCTCTGACTAGTGAGCAGTTCTTCAAATCACAGTGAGAGTTTTCTCTATGCTTACCAGTTCACAACCACTTTGGCTCAGACTGGGCCAAGTCCTTCTTACCATTCCAAGGAAGGATTGGGGGGCCCTTTGGATAGAAGTTTGGATCAGATCAAAGGCAGAGTCAATTTTAACTCAAGCTATTTAACCAAAAGCCCTTTCTTTGTCTCTTGGTCCCTGGAGAATTCAGTTTGGACCAATATATCTGAGCCTCTCTCCAGGTAGTGGTAGCTCTCTGGAGGAGTTACAACCTGAGTGCATATGCCTATCACCTCCTACTGTTCTTAGTTTCTTGAGGGCTATGGTCCTGTTCTCCCATGAAATTACGTACAATCCTTGGCCCACAATGATACATAAACTTAATTCAATAATGTTTGTCCAGGATATTGCCCTATCTGTCACAGGGATTGCTAAAGAGAACCTCTCCTCTGGAATCTCTCTGCTCTGATATCACGTACTCTCTTCATGTCCACATCTCCCACTCACAATTGTGTAATTATTTCAGCATTTAGGACCTGATTCAATGGCCACTGAAGCCAATGGAAAGACACCTATTAACTTCAGTGAGTCTTATACCATGTTCATCACCATGATACATGGGTACCTGATAGATGCAAGCTGCACCTTTTGGTCTAATTTATGTGCATATACACAGAAAGTTTGTTTTTAATCTAAGTACCCTTGCTCGAAGGTTGCAACATAACACTGCATCACAGAGGAATAAGAGTTTGGTAGATATAGGAAGAGCAAAATACTGGAGTGGAGAACTACTAGATACATCTTGTAGGAGAAATTTTCCCATTAATTTTACTCCATTACTGGACACTGAATTGCTTTGTGGTTTTTATTTCTGGTTGCATGATTCTGCTCTTTTCCCTCTGATGTACATGGTGCTGTTACTTGGAACTTTTGCAAGATTCCATTCTGCAGAAACATAATTTGGAGTCAAGCTGGGAAATATTATTTAAATCCAAAAATATTAAAGTATGCCAACCTGCTTTGATTATGGGCTTATCTGACAAAATATGTCAATTACATTCCTACTGAAGTGACAGAATAGGGAAAAGTTAGCCCTTATTAAATTCAGTGGAAGAAATCCAAAAGGACAAAGTGTTCATGAAGCATAGAAAAGAGAGTTCAATTTTTAATACAGTTGGCTGTATCAGCTTCCAAGCTGAGCTTTCTAATCATGCACTGACTTAGTACCCTATTAGTAGTATTCCTGCATTTCAAACTCATACTCAACCTGATACCTTGCTGTTAATCTATGTAATGTGCCATCTCCACACAACTCAGACCCTGCACTACTGTTCAGTTGTGTGGCGAACTGGTCAAGTAATAAATATCATTTCAGACACAGTAACAATGTATTTGTATATAGTGGCCTTCATACATGGGATCACAAAATGCTTTTACAGACACAGTCAATCCTGTGCTAAAGAGATAAGAAAGCTTTTAAGGAGTGATTTAAAGAAGGGAAGTGACTCTTGGAGCAGGAGGGGGAAGTTCCCTATAGGACTTATGAAGTGCACGAGTGATTATTAATCCTGGGGAGTAAATGGGAGGGGAACCAAGAGTTAAGAAGGGACACATAGTCTGGAAAAGCACATTGGGGTAGGTTGTTATGAAGTTAGGGCTGCAGAGTAGAATGAGCCCAGACAATATTTTAACACATAAAGGGGAATTTGGAGTTGAATTCAGTTTGCACCTGTAATTCGAATTGTTGTGCTTTAGTATGATGTTATCTACAGAATGATTTACACCTGATTGTGTATCTCTTGTAGGTAAGTTGTCCAGGTTAATGGCACTCTAAGGCCAGACTGAGTGTCCCTGCCCAGAGGGAGAGAACTAGAAGCTCCCCTTTGCATGGCTGCCCAGAGGTTTCTCACAGTTTCAGTCCCTGAATTCTTGGATGTTGAGAGATTGCTTGCGCCTATTCCTCCTGGCTGCCAAAGAGTGGGTGAAGAGGAAAGTGAGAGCAGAGGACTGGGTCAGGGAAGTGCCCATCTTCCATGCTGGTCTGCAGAGTGGGGTTAACACTCTGTGGCGGACAGTCTTCTCCAACTGTGCAGCCCATGCTAAAGGAACAGCACCAGAAAGATAGTGTCTTCCTGGGAGGTGCTGCTCCCCTCCACTAGCTACTCAGAGCTGTGGTTCCAAAGTCATAATCTAGTCCTATGTATTTTTAATAGGATAAGAGGTTTGTGCACTTTCCTAGTTCCTGTACCTTGTATGTCCACAAATGAGGATACATCAACACATCGAATTTTTAAAAAGGATGGTCTTGTGGTAAAGGCATTGAATTGGGACTCAGGAGTCCTTGGGTCAATTTCTGGCCCTGCCATAAGTTTCCTGTGTGATTTTAGACAAGTCACTCAGATCCAGATTGTTGAAGGCATTTAGGTGCCTAAAGATACAAGTGGGTGTCTAATGGGATTTTCAAAAGCACCAAGGTGCCTAACTTCAAATGATTTCAATGTGAGTTAGGCACCTAAGCCCTCTTGAAAATCCCACTCGACACCCAAATGCCTTCAATAATCCAGCCTTTGGTCTCGGAGCCTCAGTTCTTCACCTGTATAATGGGCATAACACTACCTTCCTCTCATCCTTTATCTATTGGATAATTAGAGCGCAAAATCTTTTGGGAGCAGGGTCTGTCTCTTACTGTGTTTCTGCACTGCCTACCATAATGAAGCCCCATTCTCTGTTACGATATCTATGTGCTACTGTAATAGAAATACTGACAGCACCAACAGTCATTCAGGTTTGGTGCCGTGACCCCATGTGCCAGGTCGCAATGTCTGGAGTGGGGAACCAGGCCCAGACTTGTGGGACAGGACTCACTACAATAGGGTGACTATGGGGCAGGCTCACTCTCCAGCCTCCCCAGGGCCTCACCTCGGAGTTTTTTGCACCCCTGATTTTTGGAAGGGTGGGAGGCCTCAGTTTCAGATTTTACCCAGGGACCCCAAAAATCTCTGTGCGACCCTCGAAAAGAGCACATACTCCCACCAGGTACACAGCCTAAGTGTTAAAATATAACATTTTTGTTGTTTTGGTTTTTTGTATAGGCAAATAGTACAATTCCAAAAATTAATGCAGGTAGGACCACGCAGAGATTTTCAGCATTCAGCATTTTTCTTAACCAAATGACTCTTTAGTGAATAATCTTTACCTTGTCCAGGGATATTAAGCACACTGTGGGACTGGATAAATATGACAGTGATTCTCTGTATAATTGTTTCATTGTTCCTAACATAGTTTAAGAACATATACATTGGACCTAATTCTACTCATTTACAGTGATATAAATAAACATTTATTTTTATGGTATAGTAATATGTTAGAAGCAGTCTACATCTATTCCTCTACTTTATAATCTAATCATGAAATTTGGACATTTACTTAAAGTTAATTGGACCACATTTAATTTAATAGACATAGTGAAAAAGACCAGCTTCCACCCAGTGCCAACATTTTTCCATCGAACATGGACAGAAATCATGTATCAAGAAGTAAAATTGTGTGATGTTATTTGAGATGATCTTTTTAAATTATGAAAAGAATTTGAACAACCCGTCTTTTGAGCTACACTGAAACTACAGATATGAACACAGGAAATAAACATACTTAATGGGAATGTTACCTATGATATTTTCTCCCACTACCTTTAAATGCTTAAATAAAAGCATTTTGAGTTTTGTTTGGGAGGGATGCAGGGAAGCAAAGACAGGTAAGCTTCTACCACCGCAAACTAATGAGAGCCTGGAAGAAAGAGGGAATGGGTTTCCAAGATTTGGACCTATATTGCAAAAAGAACAGGAGTACTTGTGGCACCTTAGAGACTAACAAATTTATTAGAGCATAAGCTTTCTTGGGCTACAGCCCACTTTTTCGGATGGGACCTATATTGCTTAGCCTTTCACATTTGCCTAACTGTAAAATGGTTCTCTCAGCATAGAAAAATGACTTAACTCCATTTGGTGCATTGCAGACTAATATTACCATACCTTGCACAGTTACCAGTACCCTTGAGAAAATCTTGTTTTCAGTACATCCTGGGGTATATTACACCAACTTAAGGCACTCACCAATTCAAATGTATCAGATTCCGTATTCAGAACCATTAATGGACAATTTAAAGTTTAAGTTTTACTTTACAGACAGATATTAAAAACATGTGGCTACAAGAATGAATATATTAGGTAATATTATTATTTTCTCATATTTATTGCAGTACTGTGTTAAGGGCCAACAAAGGCTAGGACCTTGCACCCCAAGGAGCAAACAATCGAAATAGACAAGATAGACAAAGGATAGGGGAACAGTGTATAGTGAATGACGCCATGGCTGGAAGTGTCATGTTTGTGACACAGGGTTTTTTTTATTTTGTTTTATTTAAATCATTTTGGAGGAGTCAGGTTAGGAGGACATGAGCTAGGTGGAAAGAGAGAAAGGCAGGAGGGAAGAGTAGACTGAAGGAGAAGGCAGGAGGGCTTGGAGACTGGGGTTGAGAGGGCAGAAGAGGTTGATCAAACAGCCAGTCAGCACATGGGAGAGAATACTCAGTGAAAACTGCAAAAAATCAGTCTGTATCCTTCAATCCCTGTTCAAAAATACTTTCTGCACCTGCTCTGCCAGCTTCAGTCCGTCTGGCTCCTCCTTTATAAAAGACTGGGGGGCAGGGAGGGACACCACATGGATACCAGCTGGGAGTAGGGTGGGGTTCCTAGCCTGCACAGTTCTGTGTTCAAGGGGTACTGCAGGGGAAGGTTGGCCCCAGCTAAGCCCCATTTCATCCCCTCACCTCCTCTGCACCAGCTGTTTTCTGCAGCTGCTCTGCCAGCTTCAGTCTCAGGTAGATTTGATTTCTATTTACAAATTAGATTCCTTCCATACCTTATATAAATATATATATATTATGTACCCATCTCACATGGAACTTTCTCCTGATTACCATGTATAAGCAGAATCGGGCAATACAGAATAGGGGAAATAACCAAATATGTTCAGAAGTCTGGAAACAAAAGATCTCATAGGCAACACATTCTTTGTCCTACCTAGTGTCACTGAAGAGATTCCCTCCTCTGTGCCCTCCTGCTGCAAAATCCTACCTCAATACCTCAAAGTGATGCAGCAGTGACCCTGGCTTTTCTGACAGTGATGATAGCAGAGTGTATTCTCCAGTAGCTCCTGCCATGCTATTAAGGTGTCAAACTGCCAAACCAGGGAGGGGACAGTTGTCCTCCTTCTTGAGGTTGGGTGCTAGCTACGTTGAGGAGGTAAACGTGTCACTGACAGCATAGCCAGTGGGTGGCTGAAGAAATGGCTAAAATAACATGAATAAATGGGCCCCAGTTCCTTGCATGTCCCTTGATCCATTCTGTGGCAGCGTGGAGTTCAATCGATGAGAGGTTGCTAAGAATCTCAGGGGCCAGAAAAAGGACTGCCCTCTCAGTGTGTACCTACAACTGCAGGACACTGACGAGGGACTACTCGATCACCCATCTAATGGAGGAGAGGGCCAGGAGAGCCTGTGATGTCCTTGGTCTCTACAAAACACGACAAAGAAAGGAAATGGAAATGAAGTGGAGAGACGGAAGCACCATCATGCTGGGAAAAGGAGAAGGCACGAGAACCGTTGGAGGAATTGGTTTTATCATCAACAAGGAATGGTCTTTAAAAATCATCTCCTGCAAGTTCAAGTCATCACGCATCAGAGTGCTGTACCTCCAACTGAACAAGAACAGTACCCTCAAGATTATCCAGATCTAGGCTTCCACAAGCACAAGTGAAGATGATGATGTAGAAGAATTCTATCAGGAGCTTGAGGAAACCCTCACTCAAAAATTCACATATACGATTGTGATGGGAGACTTTAATGCCAAGTTTGGAAGAGAGAAAGAAGGCAAAAAGTTCATTGGAAGGTGTGGCATCAGCAAACAGAATTCACAAGAATGACTGGAAACTCTAGAAGAGACAAAAGAAATGTTCATTGGCAACACCTGGTTTAAGAAAAACGCTAAGAGAAGGTGGACATGGATCATGCCCAATGCGAAGAACAAGAACAAGATTGACTGACAAGCAGCGCATCATACAAGACATCTCAGTAATGCCACAATTCAACACTGGTAGTGACCATCGCTTGCTGAGAGTGAGGCTTAACTTCAACATAAAGGTGGAGAAGAAAGCACTGCAGATGCCAAATCAAAGACAGCGGCCGAAAATATTCAACGAGGCAATCCTGAAAGTGAACATTTCCAAGGAAGACTGGAGTCTCATAGATAACTGTGATGAGGACTACAAAAACTTCGCTGATAAGTTGAGGCAATGTGTGAAATTAGCCAAGAAAGAAAAAACAAAAAGAGCAAAGGGAAGAATCTTGGCGGAAACGAGGAATTTGCTACAGAAGCAGAGGAATATGAAGTGAAATGATGGCAACAAACTTGAGTACTCCCTCCTCTGCAAGCTGATAAGAAGAAGACTAAAGGGAGGACTTCAAGAAGTACCAAAATGAAAGGCTCTTAAAGATAGCTGAAGATCACAGAAGCCTCAAAAATGCAAACAGGAATTGACGCTGTACAGGTTGACAATAATGGCGCTGAAGAACAGGGACAGAAAAGTAGTAAGTGATAGAACAGGGATGTAAGCTGTTTGCAAAGATTTCTACACCAAGCTGATTGTGTCTCAGATAAATGTCCCACTACCAACACTTCAACAGACCAATGAGTGCGTACTCCTGGTCCTCGTCAGCAAAGTTTGACATGCAATTTACCAAATGAAGGAAGGAAAAGCTCCAGGAAAAGATGGACTGACAACTGAAATTATAAGAGCTGGAGGCCATGACCTCTGGAAAACCCTTGTGCAGAGGTTTAGCCATTACTTGGAAATGCAGAAGATACCATCCAACTGGAAGGAGTCCAACACCATTTTGCTGTACAAACAAAGCGATTGCGAAGATCTAAAGAATTATCATCCAATATGACTTCTCTCATATATCTACAAGCTATTTACCAAAATAATAACAAATCGACTCTCACAGAATCTGGACGAGCAGCAACGGAGAGAGAAGGCAGGTTTTCAAAGGAATTTCAGTACATTGGACCATATCTTCACTATAAACCACCTATTGGAGCACTCAAAGGAACACAAATTCCCTTTATGCATTGCCTTCATTGATTATGAAAAAGCGTTCGACAGCGATGATAAAAAAGCTGGAATCCTGGGCTCACTATGTGAAGGCAAACACTGAAATTTTCCAAAACATGCATAAATTCCTGACAAATGAACTACAGTTGCAGGACAATGTTAAAGGTGACATCAAGCAACATCTCACTGAACTGACAAGGCAATTACGTGAGTACTTTCCCATCAATGGGAAATGCAAACAGATGGGTCCGTACCCTTCCACAAATTTTTCTGCAGTATCCATGCCACAAGACTTGTCAATAAAAAAACAAGAGAATCTTCTGGACATCTCAATTGATGGCAGACTCAAGACCAAATTCCGACAAAAGCAGTTGATTGAGTTTTGGATCCAAACGCGAGCAGAGTTGCCCGAATTGTCAGACAGAGCTGTCAAGATTTTGACATCTATCACTCTAAACATTGTGTTTGGTTTGCTTGAACAACCTCATCCGTCACATCAATGGTGAGTAGTACTATTCAGCTATTGTTTAAGTTGGTCAAAAGTAAGCATACATTAAAGTTAAAGCCATAAATGATTTGTATTATTATTATAATCCTATATATTAGAATAATAGGACTGGAAGGGACCTCGAGAAATCATCTAGACCAGTCCCCTGCTCTAATGGCAGGACTAAGTATTATCTAGACCAGTGGTTCTCAAAGCCAGTCCGCCGCTTGTTCAGGGAAAGCCCCTGGCGGACCAGGCCGGTTTGTTTACCTGCCACATCCCCAGGTTCAGCTGGTTGCGGCTCCAACTGGCCGCGGTTCACCGCTCCAGGCCAATGGGGGCTGCGGGAAGTGACGTGTGCTGAACCTGCAGACGCGAACCACGGCCAGTGGGAGCCACGATCAGCCGAACCTGCGGACGCAGCAGGTAAACAAACCGGACCAACCCGACAGGGGCTTTCCCTGAACAAAAGGCAGACCGGCTTTGAGAACCACTGATCTAGACCATCCCTGATAGGTGTTTGTCTGACCTGCTCTTAAAAATCTCCAATGATGGAGATTCCACAAACTCCCTAGGCAATTTAGGTGCTTAACCACACTGACAGTTAGGAATTTTTTCCTAATGTCCAACCTAAATCTCCCTTGTTGAAATTTAAGCCCATTGTTTCTTGTCCTATAATCGGAGTTTAAGAAAAACAATTTTTCTCCCTCCTCCTTGTAACAACCTTTTACGTACTTAAAAACTGTTATGTTCCCCCTCAGTCCTCTCTTTTCCAGACTAAACAAAATCTTTTTTTTTCAATCTTCCCTCATAGGTCATGTTTTCTATTCCTTTAATCATTTTTGTCGCTCTTCTCTTGATTCTCTCCAATTTATCCACATCCTTCCTGAAATATGGTGCCCAAAACTGGACACAATACTCCAGTTGAGGCCTAATCAGCTGCGGAGTGGTGCAGAAGAATTATTTCTTGTGTCTTGCTTACAACACTCCTGCTAATACATCCCAGAATGATGTTTGCTTTTTTTGCAACAGCGTTACACTGTTGACTCATATTTAGCTTGTGGTCCACTATGACCCCCAGATCCCTTTCCGCAGTACGTCTTCCTAGGCAGTCATTTCCCATTTTGTATGTGTGCAACTGATTGTTCCTTTCTAAGTAGAGTACTTTGCATTTGTCCTTATAGAATTTCATCCTATTTTCTTTGGACCATTTCTCCAGTTTGTCCAGATCATTTTGAATTTTAATCCTATCCTCCAAATCACTTGCAACCTCTCTCAGCTTAGTATCATTCTCAAACTTTATAAGTGTACTCTCTATGCCATTATCTAAATCATTGGTGAAGATATTGAACAGAACCATAACCATAACTGATCTCTGCGGGACCCCACTCATTATGTCCTTCCAGCATGACTGTGAACCACTGATAACTACATTCTGGGAACAGTTTTCCAACCAATTTTTCACCCACCTTATAGTAGCTCCATCTAGGTTGCATTTCCCCAGTTTATTTATGAGAAGGTCATACGAGACAGTATCAAAAGCTTTACTAAAGTCAAGATATACCACGTCTACCACTTCCCCCCATCCACAAGGCTTGTTATCCTGTCAAAGAAAGGATATAATACAAAAGTCAAAATGAAACATTTCAATTTTGTTGACACAAAACAAGAAGTTATAGGTCAATGCCCCCAAAATCATAAGATTAATATTTTTTATTTTTAAGCCAAAGATAATACATTTGGAGTTCTTATTTGTTTCTGGGTTTTGAGTCGTCTGGGTGCATTTTCAAGTCTTTTTCTGAAACCAGGAATGCTAGAAACTTACTTTTTTAAAAACAATGAAAACAGATTCTCATATTCGCTTGTCTCCAGCAGCTGGGATTTAAAGTAAAACATCAAAAATTGCAAGATTTCGTAATAAAATAGAATTCTGGTATGTAGCAGATGTCTCCCAGTCAGAAGTAGGAAGTACTACATTTGCAGTCATAACGTCTCACGTAGAGATACCATCATGTCCCACAAACTAGACAGATTCTGACCAAGTAAGGAGACACACATACAAAAAAAAAAAACCCCAGATGTCTCTGAATGCTTTTGAAAATCCCGATAGAGAGGCCAGTGCCCAAAATAGGAAACAAACCCAAAATGACTTTAAATTTTCCTTCACAGGGAATTTTGCAGTTGTCAGGTTTTATTCTGATTTGGAACAAAACCCAGTTTCAAGATCTTGAAATCCTTCATAAAATGGTATTTCCACCCTCTGAACATCTCTAGTGGAGAAGCTACTGCCTCTCCATAATAATGAATACTTGGCACCTATATATAGTGTACTACATTTTGAAAATGCTGTACAGTCATTAACTAATATTAGTCAAAATTGGCACAGTCCTATGTAGAGCATCCTCAGTTCCTAATGAAGACAACAAAGTGTGAAGGATACTGTATCCAGTCAAGATATGTTGTAGGTGGAGAGGAGAGGAAGTGTTGATAGGAGAATACAGTTCTGTGCTGGAACCTGAAGTTGGTTAAAAAACATTCCTCTTGTGGAAACAGTGGGTTTTTTAACCAGTGTTCAGGACCTCAGTTTCAATGGGATTCAGGAGCACATCCACAGAAAGTGTAAATTGTTATAACTGAGGCTCCCGACACTCCTAAGGCACTTTAGCCCTTTTGAAAATGTGACCCCTCATCTAAATAAGGGCTCCTCCAGCAGTGCATTGCCTTTACATAAATGCAAAGTAATGTACATTGGAAAAAATAACCCCAACTATACCTACAATATGATAGGGGTTAATTTAGCTACAACTAATCAGGAAAGAGATCTTGGGCCTTGGCTACACTTACCAGCTAGTTCGACGGCTGGAAATCGAAGTTCTGGGTTCGACTTATCGCGTCTAGTCTGGACGCGATAAGTCGAACCCGGAAGTGCTTGCCGTCGACTGCGGTACTCCAGCTCGGCGAGAGGAGTACCGCGGAGTCGACGGGGGAGCCTGCCTGCCGCGTGTGGACCAAGGTAAGTTCGAACTAAGGTACTTCGACTTCAGCTACGTTATTCACGTAGCTGAAGTTGCGTACCTTAGTTCGAATTAGGGGGGTAGTGTAGACCAAGCCTTGGAGTCATCATGGATAGTTCTCTGAAGACGTCCACGCAGTGTGCAGTGGCAGTCAAAAAAGCAAACAGGATGTTAGGAATCATTTAAAAAGGGATAGAGAATAAGATGGACAATATCTTATTGCCCTTATATAAATCCATGGTACGCCCACATTTTGCATACTGCATACAGATGTGATCTCCTCATCTCAAAAAAGATATACTGGCATTAGAAAAGGTTCAGAGAAGGGCAACTAAAATGATTAGGGGTTTGGAACGGGTCCCATATGAGGAGAGATTAAAGAGGCTAGGACTTTTCAGCTTGGAAAAGAGGAGAATAAGGGGGGATATGATAGAGGTAGATAAAATCATGAGTGGTGTAGAGAAAGTAAATAAGGAAAAGTTATTTACTTGTTCCCATAATATTAGAACTAGAGGCCACCAAATGAAATTAATGGGCAGCAGGTTTAAAACAAATAAAAGGAAGTTCTTCAGACAGCGCACAGTCAACCTGTGGAACTCCTTGCCTGAGGAGGTTGTGAAGGCTAGGACTATAACAGGGTTTAAAAGAGAACTAGATAAATTCATGAAAGTTAAGTCCATTAATGACTATTAGCCAGGATGGATAAGGAAGGCTGTCCCTAGCCTCTGTTTGTCAGACGGTGGTGATGGATGGCAGGAAAGAGATCACTTGATCATTACCTGTTAGTTTCACTCCCTCTGGGACACCTGGCATTGGTCACTGTCAGTAGACAGGATACTGGGCCAGATGGACCTTTGGTCTGACACAGTATCGCCATTCTTATGTTCTTCCTAATTAGATTCTAGGGAATGTGGTTTAATGGTTATACTTAACCATTGTGGAGGGTTAATACATTATTAATAGATGTTTTAATAAATGGTTAATCAATTGTTATAGATTCCAACAGATCAATGGGTTGCTTTTAACCACAGCTTATAACCACCTATAAACTCCTATTGACATACTTATCATCTAAAACATGCACTACTCATGTCTACACCATGCTTACAACATCTCTAACTTTTAAGCCACACATAAATGGAACCTTAATATAAAAAGTGTGACCAGTTTAATAATGACTTTGCTAAAAGAGTGCCACCTACTAAATCCCCAATATTCCTTTTGCTGATTCTAGATTTTGTTTTTATGTCTCCTTATTTGGCCAGAGTCTACTTAGTTTGTAAGTGATTATGGCATCTCAACACAAGGCATTATGGTTGCAAGTGTACTACTTCCCACTTCCTGACTGGGAGAAAGAGACTGAGGTTATCTGTAGAATCAACTTATGTCACAGCTTCCTACATACTGGAACTCTAGCAGTGTGGCCTCCTCTCATGACTTCATTGCAGAGCTTGAGATAGCAAATATTTTACTTTATATCCCAGCTTCTTGAAATGAGTGAATGAGAATTTCATAATTTCTCCACTGCCTTCCCCCTGCCAGAGCCTTTCACAGCAGTGTGTTGCTACACACTTCCGTGACAAGTATGGGATGCAGCCTGCCGTCCATTGTACTCTACACGCTGCCATAAGTGTAGACATAGCCTTATTCTTTGCCCTTCCTTCTGCATAAACTAAAAGTCTTGCTGGCAGCTGGAGGATGCATTTAACAATGGATGATATGTGCTGTTCTCATTCACAGAAAATAGGACTTTTCATAAAACACTGGGTGGTATGTACAAACTCCCCAGTTGTGCCTGATGGAAAGTGAGTTAATTTTATTACTTTACATTACAAAAGGTCATACTGACATCTGGTGGCCTATTAAAATTGTCCCCATAAATTTCAATAGATGCTAATGTCAGAGTGGTAGCAATAAAAAAAAAATCGCAGTGCAGTTATGCTTGTTTCCTCATATGTTTAGTGAGGATTATCCAAAGTCTTAGTTAAGAATCTGGTAATGAATCCACTACTCAGTACCATGCTGAAGTACTGTGGTTTAATTAGCTATCATGTTAATTCATATTGCTATTGATACAAGCTGTAGAATTCAAAGCTTTTTAATTTACAAGCTTTCGTCAACAATTAACAGCTTTACAGCTGACATGGTAATTGCACCATTACCATCGGAGTTATCAATAAATTTGAAAAGGGAGAATTGGTATTAAGCAGTTAGAGCTACAACCTATGGGATTCAGGAGTAGAGCAGTGTGAACTTTGCAGGGTGCGATTGGTGGCAGCATTTACAAGCTTGAACCCTGCTATTCCAGTAGTGTGAATTTCTTAAACACACCTCCAGTGGAGCATCTCACACCTTTCTTTGCAAAGTCCCCCATTCTCTCTCTTCTTCCTCTCTCTACCACTGCTCACCAAGATCCAGACCGTATACTTCCTATTGCCATCTTTCAGGGAAGAGCCAACAGCCTTATCCCCTCCCACTGCTTTTGGTATTAATCCTGAAGAGTATTACAGCTGGGCTGCTTCCAACATCTTCTATTTTCTAATGGGGAGGGCCACTGGTCCTTCCAAATCCAAAGGGACTTGAGGGACTGCACAGATGGATTAGGCCAGAGGCACTACAGCTCCAGCATAGGGTCCAGTTCCTGGAGTCAGGTGATTACATCAGAATCTCAGCTTTCACATTTTAAAAACAGGAAGTCCCACATGGCTGTGAAGAGCTGCAATATGTGAAAGGTGTATGTCTGAGTGATGCAGTGATTCAGCAAATTCATGTGGACAGCCTAACACTAGCTGTGAGGAGAATCATTTCGAAACAAACAAAAATCAAAAGAAGTTTTGTTCCAAAAAATGTCGAAACAGGACATTTTAACACTGCTGTAACTTTTTTCCCCCCAAGTTTTCCTCCTAAACAAAATTCTGGTAAAATTGATGTGCTTTTGTGAAGCATCTGCCTCAATGTTTCTGAGAAGCAGAAACTTTGTACATAAATTACAAATCTTTGAAGAAGAGCACAGAAGATATTTTACAGACAGAACCAATATTTCCAACCTAAGGCAAAAGGAAAATGTGATGTTCCACACATTAGTAATTGTGAACATTCTGATAGCTGTTTCACACCCATGATCTCCAAAGCAGAGACTGGTGGAAAAATTTCCATGTGTCCTGAAATTCCACATTAGATTAATATCAGAATCCTCTTCTCCCACATTCTTGGAAATGGTGGTGGCGGGCCTAACTGGCAACCGTTGAAATCAGCAGGAATTCTGCATTGGGCTTCTCTGTTTCATGAGCAAGCAAATAGATTAAATGGAACTTTATTTGTTACCTGATGATAAACTTCAGGCAACCCCTAGCTAAGCATTATTGAACCCATGTGTGACATTCCCCTGATGTTATTTGGACCAGTGATCTGCTAGGCCATTCCAATCCTCGGCTCTGGGAGCCAGCCTTACCCTGCTCTGCTGTGAGAACCCCCACTCCCGGGCTGTTCGTGCACAGCCTCTGGCATGTAAGCTGCTCCCAGCTATTGTGCAACCAAATGACACTAGCCAATATCTCCAGTCCCAGACACAACCCTAGAAACCTCCATCGTGCAGTGTCCAGTTATGCCTGCTGGATGCTGCAAGCTTATATGAGTTAGTCAATTTAACAAAGAAATTGATATGTACCAGGCTTATTAGCCCAAGGGGAGTCTCTGACATGCTTCAAACCAAACGCACTGCTTCAGGTAGAATAAAACCAATTTATTAACTACAAAAGATTGACTTATAATCACTTAAAATCTAAGTACAAGAAGTCAGATTTGGTCAAATGAAATAAAAGCAAAACGCATTCTAAGCCGATCTTAACACTTTCGGTGCCCTTACAAACTTAGATGCTTCTCACTGCAGGCTGGCTGGTTACCCTTCAGCCAGGCTCTCCCCTTTGATCAATGCTTCAGTCGCTTGGTGGTGGTGTCTGTAGATGGAAGTGGAAGAGAGAGGAAGAGCATAGCAAACATCTCTTCTTTTTATCATGTTCTTTCTTCCATCTTGGCTTTGTCCCCCAACCCTTCAGGATCAGATGAGCATTACCTCATCGTAGTCCCAAACTGACCAAGGGAAGGTGGGTGACTCACTCAAGTGTCCAGCAGATCCTTTGTTGCTGCCTAGGCCAGTGTCCTTTGTTCCTGTGAGGCTGGGCTGTGTTTGTCCCATACATGCCCTGATGAGGTGTGAACTGCCCGTCTGTTCCTGGAGAGTTTTGCCTGGGCTTGTTTTAAGCCATGAAGACACATTTTCAGCCTCATGACTATATACATGAAATTACAATCTATAACATTACTATAACAACAATGCTCAGTGCATCATGAGCCTTCCGAAGGACACCCGACATGACAAACTTTGCATTGGATACCATATAATCATATTATAAGGATGAACATTGTGTTCCCTCGAGATACAGAGTGTCACACCGTGAAATTAAAATAGTAACTAACAACAGTAGGCCAGGGATCGCTGTATAAGATAACCTATATCCTATTAGGAAAAGATGCTCAGAGTGTTGGATAACCTGTAGACCTGAGTTTGAATTACATTATTTTAGAAATGCTGCCTTCCCCTCACCACCTATCTGAGGCAGGTTTCTTGAATTCCCCAGGGACAACCCAGAAAAGACCCACCAGGTGGTAAAGTCTTGCTTATAATTTATGGGAGTGAACTTCTCAACTTTGTTTTACAGCTTACTTTGGAATCAAGCCACTCAAGTGCAAACAGTGCCTCTGGCAATCATTGATACAGAAGGACAAGCTGGTTGTGTCTAACAAAACACCTGGCAGTGTGAGCTAGAATAAGACCTCTGAGCACTGAATGGGTCCCTGGGTAGTTTTTTTTTTTTTTTTTTTCTCCTTTTTATAAAAATCAGTTATTTAGAGTACATTGATTCATTGTAACTAAAATTTGTGACTGCGAAATGTAGTTTGCTTGTAATAGAAAGTCAGTATAACAAAAAAATTAAACCTTTCAAAATAGGCTTCCTTTTAAATAACTAAATTCCCAGCTTTAAAAAAAATTAAGATTCCAGATTTATACATATCTCTCACAAACAATAGCACAGTTTGCTATACTATACATTTAAAAGAATACCCTGGATTAAAATTGTGTGCATCATGCTGTGATGTGGCCTAGTAAAGACATCCTACTGAAATGGAATAGCTGATTTGTGTTATTATTCACATTATTTATCTAATACTTCATAAGAATAAAATAAAAAGAAACCACTAGGAGTATTGTCTCAGACTGAACTTGAATATTCAGTGTTTTGATTTTTACAGCAGCAGAAGCAATAATAGATATGTCCCCTATTTTTGTCATTGCATGTTCATGAATTCAAATAAGGGCATGTCTTCATGTACACTTACTGCATGGCAAAATCTACAGTGCTGATGTACTGCTGATTCAAACAGCTGTATGTCAAAGCAAGCTAGGAACTTTTAGGGTGCATCAGCAGGGTCCTCACGGGCACTTAGCGTGCAGGACAGTGGAGCACTGTGGATTTACACTGCAACTTGTCATGAAGTATGAGTACACGTTGACTTGTCCTAAGCGTGTTGGAGCAGCATTTAACCTGGGATTCATTCTTTGATAAGACATTCCTTTCCAATCTTAATTACTACAATTTGTAGTGCTTCAATATGGTGATACTTCATAAGATGAAAAGGACCTCTAGGATGATAACATTTCAGGTCTCTAATGAAGAGATTTAGGGCTCAGAAACCAGAATAAACAAAACCAAAATTTTAAAAAAATTAATTTGATCTGAGAAATTGAAACAGAATGAACGTTAATTTCTTCTATTTGTGGTATTTAGTTCGTTCTTGTCTGGCTTTGGACAATGGGAATAAGGGTCTAATCTGTGCCACTGTAGTCAATAGGAGTTTTCAACTTGACTACAGTGGAAGCAGGATTTAGTCCTAAATTTTAAAAACTTCTCATACCCACATATCTAGTAAGCATGGGCCAAATCTTAGAGTCACACATCAGCCTTCAACCAGTCCCTATGCAGGCAGAAGTCCACTTTATTTCAATATGAGTTTTTCTGAGTAAGGACCTCAGGACTAGGTCTCATAGGTTGTAATCCTCACCCCACTGAAGTCAAATAGGAGTTTATTCATGTTACTTAGCAAATGCAACTCCTGCAAGAGAACAGAAGATTTCCTATTAGATTGAATATTATGCCCTCACCACAAAACTACATTGCATAAGTATTTAACATTGGTTCATGTGTCAGTCAAACTGAAAGTAAACAGGTCAGATACTGAATGATATTCTTTAATGACCTGAAAATCAAAAGGGAATCATACAAAAAGTGAAAACCATGGATGAATTGCTAAAGAGGAATACAAGAGAATAGCACCAGCATGTAGTGTCAAAATGAGTTACACTTAGAAAGGGATGTAGAGGCAATAAAAAGAGGTTCTTTAAATACATTAGGAGTATGAGAAAGACAAAGGAAAGTGTTTATTCTCTATTTAGCAGAGAAGAAGAACTAATAATTGATATCAAGAAAGCTGAGGTATTTAATGCCCATTTTGCTTCAGTCTTCAATAAAAAGATAAATAGTTACCAGATCCTCAATGCAATTAATATTAAAAAGGGGAAGGAATGCAAAGACAAAGAACAAGTTAAAGATATTAGATACGTTCAGGTCAGCAGAGCCTCATGAAATTCATCCTAGGGTATGTTGAAACTATTAGCAATTATCGTTGAGAACTCATGAATGGGTGAGGTACCAGAAGGACTGGAAAAAGGCAAACGTAGTATTTATCTTTACAAAAGAGAACAAAGGACTCAGGGATTTGGACCAGTCAGCCTAACTTTGACACCTGGAAAGATATTGAGTGGAACAAATTATCAATCAGTATGTAAGCACTTAGAGGATAATCGGGTTAAAGGAATAGCCAGCAAGGATTTGTCAAGAATAAATCGTGCCACACCAACCTAATTTCCTTCTTTGACAGGTTTACTGGCTTAGTGGATGGAGGTGGGGAGGGAGCCATAGATGTGATAACTTGATATTTAGTAAGGAATTTGACAGTCCCACATGAAATTCTCATTAGCAAACTAGGAAAATGTGGCCTAAATCAGTGGTTCTCAAAGCTGGTCTGCCATTTGTTCAGGGAAAGCCCCTGGTGGGCCGGGCCGGTTTGTTTACCTGCTGCGTCTGCAGGTTCATCTGATCGCGGCTCCCACTGGCCGCAGTTCACTGCTCCAGACCAATGGAGGCTGTGGGAAGGGCAGCCAGCACATCCCTCAGCCCGCGCCACTTCCCGCAGCCCCCATTGGCCTGGAGTGGCGAATCGCGGCCAGTGGGAGCCACAATCGGCCAAACCTGTGGATGCAGCAGGTAAACAAACCAGCCCGGCCCACCGGGGACTTTCCCTGAACAAGCGGCAGACCGGCTTTGAGAATCACTGGTCTAGATGAAATTATGATAAGATGGGTGGGTGCATAACTGGTTGAAAGATCCTACTCAAAGTGTAATTATCAGTTGTTCACTGTCAGACTCTGGGGAATGTATCTGCAGGGGTCAGTCCTGGGTTTACTACTATTCAATAGTTTTGTTTATGACTTGGTTAATGGAGTAGAAAATATGCTTATAAAATTTTCAAGTGACACCAAACTGGGAGGGGTTGGAAGCATTTTGGAGGACAGGATTAGAATACAAAATCACCTTGACAAGTTAGAGCATTGTTCTTAAATCAACAAAAGGAAAGTCAATAAAGACTACGCTTAGGAAGGAAACATCAAAGGCACCACTACAAAATGGTGACTAATTGGCAACATGGTAATACAGCTAAAGAGAATCTGGTGGTTATAGTGGATCACAAATTGAATGAGTCAGTGTGATGCAGCTCTGAAAAAGGCTAATAGCATTCTGGGGTATAGTAACTGTCCCACTACTGAGCACTGGTGAGGCCTCAGCTGAACTACTGTGCCAATTCTGAGTGTCGCACTTGAGGGAAAATGTGGATAAATTTGCGAGAGTCCAGAAGACACTTGTTCTCTATGTCCACTGAAGGCAGGACCAATAATTGGCTTAATCTACAGCTAGGGAGATTTAGGTTACATATTAGGAAGAAACTCTCATTGTAAGGATAGTTAAACACTAGAACTGGCTTCCAGAGAGGTTGTGGAATCCCCATCATTGAAGGTTTTTTTAATAACAGGTTGGACAAACACCTGTCAGGGATAGCCTAAATTACTTGGTCCTACCTCAGTGCCCTCTAGAGGTCCCTGCCAGCCCTACATTTCTATGATTCTATTATTTTCAGTAATCAGGCCTTACTTTTGGCACTCAAATACAAGCTGTCTGTTAAAAGGAAAGACCTAGAGCCACTAACCACTGCATTAGAATTGTGGGGTTCCTTCTGTTGATGAACATCCCCATCTTTAACATTCATTTAAATGGGGGGTGATGTGTGTAGCAGAATCCCCTCCCCTTTCATAGAACATACCCTTGCTAAAGCTACCATTGGATGGAAACTGTACATTCCAGTATATTTAGGACCTGGGAGGACTCAAACAAGTCCACCTGGTGAGCAAACTTGCCATTTAAAAAGAAGAAATAAGCTTTAAATTCTTCAAGATCTCCAGGCTAGCCAAACCAAGTTCAAAGCAGTGATGAATTTAAAGTGAGGGGAAATGAGGGCAACTGAATAAATAATGAAGCTGCTAATTGTCTTAAGTAATCAAGAAGAAAGAAGGTGGATGAGAGTTGACATTTACATGTGAAATATGTCCAGGAGAGGAGTGTCATGTTGAGACAATAATGAGACAATGCAGAGGGGGGGGGGGAACAACTGTGTCCACCCTTTTAATCATACTACATTAGCATTTTGCACATATGGAAGTGCTTCAAAAGGGTAAGAGGTAGCTGGCCCCCTACTTAGCCAGTGTATTAGTGTTCAAGAAGTGCACCAGGACAGAGAAATGAAAGGAGCTAGTTTATTTAAAGATAGGATCTGTAGCATCTAATGCTAAAAAGAATGAATCATGTAACATCAAGTGAAACTCCAAGCCAGGCATCCAACTTGTTGATGTTACTATTTTACACATAAGGAAATTAAGACATAACATAAGAAAAAAGAGAGAGAGAGTCCTTGTGCAGGTGCAGTGGTGGGGATGGACAGCTAACGAGGAGCATGACTGACACAATAGATGGCCCTTTCTCTCAGCAAAGACTACAGCAGAGAGTACTCTATAATCAGTATAGTCCAGATATGTAGAAAATGTTACTGCAATCAGTACAAAGCTAATTGCTGGTAAGTATTCAGTGTGTTCTGAAGGGCAGCTCTAGAAATGTTAGAAAAATTACACTGATTGTTTTCATAAGAATTTTACTTTCTTACATTTCTATTTTTCTTTTTTTTTTTTAAACTTTAGTTGTAAATTACAAATTCCATTAACTAAACCACAAAAGGCAAGAAATTATGTTTTTATTCTGGGGGCTTCAACGTCTTTCCATCTCTTTCATTGTCTGTCATGGTTACTGGGTCAAAAGAATTCTGCTGTACATTCCTAATGTTGCCTTGTGCTTGCTTACATGTGCTCAGAGCACTGTTCAGCACAAGCAGTTGCACAAGAGACACTGGGATGATTGAGTAAGGTCCTGACAGTTTCCCCTCCAAAAAAGGAGAAAATGGGAAGTTTTTGTGCATACTGCAAATGCATGGTGGAAGGAAGAGATGGTGCTCTTTAAAGGTGGAAGCACTTTGCACATAATTCATCCTTCCAAAGGGCCCATACACTGCAAGATTCTACAGCACTCCATTTTGTCATCCCTCCTGTTCAGCATGTGTAAAAAAATAAATACACTAAGGAGAGATTGAGGCTTTGTCAACACTGGCACTTTCATCATTAAAACTTTTGTCACTCAGGGGTATGAAAAACA
The DNA here is from genome assembly GCF_027887155.1 of Malaclemys terrapin pileata. Lineage (NCBI taxonomy): Eukaryota > Metazoa > Chordata > Testudines > Emydidae > Malaclemys > Malaclemys terrapin. Next base: position 45,489,309 of record NC_071505.1, read on the forward strand.
AAAAAAAAACCCACGACCCTGAATGACAAAAGTTTTAATGACGAAAAGCGCCGGTGTGGACAGCGCTTCGTTGGTGGGAGCCTCTCTCCTGTCGATGAAGCTACTGCCCTTTGTTGGGAATGGTTTTATTTTGTCGCCAGGAGAACTCTCTCCCCATGACAAAGAACAGCTACTGTAGCCTATAGGACTAACCTGCTTGCTTGTGTGTGTGTGTGTGTGTATATATATCTCTCTTTTCTTATCATTTAAGTATTTGATGTATTGTAATAGGTTTCAAGGGAACTAGGCTAAGCTTGGTTTCCCTAAGTTTTATTCTTAGTTTGTTTATTAGGTTTTGTTTTAAGTTTAAGTTAGTCAAATAAACCCTAGTCAGCTTTGATAGCGCTTAGCATTTTCTAAGCACTGCATCCCTCACTCAAGAATTGAGAAACCTGAACCGCAAGGGTGGTCCTGTGTCTCTTACCATCAGGTTAGCAAGGAAGGGTGTGGCGGGTCTAGACGAGATGCGATATATCGATCCCCGATAGATCGATTACTACCTGCCAATTCGGTGGGTAGTCTGGACGTACCCTAGGAGACCTTCTGGGAGGCATGCTCTTCAATATGCAGATGACTCATCTTTGTCTCATTTTCTTCACACACAGATTTTGCAACCTAATTAGTCAACCAATGCCTGACTGGACAAAAGTGAATCAGCTATAACTGAACCTAGATAATTTTGGACATGTAACCCTGTTTGCAATCTCAGGGTCCATTTGTACCCATTACTGTACCTTGATTCTCAAGTAGCAGCTGTGGCTTACATTGCCTTTCATGATGTAACTACCCAGGAGGCTGTGACTATTTCTCTAATGCAAGTTTCCCGACAGTTATCCATTCCTTTTATTACTCCCAGAATACACTACTGTATTATATTCTACCTGAGGCTACAATTGAAGCCCATCTGGAAGCTTCAACTAGCGCAGGATATAGCTGCCTAATTTCTAGTTAGGACAACCTACTGCAAGCACCACATCTGCTCTGAAGTCTTTGTACTGGCTTCCTATTCACTTCAGCGTGCAACTCAATGGTTGGGGATTATATTTATAGCCCTAAATGGCCTTGAATCCTTCAAGCTGAGAGACTACTTCTCACCTTATTATCAGGAAGATCTGAGGAGACCCTCCCTGTTGTACCAGCCAATGGTGCTGCCCTTTTCTGTCCATGTCAAAGCACATAGAAGCCACATTTCCATTACACTTGTATTCAATTGCAGTGAGTATCCTTTTTGCTGTCCATTTTCTCCCCATGAGCAATTTTGTTGCCTTTCTCTGCACCCCTTTTGCTTAGCTTCCCCCACACACACACACTTTACTGAGTATTCTCAGCTCTCCACCATCACCACCACTCTCCCCCCACCCCATATTCTTTCTCTACTTGGAGGAGGGCCTGTAGATTAGTGGCCACACGAAATTATTGCTGCCTGTGTTGTCAAGACCAAGATGAACAATAAGTGAAAGTGAGTTTGAGACAGTTCTTCTGCTTGATCTTAAAGGCACATACACATTAGCTGCTCCTCCAGAGGTTGAACTAGGACCTGCGAGGACCCTGGGAGCAAAAAAATCTACAGAATGATTGTTAGCTGTGTAGAAGGTGTGGCGGGCGGTTCAGGCTTATTTCCATGTAGATGAGAAGCAAAGAAAATCAACAGTACAAATAAATTATTGAAGACAAACTAGTAGTTTTCTTGTCTTGCTTCCTTTTTGCAGAGATTCAGGCCTTACTGGATGGTTAACATTGACCATAGTAGCTGGCCATTTATTTATTTATTAGAAATACAAAGAGCACTGTGCAATAGGTTTTCAAGTATCTAATTTTCTCTATAGATCAGTTAAGCAAAGGGTCATTAAAGAATCATCTGTGTACTGTGGAGTGTGCATTTATCTTCAGTAAATACTTAACTGAAGCAAATGGGTGTTTCCCCACTAAAAAAAATTTTAAGAGGAGAAACAGCAGCAAAGTTTTTCATTTTAATCATTCACCTTCACATAATATTAGTCAACATCCAGCAGAAATAAAAGAGCACCGGGGGATAATACCAATAACTTGACTATTTATAAGAAATCAGTGTCTCTTTCAGTTAAGACTTTCCCTTTGTCTACTATTTCAACTAAAATGCAACTCTGTGTATAAAAGTGAAAATGTTGAAAAGAACCTAGTGTTTCCATCCAGTCTACCAGAGCCATCAGTTTTCTGATGCCAAATTTTATTTAGAAGTTCTCCAACTTGTGTATCTAAGGTTGAAAAACTAAATCCATCTAAATAAGTGGGCTAATTCTCAGAAGATACTGAGCATGTACAGCTTCCACTGATAGGCAACCAAGTTTGAAAACTGTGGCTGTAATGTAATTTACCTTTGACTTCAGTCTGGCCAGGATTTTAGCCTGGATGTAGAGAGGAGGAACCATGTTAATAAAGCTGAATACACATTACATTACCTCATCAAGTTCTCGAATGCAGAACTAGGGAAGGCAAAGTTTTGCATGGCCCTGGCCACATTATCTATTCTAGCTCCTTAACTAATTAAGGATTAACCTATGCCCTGCTGCTAAATCCAGTATCTTTTATTACAGCTAGTACTTTTGAGAGAGAAGCTGGGTGAGGTAATATTTTATTGGACCAACTTCTGTTGGTGAGAACGACAAGCTTTTGAGCTTTACACAGAGCTCTTCTTCAGGTCCATATACTCTTGGTAAGGGTACCTATGCTTTTATCCCTGGGGGAAATGGCTATAATCAACCCTTTGAATAATCAATCCTTTGAATGGCAATTAAAAGGAGGTCCTGAAGAGCTCTGTGCAAACTCAAAAGCTTGTCTCTAACCAACAGAAGTTGGTCCAATAAAAGATATTACTTGACCCACTTTGTCTCTAATATCTTGGGATCAACACTCCTACAAAAAAAAAAAAAAAAACCTGCAGGAACGTCAGCTCAAATACCAATATCCATTCCCAGGAAACAACCCTGCCCCAAGAATTGACTCTTATTAGAGAGATGAGGACAAAGAGCGAACTCTCCTGCTGCTGTTTGCAACTGCTTTCCCTAAAGATTCTACATCATAAAACTAACAAGACAGCATTTCTTCAAAGGAAGAACACTAAGAAAACAAAGTAAAAGATAATGTGTAAGACTGCCATCTGGTGATTCCCATCATAAATGCTATGATTTTATGTTCTCCTCCACTGCTTCAAACACTTTTCTTTCTACAGGAAACCTGCAAATGGCCAGTAAGACTTAATATTTTCTGGTTTTCATCTGTAATGTTAGCTTTGATAGTTTTCAGATGTTTCTCTTCCTTTTAAATATGCCCCTATTTCATTCACACATGCTGTATAACTCCAGGACTGTATGGTGATTAACTTCCCTCTTTTTTTATTTATTAATATAACTAAAGCAACAAGAGTACACAACAAAATGAGCTTCTCACTTGTTAAGATCTTCATGGAGATTTTACTAAACTTTCATTAGACATTAGATTCTCTCCAGTCTGTGAAAATTCTAAAGAGAAGGCAGACTGAAAAGAGTGTATGTGTGTGTGTGTGTGCACACATTATGGATAGTTATTAAATACATCAGGCAATATTAATTTAACTATCACATTTTTGGCTTCTGCTCATCCTCATGCAGCTCCACACATTTGTATTTTACTATTAGAGTGGAGCAAATAATTCAGTGAATAATTTACTTGATAATTTAGCCTCTTTATCTGCTGCCAAAATGCTCACTACCAGATCACAATTTGCTTGAATAATTTGTTATTCAAATTTACTTATGGAACTCTGAGACTATTTTATGGATTTCTCATGAACAGTTCATTATGATTCAGTGCTTAATATTCAAAATTTGAGGTGTGTCAGTTAGCCATGATGGTCACTTAAGTCACACTTTTTTCTGTTCCCACATCAAATTACTATAATGAAGAGGAGGGTTGAAGAAACCCCTGTAGCTTTGAATCTCTCAGGATAGCATGACAGGAGTAAGAGGCAGCTTGTCATTAGGAAGTTGATCCTATCCCAAAGAAGTAAATGGGGGTCTGACTTGAATTCACTGAGAGCAGGATGAGATTCCAAAAGAGAAAACAGCAATGAACATCAAGTGCAAAAAATACATTCATATTCATCAATGGCTTATGTAACAGTGACAACTTTCTCTCATCATCCAGAGAACAGATCATATTGTGCTTTTCCCTATTCTTATAACGGTTTCCATGAAAATGAGGAGTCATAGTTCTGATGCCATTTTTTTGTCAGACAATAGGGTGATATATAATCAAAATGCTCTACAGTGGGATTAAACTAAAGAGTTAGGTCCCATTCTTCCCTCATGTACATTGCTATATATGTTTATCACATAACCTAAAAACCGTCACTGCATACAAATCATGTGCAAAGCTCATCTATGTTAAATCTTTGTATTAGTGTCACCTCATCCTTCCTCCCTTACCCATCTCCATTTCTTTGTTAAACCCATTTGCTGTGTCTGCTCTTAATCTTATATTGTAAACTCACTGGGGCAGTGATTGATCTATTTGTAACTATTAGTTGCTGCTGTAATATAAATAAAATTATAATGAATAAATAGGAGCTTCACCCATGCAAAGGAGGGCAAAACTGGACCCTTGGCATTCATCTTATTGCAGTAAGTACTTTATTGATGTTTGATGCTCCTGCAATGTGGTTTCATGATGCAAATGCCTTACAATAGGATAAATGCTAATTTTTTAGTTATACTGCTATATGTCACTGGAATGACTACTAGCCATTCACATTTTACACTATAAGCCATAAGAATCTGAATAGTAGGCTAGACAAAAAACTTCTATAAGTCAAAGTGCATCAAATTTATATCTAAAAATCAGATATCTTACTTTGTACATATATTATGAGGAAAGATATTTTCCCTGGCTCACATGTCCAGATTCAGAAATATTGGCATACATCTATTCAAACTACAGTATATGTCCTTATTTAAACGTAGAGCATCCTGATTAGTACATTAAAAATCCACAAGAGATTGATGTGATGCCCCCTTTCTGTAATTTGTAATTTTCAGTGTGGTATATTAAATATGTAGTGCTTCGATTTTACAAAGCCTGTTTGCAGATCCCATCTAGAATACTGATTAGATATGCAGTACATTGTATAGAGCAGTACCGTAGACTTCCCTTCTTTGTCTAACTTCCTTAGAAATGGCCACTGTTTGGGATTTTGTTATTGACTATTGATTGCAGCCTCTCCAAGGGTATTCAATGCAGTAATTGTCCCTTAACAGATATCTCATTGAGGATCTTACAATTACAATGTTTTGCAATAATCTCTACCCATCTATTGACAGTTACAATTTTAACAAAACATATGATTGTTCAGAGATTATGTTTCTCTTCAGTGTTTGTGCCTCCCTTTCTAATCAGCATTGATCTCAGCAAAAAGATATTTGGCAAAATATAAAGTTGCCACTCCTGTTGATGTCAATTGGAGTTCACAAAACAGGAGGAAGAATGTGCCTGATCCAAAGTCCATTGAAGTCAATAGGAGATTTCCCATTGTGCATAGGATGTCCAAGGTCATAATTATTCCCACAGATTTTTCATTTAAAGCACATGGATGAACAAATATTGTGCCTATTTGGGTCCTCCAATGCAATCATGTCTGCATATGACGTGTCAGGTGGAAGCTCAAGATACCAAGGAAACTCAAAACCCTCCATATGTTGAAGGGATAGTGTCTTCCACTCCCACAACGTATTTGTTTTCAAGTGTCAATTTCCCAAACAAACAACGTTGCATCACCCCATTAGAAAGCTGGGAAGGCCCTTAAGATTCCTCACTCCCTCTTCCCTGTCCCTTTAAATGACAAATTCCATTAGGGCTGCCCGAGATCATTACCTCTCTATCACTTATCAAAATCTTCACATTGATCCTGTTCGTAGTGGTACAATGATGGAAAGTAACTTGCATTAGGGGCTGAAGAGGGCAATATCTGTTTTGCAGAACCTTCCCTCCAAATGTTAATGCTCACTCTCCCATTTAATTTTAGCAATATTGACTAACACCCTTAGTGGCAATGCCAAGTGTGATGGTGGTTGTAAAATATGGATAACTGAATTTATTCAATCTATACAGTGAAATATAACTGTCTGAGGACTATATCCCGCATATATTTTCTACTAGGGGTTCTCCTTATCTGATGTTCCTATTTCCCATTTATTAGGAATCTAATGCCACATACAGAACACTGTCGCTCAGCAGATGTTGTAAGCCTCACAATCTCTATTATATTGTCTTCTTCTCCAATTGTCTTTGTATTGGTGGATGATTTTATTGAACTATACTTCATTCCATGAGAGGGTAAAGAGACAACTGGACAAAGATAAGTCTACATACCAAGTTGTGATACACACACACACCCTTGCTTGCCATAAACATATAAGGGAATGAAATCTTCAACTGTTAACTACTTCATTCTGCCCTGGGCTTCCTTTTTCTTACTTGTTCTTTGCCAACATTAACTTTTGCTGAGGTTGAATTTTACTAGTTCTGGAATACAAGTGTCTTTTCATTCCATTTTTACACCTGGAATATTTGCAATTGCTTCCTCAGAGAGTGACAGGCAAGTTCTCAACCCATTTGTCCCTTGGCTAGTTGTTAAGGGTATCTGGTATGCAGTATGTTCTAATTTTAGATCTCTGGCTAAGGCTATGTACAAAGGTTATAAAGTATCAGTGACTGAACTAAAATTCAATGTTCTAGTTCTGCAACTTGCAGTAGTTATATTTAATTAAAGTTTCCAAGAATTGTTTCATTGTATTCCCTATTTTAAAAAAGGCATTTCAATTCTGTAAAGAGACTGGCAAATTCTTTGTGAAGATAGGAGGCCTATTAGTCCTTTCCCCTACATTTTTATGAGGGTCAAGGTCAAAACACATCACTTTCAGCAAAAATCGACATCTCCCTTTCCCCTTCTTTTCAAGCAACAGTCTCGATTTAAGGCAGTTCTTATTAGCCTTTTCACAACCTAAAGGCATGTATCTGAAATATTCAGCAGGAGAAAGCTGTGTGTAACGAATGATAGATTTTTCCCCTCCAAACAGGATTGGCCACCAGGTTCTTATGCTCTTCCACATTCTGCCAGGACATTAAAAGTTTGAAAGACCAGTCCCTGAAAGACTATTACTCATGTAAGGGACTTCTGTGCTCATATGCTTAAAGTTAGTCATATGCTTATGTATCTTGCTGAATCAGGACCTAAATATTAATAGTTATTGAGCCCTTCGATTCCTTGCCTTCTACTTTATTTTATAAGTGATCTGGTTATTCTTGTTTTTCTCTCAGTCCTTCAGATAACTATGTTTTTTTCCCATAAGTACAATGATCCTCAGTCTATATAGCCTGGGCCTGAAGTAGATAGTATAAGCATATAACTTGTGTTATATGTGAAACAAGCAATTAAACCAATTAAGTTATATTACTTAAAGTTGCTAGCATCTTAGGCCTTGTTAAAACAAAAGGAGGAGATGGAGAGTGAGAAAAGGAAGAATCATTTCACTCTTGTCCATTCAAAGGACTGGACACCAAAACAGAAGAGAATTAACCATTGATATCTTCTAGAAATCAACCCTTGATGCTCACACCAGGCACTCAGATACCAGGATTATGGTGCAGTATAAATACCTGAGTAGAACAGAGTAGAACACAAACTCACCTTCATTATTTTGCAGAATGTATGTGAACTTTTCCACGGGCTGCCTCTTTGTCCATTGGCTGTGCCTTAAAATCACTACTTTAGCTATCAGAGCAATCTAGGACATCACGCATAAGACAAAGTTTCTGTAAAAGAGCGATAGGACGCATTTAAGAATCTCCCAAGTCTGAGCAACTAATTTCTATATTTATAGGACATGATCCTGAAAGGTGCTGAGCAAGTCTAGGAGGAATTGAGGGCCCTCTACTCCAACTGAACTCCTGGGAATCCATGGGAGATGAGGGCACTCAGCAGTACCTTGAAGGAGGCACTCAGTACTTTGCAGGATCTAGCTCATAATCACCACTTGTTAGAAATGCTTTTGTACAAGTTATAGGGTTTTGAATAAATCTTTGCATTTTGCAGAGAGACAGGAATTACGCATCTGGTTCAGGCCTATCAGCATTGCACCAACTCTATTTTATTTCTCTGGACTTTTCTCTAAGTTAGACAGATATGTTCAAAACAGACATTCATGTGTGCCAAAATATGTGGACTCATACTGCTGCCTCTTTCCACACTCCATCTGCCGTGCTAGCTTCTGTTCTACTGCACATCCTGTGCCACTCCACCTCCCACAAGACTAGTTGCCTGCAAATTGAAAAATGTTACCAAGAGCCTTCCTCAGAAATTAGGAGTCATTCTGGCCTGTTCTTCTTTCGGTTCCTTTCTACCTTTAAATGTACATTGTAAACTGTACATTGTCAGACTACTTTCTTTTGTGGTGTAGCATTAGCTGTTGATCATATTGAGACACCAGAGTTTCTATAGGTCTAATTGATGATTCACTAGTGAACATTACATATACCAAGTCAAACATGTGAGGCTTGCCAGCTCTCTGGCAGTTTAGGTTAGTATTCAGGTCTAGATAACGACTCTTCTCAATATGAGAATTCATATATTTTCAAACCGAAGAACCCAGTTCCTATTTTCATCTTAGAATAATTCAAACCAATCCAAGTTTTGTGGTGATTGTACCAATTCCTCTGTTTTATTTTTTTTTAGTGATACTGTATGAAAATGACTTCTGAGTAAAACCAAATGAGATTCAGTATATTGTCTTCAAAGAGTTGCCATGGTAATATTCATTAGCTGTGTTGTGATAAATACATAATGCTTCAGGTTACTTTGAAATATGAAAAAAGCTTAAAATTTGTCAGTCTCATCCTAATTCTGTCACCATAAGGATGACATGAAATAGTCAGGGCTTTGATTTTTTGACAGCCAAAACTTGTCAGCAAAATAAGACACAGTTTGGGCCCTAAATCATCAGGAGATTGAAAGAAAAAGAAGTATCATCAAGGCTAAAAAAGACAAACTTAAAATAAATGCAAAAGGAGGGAGGGGCACAGTTGTCTTTCAGAGGGGGAAAAGAGTGTTTTATTTCAGTAACTTCACCCAATAGGAAAAAGGATTTGAACTGTACCACATTATTACAATCATTATATATAGGTTATGGGAAAAGAGCTATTCCCCAGAACCAAGAGAAAGATACCCAATCTATGCAAGTGGCGTACACAAAGTTTTAAGACTGATCACTGTGTTCAGGGTTCATTTATTATAACAATCAATCTCTAAAGCATCAAAGACTGCACTAGCACGGGGGCTGGGGGGAATCTAAAATATAGAACAAAAAAATTTAATTCTTGGTTCTACTTTGCAAAGTGATAGTGCAAAATGGCATCATAGGGTTCTGTGTTTATTGCATCCTAATGATTTCCATATCAAAAGTGATCTGTTTACAAGTAACAGAAATGTCTTTTCTTGCAAATTCATCCTGTTCTGAGAGGCAACTTAGGTCATTTCCTTGCCATACAGTAATAAAGGTTCTTCAGGCTAAATGATACACGTATTTCTGTGATTGATGTCTAACTGATATGTAATGATGTTATGAATACTGAGATGTAGCCATTTTATGAACATTGTAATTCACCTACGCAGTGAGATTATTGTACAACTCTGATGGGTTATTAGAATTGCCTGTACGTCTATTCCACTAACTTATGGGGGTTCGTGGAATGTTTATTATATGCCTATAATGCTTAAATTCAGTGGGGTCAGTGAGGAAGGTGACACAATGACCTCCCAGATAAGAACACCCAAGCCCACACTTGAAAGACAATGGAATACTTCCAGGATCTAGGCCAGTGGTTTTCAAACTGTGGGTCATGACCCAGTATTGGGTCGTGGAATGTAAGGCACTGGGTCACGGCAGCTCTGGTCAGCACCGCTGACCAAGCCGTTAAAATCCCATCGGCGGTGCTGCCCAGCTAAGGCAGGCTAGTCCCTACCTGTTCTGACACCGCACTGCGCCCCGGAAGCAGCCAGCAGCAGGTTCAGCTCCTAGCCGGGGGGACCATGGGGCTCCGCGCACTGCCCCACCCCGAGAACTGGCTCCACACTACCATTGGCCGGGAGCTTACGCGCCTCTGCTTAGGAGCCGGACCTGCTGCTGGCTGCCTCCAGGATGCAGCACGGTCCGCGGTGCCAGGACAGGCAGAAAGCCTGACTTAGCACCCGAGGTAAGCCTGTGCCCCAGCGCTGAGCCCTTCCCCCAAATGTGGAGCCCCTTCTTGCACCCCAAACCCCTCATTCCGAGCCTCACCCCAGAGCCTGCATCCCCAGCCCAGAGCCCTGACCCCCTCCTGCACCCTAACTCCCTGCCCCAGTCCAGAGCCCCCTCACACACCCCAAATCCTTCATTCCCGGCCCCACCCTGCAGCCATCACCCCTGCATCCCAATCCTCTGCCCCAGCCCTGAGCCCCTCCCACACCCCAAACCCCTCATCCCAAGCTCCATTGGGTCACGGGCATCAACAATTTTCTTCAACTGGATCACCAGAAAAAAGTTTGAAAACCACTGGTCTAGGCCAAAGTGACACAGCTAATGAAGGGCTGAGTTCAACAGAGACTGTTTCTCTACAATAGTGTCTGTTTAATTCAGTATTGGAAGACCAATGCTTTATTTCAGCACTTCTCAAAACAAGACTGACACCTGGTTACAAATAATATTGGCTAGCTTTGGGCATTTCTCAACCTCACACGGATTATGGACAGGCAACTGCCTGTGGCTTTAGACCTCAATTTGGAGACCGAGGAAGTGACTAATCTTCAGTGTGGAGGAGATATGGCTGTCATGGACTCCCTCACAGCTATTGGCCACTGATCTGCATCTGAGCCTGTTACCTATCTGAGCTGCTGAGGTAGCCTCTGGCCCCAAGTCTGGGAGTTTCAATGAAAAGCTTGCTCAGCTGTAGGCTGATGACCCACTGGAACAAACAAAAAAAGACCCAGTCTCCACTCCAACACAGCCATAATAATCTGCCTCTGTGGGGAAGAACAGGAAAAATAGGAGCCAAAGGAAGTGAAGAAACAGTCTCTTAACCTACTGCAACAAACTCACTTAAGTTAAGAGGAAAGAATGGTAGGGGGAAACCTCCATAACACAAGAAGGAAACAGGAGAACCCATTCAGGAAGAAACTCAGATGAGTGAAGGTAAAAGGGAGAGTGGTTGTCATGGAAGGGCGGGGAAGGAAAAGGATGATGGAGAGGGCTGGGAAGAAGGAGAGAGAATGGAATGCAGAGGAGAGAGAAAAGAAGGGTAGTGTTGAGGAACTGAAATATAGCATAAGAGAGAGCCGGCAGTGGTCAACAGGGAATGTTCTCTTTTCACAGTAGAGATAAGAGAGGAAATGGCCTGGAGGGAGACAGAATCAGAGATGGAAAGCAAAGAGGGGGATATGGAAGAGGGAAAAGCAAGACAAAACATTTTTTTAGTTACTGGGTTTCAATCATTTGATGTATGCTCCCTTGTTTTATTTTACATCCTTGCAGACATCTGAAGCGTAAAGCGAACAAATCCATCTTATATGCCTCCATCCCCACCACTCCTGGAGCAAGGTGTGAGACAGGCATAGCTGCACTTCAAAGTGTCAGCTGGTGTATGATCTCTTAGACACCACAGCTAGCCAGCATAATTAAACCAGCCGGTGAGATTTTCCAAAATACAGAAGTCTAGTGGTGGTCCAAATATGCTCTCCTCTTTTGGCTCCATATGCCAAGTGTGTCTTAAATTTGTGACTGCCCCAAAAATGTCAGAAGCTGACAATCATCTTGCAAGCCTGCCAACACTCCTACAGCCATCCCTCTTTGCAGGGGATTATATGCAGGAAAATGCTGCTTGTAGGTTTGTCCAGCTGCACGCAAACACCAAGGTCTGAAAACATTATCTGGCTGGATGGTGTATTGTGATCAGTGGAACTGGAGTCAGAGCCCATGTTCCCTGGAGGGACTATTCATGAGGAAACAGGAAATGTGGGGAGTTAGGCTGGGTGGGAGGAGCTCAGCCACTTGGACAGAGGGGTGCTTAGGGTTTAATAAAGTTCCACTTGTTCAATTTAACCTTCACTCTTTGCAAAGGAACACTTAGATGCTGCCAGTAGCTTTCCAAATGAGTCATGGAATATAGTTCTATCAATTAGCTACACAGTGCCATTAATTACCAGCTGTCCTCTGATGGCTGCTGGAAGTTCTGTTGCTCCAAGCTTGAGGTCCACAGCTCTGTCCATTCCTGCTAGAAGCTGCTTTTACTTCAAACAGTGAGTTAGTCCTGTTCCCCAGTGCAGCAGTCAATTGTTTGGCTGAGTGTCAGAAGCAGCTGTTTACAGAACAATTTAATTTGCAGCCACCTCCTGGTTTTGCTTTGATTCTCCTGCAGTGCTTAAACTGTAATGAAGAGAATGGTGGATAGCTGCCATGTAAAGGTTTGCAACATGCAAAAGCAGATTGGAAGCCAGGATGTATTTTTCATTTTCCATCAAGATAAATGTACCTTGCCCAGGCTGCAGGCATTAGCTAAGAACTGAAACTCATAACTGGAGATTAGACCAATTCACCTGTATGTTAGTTTTGCTCAAAATAGGTATTAGTCTTGTAATAATGTAGTTAGTGCTTAATTTTTGCCAGAGCTCAGCCCTTGCACATCCAGACCAGGCAGTTCATAGCCCCAGCACCTCTGGGCTTGCTGCGTCAGTTATGAAAGTAAAAATGTTGCTTGAGACCCAGCACTTCTTTCATTACAAATCACTACTTCATTACAAGTAGTGTTTAGACTATGAAATGCTTGCACGTCACTGCATGCATTGATCTCACTTGCAGTGTCCCTATTCCATGTTATAAAGAATATATATATAAGCTTTTATTAATAACTTTGAAAATGTTTGCTCTGAACTTGTGAACTCAGGCACAAGAATTGTTCCCTCTTCTCCAGGAGGACTATAAAAACAGATGGGTCATCAAGGAACATTGCAATTCAAAGGATTGGTTAATGGCCCCATTGCACCTGGGAAATCCAATGTTCAAGGAATCTGGTCTTGGAAGCTGAATGAAGGAAATAAAACAAAGCCATGGGAAAATTTTCCATCTTTTTGGCTGTTTAAATTCTGACAAGGCCAGAGACTCTAAACTGAAGCCAAAGATCCCCAGGGGGCTGCCTCCTGGGTCCACTATGAAAGACAGTTTGAATTGACAGACTGTCACTCTTAGGATTTAGATAGTAGCTCATTTGTGTATATGTTTGATTGCTTAAACCTGTAAATAACATTTCTTTTTCCTAGGTTATAAACCTTTAGATATTTTGTTAAAGGACTGACTCCAGGCATTGTAAGATCCAGGGTACCAGTTGATATGGGATATGTGACTGGTGTCTTGGGACAGGAAGCAACCTGAATGAGGTGTGATTTTTGGTATAAGTGACTATTTATCATTAAGTCTCATTTGTCTGGGTGGCAAGATAGACTGCAGAGTCTAAGGGGACTGTCTGAGACTCCATGGTAAGATTTAAAGTGATCCAGGGGTTCACATTTGTTATTAAGGTTGCCAGGTGTCCGGTTTTCAAATGGAACACCCGGTTGAAAAAGGACCCTGGCAGCTCTGGTCAGCACTGCTGACTGAGCCATTAAAAGTCTGGTTGGTGGCACAGTGGGGCTGGCAGGCTCTCTGCCCGGCTCCACATGGGTCCTAGGAAGTGGCCAGCATGTCTGGCTCCTAGGCAGAGAGGTGGCCAGGGAGTCTCCATGCACTGCCCCCGCCCACAGGTGCCACCCCAAGTACCTACTTTGCAGGTCCTGTTGGCTGGGAACCATGGCCAATGGGAGCTGTGGGGGCAGTGGCTGTAGGCGGAGGCAGCACACAGAGCCCCACCTAGGAGCTGGAGGGACATGTTGTCACTTCCTGGGCGGCACTGACCCCAGGCGGCTCCCAGAGCCTGCACCCCAAACCCCCTCTTGCCCCCCAACCCCCTGTCCCAGACCTGAGCCCCCTCCAGCACCCAAACCCCTCGGCCCCACCCCGGAGCCCCCTCCTGCATCCCAAACCCCTCATCCCTGGCCACACCCCAGAGCCCGCACCCCCAGCCAGAGCCATCACCCCCCCCCCCGCACCCCAATCCCCTTCCCCAGCCAGTGAAAATGAGTGAGTGAGGATGAGAGAGAGAGCGCGCGTGATGGAGGGAGGGGGATAGAGTGAGTGCGGGGGGGGGCTCAGAGAAGGGACAGGGCAAGGGTGTTCAGTTTTCTGCAATTAGTAAGTTGGCATGCCTGTCAAGAAGCCTATACAGCTTCAGCCTTCCTGTATATGTCCTCAGAGCATTCAGCACCACCATGCGCTTCCCACAGCGAGTCCGCCTGTGTGGCGCTCCTGGGGAATCCTAAGGGCACTGCACCCCAACTCCGCAGTCAGCAGTGACTCTCAGCCAGTGTTGTAAAACAGAAGGTTTCTTAATCGACAGGTACACAGCATAGAACAGAACTGGTTAGCACAGAAATCAGTGACTTTCAGCCAAATCCATCTTGGGGGAACCCTGGGCAAGACACCCTGGACTTCCCCCTCCAGGAAGAAGACTGCTCTGAACCCTGCTGCCTGGCCTCCAACTTGCCCATTACTCCTCCTCTGGGCTTTGTCCTGCTTCCCGGGCTAAGTGTCACCTGATTGCATCCCCCTCCTGGGTCTCAGGTTACAAAGGGCATCAGCCATCGCCTACATGCAAGCAGCTGGGCAACCTCACCTAACCTAGAGGCCTCAGCAAAAGTAACACACCCAACTCCCACCACCTAGGCATTGGTGCAGTACACAGGGAAACCGAGGCACACAGTATTAATACAGGACAGTAAGACTCACATGCAACATAACAAGGGGAAAAACCCTACTTTGTCACACCAGGTACCTGTGCAGAGCTTGTTCTCCTGCATGGTATATAGACCACATCACAAGCTAGCCCTGCTTTTAAAAGAAAATGACAATTTGGGAACTGAACTGAAGCTTCATGAGCTCCAAATGCTCCAGAGTGATGAGGAAACTGAGGCAGGGAAATCCCTGTAGGGTATTTTTTTTCTTTTGTGTAAGCTAAAATAAAAGTTATTGTGTTTAGAAGCCATTGCAAAGGTTTCCACCCGTATCCTTGACCAGTCATGCGTCCCTTGAAAGATAAGCTTAGTCTATTAGGGAGACTGGGGGGCAAGGGGTCATCACTGGTCATAGAAGCCTAGGGCTGCTGAGCCATCAGGCCCCATTTCCATGAAGGGGTAACAAAGGGTCTGTGCCCAGAATATGTGCCAGAGAGCCCAACGAAAGAGACAGTGCGGAGCCTGCCCAGACCAAGGGAAGCCTAAGAGCACATCATGTTGGGACCCAAACACTGCAGCCTTGTGAGTGTGCAGCAGCAGCAGCTCTACCAGGGCTGTGTGACACATGAATTTTTGCAGCCTTTTTTCCTTACTCTGAAATGTCCCTATTTTGCACTTTTTCTGCAGTCATTTACCCAGTGGTCTGTGTTTACAAACTCATTCAAGTAAACTCCAGAATTAAGACCTTCAAGTCCATTTTCCCCACCCAGGGCCATCCCTACCCGTACGCAAAGTACGCAGCTGTGTAGGGCACCAGGAAATTTGGGGCGTGCTGCTCCAGCCCCGGCTCCGGTTCCTCCCCGCGGCCCCCTGCTCCACCCCACCTCTTCCTGCCCCGCCCCAGCCTCGCCCCCACTCCACCCCTTCCACGGAGGACTGCAGCAGGGGTCAGGCGCACTGCCTGTGAGTGCTGGGGGGCGGTTCCCCCTACCCCCCCCAAAGTCCCAGGGCCGGGAGCCAGGGAACCAGAGCAGAGCGGACTGGGGCCAGGTTACTCCACTTCCCGCTGTCCTGTGAGTGCGGGGGTCGGGCCTGCCCTGCACTCACCAGGCGGCAGGAAGTAGAGCCACCCAGCTCCAGCCCGCTCCACTCCAGCGGTTCGTGCTGGGGGGCAGTTTTCCCCCTATCCCCCAAGCCTGCTCCTGCTGTCCCCTGCCCCGCGGAGGCCTGGGGCCAGCTCCCCCCACCCTCATGGAAGCCTGGGGCCACACACACCCCGCGGGGGGGCTGCGTAGGGCACCGAAATGGCTAAGGAGGGCCCTGCCCCCATCCCCTGGGACTGCAGACTTTGATTTAGTGAATTCTTGCACCTTTCTTAGGGCTACACACCTCCTGTAGCTGGCTTCAAACACTGTCCACTGGAAAAGTCTTACTTTTCAGAGTAGCAATTGCTCCCCCCCCCCCAAGCCCTTTCTGTTCATATTTTGTCTTTATCTTATAGTCCTTAAACAAATTGCCCCATTCAAAATCAGAACACAAACTAAAATAGCACATTCCTACCTGTTTGCTACAGATTTAAGACTTTTAGTTCCTATTATGACTCCACTCAGGAACTTCCCATGCCCCATTTCTTCTTGTTTATCTTTCTGAGAACATAAGGTAGAAAATATTTCACACCCCTTTTGTTATCTTCCTTCCAGACCATACCACACCACTAACTGCACCCTCTAGCTGTCAGCAGTACAGCAACCAATAGAGTTGTAACTTGTACAGGGCAAGTGACACTTTTTTCATAAAACATTGGCTATGGAATTCATTGTAGCATTTGCAGAAATATACACAAAGCCTTTTGTGCATATCAGGCTCTGCTGCAGTAGAGATCTTAGAGTGCAAGATTCAAATAGCCCAGTTTTCACTGCACCTCCAGAGACAGTAACTAATAGCTCATGTTTAAGGCGACAATTTAGTCATAGGCCTGGTCCCCACTAAGTCCCCACTTCGGACTAAGGTACGCAAATTCAGCTACGTTAATAACGTAGCTGAATTCGAAGTACCTTAGTCCGAACTTACCGCGGTCCAGACGCAGCAGGAAGGCTCCCCCGTCGATGCCGCGTACTCCTCTCGGCGAGCTGGAGTACCGGCGCCGACTGCGAGCACTTCCGGGATCGATCCGGGATCGATTTATCGCGTCTTAACCAGACGCGATAAATCGATCCCAGAACATCGATTGCGTGCCGCCGGACCCTCCGGTAAGTGAAGACAAGGCCACAGGTATTGTTAGTAAAAATCATGGACAGGTTATGGGCCATGAATTTTTGTTTATTGCCCATGACCTGTCCATGACTTTTATTAAAAATTCCTGAGTTTAAATCTGGAGGGAGGGGCACGCTGCTGGGGGAGCACCTTGGGCCAGCAGCACCAGCTGTCACCATCCCAAGAACCACTGCCCGCGGCAACCGGAGCAGCAGCTGCTTGGGTGGCCCTGGAGTGAGCCACATTGGCCCCTGCAGAAGTCACAGATGTTGTGGAAAGTCACAGAATCCATGCCTTTCCACAACCTCCCTGACAGACATGGAGACCTACTCATATTTCCTCTAATAAGAGAGTGGGGAAGACTGCACTTCTAGAGACGGCATGATTATGGGGCAGTAGAAGAGGGAGCTGCCAATAGCCTTAGAGTAGACTGGGGTGTCAGCCTGTTTTTGACAAACTGGTGGGGTGTTAGAATCATAGAATATCAGTGTTGGAAAGGACCTCAGGAGGTCATCTAGTCCAACCCCCTTCTCAAAGCAGGACCAATCCCAAATAATTTGATTTCACCAAGCCAGGAGGCATGCCAAACCAGAGTCCTGACTGGCTTCATTCAGAGCAGTTCCAGAGCATCAGCCCGGTGACTCCATGACCCCTGGGTCTGGATGTGTGGGAGCAGGTGGGCACTGCATACCTGGGGCAGGTAATCAGGGAAGGTGTGGGGCTGGGCAGAATGTCGGCTCTCCCCCTCATTGTTGGCCAGTGTGAGGGATATGACAATACCTGGACAAACCTTATTAAATTTAATATATGTATTTTGGGAGCCCAATGTATTGACAATGCACGTGTTTGTGTGGGACTGTAGAGAACTTCTTTAGAAAGAAAGTAGGAGGAATACAATCTTTGGGAGATAATAGGATCAAAGGAATTTTTGGGACAATTTGTGTGAAGTGGATTTCCTAGGAAATACTTGGAGGAGAATGCAGATGACCCATTTCAAACCCATCCTTTTGAAGCTACACTGTGAACAGAGACCTATTGCCTGGCTGATTACCTACTGAAAGTCTCTTCAAAGAGGGAAACTGGATAAATGAGTGACTCTTAGTCATGAGTGTTCTTGTTCAGAGCCAAAGGTGTGATTGACTGGAAACCACCAGAAAACCCTTGGTGGGAGTTGAAGGACTGCTCCTGCCAGAGGCCATGTTGCAATTGGGGCAATCTATGATAAGCTTATTAGCATGTGTAGATTTTTTGGTTTCCATACATTTTCTCTGTAATGCTTTTACCTTAAAGAATAAATGTGCTTATTAGAAAGAATTGTGTGGTAACTTATAATTGTCACAATTACACTGTCCTGTGTCTGAGGAGAGATGCAAAGCAGGCCTACTTAGGCCAACAGTCTTTTGCTGGGAATAGCACAGTGAAGGCAGGGAACAATTAAGACAAGCTCTGAAGGCAGCAATACCACCAGCAGCAGCGCAGAAGTAAAGGTAACAGTACCACAACCCCCCCATAGTAACCTTGCGACCCCCCCCCCCACAACTCCTTCTGGGTCAGGACCCCTACAGTTAAAAAGCTGTGAATTTTCAGATTGAAATAGCTGAAATCATGAAATTTATTATTTTTAAAATCCAGTGACCGTGAAACTGACCAAAATGGCCCGTGAATTTGGTAGGGCCCTAACCATGAAGGCAATGGAATGGAGCCCTCTCAAATGGTTTTGTACTGGACATGGAATTTGTGTTGCAGCAAAATTTTGGTGATGTTTTAGAGACAGTCCACGATGTCAATGTAGGCAGCCACAAACCATGGCTAACGCTGTGAGATTGTCATCGGTCACAGAAGTCATGGATTCCGTGACTTTCCGGGACTTCTGCAGCAGCTGGTGTGACTGACCCCTGGGCAGCCACACTGACCTCTGCTGGGGCAGTCTTGGAACACACGCCCCCCACTAGAGCACTCATGCTGGTCCCGGGTTGCATGCTGCTGCCCCTCCTCCCCCATCCCCCGGAGCACCTGCGGAGGTCCTGGGTCCCCCCTGTCCTGGAGCACCCAAGATTTAGTCAGAGATATATAGTTCAAGTGATGGACAGGTCATGGGCTGTGAATTTTTGTTTACTGCCCGTGACCTATCCATGACTTTTACTAAAAATACCTGAAACGTAGCCTTAACCATGACACACACTGTTGAGGACTGCAAAATGACTCAGCTTCCTGGAGATCTTTGTGCCTTGAACATTGTTGATAAGAACACTGTGGCTTGGCTTGACCAGATTGCATACACTAAATAATAATATTTGCCCCACAAATAACAGAGGACCAGGGATTAAATTTTGACTCACGTGTCTAAGAGTCATAATGCCTTTGGGGCTACCCTAAGATGCTTCAGCTTAGCCTTGCTTTGCTCAGGTCCATGCCTAAAGTCTTACTAGACATAGCAGGTGTCAAGGCTGCTTCCCCACTTTGAATTTTAGGGTACAAATGTGGGGGCCTGCATGAAAACTTCTAAGCTTAACTACCAGCTTAGATCTGGTCCGCTGCCACCATTGCAAAGCTAATTCCCTTCCCGGGGTAGCCTTGAGAGACCTTCACCAATTTCCTGGTGAATACAGATCCAAACCCTTTGGATCTTAAAACAAGGAGAAACTAACCATCCCCCCTCCTTCCTCCCACCAACTCCTGGTGGATCAAGATCCAACCCCCTTGGATCTAAAAACAAGGAAAAAGTCAATCAGGTTCTTAAAAAGAAGGCTTTTAATTAAAGAAAAAGGTAAAAATCCTCTCTGTAAAATCAGGATGGGAAAATAACTTTACAGGGTAATCAAACTTAAAGAGCCCAGAGGACCCCCTCTAGCCTTAGGTTCAAAGTACAGCAAACAGAGATAAACACTCTAGCAAAAGGTACATTTACAAGTTGAGAAAACAAAGATAAACTAACACACCTTGCCTGGCTGTTTACTTACAAGTTTGAAATATGAGAGACTTGTTCAGAAAGATTTGGAGAACCTGGATTGATGTCTGGTCCCTCTCAGTACCAAGAGCGAACAACTTCCCAAACAAAGAGCACAAACAAAAGCCTTCCCCCCACCAAGATTTGAAAGTATCTTGTCTCCTTATTGGTCCTTTGGGTCAGATGCCAGCCAGGTTACCTGAGCTTCTTAACCCTTTACAGGGAAAAGGATTTTGGAGTCTCTGGCCAGGAGGAATTTTATAGTACTGTACACAGAAGAGCTGTTACCCTTCCCTTTATAGTTATGACAGCAGGTGTATTAACTTATCCTACTCTTGTTAATTAGCTTGAATTTGAATAGGACCATTTATATACTAGATAGAAAAAATACTGATTGCACTAACCTGACCCTGATCACATCAGTATATGGTATAAGGAAATAAATAGGGTTAATGTGTCCCAATGCTGTGTGGTATGAAACTATAGCTTAACCCTCAGAGTGTAAATAAGTTGATAGGAGGCAGTTCTAATATCCATTGCCACTATGCTGATATTTTTGTTTCAGGGAAATTGAGAATATGTTGAAAGGTCTGTGTGGCTTTTCTATTTCACCCACTGTAGTAGGTCCTAGCCGGGGCTCGACCCTTCCGGGCAGGAGGGGAGCCACACCGACTCACTACTCTGGGAATAAGCAGTCAGTTAGTCCTGAAACTCCGGCTCTTTGGTGCAGAGTCGGAGCAACCACAGTTAAAGCTCAGGAGCCCAGGCCCTGGATCAGGGCGGGGCAAACACAGTTAGCTCAGACCCTTGCTTGCTGGGCTGAGCGGGCAAATAGTTCAGAGCCCAGGCCCTGGATCAGGGCGGGGCAAACACAGTTAGGCTCAGGTCCTTATGGCAGGGGCTGAGCGGGTAAATAGTTCAAAGCCCAGGCCCTGGATCAGGGCGGGGCAAACACAGTTAGGCTCAGGCCCTTGTTGCAGGGGCTGAGCGAGCAAACAGTTCAAAGCCCAGGCCCTGGATCAGGGCGGGGCAAACACAGTTAAGCTCAGGCCCTTGTTTGCAGGGGCTGAGCGAGCAAATAGTTCAGAGCCCAGGCCCTGGATCAGGGCGGGGCAAACACAGTTAGCTCAGGCCCTTGTTGCAGGGAGCTGAGCGAGCAAATAGTTCAGAGCCCAGGCCCTGGATCAGGGCGGGGCAAACACAGTTAGCTCAGGCCCTTGTTGCAGGGAGCTGAGCGAGCAAATAGTTCAGAGCCCAGGCCCTGGATCAGGGCGGGGCAAACACAGTTAAGCTCAGGCCCTTGTTGCAGGGAGCTGAGCGAGCAAATAGTTCAGAGCCCAGGCCCTGGATCAGGGCGGGGCAAACACAGTTAAGCTCAGGCCCTTGTTGCAGGGGCTGAGCAGGCAAATAGTTCAAGGCCCAGGCTTCTGTAGCCGAGCGTTGGGTGAGGGGGAAGCCTGCCACCCGTACGGAGGGTGGCAGGGGGGAACGCAGGCCCACCCACTCCACTGCGTTCCAGCCCGGGGCCCTAACAGCGGTTGCTGCCGCTGCTGGTCAGTGGGGTATCCAGACCGCAACACACTGACATAGGCTCACACTCAGTTGCAGCCGGACCGGGGTCGGCTACCCCCGGGCTACTTCCGTGATCCCCCTCACAGCCTACCTCGGTCGTTGCGCCGGGATCGGGCCAGTCCACCTGCATGGGCTCCTCTCTGCCCGGGCTCGGCGGCAAGTCTGGTAGCTCTGCCGGGAAGTCCGGCCAATGGTCCTCAGGCGGCTCCTCTGGATAGCAGCAGGGGCTGAGGGGTTCGGGTCCAGTCTCACCCTCAGGGTTAGCGGGGTTCGGTTCCCAGGGGTTCTCCCAGTGGCGGGCGTGAACGGGCTCCGGCGGCTCCTCCTCGTAGCGGGCCCGGGGTAGCTCAGGCCAGCTAGGGTCTTCGACGGTCTCCCGGCCGGGAGCTCCCGGCCGCACGTCTGCTCCCTGTGGTGGCTGGCCGCCAACTGAGCTCGGGCGGCCGGCCTTTATACTTCCTGTCCCGCCCCTTGACTTCCGGGGGGCGGGGACAGGCGGTGGTGGTCCCACCCACTCTGGTGCCGGCACGTGGGCTCCCTCTTCTGGGCAGGAGGGGAGCCACACCGACTCACTACACCCACCCCTGCTTGTTCCCTCATTTACCTTAGAAGAATATTACCATTTGTCTGGCTTGCATTGGTGTAGCTGAAAACAGACTCTTACCCATGCTGATTTTGGAAGGACAATGCCGCTATTACATATTGGCAAACCTACTTTTACAAATCACCTGCATCATGTGCCTAATCACCTATACTGTGTCCTCTGTATTTACAGTGCCAGATACACTGAGTGCTCATTAAAGAATAATGAAGTACAAGCCATATAAAAATGGCAACTGAAAAGAAAAAACATTTTAGACCAGACTGGGAAGCTGGAGGCTTCTGCCACCAGTGCTTAATGTGAACTGAAAGAGGTGCCAGCGAGGGCTCAGCCTCAGCAAGCCCCGGCATAAATGAAGCCCTGTCAGAGAGATGACACCAACCAATTAAAACGTCAAAAAACAAACAAAGATATAAAATATTCATGGGAATCAAGTGAAATACAAGATGAACGAGTGAATTGAGCTTTCATTGTGGTCCAGTTTACAGTCGTTAGATCTTGTCTTTCATTTCAATATTGCCCGAAGAAGAGCTCTGTCTAGCTTGAAAGCTTGTCTTTACCAAACAAAAATTAGTCCAGTAAGAGATATTACCCCACCCACCTTGTCTAGCTCAGTACAGTCACTTTTAGGCATGATGTTAGGACCTCAAACTGGAGCCCTAAGTATACACACATTTCACTGAAGCTCAATAATCCGCTTTGTTCTGTTTGCTAACCCATATAATCACTTAAAATTTACCTTTTGTAGTTAATAAACTTATTTTTTGTTTATTCTTAAACCCAGTTTGTGCAATTCATAACTGGGCGGGGGGAGGGGGCAGAGAGCTGTGCATATCTCCTTCCACATTGAGGGAGGGGGCAATTTTATGAGCTTATGCTATATAGATCTCCATACAACGTAAGCCAATATAATTTTGGGTTTACGCTCCAGAGGGTGTGTGCCCAGGAGAGCTGTGCATTCCCCTAGCTCAGCCCTCCCACAGAGAGCTAATCGCAGACTCTGTGTGACTCTACAGCTGGGTGTCCCCTGTCTGTGTGTGTGCTGGAAAGGGGCTTGAGAGCCTGACACAGCAGCACAGAGTAAGGGAAACCCAGGCTGGTGGGACAGGTGGACTCAGTGAGACCCCAGCGCATCAGGTGGCACCCCAGATGGGGGGTCCAACCCATCACAGGTACTTCCTCCCATACGAAACAGATAGTCAGGAAAAAAGGAAATGCAAAAAAAAAAGCCCCACACCAAAGGCTTTTAATAACCAGATTACTCACTACATTTGCCAGGAGTCTGGACATTTTCAGTTAGCGGAGATGATATATTTCATTGTAAAACCCAGAGGGTTAGGAGACTAAGAACACATCCAATTCTCGAATCAGTTATCCAGATGAGCGTGGTTTGCAGATGCTAATTTGACTACTATTTTTATGCAAGTCAATCTCTCTGCCATATGGTAATGGCTGAAGATTAATTGTTATTTTTGTTTTGTTAACAAAGCAGACATGGTTGACAACAGATTATGTTAAGATTTGAGCACCAGCAGATTGAGTCTACATGTACACTCTTTGGAGCGGTCTTTAAGCATAATTTCACAAATCTCAATAGAATGTAGGGGAGATGTCACATTGTATATAAAAAGACCACCACCCTCCAAAAGTACAGTTTCATTAAAATGATGAAGTTAGAGATTCAAAAATAGCAATAATTTTAACTTCAAGTATCATCTGATAGAATATACCCCAGTTCAGCAAACACACTCAGTTTTAAGAACAGGATTACATCAATGCCTATAGAGCACAACTCTTAAGGCCATGCTTAAATGCTTTGCTGAATTAGGTCCTTTATAATCAGCTGTTTGTCTAATTTTAAAGTATATTTAACTAAAAGTGGCACAGTAAGTTGTTCTTGGTCTGAATTTTTAAAGAGATTGTTTCACTACACATTAGGAATATACATACTAATAATGAAGCATTACATTTAGAGGAATCTTATTAAATTACATTTTAAAAAAAACGATCTTAGGAGGATATTAAGGTTGCAAAAATCAGGCACTAAGAAGTTAGGAAATGAGCCAGAATTAAGATTGCATGTGCAACTGTAATTCATCCCCTTGTGCATATGCATTATGATACATGATATTATTATGATAGTTACATGATCACATGCTATTTTTCCACAAGACTCTCACCTCACTCAGTGCACAGGACGGAAAGTACTCAAGGAATGAATCAGGGTTATATAGTGAGTGAAGCTTGTTGTCTGTAGGACCCCTGACTCATTCGTTGTACAAGTTTGAAAGTATGGAGGAAATACATGAAGACCAGCTCCAGCTCCTTACACCAAATAGTCACACTTCCCACACACCTTTATTTGGAAAGCGGTTAATAGAAAGTTAGTTAACTAAGCATTTTGAATGGAGAGGGGATTTGTTGGTTTCTAGAAGGAATAGGTTCAAGCTGCAAATTCAGATAAAAACTTTTCCCATTTGGGGAATATTTGAATTCAGAGTTTTCACTTTAGCACATCTCCAGCTCCTAAAAATACTAAATAGTGACATTTACTGTAACAATCTGATCATTGTTCTTGTAAAAGTATTGATTATTAGACACTCCTGCACTGAAACCCCATCAATTTTTCTGACATGTCTGCCAATGAGATGTAGGACACATTCTGTTTGAGATGGAGGCTTTCCTACATAGTATCACAAAACACTGAGAAGCAAAACTTTCATTTCTGATATTTATCCATTTCAACTTAGAGTATGGACCACAAAATAGATAAAGGACAAAGCTGGCATAAAACCTAGCTTTTGTTTTCTGCTAGATAAAGGATGCTTCACTTACAGAAGTAAGGTGACATCAAAGGGCAAGCCAGGCTATTTACAGATCTTTGTACCCTTGGGATACTGCTGAGACTGTATCACAGTGAAAGTACTTTGCTTGGAATCAGTCATAAGACACATGATGGCCAACAATCTATCTAAAGCAGTTTTCTATAAAAGCTTTTCCCCTCCACACACACACAAATTGCCAAGTCAGAGCTACTCACCTTCATTTGTCCTACCCGCTAAGTCGGCTGCCATCACCAGCTTCTAGTGTGGTCTTTGTAGGAGTCTCTCTGTTTCTCCTGACTGGCCCTCCTTAACTTGTCCTCAGTCAGGGCAGTTCTTGGACCCTCACCTCTGATTAAGTGTAGTAGCCTGCTTCAGCATCTTGGCTGTGTTCCTTCCATTATGGCAGTATAGTGCAGAGCTGTTACCTCTTTGGTGCCCTAGGCCTTTCTGCTTCCCTTTCCAGTGCTGTACTTGCCCCTTTATAGCAGGCCTGGTTTCCTCTATTGGCTGCAGGGCTGCAACTGTGCATGCCTCTGTGATTGGCAGCTGCATGGGGTGTGATCCTGCCTGTAGACAGGAGAGGCTCTCCTTCCCCTTCTGTCTATGCTAGGTATGAAATTTGTAGACCCCGTTACAGCTGCCTTGTTCAATATCTAAATTTGCCTTAATTTTTCAGATCTTAAAAATCAGTGGAGATTTTAATGAGATATTATTTGACGTCTATGCTGCTTGAACAACAACCTTTGTAGGAGCTAGAGATTCAATGGGATAGATTATACTTAACATGATAGTTGCCTTCTGCATGAACGGAGTTAGCACCCACCACAGCCATAACGTGGCCCAAAGGCTTTAACTTAGTGATTTTTTTTCTTTTTTAATGAGAATGGAACATTTTGTTCCAAAAACATTGTTAATAAAAAGAAGTTACTGTCACTGTTCCTTGCCTAACAATTCAATGGATCTTGAAGTACAAACACCTTCCATAGGAATCCTTTATGTTTGTGTGGGGGAACTAAAGGGAAAAGGACGAATACAGGAATTCACCCCTTCTCATCTGAAATGTCTGTTTTTCCTTTAGTGACTCCCACTAACACCAATCAATGAGACGCGGGGGAGGTGTAAAAGAGGCTGGGGTCATGGGAGAGTATCGCTTTACATCAGCTGAGCTTTGACCTTCACTTTCAGCTGCTGCATTATTGTGTCTGAAGTAGAGCTCATGAGTAGGCAAAATCATGCTCTTATTTCTGGGAGTTAAATGAGCCCTAAATCAGATACTGAATCAGTCTGTCCTTGTGATTTCCAGTTTAACTGTGAGCCTTCTGGTTTATTCGACAGAGGTGAATCATTTTGAAGATGTCTACATATATATTTTAAAATATATAGGTAAGGTCCAGACCAGTCCACTTCACACAGCCTTTGAAGGCTCCAAACATGATGTCCACAGGACAAGTTTGCTTTGATACCGTCTATCATGCATGCCTAACTGTAATCAAAGTATTCTTCCCTGTGTATCTATTGTTCTATTAATTATTTACTCTTGGACCAATGAATCCTTCCTTGCAGTGTGGTGTTAGTAATACTTACATGATTTACAACTGAATGAGGCAGTTTCTAAAATATCAGTTGGAACATTTTAAAACATCTGTTTTATATCTAGGAAAATATACTTCAGGTACACATTTCAGCTGAATGGATGCATGAAGAAACAATACATATCACTAAAGGTTTTGAAATACCATTCCCTTGCTGGGGCACATGAAAGCTCTATTTATTATCTCTTGTGACGTTATCTGATTAAAATATGACCATGCAAACCATTGTTGCTACCACTGTTATGTAATTGCAGCAAATCTTATACAAAGAATGACACATGGCCAAAAAGGGCTAAGCAGCTCGCAGGCTAAATAACCCAAAGCCAACCTTTAGAGACATGTTAAAAGAGTATGCAAATGGTAATTAGGGCCATTCCATGGTAGATAGATTTGCATTTCAAATTTCTAGCCTATGTTGTAAGAAATTAATGGTGATACTAATTGTATGTGTTTATTTATATCTTGTTTAATGATTAGCCATGTAAACAGACAGTTCCTGTTTGTCACTATAGCTATTGATTCAGAGATCAAAAGGGAATATTAACATTTAGATTAATCTTGGCTGAAATAATGTCATTGTCTATATGTCACTTTAAAGTTTGTGATAGACTGCCTAATGGATAAATTGCTTTATGTAAATATGTGTAGCTAATTACCGGTGATGCTTAGGAGCTGGCTCCACTTCAAAGTATCCATGATTGCCTATTGTTCACCTAAGGACTCCGAACTGTATAAAGATGCCTTGGGTCCCAATCCTTTTTATCTCAGATCTGCTTGATGCGTCATGCAGGCGAAGTTTAAGCCACAAGGCTGAGATCCCAGTGCTAACTGGACCACCCTGAATATAAACATTGGACTATAACCTATGAACTAATTCTGAAAGGACTCTTTGTAAGTACAAAGCTCACCATCTCTACTATGAATCTGAATCTCAAGAATTGTACTCATGTCTGTATGTATACTGATCTTTTAACTAATATTCTTTTATTTTTTAATAATTTTAGTTTAGTTAATAAGAATTGTCTGTAAGCGTGTATTTGGGTAACATCTGGAATAGTCATTAACCTGTGAGGTAGTGTTTCTGATCCTTTAGGATTGATAGAACATTTCTATATGATGAATAAGGTTTTCAGTAATCCTCATCATATTTGACTTGGGTGTCTGGGTGTAGGTCTGAGACTGGGTTACTTTAAGGGAACTGTGTTGTTGGCTTCTGGATAACCAGTGAGGTATTATAGAAGCTGTTTTGGGCTGGCTTGGTAAATCTAAGTATTGGACTATCCACCAGCTTTGGGGATTGTCTGCCCCATTCTTTGGGGTTCACCCTAATTGAGTGACCTCAGCTGGCTCCCCTGGGGCTTGGGTCACACCTCTTAATAAAGGATGCTGAAATTACTACCTAGTTTTATAAGGTAATGTAAGTATGTTACTACATCAAAGTGATTGTTGTAGTCATATCAGTCCCAATATCAGTATTAGAGAGAAAAGGTGGGTGAGGTAATATCTTTTATTGGACCAACTTTTGTTGGTGAGAAAGACAAGTTTTCCAGCTATACAGAGCTGTTCTTCACCTCTGGGAAAGATACTCAGAGTGTAACAGCTAAATATATGGTCAAACAGATAGTTTAGTGTAAGTAATTAGCATGTATTCTAAGGGACCATTGATGGTGAAGTAGTCCATTAACACCCCTGTAGTTATATGACAAAAAGGAGGGTTAGAACTTTGTCATGGGGTCATTCATCACACTGGTTCTTCCTGCTGGCCATTTTGGGAATTAGCTCTGGTCAGCAGGGGTGCCCTCCCGTGGCGGAGGCTCTCCTATCCTTGTCTCTGCCTGCACACACACTTAAGTTCCAATCTCACTGCCTCTGCTTTGTGGCATAGCCCTCCAGTCGTGTCACAATCCAGGTTCCCCTCTTCTGGAGGACTCCTTCTACAACAGTCTAGCAGCTCCTTGCAGTGGCTTGGCAGGCCACAACCTGGCCGCTTCTTCAGTGGCGAGTAGTGGGGGAAGAGAACCATGCCCACCCACTACTCTGGGTCCCAGCCCAGTGACCTTGTAAACAAAAGCTTCCCACTGCCCCTCCTTTCTTTCTCCACCAGTCTGTCTCAATCCCCTGGGCCACTTCCCCACAACCCCAGTACCTTTGGCTCCTGCCTCTGGCTCCTTCACCCTCTTCCCAGGGCCTTGAGCCTGCAAGATCTAGCAGCTCTGGTCATGATGCTAGCTCTGCAGCCCTCTAGGAATCCAATCCCCTCCCTTAGGCTTCCTGCAGCAAACTGACTTGCTTTGACCTGCAGCTTCCCTTTTATATGGGCCGGCTGGGCCCTGATTGGCTGGTCCAGCCACCGCCCTAATTGGTTGCAGCCACTGTCCTAAATGGCTTTTTCCTTGCAGCCCTCCAGGCTGGGTTTTAACCCTATCATGGCCTGTGTGGAGCAGACACCCAGTCACAAACTTAAATTCATAACTTTGCTAGACATTAAGGGTATTTCTACACTGCAGTTAAAAACCCACAGCTGCCTTGTGCCAGCTGACTCGGGCTAAGGGGCAGTTTAATTGCTGTGTAGATGTTCAGACCTGGGCTGGAGCCTGGGCTCTAGGCAGGGCCGTCCGTAGCGGGGTGCAGGGCCCAAGACATAGGCGCCGAGTTTCTATCTGACGGGAGGGTGCTCCCTCTGGCTCTGCCCAGGCCGCACCCCCACACCACCCCTTCTCCCAAGGCCTCATCCCTAACCCGCCTCTTCCCACCCCACCTCTTCCCGCCCAGTTCCATCCCCTCCCCGAAGTGTGCTGTGCCCTTCCTCCTCTCCCCTCCGCCCCAGCAACTCCAGACACGGCAAAATAGCTGATTGGCAGTAGGTGCTGTGAGGGAGGGGGAGGTGCTGATCAGCAGGGCCCGCCAGCGGGTAGGAGGCTCTGGGGGGGGGAGGTTGGTAGGGGGAGGCTCCTCATTCCCGCCCCGCCTCACCTCCCCACCCACCTCATGAAGTGTGGGGGCCCCCAAAGCACAGGGCCTGGGCCAATCGCCCTGATTTGTCATACCCTAGGGACATCTCTGGCTCTAGGACCCTGTGAGGCAGGACGGTCCCAGAGCTCTGGCTGCAGCCCGAGCCTGAACATCTACATCATAATTAAAAATCCCATTAGCCCACGCCCTGCGAGCCCGAATCAGCTGGCACTGGACCAGCCACAGGTGTCTAACTGCAGTGTAGACGTACCCTAAAAATCATGGTTTTAATCAAGACACTGGATTTATGGCTTATTACAACAATCTGTAAACCATTAAGCCTCCCTTTTTGTCCTATAACTACAGGGGTAGTTCTGAGTAACCCAGTTCTGTCTCTCTTACCAACAGAAGTTGGTCCAATAAAAGGTATTACCTCATCCACCTTTTCTCTTTTACATCAAAGTGAGACATTTTGATAGGCAACTAATAACCTTCAGTGTGTTTCTTATGTTAGAGAAGCTTTGCTTTTAATCTTGACTTCAGTTAGCAAATGTCTGGGCTAATTAATTTTAAATTACTCACAGTAAAGAAAATCTGAAACTCTGTGGATCATTACTACTGTAATTATATATTCAAGTGAAAGCTCAGAATTGAGCAAACATTCAGCAAAAACAAACACTTGAATCCACACAAAACACAATTCTCAAATGGCAAGTATTAGAATTAAAGCCTCTAAAATTCTACTGAAACGCTATTTTAATGCATCCTGTTATTCCTAAGGATTGTTGTTCACAGGTGCCGCCAATGAAATGGTAATTTTGTGTATAGCTGCTTAAGAAGGTGAAAATAGGAGATAAGAGTAAAAGAGCTTTTGAATTGTTCATGCACCAGTGAATTCAAGCTCCTAGAGTGACAGCCAGCTATGATCAATTGTACTTCTAGATGGCCTGATAGCACCAATAAGCACCACTATAGAACACATACAGTACATTAGAAACAAATATTGTTAAAACAGTGTTTGCAAACTTTTATTTGAACTCCAAATAGCTGTTTTATTTGACCAAATTCCTGGTCTTTCTCTGTGTTATTTATAATTATTTGTGTAAATGGTTTCAGAGTAGCAGCCATGTTAGTCTGTATCCGCAAAAAGAAGAACAGGAGTACTTGTGGCACCTTAGAGACTAACAAATTTATTAGAGCATAAGCTTTTGTGGACTACAGCCCACTTCATCGGATGCATTTTTGTTGGCACAAACATTTGGGGAATGTCTTGGTTTAAAAAAAAAAAACATTTGCATGTGAACAAGTTATTTGTACACAAACAAGAGTATTCACTATTCCTTATTAATTACTCACTATTTTCTTTTAAATTGGCTATTCATCATCCATTAGTCTGTTTGTCGTTTAGATGTCCAACCAAGAAATGGAAACAATACCACATGACTTAGGTGATCAATCACACCATGAATAAGAATAGGTTTCAGGGTAGCAGCCATGTTAGTCTGTATCCTCAAAAAGAACAGGAGTACTTGTGGCACCTTAGAGACTAACAAATTTATTAGAGCATAAGCTTTCGTGGGCTACAACAAATGCATCCGAAGAAGTGGGTTGTAGCCCACGAAAGCTTATGCTCTAATAAATTTGTTAGTCTCTAAGGTGCCACAAGCACTCCTGTTATTTTTTATGAATAAGAATGTGTCAAAGTGAACAATTCACAAACAACCTATAGGGTGAATATAGTTCATGAAGAGTTTCAGAGTAGCAGCCGTGTTAGTCTGTATCTGCAAAAAGAAGAACATAGTTCTTCTTTATAGTTCATGAAGAGTATCCCACAAATCTGTATCATTTTGTGAAAGAACCAGCAAACAGATAAGAGCTACATTTGTTGGATAAATGTGTTTTCAATTAATAAATTGAATTCACTAGGGACAGAGCACAAAAATTATGGAGCAATGATTGTCTCAACTGTGGACATACTTGGCAGGGCTACACAAAGGTGTATGGTTACAGGAGCCTTCCATCTCACTTGCATCTCCCTGCTCATGGGTCAACCACAATTGTGGTCCCTGTGCTCTTCAAAGTACAGGGTCTGTGCCCTGCTACCACCACAAGCCACCTCAAAAGCATCAGGAAGTAGGTAATAGATAAGGCCAGGTTCCAAGGGCAGCATATGCTGGACCATCCAAAGGAATGGTACAGCAGGTCTGCTCCCTCTGCACTCTAGGAAGTTCTTGGAGGTTAAGTCAGGAAATAATGGTTCCCATAAAAGTTAACAAACTCATTCCCATTGCAGATACTGTATGGTACAAGATACATTTAGAAGCCTGGGAAGAGATTTTTAAAAATCCAACCAATTAGGTGGCGAACTTCCACTGAAAGACAATGGGAGTTTGGTGCTGGACTCTCCTTTGTACCTTTGAAAAATCTCTCCCCTATCCGCTTGTTGAAGATAAGATAGCTGGGCAGTGTGAATAAAGTTAAAGCTGGTTTATACTGTTAACTTTTAATTTCCTTACTTTTAGTACATTAACATACTTTTTACCATTAAATTGCAAATGACTAGATCTTTCTTACATTCCCATACAAGCTATGATAACTATGTAAGCCACAATAGAATAAATGTTAGCTTTAACTTTGAATTTTCTGGCTTCTGGTTATTTTAAACCTTCTAAGTTAAACATTAAAACATAGTTTCTGTGGACAAATCAGCTTCCTATTTGGGCAATTCACCCATTATATGTAATTTTGTGGTTTACCAATGAAGAGCAGTAGGTTACGTAGGATTTGGAAAATATAATTTTATTATGCAAAACTTAATCGAGAAATTATGTTTTCCTGTAGCTCAAAATAATTCCTAAAAACCTCATTAGAACTTTAGTTAGTGTAGGCAAAATTGTTCAAGCATCAAAGAAGATCGTATTCTCTACCTCCGGTAGAAATGATAAAATCATTTTGCAATTTACAGGCACTATTACTTCTGGGGAAATGTGTCCTGCTGACATTTTTTAAAAGAAAATGTTCAAAGAGTGTGTGTGTGTGTGTGTGTGTGTGTGTGTTGAAGTGCAGATACTGTACTATACATAACAAGGAGGATGAAAATGGGACTTATCCTATAGAAAACAGCATTCCAATTAGATATGTATAAACAAAGGAGACAAGATACTGTGGTTTTCAGTGCCATAATTGTATATATTGATCTATATTTTAAATATCTAATTTCTAATTAAAACCGCTAATAACTTATGAAAGAAAATGCTAAGAATACTAAAGTTAATAATGTACTGTCCTGTTCTTGCAATGCATTTGGATATGCTCCACTCAGGTTCATACAATACAACAGAATGATGGAAGCCAGTCAAGAGCAATCATTAGCCCAGCAGTGTACTGTGCACTGATAATGTGTTGACGGGAATGGCAACTGATCTGGAAAGGGAATGAATGCCCTGTGTACAAACAGACTTTAGTGCTGGCAAATCTGAAAAGTGTTTCTCTAATATGAGCGCTCCAGGTATCGCTAGTCATGGCCAGAAAAGCAGATACACTCAGAGTAAATAGCTAGTTAATAGTGTGTTAGAAGAAAGAGGTGTCTGTAGCCTTTACCCCCTGAACACCAAATGGCAGGTGTACAGAGCAGTTATCAACACACAGACAAACACACACATACCTGGAGTAAATTTCTAGAGATATTACCTGTCCTCCCTATCCCACAAAGAACAGCCATTCCACAACTGTGGCTCGTTAGTAGTATTAAAAGTAAAGGAAAGTGCAGAGCTCCCTGTCTTTTGGGGAAAGGAGAGGAGCGTTCCCTTGCTTGGGAGAGCAGTTCTTCCTCCTTCTCCTTGGCTCATGCAGTGAGGTGCTCTCGCCTGTTTCAATCTGCTTTACCTGCCATGCTGGAGGAGGAACCAGACCCTCTCAAAGTAGTATCCTTCTAGGGTGACCAGACAACAAGTGTGAAAAATCGGGACATGGGGTGGGGGTAATAGGAGCCTATATAAGAAAAAGACCCAAAAATCGGGACATCTGGTCACCCTACATCCATCCTATTTTCAGAACAGCCTCATTTTCATCCCTTTCCCTGTTTTTGTCAAGAGCAGACGCACCAGTTCTCCCACCTTTAGCTCAGCAGGCTTGCCCTTGTTTGCAATTATTTTGATTGCATGCCAGTAATATATTTCTTGGATTAAACTTTAAAAGATTTCTGGTGTGTAGTAGGGGCCTTTTTCTTCAGATAGATGGTATGTTATTTCCAATTAGAGATGCAAGGTTCAGGGTCATTCAGGCAGTTGAAATCACTTGCTTATGGAGTTACACTGACACTATAAGACAGTAGTTTTCAGACACTATAAGACAGTGGTTTTCAGCCTGTGGTCTGTGGACGCCTGAGTATCCACAGACTATGTCTAAGGGGTCAGCGAAAGGTTGTTATTACCATAGTACAGTGGTTTTCAACCTATGGTCCATGGAGCCTGGGTATCCACAGACTATGTTTAAGATGTCCAAAAGCGTCCGCACCTCCATTCAAAATTTTTTAGGGGTTCGCAAATGAAAAAAGGTCAAAAACAACTGCTATAAGACATGTATAACTTACCATTAGGCATGATAGTAGCTGTCATATGGCAGATCTTCTTGTGTCTGATATGTTGCCAACATAGTGGTACTCTGCAAAGCATCCTGAATTCTAACAGAATGGCCACCGACATTGTGGCAACCTAATATGTGCCATCGTTTCATAAGAATACATCCAAAACCAGTCCCTATAGGCCAGAGTCTCATCCCATTGAAACCGATGGGACTAATTGCGGAGTAATTTACTACTTAATGTGAGTAAGGCATCATTTTCTAGTGTCAAGAAAATAGTGTAAACAATGGCTCTTTTTACAGCTGTAGAAGTATCTGACCCTAATTGCTAGTGGTTGTTGTCTGAACAGTAGCCACAAATTGAGAAGGTTCCAAATAATTTCCCTGCAAATAAGAGCATCCCTAATACAAACTGCAACTCCAAAAGAAATGGGGAGACTCACATTTTTAATTAAGACTGATTGTCAGAAAATCAATAGGGTTAGCACAGCAGTAGCAATCCATGATAGAGACATCACTTTAATCAGTTAAACTTTTAGGATAGTTTTTGATGGCTTTGTTCCAGCTTACAGCAGAAAATTCTTTGTTTGACATATGGTTCCTATTCTATGGTTGTTGTTGTTTTTCAGTTGCCCGCTCTGATTAGTCAAGTGACAGCTGCAAAGGTGTGGCCACTCAAAAACGAGATCTCAAGACAATAACTCTGGGATTTTGTATTCAAATGCACTTGTATTGATTGTCTCTGTGTTGTACTGGGGGACAATCCAAGGACACAGCAATGCTGCTTAGAAGCCATTTTTTTTAGGGTCTTTATAATCATTTTCTGTGGAAATGCCCGGGGACGGGAGGATCACTGTGTGACTCTCTTAATGGATTTTCCCCAAGATCAGTCATGGGTGACGGGGCTCCCAAGTCAATTTTGAAAATAGGACTTAGGCTACTACATCATTTAGATGCAGCTACTCAAAAGTATTTAGGCACCTAAATACTGAGCCTGAAACATTGAGCCTGAAACGCTTTTGAGATGTTACTCATTGATCCTTTGTGAGATGGGCCATGGGAATGGGACAGAATCCTATTATATATGTATAGGCAGTTTAAAATAACTGAAAAAAGTTGCCAAGCACAAAGAAAAGGAAAATATTATACTTTGCCAGATCATTACCAGTGTCTTGGAGTTCTTTTATAGTCAAACAGAAATTTGCCTTTCTTATATTATGCTTATAGATATCATAACCAGTCATTACATTTTTAATTAATGATTGCAAAGTTAATTATACATTACAGGATTCAGAACAGACTCTTGTTGCTATAGCTGAAGGATCATGCTGCCATTTCTGTGCTGTTAGGGAAGTCATGTATTGCACACTATAAAAAACACATGCTGAATGTACGGGCCATAGAACCAATCCTGGGAGGGAAGTAGTAAACAAATTAATACAGTAGAACCTCAAAAATACGAACACCAGAGTTTCGGACTGACGAGTCAACCGGACACCGTGTGGAACCAGAAGTAAGCAATCAGGGAGCAGTGGAGACTCCCTACCCCAAAGCAAATACTGAACTGTGCCTGTATTGAATCTTAAAGGTAGGCACATCTGGGCTGCCTGTCCCCACCCCCATGCATGGGGCAGCCACTTACAGTTAGGAGGTGAAGATGCTGGTGCTGCCAGCCCAAGGCAGTTGGAGCGGGCAGAGCAGGAGCAGTGCTGGGGTCTGTGCCGCTTTCACCCCTCCCCCCTCTGGCCAGGAGGGGGACATGCTGTTTTCATACACCCCTCCCCTGACTGGGAAGGGGACATGCTGTTTTCACCCCGCCTCTCCTGACTGGGAGGAGGAAGTGCTGTTTTCACCCCCCTTCCTCTGGCCAGGAGGGGGACAAGCTTGTAAACTCAGTCCAACTATCTAATCTAATCTAATCACCCCGCCCCCTGTCCTGCCCCTTCCCCGAGGCTCCGCCCCTGTCCTGCCCCTTCCCCGAGGCTCTGCCCCTGTCCTGCCCCTTCCCTGAGGCCACTCCATCCCCCCGGTTCTGTTGCTCACTCTCCCCCACCCTCACTCACTTGCTCATTTTCACTGGACTGGAGCAGGGTGTTGGGATGTAGGAGGGGGTGAGGGCTCTGGCTGGGAGTGTGGGCTCTGGGGTGGGGCCAGGGATGCAGGGTTTGTGGTGCAAGAGGCGGCTCTTGGCTGGGACCGAGGGGTTCAGAGTGTGGGAGGGGGTTCTAAGCTGAGGCAGGGGGTTGGGGCAAGGGTGGGGGTGCAAGCTCCAGGTGAGAGTTTAGGTGTGTTAGGGGGCTCAGGGCTGGGATGGGAGGTTGGGGTATTGGTGAGGGGTGCGGGCTCTGGGCAGTACTTACCTCAGCCGCTTCCCTGGAAGCGGCAACATGTCCCTCGGCTCCGAGGCAGAGGCGCGGCCAGGTGGCTCTACACAGTGTGCACTGCCTGCACCTACAGGCATCGCCTCCACAGCTCCCATTGGCCACAGTTCCCAGCCACTGGGAGCTACAGAGCTGGAACTCAGGGTGGAGGTAGCGCACGGAGCCCCCTGGCCACAGCTCCACCTCGGGGTGAAGGGACATGTCACCGCTTCCGAGGAGCCACGCGGAGCCAGGTAGGGAGCCTGCCTTAGACCCACTGTGCCGCCAACTGGACTTTTAACAGCCCAGTCAGCAGTGCTGACCGCAGCCGCCAGGTCAAAAAACGGACGCCTGGCAACCCTAGTCCAACCCAAGAAAGAAGCTGCCAGCAAGGAAGCTGCCGGTGCTGAAGAGGGAGCTGCTGCTGGAACGTGACCTGGAGTGTCAGCTGCAGGAGCTGGAGCCCGAACTGCATTTTGTTCAGTTATGAACATTTCAGAGTTATGGACAACCTCCATTCCTGAGGTATCCGTAACTGAGTTTCTACTGTAAACAGGCTGCTAATTCTATCATTCCAGACAAAAAAAATCTTGTTCAGTTTTCTACATGGAGAGTGTGTCAATCAAGGCCCTGCTACATGGGCAGACTCTATTGTAACATGGGAAAATGCCACAGCTAAACATTCATAGTGCTTTTCACTTATGAAATAGATCAGCATGCCCACAAGAATGAGGCTGGTTTCTGTAAAGCAATGCAGTGCATCCACACACAATATTATCTCCAGCCACTGCTGTAACTGTGGTGCCTATCCGACAATTTGCAGCAGAGTCCCCTGGAGCAGGCGCATATGCATGTTTAGGTGTAGTGTGGGATTTTCAAAAGCACTCATCGTTGGCCTAACTCTGCTCCCAATGAAGACAACATTGAACACTGAAAATCCCCCCAGAATGTGCAATTGTACATCATATGTATACAGTCCATATGTGATATTGTCCAACATGAACACACTGCTGCCACGTGGAGCTGAGGTTACTAAAGTCCATTTCTAAAAATCCAAACTCAGTACAGGATACCTTGAATAAAGATTCTTTCACATTCTTTAACAAAAAAAGTCACTTCTCTTTTCAGACATAATAGTCCTCATGTAGAAATACAGATAAGTCATCTGAGCACATTTGCCATCATCTTGCAATTGGAGAATGCATTGTGCATTGGCTTTATAGCAATAAAGGACCCTGCCAGGTAGCAGGGAGGGGGAAAAGTTGGGGGAAGGTGCCAAGAAATTTTATTTTAGGCTTCGTGTCTTAAGAGGAGTTCTGTACTGGTAGCAATTCCAATAGTGACTCTGGATGACTTCCCCTGCCTTTTGAGCACTATTCTGTTGCACTGGAACACATCAGTGTCTTGCTAGCTAGCAACAAAGAGACCAGCTTCCTGCCATTGTAAGGAGATTAGTTCCTAGTGCCCAGAGAATCAAAGTACACTTGGCATCCAAGACACTCTTCACCGATTCAACAAAACAACTCTTCTTTGAATCTACCTTTAGTTTATAGGAATACTGTAGAACCTCAGAGTTATGAACACCAGAGTTACAAACTGATTAGTCAACTGCACACCTCATTTGGAACTGGAAGTACACAATCAGGCAGCAGCAGAGACAAAAAAAAAAGCAAATACAGAATAGTACTGTTACACATAAACTACTAAAAAGGGAGGGGAAGAACCATTTTTTTTCTTCATAGTAAAGTTTCAAAGCTATATTCAGTAGGGCTGTCGATTAATCACAGTTAACTCACGATTAACTCAAAAAAATTACTCGTGATTAATTTTTAATCACAGTTTTAATCACAATAGAATACCAATTAACATTTATTACATATTTTTGGATGTTTTTCTACATTTTCAAATATATTGATTTCAGTTACAACACAGAATACAAAGTGTACAGTACTCACTATATTTTTTTTTGCTACAAATATTTGCACTGTAAAAATTATAAAATTATAAAAGAAATAGTATTTTTCAGTTCACCTCATACAAGTACCATAGTGCAATCTCTTTATCATGAAAGTGCAACTTACAAATGAAGGGGTTTTTTGATTACATAACTGCACTCAAAAACAAAACAATGTAAAACTTTACAGCCTACAAGTCCACTCAGTCCTACTTCTTGTTCAACTAGCCACTAAGACAAACATGTTTATTTACATTTATGGGAGACAATGCTACCCACTTCTTATTTACAATGTCACCTGAAAGTGAGAACAGGAGTTTGCATGGCACTTTTGTAGCCAGCATTGCAAGGTACTTATGTGCCAGATATGCTAACCATTCATATGCCTCTTCATGCTTCGGCCACCATTCCAGAGGACATGCTTCCATTCTGATGACACTCATTAAAAAAATAATGTGTTAATTAAATTTGTGACTGAACTCCTTGGGGGAGAATTGTATGTCCCCTGCTCTGTTTTAACTGTATTCTGCCATATATTTCTTGTTATAGCAGTCTCAGATGATGACCCAGCACATGTTGTTCGTTTTAAGAACATTTTCACTGCAGATTTGACAAAACGCAAAGAAGGTACCAATGTGAGATTTCTAAACATAGTTACAGCACTCGACCCAGGGTTTAAGAATCTGAAGTGCTGTCCAAAATCTGAGAGGGATGAGGTGTAGAGCATGCTTTCAGATATCTTAAAAGAGCAACACTCCGATGTGGAAACTACAGAACCCGAACCACCAAAAAAGAAAATCAACCTTCTGCTGGTAACATCTGACTCAGATGATGAAAATGAACATGTGTCGGTCCGCACTGCTTTGGATCGTTATAGAGCAGAATCCATCATCAGCATGGATGCATGTCCTCTGGAATGGTGGTTGAAGCATGAAGGGACATGAATCTTTATTGCATCTGGCACATAAATATCTTGCGACACCAGCTACAACTGTGCCATGCGATTGCCTGTTCTCATTTTCAGGTGACGTAAACAAGAAGCAGTCAGCATTATCTCCTGCAACTGCAAACAAATGTGTTTGTCTGAGCCAGTGGTTCTCAAACTTTCTAGACTTCTGTACCCCTTTCAGGAGTCTGATTTGTCTTGCATACCCCCCAAGTTACACCTCACTTAAGAACTACTTGCTTACAGAATCAGACACAAAAATATAAAAAGTGTCATAGCACACTATTACTGAAAAATTGCTCACTTTCTCATTTTTACCATATAATTATAAATCAATTGGAATATAAATATTGTATGTACATTTCAGTGTATAGTATATAGAGCAGTATAAACAAGTCATTGTCTGTATGAAATTTTAGTTTGTACTGACTTTGTTAGTGCTTTTTATGTAGCCTGTTGTAAAACTAGGCAAATAGCTAGATGAGTTTATGTATTCCCTGGAAGACCTCTGCGTACCCCCTGGGGTACATGTACCCCTGGATGAGAACCACTGGTCTGAGCGATTGGCTGAACAATAAGTAGGACTGAGTGGACTTGTACGCTCTAAAGTTTTAAATTGTTTTATTTTTGAATGCAGATTTTTTTATATAAATCTACATTTGTAAGTTCAACTTTCATGATAAGGAGATTACACTACAGTACTTGTAATGGTGGAATTTAAAAATATAAAGTGAGCACTGTACACTTTGTATTTTATGTTGTAATTGAAATCAATATATTTGAAAATGTAGAAAACATCAAAAAATATGTAAATGGTATTCTATCATTGTTTAACAGTGTGATTAATCACGCGATTAACTGTGATTAATTTTTTTAATCACTTGACAGACCTACTATTAAGTC
This sequence comes from Malaclemys terrapin pileata, assembly GCF_027887155.1. Taxonomy (NCBI): domain Eukaryota; kingdom Metazoa; phylum Chordata; order Testudines; family Emydidae; genus Malaclemys; species Malaclemys terrapin. The sequence continues at coordinate 45,529,694 of NC_071505.1, forward strand.
AATGTTCAGTTGTAAACTTTTGAAAAAACAACCATAATTTTTTGTTCAGAGTTATGAACATTTCAGAGTTACAAATGGAGGTTATTCCTGAGTTGTTCGTAACTCTGAGGTTTTACTGTGGGATAATATTCCTTTAAATTGTTTGAGCTTTCTAGTGGCCCTCCATCTTTTATGTTTCTGAAGCCACCCAGATCCCAGCCAGAGCAGCAGCGTGTATATGTAGCTAGACCTTGCATGTAGTCTATAGTTAATAAACAATTATTTGTACCCTTCTGTGCCTGGGTGAATTCTTCATATTATGTGTCATGCAAAGAGCAGAAGATACAAAAGTATCTTAGATTTGTCTTTACTACCCTTCGCCATAGCATCAAGCCCTTCTCAAGTAAATTAGTTCTGCATTAGACCTAGAAATCCCTAGTGGATTTCATGGAGGTGTCTGCTCAAGTCACTTTCCTGGTGTAGCTCTGCTTGAGTTGAAATATATATCAGAAAAAAGGGGGAAAAAATCTTTGCGAAAGCTGGAATTAAGGTTCCTGCCATGTTTCCCCAGCATTTCCTACAAATACATTTGTGCTGAAAACAAACAAGGACATGCAGAGTTAAAGCTGAACTTCTCACACAAGAACCCAAACTACTCACATCTGCTTCCAGGCCTACAATCATATCCATACAGAACAAACAGCCATTTCATCACAAAAAATGCCTTACTCTTCACCATATTGTGGTGATCCTTAATGGACTTCTTTCTATTCATACGCAATACACATTCAATATTTTCACCATTCTGGATTAGACAAACCAAAGAATGAAGGCAGGCAGTCCTCACTCCTTAATAAAGACCTATTCTGAGAAGGTGCTGGTGAGGACACAGTGCACTTCACAAGATGATGCTCTTGTTAATCCATGTGGTGAACAACACACGGTGTCATTAGACATAAAAGTGTTTTCATATGCAAATCTTATGTCCCTATTACGAACTTGTGCTATTTTCCTGTAAGTGCTCCAAATTTATCTGGTTATCAATTCATCACACTTGGTATCGAGACAGAATGGAAATATCTTTTACCATGTGTTCTGTATACTGCAAGGGAAGGAAGAGGGGAGAGTGTTATTGTTCCTATGTCTCAAGTCCGCAATGTGCTCAGAATTAGCTAACCGATTTGCCCCAACAAACTAAGGTCCTATCTAATCCTTCTCCCACTGAAGTCAATGGAAATATTGTCATTAATTTCAATTGGAACCGGAACAAGCAGGGCTGGCCTTACCATGAGGCAAACTGAGGCAGCCGCCTCAGGTGCCAGACTGTGGGAGGGAGGGGGTGCCACTAGGATCCAGAGTGTAGAAAATTGTGTCTGCTGCTGGTGCATATGTATTCTCTCTGCTCTAGATGCCTGGAGATAGTGGAGTGCTGTGCTGGAGGAAGGAGGGCACAAGAGACATAATAGGCAGGCAGGAGAAAAGGTGAGAGGGAATAACAGAAAGCAGCAGGAGCTGCAGGGAGAGAGAGGAGGAGGAGGATCCTCTTATGTACCTCTCTAGCACCCCCAGGAGCCTGGACTGATTAACACCAGCTTCTCAGGGAGTTTCCTGTCTCCTGCTGCTTCCCTGAACCCACTTGAGGAGAACAGGCAGTCAACTGAAATAGTAGGAGCCAGTTAGGTCCTTAAGATGCTGATATCTTCCCTCACTCAGGCCCTGCTACCAGCCTGCTTATTTGTCCCCTTTAATTGAATGTTGAGAGACACTATAACTGGCACAGAAAAGCAGTCATGAGTGAAAGAAGAAATCGCCCCTCTGGGGCAGCATTCAGAAAAAGAAAGAAAGCAAAGGAAGCTTTTCTATCTAAGCAGGAAGGAGCTCTCCTGAAATACATAGACACAAATGTTCACGGTGAGCCTTCTGGCCCCAGTGAGGATGTGAGTGGTGAGGAGATGCCTGATCTTCCAGTTAGTCAGAGTGCAGGTGACCTGGCAGCTACTGCAGCATCCATATCTCCATCTCAAATGGATGTAACCAGGCACATTCCTGAAGAAAAGTGTAGATCAGAGAGGAGTGTGGTGGAGGCGCAAGAAACAGCTGCTGTTGAGTTTAGTTCCTTAAGTCTAGATGATCCAGGAGTGTGAACCCACTTGAGCAGTAGCCTGAGGGACTTCCTTGTACTGCATGGGCCACAGCAAGTGAAAAACTTCATGTTCCACAAAGACAATGAAAATAGAAGTTTCAATCCAACACATTACTGTTGTGAAAGCCCCAAAGTGGACAAAGTGGAGAGGCCATGGCTTATGTACTCAAAAACCCAGAATGCTGCATACTGTTTTTGTTGCAAACTCTTCCAGTCTAATGTTCCAGTCACATTGGGTTCTACAGGAACAAAGGCCTGGAAAAATCTGGCTAGAAATCTGGCATGCCATGAGAAGGCAGCAAATCACCAGAGAGCATTCCATAGGTGGAAAGAGCTTGAAATTAGACTAAGGTTAAAGGCCACCATAGTTGATCAGCATCAAGAGAAGATTGCATCAGAGTCTCTTTACTGGCAAAATGTTCTGAAAAGGCTCATTGTGAGAATGCTTGCTACCCAAAACCTAGCACTGTGTGGCACTTCAGATCAGCTGTATGTGCCAAACAAAGGAAACTTCCTTAAAATTGTGGAACTGATGGCTGAGTTTGATGCTGTTACTCCAGGAGCATCTAAGAAGAGTCACCACTCAAGAAATGTACACACACCACCAGGGCCGGCGCAACCCATTAGGCGACCTAGGCGGTCACTTAGGACACTAACATTTGGGGGGCGGCGACCGCAGCGGCCGGGAAGTTCTGCTGCCTCTGTCAGGGGCAACATTTCGGGGGCAGGACCTTCTGCTGCCTCTGTCAGGGGCAACATTTCGGGAGCGGGACCTTCTGCCTCACAGGGCGGAAAAAAAGCTGGCGGCGCTCCTGCACACCACTACCTTAGAAAAACAATTCAAAATGAGATCATACAGTTACTGCCAACAAAAGTCAAACAGAAGATTGTGATAGATCTGAAGTCAGCAAGATATTATTCTGTTATTCTGGACTGCACACCTGACATCAGCCATACGGAACAAATTACTTTAATGGTGCATTTTGTAACAACAACAGAACCTAGTGAAAATGTCCCTGCAATGGTGACTGTCAGAGAGCATTTTCTAGAATTTATTGACATTTATGATATTATAGGAGCTGGTATGACAAATGTGCTTCTTAAAAAAACTGGAAGATACGGGAATTGCGATAGCTGACATGAGAGGTCAGGGCTATGATAATGGTGCCAACATGAGAGGAAAGAACATAGGAGTGCAGACACAGATCCGAGAGTTAAATCCTCAAACTTTTTTTGTCCCATGTGGTTCTCATTCGTTGAACTTGGTGGTCAGTAATGCAGCATCAGCTTCTAGTGAGGCTGCTGAATTTTTTAATGTAATTCAAAGCATCTATGTATTTTTCTCTGCATCAACTCATCATTGCAAATTTTGAAGCAACATCTGGGAACATCCTCTCTGACACTTCAAATTTCTGTGTGGCTTAGTGTTGTGGCATGACATACTGTTTGAAATCAATGTTGTAAGTGTAATCCTTCTGCCCATCTGAGTTGGCAGCAACAAGGGCCAGGTTCAGTATCTAGGGGTTCCGTTTCAATAACACAATGCAAAACTGGCTGGAGCCCCCACCCAGTGACCTGGGACAATTACATACCACCCCCGAGCGCCTCTAAGAGGCAATACTTCCCCTCTCGCAAGCACAGAGTCTGAGTGTAGCAAAATCCTTTTAATAAAGGAGGGAAACAATGCGGCATTATGTTGGGGAAACACCACAAACAGCGGTGTTAAGGGACATCTTACGTGGTCCGAGGCCAACTGCCCCACCTCTCCATGGGGTTCTGCTGTAGCCTTCACTGTGAGCCACTCCACCAGCCGCTCCGCTCCGCCAGCCATCCCGTGAGCCGCTCCAGCCATTCCGCGAACTGCTTCACTCCAGCCACTCTGCTTCCAGCTGCTCAGCAATGTATCTTCAGCGCCCCCCCTCCAGCACTTAGTGATTTTAGCTCTTTAGTGATTTCAGCTTGTAGTAGGGGAGCCTTAGTGCTGGCACACCATTGACCCAAAGTGAATTCATCTCAGTAGTCTGTAACTTGAATCCTAATGGAATTAAAAATAGTTCTAATATTCCACATAGAGAGAGAAGGGAGTGCCATTAGTATTGCTGGCCCTCAAAGGGTGCCTATACCACCAGACACAAATACCTATCCCCAACCTCTCTCAATTCACTGGGTTTTGAAACCCATGTCCCTTGTCTAGCGAGTGCTACTTAGTTGATGGTGAGTCCCTTTGTCATAAAACAGTTTCACATAATCAGGGTTTATTTATTCTTTATTCTTCCTGCCACAATAACAGAGAAACTGGGGATCCCACAGCAGCCAAAGTGACCATTTTGGGTTGCTATGGGCTCATGCTAGGCGGGATGGGTGTGCCTATGCAAACAAGATCAGCCCCTGAAGTTCTTTTCCACAACTCAACACAATTCATCACCAGATGTCAGGGTAGAGTTCATCCTGACTCTGCTTACATAAGCAAGAGACTCCAAGGTGTTGACCTTGATATATATGGAGCAATGGAACAACTGGACAAAGCACAGTCATACCTACAGTCTTACCGGTCAGATGAGGGATTTCAAAATGTTCTGAAGAGTGCACAGAAGTTGGCAGAGGAACTTCACACTGAAGCTATTTTCCCACCCATTCAAGGATACAAGAGTCACCGAAGAAGACGACATTTTGATTACGAGGCATGGGATAATACCATAAGAAACCCCAAACAACAATTCAAAGTTGAATTCTTTAACCAGGTGCTAGATTGTGCAATACTGTCAGTTGAAGAACGTTTCATGTAGCTCAAGGAACACAGCAGTATATTTGGGACATTGTATGATATTCCCAAACTCCTCACTATACCTGAAGAAGTTGTATGATATTCCCAAACTCCTCACTATACATCAGCAATGCAGGGCACTAGACACAGTGTTGACACATGATGACTTGCGCGATATTGATGTGAGTGATTTAGGTGATAAACTGAAAGCCCTTTCAAGATACATTTCAGCAGGATCAACTCCAAAGGCTGTTCTGGAATATATGTGCACAAATAAGATGACCACCTTCTTTCCAAATGCTTTTGTTGCTCTGCACATACTTCTAACACTTCCTGTAACAGTTGCCAGTGGAGAACGCAGCTTCTCCAAGCTGAAGTTAATAAAAACACATCTACACTCCACAATGATACAGGAGAGCCTGGTCGGCCTTGCAACCATCTCACTAGAGCATGAGATGGCCCAGACTGTGGACCTTCAGGAAGCAGTTCTAATCTTTGCAACCAAGAAGGCACGGAAAGCACCACTTTGATTATTCAAACAGATAAAAATGCCAGTGTTTATTATGCAGACAAGAAAAGTTACATTTGCTGTTCAGGCATTTGAAAGTTAAGTGTTACTTAAAATTTTTGAACAAGGCATTTTAAGTTGTTAGTTCTCCTTTATTGGGGTAGGTAGCAGAGCAGTATCATGAGAGGAGTAGTACAGGAAGAAGGCAGAATTGAGACCTTTCAAAGTTTTGACACAAGCGAGTGGGCATGGGGGCGCTCCGCCTCAGATGCCAAAATGTTGTGGGCCAGCCCTAGGAACAAGCCTCAAGGGTTTCATTCTGTGAGTCTGAGTGACCTCAACTCTCACTAAGGTCAGTGGGAGTTGAAGGGGCTCAGCAATATCAAATCCAAATGTACTCTCTTCAGTATAAAAACAGCCATCATTTAGTAACATAACCAGATGAACGTAAGTGTGGCAGCCCTGAACTTCTAGGGCTCTGCAACCAAATGGTGAAGCAGAGGAATAGACAGAATGAGCCAGCCCTTATTTGCATATTTTTTTACCCATCATCCCAGTGTGAACATTTTGGTCATTCTGGTAAAGAATGATTTAAGTTTTGGGTGCAGGGATAATGAAATATTATCCTTATTGTGTGACGAAGGGCAACAGAACTGTACTTACTATGCCCAGAACTAGGTGGTGCCATAACCTAAACTTCAGCTTTACATGGGTAGGCAATGGACCTCACTTAGCAGTGTACCAAATGACTCAGAACTGGAACATGCAGAAGGCCTGCTCCTGTCTACTGTATGTTAGAGGAGCTGGGTATTATGTAGTGATATCATCCTTAATCAGCAACAAAAGTTGCATGAGAATTGGGAAGGACTAGTTATAATTTAAAGAGGTTTAAGCATTCCCTTTGCACCTTTTCAGTGAGACATTGAGATAGCTAAGGTACTTTCTTTCTATTTTATGCCTTATGGGTAAGACTTTTTAACTGTGTGACAGAGTGTTCCATAGCTGTGAATTTTTCCCTCCAGTCCTGTTACTAAAATTGTCCTTTTAAGATAGCTACAAGATGGTATAATCTATCTTATAACTATACTCTGAACAACAATAGTACAATTGTACGTTGGAACAAAAATGTCACTGTAATGAATGAATGTTGACAAAAGCAACAAATATTCAATTATTCCACATGGAAATGATCTGGTTATTATATAGGACTCTATGCCACATTCTTAACAATATATTATGCTAATACTTGTTTTTCCCTATTGGAATAGCTACTAGTTCTCTAATTCATTTAGCATTAGAGAAACAATAACTTTACATATATGAATTATCCCTTATGGATGCTTAATATTGACAACAGCTGCATTTAGCAAATTATGTTGTTTCTTCACCTCCTGTGAAGTGTAGCAAGCCACTGTGCACATTTAGGCCTATGAATGCTTGCAGGTTTATTTTTCTTCTCTTACCAACCAAAAGGGCAGTTAATCCCCAGAGGAAGGGAGGTGACATGTGTTTTTAGCCTCCTGCTCACAATCCCACACATGATTTTCTTTAATTCCTTCCATTCCTCTTTTTAAGCAAACAACTGTTTGTCTCCTTGCCTCCCACTCCCCAGGAGCTCTGCTACTGCAGACTGCCTGCCTGAATTTCCTTGAGGAATCCAATCCTCTTCCCTTCAAATAGTCATATTTCAAACAGAAATATCCACAGGGCAATGACTGTCACTTTGTATAAGTAATTGTTTCTTTTTTGGGGGGCTGAGCAGCCTCCTCAGACTCCCCCATATGATGAGATTTTCAAAAGCCCATTTTTTCTGTATTTTGTTCATTATCTGTATTTGTTTGTTCATCATTTGTTTCAGATCCGACTGAAAACAAAACAAGAGGCCAGAGGAGGAAAGGGATGGGAGGCTGGTGTTTCTGGGAGATCACCAGGTAAAGAGGCAGCCAAGCAGATTTCCTGAAGAGGAAGAAGAAGCCCGGGGAAGTGCTTGAGGGATGAGGAGGAGGGAGGCAGAACTAAATTGACATGGAGCTCTAAGGGATGGGAAGGACAGAGGATGAGACAAAAGGGAGATTCCCATAGAATAGGGTGCTGATGGATGAGGAAGTTGCTATGGAATGGGGGCAGAGATGGGAATGTCTGAGGATTGGTGGGAAAAAGAGAGGGGGGTAGGATAAAAGGAATGAAACGTGAGGCGGGGAGCATAAAGGTGATCAAAGAACGGGAGAGAGGGAGGAGGCAGAAATAGAAAGGGAAGAAAGGAGACTTGAGGTGAGAAGGCATGAGGGGCCAGAAGGAAAGCTGGAAAGAATATGGGGAATGAGGGAGAAAACGCACACAGGAATCAGAAAGAGGGAAATGGAAGGAAAGTAGAAGTGAGAGATTTAATAGTGACCTGAAACAAAAGCAAAATCTGAAGTGAAGTTTCAAACTATGAGCTGAATGCCCCACTAGGCAAGCTGGGGCAATCACTTGGCACAGATATCAGTTTAAACTCACCTTTTGAAAAAAAGAAATCTGTGTCCCACAAAACCACTTGCCGGTTCCAGGATCACCAGAGCCATTATTCTAGGATGTTGGGTACTCATCAGGAAGGCTGTGAGTTTGTCACAGAGATCATGGAAGTCATGGATTCCGTGACCTCTGTGACTTCTGTGCCTGGCTCAGGGGCAGATTAGGCAGCCCTTGTGCCAGTCGCACCGGCTGCTGCTGGGGCAGTCTCGGGCCACCGCCTCCCCCCACCCCGCAACAGAGTTTGGGTGTGGGAGGGGCAGGGTGTTGTGGCACAGGATGAGGTGAGGCGGGCTCTGGGAGGCACTTACCTGGGGGGCTCCTTAGAAACGGCGACATCCCAGAGCTCAGGCTTCGCAGCTCCCATTGGCCGGGAACCGTGGCCAATGGGAGCTGTGGGGGTAGTGCCTGCAGGTTGAGGCAGTACGCAGAGCGGCCTGGCAATGCCTCCATCCAGAAGCTGAGAAAGGGGGATGTCGCAAGGGGGATATATAGTAAAAGGCATGGACAGGTCACGGGCCATGAATTTTTGTTTACTGCCCGTGACCTGTCCGTGACTTTTACTAAAAATACCCATGACTAAAACATAGCCTTACTCATCAGCTATAATATTGAATCAGTCTTCAGAGGCTCAGGTAAGATGCAATTTTTTTAGCTTCCTCCTTTTATTATTTTATTAATTAAAAAGTAAACTTAAGACCTCTCCATAAATGAAAAGAAGTCTTGGAACTACCTGGGTTGATTGAGAATTGTAGCTGATTAGATAGCTGGCATCCCAGATGATGTATCCTGTGGTGTCTGTATTGAGCCAAGAGCCAATGAGGTGATTGTGGGACAAAAACTTTTTTTTAAAGGTTAATTTAAATTCATATCTGTGCTGGCTACTGCCCACAGTTAGCTTAGCTCATATTTCCAAAGTCTTTAACTTTTTGGTTTGCTTCTCTGATCCCTGGGAGGCATCAGACAGAGGGAAGGAAAAGGGTAGGAAAAAGAGAAATAAAAGATTCACCAAAAATACAAAGTGAAAGGAAAGAGGGGGGAGGGGAAGAAGCAGAGTGAAGGAAAGACAAAAGGACAGGGAAGGACAAAACCAAGGCAGACAGTCCACAACAATGAGTTGTTTCATTGTTTTACACAGTCTGATTGGCATACAAATGTACAATAAAACACAAGTGAATATTTACTTTATCAGGAGATGCCAGACGATATAATGCTGTAAGAGATGTGGTGGGTAGATAAATGTTCCTACTTATGCATTAGGGGATAACTGGCTTTATTAGGAGTGGGTGGAATTGTTAATTTAGAATAAAATGCTTTTTAATGTACTTTAGTAAGGGTGATGCTGGAACCTCCAGAATATATTTTCCTGTTTTAATATCGGTTTCTATGAATGTCTGATGGGAGATTCACAAGTGCTTCAGGATCATGGTTGGTTTTTTAATAGAACACAATTTGCTTCTGGGAATTTACTCACATAGAGAATTCCATATGAAGAGATTAGTTTTTAGGGCCTTAAAAAAATTACAGGAAATTGCATTTGTTAAGGAACATTTTCTATGACATTCCGCACCTTACTCTCTTTTTTAATGCCTCAATCCTGCAAAGGCTTTCACACATGCTTAACTTCACTCCTGGGAGCAGTCTCACTGAAGTAGGATGATTGCTTACATGGGTAAAGTTAGAGCACATGCAGGTCTTTATGTGATCCAGACTTAATTCTGTCCCTTCTGGTCCCCCATTCAATTTAATCACGTGGCAGTATTCTTCAGTGGTTTAACTGAGGTGGTTCTGAGTGGAGAGCTAAGGCCAAGTGAGGATAAGTCATGCTCTGGGTCATGGACCTTGCTTGGGTTTGAATCAAAAGGTATCATTTTATCCATCATCCCCACAGGCAGCAAGAGAGCGACCTGGAAGAACTATAGGGAGTCTTTACCCCACCTTCCCTCTCCAGGCAGGAAGAGGTTTTTAGGGAAGCCTTTTCATCCTCCTTCCCTGGGGCAGTAATTGAGGATACCCCTGGGGAAATGGTAGGGAGGGCTGGCTGGTTGGGAGGAAAGAAGCCTCACCTGAAAGCAGAGTCAAAAACAGGTCCTGGCTTGTTGTGCAGTTGGCTCCTGTCCTTCATACTCCTCCTCATTCATACCACATCCTGTATGTTAACAGGCAGGGCCTGTGACTTGGGTTCCTCAGAGATATCTAAGGTGCTGTGGAGGGGGATCATAGAATCATAGAATATCAGGGTTGGAAGGGATCTCAGGAGGTCATCTAGTCCAACCCCCTGCTCAAAGCAGGACCAATTCCCAACTAAATCATCCCAGCCAGGGCTTTGTCAAGCCTGACCTTAAAAACCTCTAAGGAAGAAGATTCCACCACCTTCCTAGGTAACCCGTTCCAGTGCTTCACCACCCTCCTAGTGAAAAAGTTTTTCCTAATATCCAATCTAAACTTCCCCCATTGCAACTGAGACCATTACTCCTTGTTCTGTCATCAGGTATCACTGAGAACAGTCTAGATCCATCCTCTTTGGAACCCCCTTTCAGGTAGTTGAAAGCAGCTATCAAATCCCCCCTCCTCCTCCTCTTCTGGAGACTAAACAATCCCAGTTCCCTCAGCCTCTCCTCATAAGTCATGTGCTCCAGCCCCCTAATCATTTTTGTTGCCCTCTGCTGGACTCTTTCCAATTTTTCCACATCCTTCTTGTAGTGTGGGGCCCCAAAACTGTACTCCAGATGAGGCCTCACCAATGTTGAATAGAGGGGAATGATCACGTCCCTCGATCTGCTGGCAATGCCCCTACTTATACAGCCCAAAATGCTGTTAGCCTTCTTGGCAACAAGAGCACACTGTTGACTCATATCCAGCTTCTCATCGACTGTAACCCCTAGGTCCTTTTCTGCAGAACTGCTGCCTAGGCATTCGGTCCCTAGTCTGTAGCAGTGCGTGGGATTCTTCCGTCCTAAGTGCAGGACTCTGTACTTGTTCTTGTTGAACCTCATCAGATTTCTTTTGGCCCAATCCTCTAATTTGTCTAGGTCCCTCTGTATCCTATCCCTACCCTCCAGCATATCTACCACTCCTCCCAGTTTAGTGTCATCCGCAAACTTGCTGAGGGTGCAGTCCACGCCATCCTCCAGATCATTAATGAAGATATTGAACAAACCAGCCCCGGGACCGACCCTTGGGGCAATCAGCTTGATACTGGCTGCCAACTAGACATGGAGTCATTGATCACTACCCATTGAGCCCAATGATCTAGCCAGCTTTCTATCCACCTTATAGTCCATTCATCCAGCCCATACGTCTTTAACTTGCTGGCAAGAATACTGTGGGAGACGTATCAAAAGCTTTGCTAAAGTCAAGGAATAATACATCCATTGCTTTCTCCTCATCCACAGATCCAGTTATCTCCTCATAGAAGGCAATTAGGTTAGTCAGGCATGACTTGCCCTTGGTGAATCCATGCTGACTGTTCCTGATCACTTTCCTCTCCTCTAGGTGCTTTAGAATTTATTCCTTGAGGACCTGCTCCATGATTTTTTCATAACTAATTTTGTACCATAACTAACTTTTCCACTTTATTAAAAGTGAGGTAAGTGAGCTTCTGATCCAAATTCAGGGTTCCTTTATTTATTAGTGGAATCCCTGAATTTTTGCCCCCTTCATCCCCTAAATGCCCAGAGGTCTATACCCATGTGGTATTAGTATTCATATGAGCATACCTTACTGTAATATGAATTTTCCTGTCAAATCCTCAATTGTGCCATCCACCCTATAATTTTATTTATAAATAAGAGTAAAATATCACTTAGTGATGACTTTTCTCCCATTTCATAGGTATGATTAAAAATAGATGGTGTCATTAATATTTCTTTTAGAATGAATGGGATTTTGTTTTGTTTTGTTTTTAAAAGCATTTTCCCACAAGTAATTAAAAATACATTAATTCTTGCAGTTTTAAGGTGCCTTTTAAAATAATATCAACATTTATAATTTTAATAGGTTTTCCTTGGTACCAACCTATAAAAGGGGCAATATGTCTGTCAGCATACTGCTCCTGTAGAGAACAAACTACTGAATATATCTGACAAAGAAGAACTGTCTAATTAGTCTACATTTTTCAAAAAATAATTGCCTGTCAACTAGTTAAACCATCTTTCTGGAAACATGTTTCCCAGGGCAGAAATTGAAATTACAGGTATGTTCATGTGAATCATTGATAATATAAATCACTCAAAATCTGTCCTATTTCTATTTTTTATACAAAATATATTTTCAGTGCTATTTTCTGTTTGAAGTACAAATTATAAAATTAAGGGGGAAAGATATTTAAAGGGTTTTCAGGTTTCCAGCAACAATTACTATGCAAGTAATATACAGTAGTTCATTCCAAATAACAAGGCCAATGTCTTCTTTTATGGCATGTGGTAAATGTACCTCATTTAGAATTGTTTAATACACTGCTGTTAGTTTTTCAGAAGACAAAGCCTATACATTAACACTGGCATGAATAGAATTGGGTGAGGTTGAAGAGTGAGGCACTGAATATTAATGTTGTCATGCCAGGTAAAGATGGAAGCTATTTTTAGATCTTCCTTTTCAACTATGTTTAGAACAATAATGTATTTGTGATGTTACTCCATGGGAACTTTTGCTCACTAAACATAGTCAGTCTGCAGTGTTGCAGAGGTAAGAGTACCTGAGAAAATAATAAAGCATATTTCAATAAATGTTAGCATCTTTAACAAAGCTTAGAGGAGATATTTTCCAATATCTCATTATGTTTCATGTCTACTGATTCTAATGGTAATTAGGCACCAGGGGAGGAACAGATCTGAAACTGGGATAAACAACTAAATTAGAGATGCCATTTACCCATTATGTTCCCCCTGTATTATTATCCCAGAAAATTAATCCAGTATGATGCAACCAGAAAGCTGGTGAGAACATACTAGAGAATTCCCTATTTTTTTAGAGCAGTGCCCTTGTTTACATGAACTAGCTTTGCACAGCTCAGGTGTTCATGTTCCATAATTTGTATGCCATATTTTATGAATAACCAACAGCAACCCACTCTTAATAGTAGGGCCCTGATCCTGCAAATGTATGCTTAATTTTACTGCAGTGATTTCAATTAGGACTACTCAAGGAAGGAAAGTTGAATAGGTGCATAAGTGTTTGCAGGATGAGGACCCAGAATTAAAAAGCACCTGCTCATTTTGAATATTGAGGTTGGCATTTTCATCTGATTATTTTAATGCACAACAACTTGTGCAATATGTGAATAGTTAATAAAAACTTTATAGCAAAAATATCCTAACAGCCAGGGGTAAGAAAATACGATTACACCTGCTCTGTGCCAGCTGGGAAGAGGCTGGATTACAGTATAGAATCTGGTCCATAGAATGATAATGACAGCATTGCCTCTAATGAATGCCTTCTTCCAACTGGCTTTGGCAATTTAGGGAAATATCCCCAACTTTTTGTGAATTATACTCAAAGACACTCAGTTCAGACACTCATCTGGTTTTCAGCAAGATCCTATTCTTAACCATTAGTTTTCCCCAGTATTCACGGCATTGTCATTATTACCCAAGCCACAGATTATTTAATTTTATAAACATTTTACTGATAAACAATGCTGTTTTTACTAAGCTTTTTTGGACTGGTTACAATATTGAACTCTAACATAATCTTGCTTCTTTTAATTCTTTACACTTCAGTATGTCCTTTAGGAACAAAACTGACCATCATCATTAAAGTAGCTGTAGAAGCCAAAGCAAAAACTTCTGTCCTGTGGAATCCCATGCTACATGCTCTGCAAATGCTATAAAAGGAAATCCAACATCTGCTTGTATTCTCAGCCTTTCCCTGTAATCCCAGTTACATGAGTATGACCAACACTTTATCAGTGAAGCAAGAATCGCAAATTTCCTCTAGTTTTCAATACATAAAATATTTTACAGTCTCCCCCTTCATTTGTGAGAGAACCATCACAAACACAAAACAAATCATGTCAGTAGAACAGGGAACATTTAAAACTGTGTTTTAATAACCAGACTGGGAGAAACAACTGACAAATGCAAAGTGCATAGAAATAAATAAAGAGGATGAGAAAGGAGGGAATAAAAGCACGATCACCAGTTCATAGACTCATAGCATATTAGGGTTGGAAGAGACCTTAGGAGGTCATCTAGAGCAATCCCCTGCTCAAAGCAGGACCAACACCAACTAAATCATCCCAGCCAGGGCTTTGTCAAGCCGGGCCTTAAAAAGTTAAGTCAAGTCCTGGCACCTGCTATCGAGTCCTCAGCTGTTTTGTAGAGACACTGAAACTTTTTGTGAATTCATGTGGGTTTCACTAAATTGTTTTCGTCAGGGGAAAAACCTCCCAAAAACAAAAATTCAAAACACTTGATTTCAGTATTTTAGAAACAAAATGGTTTCAATCTGAAATTGTTTTGTATCAAAATTGTAATTATTTATTTTTAAAATCAAACATTTAAAAATTCTTGAAATTGAACTGAAGCATTTCATTTGATCAGAATTTTTTTTCCACTCTGAGTCATGGAAAGTCTTAAATTCATTTTTAGTCCCGAAATGATTTTAGCATTTTTTTCAAAGTTGCCAGTAAACTGAAAAATCCGCTATTCCCACAGTTCTACCTCTAGGTGACCAGATGTAATAGTAGTACCACACCATCTGCTGTAAAGTATAATACTCCTGCAAAGCACATGTAATGTTCTAGTGAGTCTTTCCCATTAATTAGTTATTAAGTTAATTTAACTAACTGGAAATCTGCAAGAAACTAGATTTACATCTCAACTCAAGTTTATATTCTGAATATTCAATATCAAAATAAACAAACATTCTGCACATGAAAATGTTGTTTTCAAGAAATACTGAGAGCAGGTTCTTCACCACATTCCATTTGTAATGGCTCATTGGAGACGATAGTCTTTTCAATAAAATCCTCTTCAAAATAATTTTACTCAGTTTCAAATAAAATTATAAATTTATAACAATGTACTACAAGTGTAGAAAAATATCAATGATAAGATGAGGGATTTCTCTGCAGTAAAGCTCTAACTGGAACTTTTAGTAAAGAGGTGATTGTTTATTATATTTAATACTAATGGATAATATTATTAAATCTACATACATCAGATTTGGGACATTCCTGAATCAGTTAAAGTTTCATAGAGTCATAGAAATGTAGGGCTGGAAATAACCTCAAGAGATCATCTAGTCCAGCCTCCTGCACTGGGGCAGGACCATGTATGCCTTGACCATGTAGGTATTTGCCTAATCCATTCTTAAAAACTTCCAATGATAGGGATTCCACAACCTTCCTTGGAAGCCTATTCCAAAGCTTAAATAACCTTATAGTTAGGACTATACCCTGTCTAGTTGCTTGTACAATTTCTGCCCATATTCTTTCTGATATATGAAACAATTTTTAAGTACATCTACATGTACCACACCACCATCTTCTTCAGTTGCATTGAAGCTCTAGACTCATAAGCTCTAGAAAGAATAGCAGCAGCAATTAATGATTTGCCTGGCTGATATTCTAATTTAAAATCATACAAATACAATTGAAAACATAATCCTTGTGACTGAGGTGGTATGTCTGTCATATTCCTTTTTTGAAACAGTAACTAATGGTTTATGATCTGTTTCTGCCAGTAGAGATCTACCATAGATATGAAATTTTCTGCATGAAAAAAAACTGATGCCAAAGGCTCTTTTTATAGTTGAGCACACTGACATTCTGTTTTCGACTTAGCTATAGATGCATAAGCAATTGGTTTCCATAGATCACCATACTTTTGTAACAGAACTGCGCCAAGGCCTTTTTTGGATTCCTCTGAAGATGATTTTGTAAGTCGGTTATTATCAAATGGTTTTAAAACTGGAACTGTTTTGTTAGTTCCTTAGCTTCCTTGGAAATTCTTGTTGATGCTGACAATCCCATTTCTATTGATTATTTTTACAGAGTAAAGTGAATAATACCTGGGTGAGCAAACAGCTGTGCATATCTCTCTATCAGTGTTCTAGAGGGCAGACAATTTATGAGTTTACCCTGTATAAGCTTTATACAGAGTAAAACGGATTCATTTGGGGTTTGGATCCCATCGGGAGCTGGGTGTCTGGGGTGCTGGAGACAGGAGTATTTGCTGAGCCATTTTCAGCTAAGTCTGCAGCTTTGGGGACATGGTTCAGACCCTGGGTGTGTGTTGCAGCAGGCTAGCATGTCTGGCTCAACAAGACAGGGTTCTGAACTCCCAAGCCATCAATGAAAACAGGCTCGGGGTAGTTTCAGCACATCAGGCGACAGTCTCAACGGAGTCTCTGTGACCGAACCTGTCACAGGCACTTTGTATTTTTTTTCAGATGATTACGTTTCTGAAATTGTAATGTGTGAAAACAGATGGGTTATTTCAGCCTTGTTTTACTTTTTTCTGTTTTTTCATCCTGTTACAGTTCTAAGGTGAGCTACACCGATGATCTGTCTCTCCATGGCATTTCTTTCAAGTGTCATATACAGTGCCCACACTTCTGAGTGCAGCCCTATGATTCACCCCACCTTTTGCTTGATCATCAGATTAGAGCAGCAGGTCCAACTGGGTCTGGTACCTGCTATCGAGTCCATTGTGGGAGCTGTGACCAGCTGGTAAAAGCAGTGACAGAATAGCCCCTTCACAACATCGTATGATTTATTTATCCAGAGGAACATCAAAACAGAAAGAAAAGGGTTAAAAATAACAAAAGCCTAAGTGTGCATTTCCTTACCTGGCTAGGAAAGGCTAACTTTAAGTCGCTTCTGCTTAACCAAGGCACCCCCAAAGCACTGGGGCTGAGTGAGACAGGCTGCCCCTGCAACTACTGCCTCTCTGACAATCTGACCCACTACTCGGGGGGAGGGGGGAAGAAGGGTTGTCTTCATATGCATCTCAGGTCACAGACTTTTATCCATTTCAAAGTTCTTTTGTATCAGAGTTCCTGCCTGGAGATCTCCTGTGGTTTCCATTAGGACTACTGAACCTGGTCAAACTGGGTTATGTATGTCTAAAGAGGGGCAGAGGTAATCTTTCTGCAGTGGATACCTGATATTGTCCGACTGAGCACAGGCAATTGAATTCTGTCTGCTATCATCAATTTGGATTACTGTATGATTTAACTGTCATTTTTTTAACCAGCAATACAATTACCACCAACCCCACAGATGGGGTTATTATATTATATATATATATATATATAATTCATAAAAATTAATACAGCTACCTCCCACGTTCTTCACACATGCTCTAGCTAAAAAATAAAAAGACTAGATTTGGAAAAACACCTATGTTTTTGCAACTAGATTTTGCAAGCACAATATTTTATAGTGAATGGGTGACCTACTTATTTAACTTTGAAAAGTGCTGCTAAGCAATGAAATAGCTTCATTTCATAACATTGTTTCACTCTGCATTGAAAGAATGATAAAAACAGAACTTTATTCGGATTTCAGTAAATGTTCTGTTCTATGAAATTGTACATAGTGTACTTCCAGTCACATCAGTCCCACTATAATGCATAACTAATTTCTATGCCAAATTCAAAGAGGGCCAAATCCTGAGGTTCTTACTCAACCTTTACTCTGTTCTTACTTGGGCAGAACTCACATAAGTATAAGATGGGAGTTTGCCTGAGTGAAAATTGTTTGAGGAATTAGGATTTGAACCAAATGAGATGACCCAGCACATCTTTAATGATGCAAATGCCACATTTGTAAGCATAAGCTCTCCCTTTCGGCTCATTTCTAACACAGGAATGATGTACTGATGTACTGCTTCAGGACTCCACATTATACCTAGACACAATAGAATGAGTCCCCCTTTCCCCCCATAGCCACTCCCTGCCCAATAAAGATGTAATTATTCTTGTTTCTGTTTCATCTATTGGAATCTCAGTGCCAGTCACCCTCAATCCCTTCTGCAGTATGCAGGCTTTAGTAACCTCCCCTAGCTTTGAATTGGAATGGAAGTGATCACAATCCATGGAGATCTGTTTGGAGGATGCTGGGACTTTTTTAATATAAGATATGTCCCTCTCACACTCTGAGTGGCACAAGTTTACATTCTGGTCCTGGAGTCAGGGTATAGGTCCCTTCCACCTCCTTCTCATCTATGCCTATTGCTTTCAGGGAGGGGGAGGGGCAGGATTAAACCCACAATGGGCGAACTGTCCTCAGGTCAGCCTGCTCAGGATCCGTGCACCTCGTGTACAGCATATGTCACTCTTTGGGACCTATGTGCCTCTGAAGGGGCATTCCCTCACTGTGACAGAGAGGAGTCGAATGAGCTCTTCTGGGCCTGTTCAACACCAATGAGTCTCACCTGCAAGGGTTGTTGTGTGGTTGGAAAGGGGGAGACTGCATAAAAGGGAAAACCTGCCACAGGCAGGAGCCGTGAACAGGAAGAAGACTGCCCCACCTCAGACAGCTGATACAGGCCTGCGAAGAGGGAGACAGTAACAAGCCTCACCATTTCTGAAGCTGCATGACTCAGCACACCCCATGAGGAAGGGATGGCGGTAGACTCCATTTAGACTAAGCCCAAAAGGCTGATCCAGGAAGACTGCCTGAGTTGCAGGTCACCCTTACTTCTCTAATTTCCCCTCTCCCATAAGGGAGGGAAGTGGACTTTTATTATGTTTCTTTGCTCCAAGAACCCCCTTGGATGTCCACTGGGGGAGAAAGACAGTATATGGACTTGAAGCAAGGACTTGAGGGAACCTCTGCCCCCTATAAATGGTGGGAAATAGGCATGACCATACCTGTTACAAGGGTTTAAAAATAAAAGCCTTAGAGGGAATAAAGCTCAGCTGGTCTGTGTAAGACAGAACCGGAGCACTGGTATAAGTGGTTAGCAGAGATGCAGCAGCAGCAAGCCACTCAGCAACAGCAGTTCCAAGAGCAATTGCTGCAGTAGCAGACTACCCAGCAGCAAATTCAGAACACACAACAACAGCTGCTGAGGGAACTGATGGCCAGAAAAGCTACAACCCCAGCCTTGTTCCTCCACCAATCCTGTTCAGCTCCCTATCCGGGCCAACCTCCATGTGAGGCAGGCAGGGCTGGATTAACCTTTTGTGGGCCCGGCACCAAACATATTTGTGGGCTCCCATGGAGGCAATGGACCATGGCGTGGGGAGATCAGTCCCAAGAGCGAGAGGCCAGCCAAGGGCAATGGGGCATGGCATGGCAGGAGCGGCCCTGCTCCGCCAAGCCCAGTGCAAGGGCACTATTTACAAAGAGTCATTTGCCAGATGAATAGTGGCCCGCCCGGCCCTGTACTGCCAGCATGCCCCATCCCCTTGGGGGTGGGCATGCTATGCCATACAGCCAATGCACCCAACACCCCCCTGACTCTATATAGCCAGTATGCCCAGCACTCCCTCCAGACCCGCCCCACAAATACACAACACCACCCGTGCCCAATGCCCTCTGCCCACAGCCCCACCATTACTGCCGAGCATCCCACACAGAACCCCCACTTCCTAGGAGGGTGACCAGGTGTCCAGTTTTCAACTGGAACCCCAGGTCAAAAAGGGATCCTGGCAGCTCTGGTCAGCATTGCTGACCAGGCCGTTGACTGACCAGTTGGTGGCGCTGCGCAGTGGGGCTGGCAGACTCCCTGCAGCTCCCGGAAAGCAGCCGGCATGTCCCCCCTCTGGCTCCTACGCAGTGGCAAAGCCAGGTGGCTCTGTGGGCTGCCCCGTCTGCAGGCACCACCCCCCGCAGCTCCCATTGGCCCCAATCCCCTGACCCAGCCCAGATCCCCCTCCCACCCTCTGAACGTCTCGGTCCCAGACCGAGCATCCTCCTGCACCCCCAACCCCTCATCCCCAGCTCCACCCCAGAGCCTGCAACCCCAGCTGGAGCCCTCACACCCTGCTGCACCCCACCCCCCAGAGCCAGCCCCATGGAGCCTGGGCGGGGCCTCTGAGGAGGGGCAGGGATCAGGGCAAGAGTGTTCAGTTTTGTTCAAGTAGAAAGTTGGCAACCCTACTCCCTAGTGCCCCAATACACACAGATCTTCCTCGCACTCTCACAACCCAGCCCCCCCCCCCCCCCCCCCCCCGAGACCCACTCCCTCACACCCTGCTTCCTGGCTGCACTCACCAGCCCTGCTGGGAGACGACACAGCCAGGGCTGGTCCCGGGACAGGGAATCACTGCGTCCCCTCGGGAGTAGTGCGATCAGCCAGGCCAGGGCCTGTCCTGGCCAGGCACCCTCAGGACCCACTTGCCTGGAGGGGTCCAGTCAAGCCCCCCAGATTGACACCTCCCCCTCCCCCCAATGAGACTGGCCAGGCTTCTGCACCAGTCCCAAGTGGCTCAGCTCCAGGGAGACAGATGGGGCCCCAGAGGTGGTGGGAAGCAGAGACTGCCCCGAGCCGGAGGTGCACTGTGGTCAGGCCAGGGAGCAGAGGACCCAGAAGGTGGGGCCAGGGGGCAGAGAGGAGCCCTCAGCCAGCCAGCGGGCAGGCCGAGAGAAGTAAGTGGTGGTGGTGGTGGGGAGCCAGCGGGGTCTCAAGAGCGCAGTGCAAGTGGAGCAGGCCGGGGCCTCTTCTGGGCATGGGCCCGGCTCCAGGGAGCCACTGGCACCATTGTAAACCTGGCACTGCCAAGCAGGGAGAGAGCACAACACTTCCAGCCCTGCTTCACTTTCAGACCAGCTCTGCCTCCAACCCTGTAGTGGGACTGTTCCTGCTCTGCCTCCAAGCCAGATTCTCCCCCAACCCCGCTCCAGCCCCAGCTCCACTCTGCACTCTGTTCCACCCCCAGCCCAGCTCTGCCCTCATTCCCTCTGCCCCAGTCCAGTGCCTCTAGATCCAACTCCTCCCCCATCCCCAGTTCCACCCCCAGCTCTATCTTCAGCCCAAGCTCCACAGTTGAGGAAGCAGAGTGCAACTGGAAAAGTTTGCACACCATAGTCCTGGAGGTAGACCTCATCTAGATTAAGCCCAAAGGGCTGATCCAGGAAGACTGCCTCAGTTCCAGCTCACCCTTACTTCTCTTTAATTTCCTATGAACTCCCCTCTCCCATAAGCGAAGAAAGAGGGAAGAAGACTTTTCCTTTATTTGTTTGCTCCAAGAGCCAAGTGGAGGAGAGAGACAGTATAAAGGCCTGAATTGGGGACTTAAGGGGACCTCTGCCCCCTATAGTGACCTTTACAACCATGGAAGTTAGCCTCATGAGTAGGCAAATGTACTCAGTCAGACACTGTCCTTCGTTACACCCACTAAAGTTAACAGCGCAACTAACAGCAGAACTCGGCCTACTGCATTTAGTGTGACCAAACATACATTAACAGAATGGACTAGTCAGATTTTTGCTGCTGTGAACAATGGAAATAAATTGCATGGTGCGTTCATATAATTTTTAGAATGAGCCCTGAGCAGAACGTAGAGACCGTCATTTGTTCTGACTGGAATGCTTAGTATGTCTTCATTATTTCTAATAGTAAATAGCCTGTGTAATGTGATTCTGTTAAAACCCACTAAAAGTGGAATCTACTTTATCAAAGCAAAGTGCCTATTACTAGTCTGAAGTTAGAGTTATTGATTCTTGTTCTCAAAGATGTTATAAATCCTCAGATGACATTGAATCTTCCAGGTCACCCAGGGCCCCTCTGAGGAAACAGTTCATATACTTGCAGCCCCTATCAGAGTCTAATTTCTAGAAATAATACTTCAGGCAGCAGGAGACAATAATGAAAAGCTGCGTCCCACTAAAGAGATTCTACATGGCACAAGGACAAAAGCACTCAGAAAAGCACAAGGAACATTACTATCATCCACTTCCATTTGGAAAGAGACATTTATGGTTGGTATATGTTATGCAATAATAATAAACACACAGGGGAGAAATTTCGCAGACAGTGAATATGAAAATTAGTATACAGTCACCATATCAAAGGTGACTCTGCACTGAAGACAAAATATGTGGGAAATTATTTTTAAAGATTCATTTATGTTTCTGTTATGGTATCAAGATTTAACTCTGAACACTGATCAAGATATAAAATGCAGAGGATGGAAAGAGGGTGGAACTGCTTCAAGTAAAAAACAAAATAATACACACACCTCAGAGAAACAGCTCTCTTTAAAACAGAGAGATCTGTGTAGTCCCACGTTCAGAAAAAAAATCCTACTACTAAGACCCATCTTAGACTCTTAAACCTTTTCAATTAGTTTGGGAGCTATATCTTCCCACAAAGAAGGCAACCTTTACTACACTACTGTATAGAGCACTTCTGTCCATTTCCTCCACTGTTCATTCTTGGCTGCCATCCACTAGATCATAACTAGTAGATGTGCTGCAGCACATCAGCTGATTTCTCATGCTGCTCTTAAGGGACTTGCAGGCTGTACAATTTGACCATTAAATTGTAGCATTAAATAGAGAATAAGCTATGATTCATTTTGTACTGACTGTGCATGTTGGATATGAAAAAGATGTTAATTGGTTCAGTTCTGAGGATTCAAATCCACCTGTCATGCTGCCTGGTATGAGACACAGCTGAGAATGCCAAATTCAGGACAAACTGTAGGAAACAGGGCTGACACATCCCAAAACTGATGGCATATTCTATCATAAGATTTCACCAAGCCAGTAACAAAAGTGAACTCTTGTATCACTACACTATTTCAGAGAGAGCCACACAACAACCTCTAGGCACTCCAGCCCCTGATTACCACCAAGACAACTGGATTTAGTGATGAAAGGTTATTAAAACCAAAGTTCACCACACATTAGGTTCTTCCAATTCCAAAGGATCAGACACTCACCCCCAGGTCAACATGTACTTTCAGGATAACACCAAATATCACGCTGCAGACAATCTTTAGTAAACTAACTAAAGATTTATTTTAAAAGAAAAGAAAAGAAAAGAAAAGTTATTCAATGGTTAAAGGAATCATGTACATTACAACTGATTTTGGAGTCTGTAGGTCAGGATAATAGCAGTGATGGTAATTCTGCTAGCCTGCAAATAGTCTCTCTGGATCACCCAAAAGACTAGGGACCATCAGTCCTTTGTTCAATGCTTCTTTCTTGTTAGAAAATCACAGTCCAGGGAAATGGTGCAGAAGTGAAGACAAAGAGTGATGTCACAGTCTGCAATTTATACCCACAACACATGTGCATGGAAAGTTACTGGCACAAACATGGAGGCCTGGGTCACATGTGCCTTGCTGAGTCATGAAGCATTCATTGCTTGTGTGCTGAAGAGACCTCAGGAGGGGTCCCTGGAAGAGCTAATTGACCTTAATGGGCCATCAAGCAGGCTGGCTAGCCTTGATGTAAATCTGTGTTGGGGGTGTTACCCAGAAATACTACAGGTTTGAGATACAGATACATAGCAAAGTTTCATAACTTCATATACAATGATGATACATGCATATAGACATGGGCAGCTGGTATCGAAGGCAGGGGAAGGCTGAGCCTCCCCAAACAGCCTTACATGGCCCCACCCATACTCCACTCCCAGGCCCCTTCCTGCTTCCCTGTGCTGTGGGGGGCTCTTCCCCCGTGGCTGGGGCCCCAGGCTTGGGGTGGGGCTAATGGGGGCCAGCCTGCACTCCGGGGCTCGGGAGGGCCACAGGCTGCATCACCTGCCCACCCACCCGGCACTCCGGGGCTGAGGGCTGCGCTGCCCACCTGGTGCTCTGGAGGGGAGGGGGGTGGCCTGGGGCTGGGGTGGGCTGGCGGCCACATGGGGGAGGGCTCTGGGCTTCGGAGGGAGGGGTGGGGCCTTGGGCAGAAGGTAGGGTGACCAGGTGTCCTGTTTTCAACCAGAACACCTGGTTGAAAAGGGACCCTGGAGGCGGCTGTTGACTGTCCGGTTGGCAGCACCTCCTGGGAAGCAGCCGGCATGGCCCCTCTCTGGCTCCTACATGTAGGGGCAGCCAGGGGGCTCCGCATGCTGCCCCTGCCCCAAGCGCTTCCCCCGCAACTCCCATTGGCTGGGAACCATGGACTCCAGGGGCGGTGCCTGCAGATGGGACAACACGCTGAGCTGCCTGGCCGTACCTCTGCATAGGAACCAGAGGCGGTGTTGGGGTTACTAGGCCTGCCGGGCAACGAACCCCACTGTTGCTGTCCTCGGGCCCCTGTGCCGGCAAAGGCGGGACATGCCACCGCTTCTAGGAGCTGCTTGAGGTAAGCACTGCCCAGATCCTGTACCTCTGACCCCCCCATGCACACCCCAACCTCCTGCTCCAGCCCTCATCTCCCTCCCGCCCTCCGAACCTCTCGGTCCCAGCCCAGAGCACCCTCCTACACCCCAAACTCCTCATTCCCAGCCCCACCCCAGAGTCTGCACCCCCAGCCACAGCCCTCACCCCCCCATACCCCAACTCCCTCCCCCCTCCCGGAGCCCCCCAGCCCCTTCCCCTACTCCGAACCCCTCGGCTCCATTCCCCAGAGCCTGCACCCCCAACCGGAGCATAGGGAGAGCGAGCGACAGAGGGAGGAGGGATGGAGTGAGCAGGGGTGGGGCCTCAGAGAAGGAAGGACATGGGCGTCGTGTCTCGGAGGAGGGGTGGGTCAAGGGTGTTCTGTTTTGTGTGAGTAGAAGGTTGGCAACCCTAGCAGAAGGGAAGGGCTGGGACAGGGGCTCGCCTTCCTGAGCCCAGGACTCACCCGCTGCCCATGAATATAGACAAAATAATCATACTTAGCAGACTATAAAACTTTTCCAATGATGCCTTACACAACATACTTTGTACAGGATATATCATAATTATGCAACGGTGGTGATACACTAGTGTAAACATGGTCACCTTTCTTTTACACAGCATCACACCACCCACCAATAAAATTTAAAAGAGGCTTAAGTTCACAGTGTTGGCTCAGTCATCTCTTCTTTCCATGAACTAGAACATGAATGGTGGATGAAAGGATGGCACTTTTAGCTTTAAAATGTAGTGAGTGCACCTGTATCAATTAAAGTGACTTCAAGCAAGCTATGATTTTTTTCCCTAATGAATGATAACCATAAAAATAAATAACAGAAGAAAACATTATCTTGTATATCAAATAGAATTAAAGAGCAACATTTTGGTTAAAATACTTTAAAACACAAATGGCTAGCAACAGCAGGTAAGCACAGTGAAATAAACAAGGCAATAAATCAGCAAATACTGGCTCTATTGCAGAAAAACAAAGTAATGCCAAGCTACTGTGGACACCTGCAGTATTGCTTATGGAGAGTGCAGATGGGAACCAGATGAGACACTGTATTTAAACAAAAACTTTATTTAAACTGTTGACTCATGTTTCCCTCAATAAGCTTTTCATACACACAACACACCCACTCACACAAACATAATTAGAATAAAATAAACTGACCTGTTTATCAAGATATGTCTCCTAAAGATTGGGAAGGAAGAAAAAGAGATACTTACTGTTAATTCTATTATTAAACTCTTGGAAGATACTCAGATGCTACAGCGACAGGAATATATAAGATCTGAGATAGCTAAAGAATGCAACTTAAAATCTAAAAAAAAAATGTTAATTGCTTTGTAGATGGAATTTTAGCCCCAAGTTCAGGGTTAGTAAGAAGACATTGTCATGTGGTATAACATCACATAATCCTTTTATTTCTGTACCTGCACCTAGCTCTTTCACTCTCTCACCCAGACACAAAGAAGCAAAATGAAAATGATTTTAACAGAAATACATTCACCCATCAGCTATTTGTTCATGGAATATACTATAGTTTTCTCATTCATGCTGTAAAAATTTGATTTCCTTTCCTGTTCCCTACCACCAGGGATGAACCCCGGCACTTCTATGCTTGGCAGTTCATAGCCCTGGCACCTCTACGTGGCCTCATAAGTTATGAAAGTAAAATAATTGCTTGAGTCCTAGCAGGTCTTTCATTACAAATTAAGCACTGCCTACCACTCACAGCTAATCAGATACTACTGAATCGTTTAGTACAATCCTGTCATTAAATCATTAATATCTCACAAAATTGTCAGAATCAGGCTAATAGGATTAAGGGCTAGTGTCTTTTCAGCTAGTTGATTGCACACTGTAGCTTCTGTGTCAATTTGATATCAGTTGATGTGATAGGAACCACAAACACATACTTGTCTTTCCCAAAGTAAGATTGGTGCTAATTAAAGCATACTTGACAGACAATAGGGAATTTTGTTTGAATTCAGTATAGGAACTTGGTCTATTTATGGGTTGTATTAGATATTGGTCATGTTTAAATTAATTCCATTCAAAATATGCATGTGCTCAATGTCTGTTTTATGATGCAAGGTCAGAGGTAAATTTTTATGTCCAACCTTAATTTTGGCCTTTCCTGGCTTTGAGCATTTATCATGCATCCTTAGTGTTTTATTAATACATTTTTGTACATATTATTAATAAATGTAATATCTTAGTTTCAAAAGATTGTTTACAGAAAAAAAATATATAACAAGGCACTCTACAGAAGTTCAAAACTCTACTGGCTTACAAACAAACCCAATAGCACACTTAAGTTCTATAATCTAAAAGAATTTGGACAGGTACTACAAGAATGCCCTATCCAATAGGTCTTAGTTGGTACTCAGGTCAGGAGGACTTTTTCCCGTGAACCTTAAAGTCTGTGTAGCAGGATGAGCACCTTTTCATCTTCTCCAGAGCTCATAAAGGTACATCTTTGCAGAGCTCCCTCTTGTGCAACTTACAAAGTCTCAAAACTCCTTCCTCAACCCTTTAAAAAGTTATAACTTCTCAAGAAAAAGCAACAGAGGGTCCTGTGGCACCTTTGAGACTAACAGAAGTACTGGGAGCACAAGCTTTCGTGGGTAAGAACCTCACTTCTTCAGATGCAAGTAATGGAAATCTCCAGAGGCAGGTATAAATCAGTGTGGAGATAACGAGGTTAGTTCAATCAGGGAGGGTGAGGTGCTCTGCTAGCAGTTGAGGTGTGAACACCAAGAGAGGAGAAACTGTTTCTGTAGTTGGATAGCCATTCACAGTCTTTGTTTAATCCTGATCTGATGGTGTCAAATTTGCAAATGAACTGGAGCTCAGCAGTTTCTCTTTGGAGTCTGGTCCTGAAGTTTTTTTGCTGTAAGATGGCTACCTTTACATCTGTTATTGTGTGGCCAGGGAGGTTGAAGTGTTCTCCTACAGGTTTTTGTATATTGCCATTCCTGATATCTGACTTGTGTCCATTTATCCTCTTGCGTAGTGACTGTCCAGTTTGGTCAATGTACATAGCAGAGGGGCATTGCTGGCATATGATGGCATATATAATATTGGTGGACGTGCAGGTGAATGAGCCTGTGATGTTGTAGCTGATCTGGTTAGGTCCTGTGATGGTGTTGCTGGTGTAGATATGTGGGCAGAGTTGGCATCGAGGTTTATTGCATGGGTTGGTTCCTGAGTTAGAGTTGTTATGGTGCGGTGCGTGGTTGCTGGTGAGAATATGCTTAAGGTTGGCAGGTTGTCTGTGGGCGAGGACTGGCCTGCCTCCCAAGGTCTGTGAAAGTGAGGGATCATTGTCCAGGATGGGTTGTAGATCACTGATGATGCGTTGGAGAGGTTTAAGCTGAGGACTGTAGGTGATGGCCAGTGGAGCTCTGTTGGTTTCTCTTCTGGGCCTGTCTTGTAGCAGGAGGCTTCTGGGTACACGTCTGGCTCTGTTGATTTGTTTCTTTATTTCCTTGTGTGGGTATCGTAGTTTTGAGAATGCTTGGTGAAGATCTTGTAGGTGTTGGTCTCTGTCTGAGGGGTTGGAGCAGATGCGATTGTACCTCAGTGCTTGGCTGTAGACGATGGATCGTGTGGTGTGACCGGGGTGGAAGCTGGAGGCATGAAGGTAGGCGTAGCGGTCGGTGGGTTTTCGGTATAGGGTGGTGTTAATGTGGCCATCACATATTTGTACGGTGGTGTCTAGGAAGTGGACCTCCCGTGTAGATTGGTCCAGGCTGAGGTTGATGGTGGGGTGGAAACTGTTGAAAGCATGGTGGAATTCTTCCAGGGTCTCCTTCCCATGGGTCCAGATGATGAAGATGTCATCAATATAGCGTAGGTAGAGAAGGGGCATGAGTGGACGAGAGCTGAGGAAGCGTTGTTCCAGGTCAGCCATAAAAATGTTGGCATATTGTGGGGCCATGCGGGTGTCCATAGCGGTGCCACTGGTATGGAGGTATATATTGTCACCAAATTTGTTATTCTATCTACTACCTAAGATCCACAAACCTGGAAATCCTGGACCCCCATCATCTTGGGCATTGGCACTCTCACTAAAGGACTGTCTGGATATGTGGACTCCCTACTCAGACCCTACGCCACCAGCACTCCCAGCTATCTCCGTGACACCACAGATTTCCTGAGAAAACTACAATGCATTGGTGACCTCCCAGAAAACACCATCCTAGCCACCATGGATGTAGAGGCCCCACAATATGCCAACATTTTTATGGCTGACCTGGAACAACGCTTCCTCAGCTCTCGTCCACTCATGCCCCTTCTCTACCTACGCTATATTGATGACATCTTCATCATCTGGACCCATGGGAAGGAGACCCTGGAAGAATTCCACCATGCTTTCAACAGCTTCCACCCCACCATCAACCTCAGCCTGGACCAATCTACACGGGAGGTCCACTTCCTAGACACCACCGTACAAATAAGCGATGGCCACATTAACACCACCCTATACCGAAAACCCACTGACCGCTACGCCTACCTTCATGCCTCCAGCTTCCACCCCGGTCACACCACACAATCCATCGTCTACAGCCAAGCACTGAGGTACAATCGCATCTGCTCCAACCCCTCAGACAGAGACCAACACCTACAAGATCTTCACCAAGCATTCTCAAAACTACGATACCCACACAAGGAAATAAAGAAACAAATCAACAGAGCCAGACGTGTACCCAGAAGCCTCCTGCTACAAGACAGGCCCAGAAGAGAAACCAACAGAGCTCCACTGGCCATCACCTACAGTCCTCAGCTTAAACCTCTCCAACGCATCATCAGTGATCTACAACCCATCCTGGACAATGATCCCTCACTTTCACAGACCTTGGGAGGCAGGCCAGTCCTCGCCCACAGACAACCTGCCAACCTTAAGCATATTCTCACCAGCAACCACGCACCGCACCATAACAACTCTAACTCAGAAACCAACCCATGCAACAAACAACCTCGATGCCAACTCTGCCCACATATCTACACCAGCAACACCATCACAGGACCTAACCAGATCAGCTACAACATCACAGGCTCATTCACCTGCACAACCACCAATATTATATATGCCATCATATGCCAGCAATGCCCCTCTGCTATGTACATTGACCAAACTGGACAGTCACTACGCAAGAGGATAAATGGACACAAGTCAGATATCAGGAATGGCAATATACAAAAACCTGTAGGAGAACACTTCAACCTCCCTGGCCACACAATAACAGATGTAAAGGTAGCCATCTTACAGCAAAAAAACTTCAGGACCAGACTCCAAAGAGAAACTGCTGAGCTCCAGTTCATTTGCAAATTTGACACCATCAGATCAGGATTAAACAAAGACTGTGAATGGCTATCCAACTAGCACCTCACCCTCCCTGATTGAACTAACCTCGTTATCTCCACACTGATTTATACCTGCCTCTGGAGATTTCCATTACTTGCATCTGAAGAAGTGAGGTTCTTACCCACGAAAGCTTGTGCTCCCAGTACTTCTGTTAGTCTCAAAGGTGCCACAGGACCCTCTGTTGCTTTTTACAGATTCAGACTAACACGGCTACCCCTCTGAAACTTCTCAAGAGCCCTTTTACTTTACAAAATCCAAAGAGGCTGAAGCAAAAGCTCATTCCTCACATGATCTGCTGGAACAGAAGCATCTGCCCTTGCCTCAGGACCTGCCCAATTTACAAAAGCTGCAGCAGTTCTTCTGCCAGCCCAGAATGTACCTCCATAAGAACAGAAGGACGGCCATATTGGGTCAGACCAAAGGTCCATCTAGCCCAGTATCCTGTCTTCCAACAGTGGCCAGTGCCAGGTGCCCCAGAGGGAATGAACAGAACAGGCAATCACCAAGTGATCCATTCCCTGCCACTCACTCCCAGCCTCTGGCAAACAGAGGGTAGGGACACCAGCCCTGCCCATCTTGACTAATAGCCGTTGATGGACTTATCCTCCATGAATGTATTGAGCTCTTTTTTGAACCCTCTTATATTCTTGGCCTTCACAACATCTTCAGGCAGTTAGTCAACATACCTATTGACTAACAGCACTATATTCCATTACTCTTTTTGTTATGCAATGTATTTAGCCATGTGCACATGCTTAATGAATCATTCCTTAGCTGCACGCTTTACAAAAGGAACCAACTCCCTCCCCCCCCAAAAAAACCCAAAGCCAAACAAACAAATCCTAACGTGAAATCCTGTCTCCATTGAAATCAGTGGAGAAACTCCCATTGCATTCAGTTGAGTCAGGATCTCACCCTCATGTGCATGCTCAACACAAGATTTTTCAGACTCATTAATCATCCAAATTAATTTTATAAATGAGTCCTCTTACCACAAGGCATGGAGTCCAGGCATGGTATAGCAGTTCTTTCACTAGGCTAGAAGCCCCTCCCAACAGTCACTCGACCCGTCAGCCAGTCAGCATCATAAGTCCACCTCTTCTGGGGTCCCAGTTGTCCAAACCAAAAGTCCCAACAAATGTCTTTTACACAGACAAAAATTCTTCCTTCTGTCTGGGGTTCTCCCTCAGTTTATCCTGTAGCCCCCTTGCTAGGCTCAATAACTCTTCTGGTGAATTTCTATTCCCCCTTCCTTGGGGCTGGTATGGGAAGCCAGCCCACCCTTTATTCTGGGATCTGGCCCCGGGCCCTGTACTGAACAGCTAGATTTGCTCCTAAACCTGCACTGCAGTTTTCCCTGGGCCACTTCCTACCCAGCCTTTTAAGTTCTCCTCTGGGTCTCGCTAACTGTTCCCTGCTTAATCAGGGTATCTCCCAGGCCACCCTGCCTGGAGAGCTTTTCCTTACTCTCTGAGCTTTCTGGATGGTTCTTTCTCCAGCCCTTTCCCCAGCTAGGCTTTATTACCAGTCTTTCTCATTACTTAGCCACTTTCTGCTTTATGGGGAATTTGCCTGGTTTTCCTGAGGTGGGGCTCATTAGACTTTAAGGCCGGAAGAGACCATAGTGATAATCTAGTCATCCTATACATTGCAGGTCACACCCACTCCTGCAATCAAGTTGGCTTATCTTAGTCCATGGGTCTCCAGCTCATAGGGCAATCCACTGTGTTACAAATAGCAATTATCTGCAAGGTAAGCAAAGACACCTCAGTGAAGGCTCTTTCTTTATTATAACTTTCAGCCCTGAACCATTTTAGCTATAAAGGATTTTTTTAAAAGTCAAGCATTTTTATTGTTTTATATATATATAATATAATCATGGGAATTCACTGTTGTACATGTACACACACACACACATATACCGGTTTTGCTCAAGCCAGGACCTTGCCTGGAAAGTTCCATCCCAATAGGCAAGGCTGTACTTAGGCATATGCAGCATACGCAGCTGCGTAGGGCACCCAAAAAATTTGAGCGCCACCCTCACCGGCTGCAGCACAGACTCCTCTCCTCTCTGGCCCCTCCCCCGCGCTGGGCCAGCAGGCTTCTCCCCGACCCAACCCCCTGGCCCCTCCCCTCCGCCCACTCACTTCTCAGCCAGCTGGCTGAGGGCTCTGCCTAGGGTGGGGCCTCACGGAGCCAGGAACGAAAGTTTACATATGATTGAGCAGGGGGAGCCGGGCCAGGGAAGGGGTACCAAGCAAGGCGGGAAACAGAGGGGGCAGCCGAGTCGGGGGTAGACCTGGACACAGGACTTCAGGGAGTGGGGGTGCGGAGGAGGAACCGGGCTGGGGATTGCTGGGGGGGGAGCTGGGCCACGAAGGGGCGGGAGGGCAGGCAAGGTTGGGAATGAAGCGGAGGGGGGAATAACTGAAGGCTGGGAAGAGGGGGGAGCTAAACTCGAGGGAGGGGTAGAGGTGTGCACAGGACTTTGGGGAGTGGAGGAGGAACTGGGCTGGGTATTGCTGGGGGCAGCTGGGCTGGGAAGGGAAAAGAGCGGGGGCTTCTTTGTCTGGCTCAGTGAACAAGCAACGAATGTGCTAGAGCCTCCTGGGGAGCAGGCTGGTGACCCCAGGGGAGAGCAGCTGTTCTGAGCAGTCCCACACTGTACCTACACCTCTCCCCTCTTCTGCCCACATACCCTGTCCCGCCGACAACTCCCTGCAACCTCTCTCCTAGTCTCCTTTTCACTCCGCCTCCCTCTTCTCTGAAGTATAAGCCCAGACGCAGAGGATCCCCTTTGGACCGTCACCTTTCCTTTCCTCCCTTCCCCAGCAGGGATCAGCAGTGGACGCAGGTTGGGAAGAGGGAGAGGCACATACACAACCAGGCTGGGGAGGTGGGAAAGTTAAAGGAAAATAAAAGAAGGTGGTGTTTGCTTTTCCTGCTCATTCACAGTGTCAACAGGAGAAACTGACACTAAAACAATGGGAGGAAGGGGATATACCTGGAGCAGAAAAGAAGCAATCAGGACTGCAGAATGGAAGGGAGGGAGCGACCTCTTAGCTGGGGAGGAAGATGGACTTGCACTTGACAAGGCTGGAGTAGCTGAAAACTTTTATTTAGGGAAGAGGGACATGCTATTTTTTTCTTGTGGATCCAAGTATCTCCAGGGCTGTCTCTCAAGCTGGTAGCATTTTGAACGAGAGAAAGTTCTAAACAGTGCAGAATCGAGTGGGATTTTAAAGGTCCCTTCAAGAATGCAGCACTTTCTTCCTCACCTGTGGGAAAGACCTTTAAAAACGGCCTCAAATAATCCAAAACAAGAGCCACTGTTCAAATGAGACTTGGCTGGTTATGGCTCCAGCCCCATTGTTGAAGCATTGTTCAAACTGTGTGCTGAGTTATACCCAGTACAATCTCACTGAGCCATGTGTGGCAACCAAGTGTATAAATCAGGGCAGAAAAAAAGATTGATGCCTGAATATAATTCCTTTTCTTATTAAACTGCACATCCCAAGCACCTCTTTACTTTTCAGGATTAGGGAGAATGAAAGGCCATTTGGGAGTTGATGGCCCAGAGAGGTGGCAGGCAAGGGCCTGGATGAGGGCTTGACTCAGCCATTGGTATCAGCTGTTTCTTTTTTGTCATTCAAATGGATTTTGGGTCATGGCTGACATCCCAGCCATCATGTAAAACACTTCCCTGTGGCCTTTTGACATGCACACAGAGGTATCTCACTGCCAAGTCCTTATCCTAGGAGGGGAGGGGAGGGGGAAGGCTGCTGGGTGATTTCTCACCTCCATGCAGCCAGTGGCCTAAGCGTGCCACTGCGGTACTAGAGCCTCCACATTTATTTATTGACAAAATTTGCAGAATTTTAAAGTATTGTGTACACAATTTAATTTTTTGGTGCTGATTTCCCTCAGGAATATGGGGTGCTGGGCAGTTTGAGGGGGGCTGTAAAAGGGAGCTTGCTGGGTATAAGGATCTGTGGTGGAGATCTCTGGGTGAGGGGCCACTGGGCATGGGGGTTGCTGGGCATTAGGGGGTGGGAGGTACTGGGCGGGGGGCGGTACAGCGGGGCATGTTGGCAGTGCAGAGCTGAGTTTGGGGGTGCAGGTGGGAGGAAAGTGCAGAGGTTAGGGGTGAAGGCAGCACAATTAAACTGTTTTTAATAAAGTGCACATGGCAAGTTTTCCAATACTGTAAGCTTATGTTTGTGTTGCTAAGAGCAAGTTGGGCATGGGGCACCAGTTTAATAATACTGCGTAGAGCCCCATAAATGCTAAGGATGGCCCTGCCAATAGATAAAATTTTCAGAAAGCTGAGCATCTAAAACCAGAGATTTAGAATCGAAATTGTTATGCCGTTTTTCACTCTACATCCAGTTCAGCAAAGCATTTAAACATGTGCTTAAGTCCATCCCTATGCAAAGCACATGCTTAAGTGCTTTGCTAAATAAAGATGGACTTTTTGTGGATTAGGGATAGACTGCTGAATCACAGCCAAAACCAGTTGCTGCTTCTATCCCTGTAATGTCTGCACAGTGCTTTGAAAATGAAGTGCTATAATTACTTTAGGTAATGAATTATTTATATGCTGATGATGTTTCATAACAAAGGCCGGCTGCATGATGAAAAGTGCAAAACCAATAACTTTAGTTAAAAAAGAACAAGTAAGGACAAAACATTCTTTACTATTAAGTTGTTTAAAATAGAGATTATGAGAAAAATTAATTCAATACATTTTACTTTTCAGTAAAAATGGTTAAAAGCATTTAATCTTATTTAAAATCTTTATAAACCCATATTCCACTCCACTGAAGATATCTAGAATCAGATTTGTAAACATTTGTGGGAAAGGGTTGCTCAGTTGCAAGCTGGCTGAAAGAGTAGGCAACAATTTAAAAGTCTTTTTATTTTTGGTCATAGAAGTCATGGCTGTAACAACCATTCAGTCTTAATCATAACACTACAGAAACACCACTGTCTTTCACTACTTCAAGAGTTGGACTCAGGATCTATCTGTATTATAATTCAATTGTTTTGTAGTTTTAAATGAATGTATCTGAAGCCCAAACAATGACAGGCAAAATTGGAGTATGCTTAAAGCACAAACTATGACAGTAATAACCTCTCTGATTATCAGGAAAGTATTGTACTCTTAGAAAACTTGAAACATCACTGAGGTGGATCAACAAAATCTATAAATCTAATCAAAACAACTGAATTAGTCTTTCCCCATGTGATAGTGACAAGTTGCAGCCTACAGTTCTCATGAATGTAATTTGTGACAGTTTTCCTGTTAGGGTACATCAATTGGTAGATAGTTGGCTTTATGTCTTCTGATACAGGCAGCAATGAAAAAGAGGACAGTGAATTTGCAGAATAAAAATAGAAGTGCCAGGATTGGAAGCACTGCAACAAGTACAATATCTTCAAATCACTCAGGGCATGGAGGTGTCTAATGTAATCAAAGTTGCTTTTATGATGTTTCACTTCATAAGATTGGGATGCATTGCACTATATGGGATAAAGTAAACAGTAATCTCTGGCTTCATTTCCAATAAGTTTTAAATGCTTGAATCTCAAAATCTCTTCATTTAACAACTGAAGCGTAGACATCTTAGAATATTTAACCTTGAGTACCCTGGGGAGAGATTGTGAATACTAAGCTTATTGCTCTTTCCTTGCTGCACACAATAAAGGACTGTACCAGAGGTAAATAAGGTGACGCTTGTAATTAAAATTCATGATCACAAACACATTAAAGGATAAATTCTGTCATCAGAGCTGGGAAGTAGATCTTAAATGAGCAGCTTAAGGCCTGATCCTGCAGTTTTTGTCACAAGCATGCAAATCCTGCACCTCTGGTGCCCCATTGACTTCAATGGGTATGTCAAAACAGCAAGAAATACCAGTGTTTGGCCCATGCCAGTTGATTCGGGCTCACGGGGATTGGACTGTTGGGCTATTTCATTGCTGTGTAGACTGCTGGGCTCAGGCTGGAGCCTAAGCTCTGGGACTCTCCCACCTCGCAGGGTCCTAGAGCCCAGGCTTCAGCCCAAGCCTGGAAGTCTACACAGCCATGAAACAGCCCTGCAGCCCGAGCCCTATGAGCCCAAGTTGGCTGTTCCAGGCCAGCTGTGGGTTTTTCTTTCCTATGCAGACATACCCAATGGGGCTCTGCTCAGGGAGCTGCCTGCAGCAGTAAGGGGCAGAATTGTAGCCATAATGGAGACCTGGGGAAGCTGAAACGCGTGAGTGGGGATTCTCCAACATGCCAAACAATATTGTATGTGAAATCTACATCAGGATGGAGCAATTCTCGGAAAGCAAGGTGTTGGTTAGAAAAATAAGGACATTTTTAGTTCAATGCTTTATTAAATCAAAGACTTTCTGTCCTGACAGTGCCTTCCAGTCTCAGTGGTACCAGATGACAGAACAAGGAGTAATGGTCTCAAGTTGTAGTGGGAGAGGTGTAGGTTGGATATTAGGAAAAACTTTTTCACTAGGATGGTGGTGAAGCACTGGAATGGGTTACCTAGGGAGGTGGTGGAATCTCCTTCCTTAGAGGCTTTTAAGGTCAGGCTTGACAGAGCCATGGCTGGGATGATTTAGTTGGGGATTGGTCCTGCTTTGAGCAGGGAGTTGGATCTCCTGAGGTCTCTTCCAACCCTGATATTCTATGATTCCACTGAACCTTTTAAAACAATGATTTATACTAGTGAAAAAGTTTTCCCAACACTGCTCTTTGAGGTTAACCCTTCAGTTAACATAACTGTCAGGATGAGTTAATCAGAAGCCCTCCAAATTGGGTGGGGGGAGGGAAGGGTAGAACACACAGAAACTGAGAACAGAGAGGCAGAGGGGGAAAAACAAGAAAGCCAAGCAGTAGCCTGCGAGACAGTGTGAGCCTAGAGAAAGTTTGCAAGAGAGCTTTTGGGACTGTTGGATGAAGAGACTTGGTGCTGTAAGCTAAGAAACTGCTCCTCCTGTTTTTGGTTCCTTCTGTGAAGGGGTACTGGTACTAAGGGTGCTGGGGGTGCAGCAGCACCCCATGGCTTGAAGTGGTTTCCATCAGATACAGGGTTTACAGTTTGTTCAATGGCTTTCAGCACCCCCACTATAAGAACTGTTCCAGTGTCACTGCTTCTGTGTGCAGAGAAGCAGGACTTGGTACATTCCTCATAAATAAACAAAACTGCATCAGAGAAATACCCGGTTATCACCAATTTCTACTCGCACTTGGAACATACCCAGGGCCCCAAACATCAGCTAGAAGCTTGGGTCTAAATGGGGCAACAGTAATGATCCCAGGGCAAACAGCCTCCTTCAGGGTTCTTAGTCCATTCTCGTAAGCGTCTGCTGCTGGTTACAGTTGGAGACAGGATACTGGATGAGATGGACCATGGTGTGAACCAGCCTGGCAATTCCTATATTCCTACATTCCTAGAATGTTTATCAGCATCTTAGATGTCTGTATATTACTGTGAGAAGTAGGGGTAATAAGCAGTAAGAACTAGAAATGCTAGTTAATAAACACAACTATGACATAGATGGCATCACGGGGCGGGGATAATACACATAACTGGAATATTGGTATAGAAGGGTATAGCTTGCTTAAGAAGGACAAGCGGGGGGAAAGGGAGGAGGTATTGCCTTATATATCAAAAATGTATACACTTGGACTGAAGTTGAGATAGAAATAAGAGACAGACTTGTTGAAAGTCTCTGGGTTAGGATAAAAGGAATAAAAACAACCACAAGGTGATGTCATGGTAGTGATCTACTACAGACCACCTAATGAGGAAGAAGAGGTGGATGAGGCTTTTTATAAACAACTAACAAAATCATCAAAAGCACAGGTCTTGGTGGTGATTGGAGACTTCAACTACCCAGACATGTGTTGGGAAAAATAACACAGCAAGGCACAGATTATTCAACAAGTTCTTGGAATGTATTGGAGACAATTTTTTATTTCAGACGGTGGTGAAAGCTACTGCGGGGAGGCTATTCTAGATTTGATTTTGACAAATAGGGAGGAACTGGTTGAGAATTTGAAAGTGGCAAGCAGCTTGGGTGAAAGTGATCGTGAAATGACAGAGTTCCTGATTCTAAGGAATGGTAGGAGGGAAAACAGCACAATAAAGATAATGATTTCAAGACGGCAGACTTCAGCAAACTAGGTAAGATCCCATGTGAAGCAAGTCTAAGGGGAAAAACAGTTCAAGGAAGTTGGCAGTTTTTCAAAGAGAAATTTTTAAGGGCACAGGTGCAAACTATCCCACTGCATAGGAAAGATAGGAAGCATGGTAAGGGACCATCCTGGCTTAACCAAGAGATCTTCAGTGATCTGAAACTCAAAAAAGAGTCCTACAAAAAGTGGAAACTAGGTCAAATTACAAAATATAAATATAAACAAATAACACAAGTATGTAGGGAGAAAATTAGAAAGGCCAAGGCACAAAATGAGATTAAACTAGCTAGAGACATAAAGGATAACAAGAAAATATTCTACAAATATATTAGAAGCAAGAGGAAGACCAAGGACAGGGTAGGCCTGTTACTCAATAGGGGGGAGGGAACAATAACAGAAAATGTGGAAATGGCAGAGGTGCTTAATGACTTCTTTGTTTCATTTTTCACCAAGAAGGTTGGTGGCAATTGGTCGTCTAACATAGTGAATGCCAGTGAAAATGAGGTAGCATCAGAGTCTAAAATAGGGAAAGAACAAGTCAAAAATTATTTAGACAAGTTAGATGTCTTCAAGTCACCAGGGCCTGATGAAATACATCCTAGAATACTCAAGGAGATGACTGAGGAGATATCTGGGCCATTAGCGATTATCTTTGAAATGTCATGGAAGATGAGAAAGATTCCAGAGGTCTGGAAAAGAGCAAATATACTGCCAATCTATAAAAAGAGGAATAAAAGTAACCTGGGGAATTACAGACCAGTCAGCTTAATTTCATTACCCAAAAAGATAATAACTAACCAATCAATTTGTGAACAGCTAGAAGATAATAAGGTGATAAGTAAGAGTCAGCATGGATTTGTCAAGAACAAATCATGTCAAACCAATCTAATAGCTTTCTTTGACAAGCCTTGTGCATAGGGGGAAGCAGTAGATATGGTATATCTTGACTTTAGTAAGGCTTTTGATACTGTGTTGCATGACCTTCTCATAAACAAACTAGGGAAATTCAACCTAGATGGAATTACTATAAGGTGGCTGCATAACTAGTTGGAAACCATTCCCAGAGAGTAGTTATCAGTGGTACACAGTCAGGCTGGCAGGGCATATCAAGGGGGGGTCCCTAAGGGATCAGATCTGGGTCCAATTCTGTTCAATAGCTTCATCAATGATTTACATAATGGCATAGAAAGTACACTTTTAAAGTTTGCGGATGATACCAAGGTCAGAGGGATTGCAAGAGCTTTGGATGATAGGATTAAAATTCAAAATGATCTGAAGTAAATAGGTTGAAATTCAATAAGAACAAATGTTAAGTACTCCACTTGGGAAGGAACAATCAGTTGCACGCATACAAAATGGGAAATGACTGCCTAGAAAGGAGTACTGCGGGAAGGGATCTGGGGGTCATAGTGCATCATAAGCTAAATATGAGTCAACAATGTAATGCTGTGCAAAAAAGCAAACTTCATTCTGGGATGTATTAGCAAGAGTGTTGTTAGCAAGACACAAGAAGTAATTCTTCCACTCAGGACTTTCAAATTGGAGAAAGTTCTGGGAAGAGCAACAAAAATGATTAAAGGTCAGGAAAACATGACATTTGATGGAAGACTGAAAAAAAAATTGGTTTGTTTAGTCAAGAGAAGAGCAGACTGGGGGGGGGGGCACATGATAGTTTTCAAGTGCATAAAAGGTTGTTAAAAGAAGGAAGGAGAAAAAATGTTCTCTTTAACCTCTGAAGATAGGACAAGAAGCAATGATCTTAAATTGCAGCAAGGGCAGTTTAGGTTGGACATTAGGAAAAACTTTCTGTCAGGGTAAAGCACTAGAATAAATTGCCTAGTAAGGTTGTGGAATCTCTGTCACTGGAGATTTTTAAGAGCAGTTTAGACAAACACCTGTCTACAGGGATGTTATACATAATACTTAATTCTGCCTTGAGTGTAGGGGACTGAATAAGATCTCTCGAGGTCCCTTCCATTTCTACACTTCTATGATAATAAACAGTACAAAGGGAGGTTAGGCCAGTGTGACAGTAACTCTTTTTTCTCCAGGGCTTTCTTTTCCCTGGGAAAGGGCAAGTAAATTATTCTTTTTATACCTTTTTTTAATGTATTGCTGCTTTGGAGACTGATCCTTGTGCCTCACACAGGTTCATCTGCTGCTCTCCTCCTATAGATGGACTTTTATGCATAGCCATCTCTGCCACTACTACATCTGCAGCCTTATAAAAGCTATTTTTCCTCTTTTTTTGTTGTTGTGGTTATACATTTCTCTTTTCCATTCTAGGACTCCATGCTTCATTTTTTCCCCTATGTCCACTTCACCTTCCAGTCTTACCTCCATCTTGGCTGCATTCACTATCCTACTTATGTGGCTGAACTGCTCTAAGAAGAGCAGCTAGTCAGGTGATGCACCATCCAGTTTGCACAAATGTGTCACTAGAGCAACTAAGCATATCATAGAATAGTTCCCCTCTTTTGGAATGGGAGGAGAGGACGGTGAAAGGGAAGCCTTTACTTGAGCAACATAATACAAAAAACTGCAGAG
This sequence comes from Malaclemys terrapin pileata, assembly GCF_027887155.1. Taxonomy (NCBI): domain Eukaryota; kingdom Metazoa; phylum Chordata; order Testudines; family Emydidae; genus Malaclemys; species Malaclemys terrapin. The sequence goes on from NC_071505.1 coordinate 45,569,954, forward strand.
GCGATGGGGATAGGATGGAAGAAAAGAGACAGGATCGGGCATCTTTTTTCAATAGGGTCTAGGAACAGGAAATCATTTAGGTTTTAAAATGGATTGTGTGCTCACTCCTCCATTGCATGTACTGAGGTCCATGAAACAATGCTTTGTCAATGAAACTGTTTACAAATTCAGTGTAACATGGATATTGCTCACAGTACAACTAAATAGGTATTGTGAAACTCAAACTCTCTGTGCATGTAGGCAAGAACCATTCATTAGTGGGCAAGGAGGCAGAACTCAGAGTAACAAAGGGCTTGTGTAGATGGAGAGTTAGTACATGGCAAGTTGGGGCATAAATCTACCGCATGCTAGCATGCGGTGCACTAACTGACCATGTGGACCCTGCTTCCCTTTGTGTACTGTGTGTGTCCTCTGTGCATTCCTGGCAGGTCTGACTGATCTCAGCACTTGTGGTTCTTCCTTTTGGGATTCTGTGGCCAGCTGTGTATCTAGTCACCAGACAAAGTATTGTTTGTTTTGTTAAAACAAATCAAAGTATTCTTTGTTTTAACAGTGGGAACAAAGCATTTAGAGGGAAAAAAAGGTATTTGAAAACAGACACTCTACTCACATGTCTGTCTTACCTAAAATCTTACCATCTCCTGATGGTGACTACATAGGCCTAACTTCTTCGGACATCCCCAGTGGCTATGTCTGCATGTCAATCTGGCTTCCTGAACAACTCCCCAAACTACTAACTCCCACCACCACACCACACCACACACTTGTCTTGAGAGAGCATCCTTATTAAATAGCTTCAGTCCTTTTGATCTTCTGGTTCCCTGGCCTTGGCCCTGCTCATCAAAACCAGTTCTCTGCATTGCTGCAACCAAAACCTTCAAAGCTAATAATTCAGGAATTGTCTCTTTACAGCCCTTAAGTGTTTACTGAGGGGTGACTTATCTTGAGCCGTTATTTCCCTTCCCTCTTATTTTCCTTACAGTCCCTGTCACAGGTATGAGGCTAACTACAATATGTGTTTTAATACAGTCAATGAAAAGTTATACATCTAAGAACAAAGAATGTAGGCCATACTTACCGGCTGGGGGACTCTAGCCTGGGAATCAGTAACACTGAAAAAGGCTTAGGGGTCATGGTGGATAATCTGCTGAACATGAGTTCCCAGTGCAATCCTGTGGCTAAAAGGGCTAATGTGATCTTTGTATGCATAAACAGAGGAAGCTCAAGTAGGAGCAGAGAAATTATTTTATGTCTTTATTTGGCACTGGTGCAATTGCTACTGGAATATTGTCTCCAGTTCTGCTGTAGAGAAGAGCTACAAGACTGATTAAAGGACTGGAAATCATGCCTTATAGTGACAGACTCAAGGAGCTCAATCTATTTAGTTTAACAAAGAGAAGGTTAAGGGTTGATCGATCAGTTTATGAGTACCACCATAGGAAACAAAAACTTGATAATAGCTCTTCAGTCTATCAGACAAGAGTATAACACGATCCAATGGCTCAAAGTGGAAGTTAGATAAAGAAATAAGGCGCTTTTTTTTTTTTTTTTTTTTTTTTGGTTAAACAGTGAGGGTAATGAACCATTACAACTTATCAAGGGTCATAGTGGACTCTCCATCACTGGAAATTATTAAATCATGATTGGGTGTTTTTCTAACAGTTCAAACAGGAATTAATTTAGGGAAGTTCTACGGCCTGTGTTATGCAAAAGGTCAGACTAGGTGATTACAGTGGTCCCTTCTGGCCTTATAATGGAACTGTGCCTCTGATATCTCCTGGTCCCTTCAAGCACACCTGCTCAGGTATCGGGTGGAATCACATGATTCTCCCATTTCACACTAGGCCTTGGGCTGCAGTCCCCTGGTACTAAGCATGATTTTCTTAGCAGGCTTGACTTATCTTCAGTTGCTGTGGTTCTGTTCACTCTGGCAGCAATGACAGTGGTATCCAGTAACCAAACAACCTTCTTAAAGCAAAGTATTATTTATTTAGAACAAAAACATTTAAGAGAAAACAGATCTTAAAACAATAAAGCAGGCTATACACATGGCTAGCTTACTAGGTGCCCCTTCATCTTCCATGTGGGAATCCTGGTAGGTCAAAGCTTCCTATAGGCCCTTCAAGATGGCTAAGGATGACAGTCTTTTCCTTTAACTCACAAACCAGTTCTCTCTCCAGCTTCAGGGAGTGTATCCTATAAAAGCTTCTTAGTCCTTTGTTCGCCTTTCCTTTCCCTTAGACAAGTCACTTTTTAAATGTTTAAAGCCCTTTGATCTGCTAGTGGTCCTAGCATTGGCAAAACAAATCTTGCAACTTGTTGGAAACAAGATGTAAGCTCCTCAAAGCTGATATTTTTCCCCATTGTCTTTCAAGCATGTGCCAGAGGATGCTTACCCAGGGAGCCATTGCACTGCTTTCCTGCTTGTTCTTTCCACATCCCTCTATTAAGTTAGATCAATATATTTGTGACGGGTTGGATCACAGAACCCCCCTTGGGAGCTGCCACTCGATGTGCCAAGACTACCTCTGCTCCTGCTTTCCCTGCCAGCTCGGGACCCCAGCACCCTGTCTTGCTGAGCCAGACACGCCCGTCTGCGCCAGCAAAGACCCAGGGTCTGAATTACATGCCCCAAAGCTGCAAGTTTACCTGAAAGCAGCTAATAGAAGTGTTCCTGTCTTTAACACTCAGATGCCCAACTCCCAATGGGGTCTAAACCCAAATAAATCCATTTTACCCTGTATAAAGCTTATGCAGGGTAAACTCATAAATTGTTCGCTCTCTATAACACCGATAGAGAGATATGCACAGTTGTTTGCTCCCCTAGGTATTAATACATACTCTGGGTCAATTAATAAGTGATTTTATTAAATACAGAAAGTAGGATTTAAGTGGTTCCAAGTAGTAACAGACAGAATAAAGTAAGTTACCAAGCAAAATAAAATAAAATGTGCAAATCTATGTCTAATCAAACTGAATACAGATAATCTCACTCTCAGAGATGCTTCAGTACGTTTTTTCCTCAGATTGGACACCTTCCAGGCCTGGACACAATTCTTTCCCCTGGTACAGCTCTTGTTCCAGCTCAGGTGGTCACTAGGGGATTCTTCATGATGGCTCCTCCCGCTTTGTTCTGTTCCACCCCTTTATATATCTTTTGCATAAGGCAGGAATCCTTTGTCCCTCTCTGGGTTCCCACCCCCTCCTTCTCAATAGAAAGACACCAGGTTAAAGATGGATTCCAGTTCAGGTGATCATATGCCACTGCAAGACTTCATTGCCCACTTTCCAGCACACACATATACAGAAAGACTTACAGGTAAAACACAGCCATCTGCAGACAATTGTCCTGGTTAATGGGAGTCATCAAGATTCCAAACCACCATTAATGGCCCACACTTTGCATAATTACAATAGGCCCTCAGAGTTATATTTCATATTTCTAGTTTCAGATACAAGAGTGGTACATTTATACACATAGGATGATCACATTCAGTAGATTATAAGCTTTGTAATGATACCTTACAAGAGACCTTTTGCATGAAGCATATTCCAGTTACATTATATTCACTCATTAGCATATTTTTATAAAACCATATAGACTGCAACATCACAATATTCATTCAGGAAATTCTAATAATACACCATTGCTATACACTAACTTTATCTAAGGCCTGGTCCCCACTAAGTCCCCAAATCGGACTAAGGTACGCAAATTCAGCTACGTTAATAACGTAGCTGAATTCGAAGTACCTTAGTCCGAACTTACCGCGGTCCAGACGCGGCAGGAAGTCTCCCCCCATCGATGCCGCGTACTCCTCTCGGTGAGCTGGAGTACCGGCGCCGACTGTGAGCACTTCCGGGATCGATCCGGGATCGATTTATCGCGTCTTAACCAGACGCGATAAATCGATCCCAGAACATCGATGGCGTGCCGCCGGACCAGCCGGTAAGTGAAGACTAGGCCTAACTGACCAAGTCAAATACAGTGTTCATGTCATTTATTAATATCAATATTCCTAGATTATTACATTGCAACTTCACTGCTATCACAGTCCCTCTTACTAAACCAGCATAGTCATACAGTAAACATTCCAAATAACCAGAGCAGCTACACTTCTGTTACAACTAGTCCTACTGAAGTCAATGGGACTATTCACATGGGTAAAACCTCCAAAATGAGACCCAATGGCATTTAAGTGATCCTTCCTGCTAAACGCTATAATCCAATGTGCAACCACTCAAAGAAATACAGAGGGCTTTTTAACACCCAGTTTTCAGAGCACATCAGCACAACATTATTCAAATCAGCACAGATGTTTGCTGGATTTGTGATACATTAGGAAAATGTAAGAAGTCCAATGGCCCTTAAATTTACATTTCTGCATCTTTGGTAGGCTCACCCAAAGTTAGTCTGTAATATTAGCACACAGCATAAGCATTTTAATTCTGACTGACTGCTGCTGAAGGGTTTTTTTCAGTTGTTTGTGCTTTTTGTTCTTTTAGGCACAGTCTATAACTTGGGGCTGTGCAGTAATAAAACAAGCCATTTGATCCCTCTCACTCATTTATTTTAATAGAATTTGTACTGGAAAGCTTTGGAAGCTAGCTTGAACAACTCAGTTGCTTTTATAGATGAGTTGAAACCATTAGATGTACTTCAAGTCTTTCTGGGGCTGGATGCACTCCTCTGAGTAGGCCAGTTATTTGCTTAGCTGTCAATGCATCACATACTTACTACTGACAAGTTGAGTAGTTCAGCCTCTTTCCAAAGTCAATTCCAATACAAATCCCATTAAAATCAAGAGCTATTCATCTGAGAGTGTTTTTTTATGATTGTTGAAAGTTCCTCCTTTAAAACAAATGACAGTGGAACCTCAATTACCTAGAAGTCTCATGGGACAACTGAAACCTTTGAATAATTAGGGTTAATTAGGTAGAGCTGGTTTTATGCACTGAAGCTGTTACAATCATAGCTGTAGGCTAAAATCCAGTCCTGTCTCCACCACTCAGTGGCTATCCTAGGGTTACCATACGTCCTCTTTTTCCCGGACATGTCCGGCTTTTCAGCAATCAAACCCCCGTCCGGGGGGAATTGCTGAAAAGCCACACATGTCCGGGAAAATGGCCGGCACTTCCTCTCCCCCTGTGGCTCTGCTCCACTCCTCCTCTCTCAGATTTACAGAGCCAAGCTGCCCGAGCAAGCGCTACTGGCTTCAGGCAGCCTCCGGACCCTGAGCCCCCAGCCAGGCACTTCTCCTACCCGGCTCCAGCTGAGCTGCTCCCACGGTGCAAGGTCCAGAGGCAGGGGGGGTGCTGCCTGAAGCCGGTAACGCTGGCTCCTGCAGCTCTGCTCTGTAAGTCTGAGGGGGCGGAGCCGAGCAGCTCGGCTGGAGCTGGGGAAGGGACGTGTCCAGCCAGCTCTGGGTCCTGAGGTAGGGGAGGGCTGCCAGAAGCCAGCAGCTCGGCTCTTACAGTCTGAGCTGGGAGGAGCAGCTCAGCTGGAGCCCAGGTAGGAGAAGTGCCTGAAGCCGGTAGCACTAGGGCAGCTCGGCTCTTAAACAGAGCCGAAGAGTCAGGGAGCAGCAGCAGTCGCCAGAGCCTGCTCTAAGGTAAGCCAGGGATGCCAGCAAAGCTGGGAGTACCATGCGCCGCTGATTGCACAGGTGGGGGGCAGCGCTGGGGGAGCTGCTCCGGGGAGTCGCCAAAAAGCACTGACTGGTGGGGGAGGAAGGGAGGGCAGTGTGAAAAAGGCAGGAGTGTGCAGAGGGATCAGAGCTCTGGCTGCGATGGGCATCGGGCTGCCTTGCCTGCAAGTGGATCAGAGCTCCTGGGGCTGGGGTGTGCTGTATGGCACTCAGCTCCCCATTTGTGATGAGACACAGCAGTGTGGTGGATCACTGCGAAATACCTGCCCAATCAGAGCTGTGGGGGCAGGACTTGCAGGGGCTGGCTCCGACAGCTCCCATTGGAGCTTTTCCCAGCCAATGGGAGCCACTGAGCTTGCCTTGTGGCGGGCCCAGCACGTGGAGACCCTGGCTGCCCCTGGTCCTAGGAGCAAACACAATGCCAAAACGAAAGTGTAAATTCACTGCAGAACTAAAGACAAAGTTCCCATGTTTTCGAAGTGGTAGAGATGAATGGGAAGCTGAGTGCATGGTATGTAGACCTGGTACTTACATCTCTGTGAAAAATAAAGGTGCTAATGATTTACAAACTCATGTGGACTCAGACAAGCACAAAAAAGCAGTTCAAGGAGAGAGCTCATCAACAAAATTGACAGATTATTTTGTAAAACCAGGCAGCGAATCAGAGGATGCTGTTACTGCAGCAGAGGGTGCGTTTGCATTTCACACTGTTAAGCATCATAATAGCTTTAAGTCAATGGATTGCACATCTGTCTTGTTGAAGAAGACATTCCCTGATTCTGAAGTGGCACGGAAATTTTCAAGTGCTAGAACCAAGACAGAAGCAATTGTTATCTCCGTGCTTGCACCACATTCTGTTGATGTTGTTCTGAAAACATTTGAAGAAAATGACATAGCTTACTGTGGAGTTGCTACAGATGGAAGCAATCACGGTTCAGTGAAAATATTTCCAGTAATTATTCAGTATTTCAACTGGAAGAATGGTGGTTTGCAGTCAAGTTTGATTGAGGTCCAGAACACACCTAATGAGACTGCCGACACAATTGCTCATTACGTAAAAGAAACGCTTGAAAAAAATGGTTTGTTCGAGAAGTGTATTGCATTTACAGGTGACAACTGCAATACAATGTTTGGAGGACTCCGGCGTGATGAAGATGGAAAGAACGTGTTTGCAAACTTAAAGAAGTTGTTGCAGAAGAGAACATTAATTGGTGTGGGTTGCCCAGCGCACATTTTGAACAACTGTGTTCACCATGCAGCAGAAAGAATGAACATTGACATTGAGAACATTATTTTTAAAATTTACCAGTACTTTCATATCTACACTGTCCGAACTGAGCGACTGAAGGAGTACTGTGAGTTTGTTGATGTTGAATACAGAAAGCTGCTTTCTCATAGCAAGACACGATGGCTGTCATTATTTCCGGGCATTACAAGGCTGATACAGATGTTTCCAGCCTTGAAGTCATTCTTTCTGTCACAGGACAAACCACCCATAGTGCTTAAGACATTTTTTGAGTATGAATTAAGTGAGATTTACCTCTGGCACATGCATTCACTCATGAGTGTATTCCAAACTTACATCCAAGAAATCGAAAGGGAAAGCAATTCTGTTGTGGAAGTGCTGAACAGTTTGAACTCGGTTCAGACTATCCTTCTTGAACGCAAGACTCACAACTTTATGTCCCTGAAAGTTAAGGGACTACTGGCACAAAAGCGCATGGAAGGAATTGATGAAGAGTGTGACAAATTCTGTGCTGAAGTGAATAATATGTACAGCAGATGCTTAGAATATTTGGAGATGTGGCTTAGACCCCTTGAAGACTTCTCTTGTTTCAGGTGGATTACCCTGAGTGAGACACCGAATTGGAGTGATGTGGAACCTTGTATCAAGTACCTGACCGATAAGGGGATGCAAATTGATGACGTGAAGTGTTTTGATCAGTTCAGCAACCTGAAGAAGTTTACAGAAAGTTGCAACAGTGATGAAGAGTTCAGTAATTTGCTAGCACACCAGAAGTGGACCAAATATTTTGAGAAATCCAAAAACATTGAGTGTCATTCAGAACTGTTAAAGATTGCACAGTTTTTCTTTGCTATTCCTTCTCACAATGCAAATGTAGAGCGAATTTTTTCACTGATGCAAAGCCAGTGGACAAAGGAAAGGACCAACTTGAATGTTGAGTCGTTGAAAGGAATTCTACTTGTACAGTACAACTTCAGACAAACTTCTTGTAAAGACTTTCATGCCTTCTTAAAGAGCAATCAACCACTGCTGAGAAAAATGCGATCTGCAGAGAAGTATGCGTGGGCACATGAGGAGAAAGAAAACTGAAGAACTGGTGAAAGGAAAGGACTCACTACATATAAAGAATTACGTTTTAGAATTAAAGAATTAAATAGCTCAAAATGTCCGGGATTTTACCCGGCAGGGAGGAGAACTGGGTGCTCCAAGGCATCTGGGGAGCTGGGAAACAGAACAGTGTGAGCTGCGTGTCCTGACCGCTCCCAAAAACGGAGCGCTGGGGCAGATCCTCCACTGAGCAGCTTCATTAAAGTCATGGGAGTCTATACTAGTGGAGTGCCTGACTTTAGAATTGGTGCAGTTGTTTCGTGTGGCTGGGAGGGAGGAGGGGGAATGTGGGGTGCTCAGGGGAAGGGGCGGAGACTTTGGGGAAGGGGTTGGAATGGGGGCAGGGAAGGGGTGGAGTTGGGCGGGGCCAGGGGCGGGGAAAGGGGTGGGGCGGGGGAGGGGAAGGGGCGGAGTTGGGGCGGGGCCGGGGCCCCGTGGAGTGTCCTCTTTTTTCAATGTTCAAATATGGTAACCCTAGGCTATCCAAGAAGCAGAACCTGTGCTGTTTTAATGCACAAGTGGTAAGCCTGATGCATTGGGGGCTGAGGCCATCCTCTTGTGGGGCATGGAGCTCATCTCTGCAAGGGCCTTCTTATACAAAGTGTGCTAGTGTCAGGACAAATGGGCCCAGGGCCAGAGATTCCTCCACTACACAAACCTTCATATCCTCCACCTGACATGGAAATGATTCCTTCCCAACTGCATATCCATCCAGAGTCCAGAACAGCTACTTCAGCTGGCTACTGTGCAGAGTATTTTAGCTACACAGCCATACGTGCATAAAACCTCTTTGTCTCCTTCTGCTTCCTCTCCATCTAGCTACATTTAAGGAATCTGGCTAATGAAGCAAAGGAAACTCCACTCCTCCCCCTCTCCCTCAAACTCTCTTTCAGCTGGCTGGCACTGGCAGAAAACCTTGAGGGACTTATGTGATTTCCAGAAAATTGGGAGTATTAGTTAAATAGGCTTTGGAAATCAAAGTTACAGGTTTTTAAAGATTTTTATTTCATGCCACTCTTCCCCAGTGATAGCACACTGCAGACTCTTAACAGTCTGTTAAATACTGAAACCTATAGGATTTATATCCATTAAGACTTGCATGTGTCATTGACAACCACTGAAACCTACACAATTCTAACAATTCTTCTCCTAACGGTAGCATTTTTCCCCAATAACATGGAAATATATGCTGATTTGACAAAAAGGAGAGGAAGAACAGTGATTATTTTAAATCACCTTGGACACTGGTTCACTGAAATATAGATTTTTTGTTTTAAAATAATCATTCATATCACATTCTTTTCCATTGAGAAGGAGAGGGAGGGAGCATCAGTTGGCTTCCAGGAGCAGTGTTATTAGAACTTTGTTAAATTTCAAAGGCTGAAGGCTGAGAGCTGCAGGTGCCATTTTCACAATGGCATGTGCAAATATTGAGTTCCAGAAAAAATATATGAAGGAAAACATCTTGAAGGGCATTCTCTGCTATATTTTTGACATTGTGATTCAAGAGAAAGTAAGCTAGGTGATAGAGGAGGGATAGCTCAGTGGCTTGAGCATTGGCCTCCTAAACGCAGGGTTGTGAGCCCAATCCTTAAGGGGGCCACATAGGGATCTGGGCCAAAATCAGTACTTAGTCCTGCTAGTGAAGGCAGGGGGCTGGACTCAATGACCTTTAGAGGTCCATTTCAGTTCTAGGAGATAGGATATCTCCATTAATTTATTTATTAATAGCTCCTGAACTTTATACTGGATACTCCCACAATCAGAACCCCCAGAGGTCAATTACACACCTCCTTTCATTGTGTCCATTCTGAATTTAACAGTATTCAGCAAGATTTTTAATATATTTATATATAGCATCCCAAATGTGCTCTGTGCAGGTGCAGGGTTCTGTCTGCACAGAGATTATTGCTGGATCAGGATCTGAGTAGGTAACGCACGGAGAAAGAAGTAGGGAACAGAATGAAAACAAAATATTTATTTGGTGTAGAATTTGTATTTATTTTCACTCTGATTTTCCTATTTTATCATGTAAATCAACTTCTCCTTATTTATTTAATGTTTTCCACAGCTTTGTCAATATAATAATTTCCTCTACCCACATATCTCACTCACACTCAGCACCTAAGCCTCCCTCTTCCCCATTAAACAGGCTGTTAATTTCCTCCAGTTAAACATTCGTTTTCCCTTGCTCTATCCTTCCACACTATGAGCTCAGATCCTCTCTCAGCCTCATCTCCCTGCCTCTCCTCGGCAGACAGTCCTTCTCCTACATAAACAGACAGCTGATGTTAATGCCATCATAGGGGCTTCTAAAGTAGTTATGGTGAGCCCCTTTAGTAACTCTTTTTCCTGACTGGAGAGTCACTGCTTCTGAGGGTCTAGCTCTCCTTCTGTGAGGTGGTACTGGTACTGAGCCCCATGTGGTATCTTTGGAGGAGAGCTACTGGATTCTCGGTGTCCTTAATCAATCCCTGCTGTGTCCAATGTATGGAGAGGAGTAAAGATGGACATCTGCCTAGTTCTCAGCTCCTTCTCCTGATTGAGAAGTCTCTGCCTTTCAGGGGGCTGGCTCTGCCCCCAGGGGGACAATCTGAGGCTCAACCCTATGTCATGTCTTCAAGTGGAGCTTCTGGAGTCCCATTTGTGCTCTTTTGTATTTGGGGTGGAGGAAATACTAGCTGGCCCCTTAATCCCAACCTCCAATAGCAACCCCTCCTGGCTGTTGAGTTTCTGGCTCTGCCTCTGGGAGATGGGGATGGGGCTCCGGCCCATCATAGAGCCTGGGCATGCTGGAGACTCAGTAGAAAGTTAGTTAGGTTTTCAGTGGAAATAGTTATATTTTCACTGGTTGCAGCACAGTCACCTACATCAACACTCCATTCACCAAGATAAATATTTATTCTCTGTTTTTTAAATCTATTGTAACTATACATAGATGAAATCTGCACTACAGCAGCCCTTGCAATACTGGGCTCTCTTGTTACTAATGTCCTGGATAATGCAATGCTGTACAAAAGACTTTATGATACAAAAGACTCAGTGTCATAATTACTGAAGCACGTTTCTTTGGTGCTAGGCAGCTCAGATGTATTAGCCATTTCAAATGTTGTGGATTGCTTGGTGCATGTTACTCTTGAGATTTGGGCCCAATTATGCAGAGCCAAGCAGCATAATTAATCTTGTTCCATGACTGGCTACGTCTATGTAGAGTAATTATTTATATATCCCTGACTGTTGTTGCTGTTGTTGTTGTTGTTTTTGTTGTTTTGGCTAGTAAAAAAATAGTCGTAATACATGAAAAACAGTGTTAGTGTCAGGGCCGGCTATAGGCACTAGCAAACCAAGCACATGCTTGGGACAGCACATTTTCAAGGGCAGCATTCTGGCTCTTTTTTTTTTTTTTTTCTTCCGGCGGCAAAAGCCTAGAGCCGGCCCTGGCAGCAGCAGCGCGTTGTGCGTGGGAAGTGCCCTGGAGCCGCTGCAGGGTTCACGCCGCGGGGGAGCAGCGCCGCACCTTGTGACTGGGCCAGGCAGACTCTGAGTGGGGGACACTTGGGCTGGGGGCCGCCCTGCGGGGCACACGGAGCCGCCTGTAGGTGCCGGGGCTGGGCAAAGTGGCCCGAGCTGCCCAGGGACTGAGGCACGGCCCGTGAGCCCCGCTGCTTACCCCGACCCTCCGCCGGACTGGCTGGAGGCGAGGGGGAGCGGGCAGAGTCAGCACTGGTGGGGGGAGCCCAGGGCTTGGGCGGCAGGGGATGCTGGTGCGGGGGGAAGAGAGAGCCTAGCGCTGGGGCGGCAGGGGGTGCGGGTGGGGAGCGGGGAAGAGAGAGAGCCCAGGGCTGGGGAGGCAGGGGGGTGAGAGCCCAGGGCTGGGGTGGGGGGGTCAGCCAAAATTTTTTTTGCTTGGGGCAGCAAAAAACGTAGAGCCGGCCCTGGTTAGGGTGAATATACCACACTATGGTTGATGACAGCTGTGCTTTCCACTATTGGCCCATCCTTTAGCTGCTTAATCCATCACCCACTGAGAATTACTGAACGTTAGGAATTAAGGCTCCTGTGGGGGGAGGGAGACAAGATATGTGAGAGAACAGTACTGAGCCACCAGCATGGCTGCTGAGCATGATACAGTGCTACATACAATGCAATACCCTGATGTATCTTTCTAAGGTATTTATCTAGCCCTTATTAGTAATTGAGCAGCTCACAGTCTGCAAAGGTGTAAGTTGTTTCTACTCACAACACCCTTGTGAGATCAGCAAATGCTATTAGCCCCATTTCACAGATAGGAAATGGAGGCAGAGAAAAACTAAGGGACTTTCCCAAGGTCACACACAGGAAGTCTCTGAAGTGAAAGGTTAGTACCCTAATCACTGGACCATTCTTCCTCTCACCAATGAATTGATAGGAGCTTGAGCTGCCAGAACCCTAGGCCCAACATATACACTGAGGAACAGACAGGAAGAAACACTGCTCCCTGGAAACTGATGGAAACACTTCAGCGGGCGACTCTAGTGACGATCTCTGCTTTCACCCTCTCCTGAGGTTAATGTTATGTTCATGGTATATACATAGGGCCCTACCAAATTCACAGCCATGAAAAACTCATCACATACCGTGAAATCTGGTCTCCCCCCAGGAAATCTTGTCTTTTGTATTCTTTTACCCTATACTATAGAGAATTTCTCAAATTGGGGGTCCTGACCCCAAAGGGAGTTGCAGGGGGGATCACAAGGTTATTTTATAGGGAATTGTGATATTGCCACCCTTATTTCTGCACTGCCTTCAGAGCTGGGCGGTCAGAGAGCAGCAGCTGTTGGCCGGATGCCCAGTTCCGAAGGCAGTGCCCTGCCAGCAGCCACACAGAAGTAAGGTTAGCAATACATTATCATGCCACCCTTATTTCTGTGCTGCTGCTGGCAGCAGCTCTGCCTTCAGAGCCGGTCTCCAGCTGCCCAGCTCTGAAGGCAGCCGCTGCCTGCAGCAGTGCAGAAATAAGGGTAGCTGTACTGCAACCCTCCCCCACCCCACACACACACACACAACTCCTTTTTAGGTCAGGACTCCAACAATTACAACACCATGAAATTTCAGATTTAAATAGCTGAAATCATGAAATTCACTATTTTGAAAATCCTATGACCATGAAATTGACCAAAATGGACCATGAATTTGGTAGGGCCCTATATATACACAAAGAGTTAGAAATAAAACATAAATACTCTTCCTGAAAGGCAGCAATGCAACACTACTTTATTTGTGAGAATTCAGAACTCCAATACACAACCACCAGGTGCTGAGACACATAGCAGGCTGCTCCCTAAGACAGAGAGGCACAGCTCAGCCCACCTTGCTCCAGACTAGCAGACTGACTGCTGAAGCCCCAAATTTAGGATTGCCATCCCTCCAGGATTGGCATCGATCTCGCAGTGACTACTGGAAGCAACTCAGGAGATTTTAATAGGATATTTTAAGAAAATAACAGTATGTCATGTTGGGGGAAAAAAATCTCCCGGAATAGCTTCAGTCAGAGTTGGCAACCCTCCCCAAATTGCAGACTTCCTTCTAAGCCCCCAAGCAGGACCAAGAAATCCCTCAGAATTTAAAGTGATAACTTGTAATTTTAACACAGATTTCAATACACCATAGTTAACTCTAATGAATATACAGGCAAAGCAGTACTGCAGGGGCAGGAGAAGTATAAACAATGACCACACACATCACTTGTATGCACAGGACTGACATTATGCTAAAAGCACTGTGTGCTAACCACACCTTTTCTCTGCTTCCCAGCACTCCCACTTCACCCCTACTCATCAATGTTTATTTCAATACAGATATAAATTCTCAGGCCTGATCTACACTATAGAGTTAGGTTGACATATCTAACTCAGTAAGTGTCTACACTAGAATGTAACTTGCCCAATGTAACTTCACTGACTTAATAACTCCACTTCCACAAAAGGCATAGCGCTTAGGTCAATGTAGTTAGGTTGACACAGTGCCAGAGTAGACATTACATTGCTTACATTGACTGTTGCAGTCTTTCAGAAGCTGTCCCACAATGCCCCAGACTGACAGTTAAATAAGTGCAAGTGCTCCTGGTAAGGACGCAAAGACCGTAGTGCAGACATGCAAAAGCAATTTAATTACTATGGTTGCTGTAAGTCAACATAACTTAGGTCGACTTAATTTTGTAGTGTAGACAACAGATTAAAGCTCATGTAACTATTGAAATCAGGGTAGCTATACAAGTATAGAAGCAGAATGCAGTGGAGAATCAATCTAAAGCCTTGCTCACTTTGCTGAGCACTGCACACATTTCTTGGCGCTATGCAGAAGCCTCTCTAAACAGCGGCTGAGTGAAATCTGAGTGGTCAGCACTAGAATTTTGCCTCTCTGTGTCCCGTTCATCATGATGAAGATGGTGCAGGGAGTCTGCATGGTTGAACCCTGAAGGAATAAGCAAACAAGCCATAGTATAAAGCAATGATGTTGCATCATAAAATGTGCTTTGCTCATATAGGATAAGATTCTGACACCCTTACTCACAATGAGTAGCACCTCATACCATGTGTAGTCCCATTGAAGCAAGGTATTTTTTATTCAATATGCATAAGAGAATAAGAATATGACCCTTACTTGACAACTGTTTTGTTTTATTGTTGATAATATTTTACAGTGCACTAATAAAAAATGGTCTATAGTAGGACTTGTAAAAGTAATGAAATCTTGGTAATGTAAGGCCTCATTACAGCATCTGCTATTACCCCTCGCTGAGAAGTGGGGAGAGGCCAGTGGTTTGTGTGTGTTTGATTAGTGAGGTTTTTCTGTATTCTGGAATGTGCTTCTGCAGAGCTAACCTGGTTCTGTTTTTGTTGAGCAAATAGAAACAGTTCATTCTTAACTAAATACTCTCTTCCTGATTCTCTCCAAGCCCTTAAAAGACTTTGATTAGCAAGATGAGAGTGATAGATTTTACAAGCCTTTTGGCGCCACCCATAATTAAGGCTACATTTATGTCACGGAAGTCACGTAATCTGTGACTTCCAGAGACTTCTGTGACATTTTCTGCTTCAGCCCCAGGGGCCGAGGGACTGGAGCTAGCAGCCAGCAGGGCTCCGGGAGTGTTCCAGCAAGGAGTGACAGCCTTGCACGGAGAGGTGGAGAGGGAGGTACCTTGAGCGAGCGGCTGGGGGGTGTCCCATTTTCTCTTTGGGAAATATGGTCACCCTGAAGCTCCCAGCCACTGTGGGTGGAAGGGACCTCCTCTGCAGCTTCCAGCTGCCATGGGTGGAGGATGAACCCCACAGCTCCCAGCCATACGGTGGCAGGGGAAACCATGGAGCTGCAGCAGCAAAAGTCACAGACAGGTCACGGATTCCAAGAATATTTGTTTATTCCCCGTGACCTGTCTGTGACTTTTACTAAAAATAACCATGACAGAATCTTAGCCTTACCCATAATGCATGCCATCCCAGTGGAATCCCTATGTGCAGTTTAAATTCTAAACCACTAAAAAAAACAAAACTTCTATAAACACAAACAGTATAAAACAAACCGACAGAGGAACATGACTTTGAGTTAAATCCCAGCAGGGGTTTCCAGAGTCAGCTCAGGGGGATATCCCAGCTGGAAGGTAATTGGGCTCAGCTGAGCCTTGTTACCCTAGTATCAGAACCTTAAAACCATGACTGGGTGTTCCGGTGAAAGAAAGGATTTGCTGTTTAGAAATCAGGACAGGGAGCTTTAGCAACAAGACTGTCTTGTGTGTTGTTTTGTGCTGATAGATGGTTCTGGGTTTGGTTATTTTTTTGCTTTTTTTTGTTTGTTTTTTGTATTCAAGGATTTAAGCTGCATAAAGGGAATGTGGTCTCTCGCTCTGATTTGTGTATGTGTTTTTAGGTGCACCATGCTCTTGCAAAAATAAACCTGAAACTCCAAGGAGGGTTCCTATTATTTTGCTTAGCCTGTGCCTCCTGTGAAGTTTCTCTCCCACTGCATGGACGTGTGCCCTACCACAGTGATCAAAAATATCTGCCTATTCTTGTTATTGGAAGAAACTAAAATAATGTTCTTTAAAACTAATGTTTGTTATAAAACTAGCAATTCCTAACATTCCAGCCTCTGCTATACTTTGCTGATCTAATTCACTCCAGTTTGCTTAGCGGCTGGCGGGGGAATGTTTTCCCCACTCTCCAAGGTTTTTGCACTTGCTCAAAGCTCCACAGGTGACTGAGCAGGGATGGGGCGGGGGCATTGCTCAATCACTTTTACACAATGTCCTGTGTAAATCAGAATGGCTGCTGCCTGAGCGGTCTGGAGAAAATTTGCTCACTCCGCTGTACAATGGCACTGTGCCCTGGCACACTGGTCACAGTGCCACTCAAATTTGGCCCAGCTGTTCCAGCCAGATGGCAGGGTGGCTGGCCCAATGGTGTTTTGACCTGGAGCATGGGAAATCTGTTCCTATACAGTGGAGCACAGCAAAGGCCGCCAAGAACTTGACTCGGGGTGGCACTGGTTCATGCACTGTGTGGGTAAGAGAGAGGGGAGATTCCCTAGCTGAGGGAGACCCAGGGTTTCCTACAAGACAAAGAAAGGGGGACAAATAGGGATCAGAACGGGGTCCCTTCAGGGGGGCGTGGGGACCAGATTTGCCCCGCCTAACAAAAAATATCTCAGTTGATGCCACTGCTGAGTGTACAATCAACAAAGAAAAAAATCATTTTAGGGGAACTCGTTCAGTCCATTTCCTCTTCACATAATTTGATGAATGATGTTAGTTTCTTAACAGCCCATTTTGTTAATGGACAAAAATTTTGCTGAATCCAGTGAGTGTCACTAATATTTGATCTTCCATTCTGTTATTGTCATCAGCACATTTAGATATCTTATTCTTCGTTCCGTTATTTCTGTCATTTATGATAGATACGGCACTCTAATAGCCTTAAAACTGCTCCCGATGGGTCCCTCACTAATGACTGTCTACCAGCTTGAATATACTCCATTAATAACACTGTTTGATATTCTCTAACTAATTTCAATTTACTGTTTCTTTTTTTCTTTCTCTCTCTCTCTCCCCCTTTTTTTATTTTATTTTTTATTTTATTTTTTTTTGCCAGTTCCAGGAACCACTTTCAGAACCAAATTGTTGATCTACTATCTTGTCACATTTGTCCCATTTATGTCTCATAAACCCAAATGACTAATGCCTTTTCACAGATCTTTACAACATCTTCAAACCAGGCTATCATTTTAGTCCCCGATCTTGTAATAGATTATGTGTGCGCAGAGCTCTGCGCCTCTGTGGAATCCACTGCAGGATTGGCGCTATAAACAAATGTAGCAAAACCAACAAATTTCCTAGTTAGTTGAACACATGTATGGAAAATACTTGAATCATAAATTAAATCCATGTTAAATGTTACAGAGGCATTGTCAAGGATTATCCAGCCCTCTGACTACTACCCCATGCTACTCATCCATGTGGGCACAAATGATACTGCACGGTGTGACACTGAGCGGATCAAGAGTGACTACAGGGCTCTGGGAGTACGGGTGAAGGAGTTTGAAGCGCAAGTGGTATTCTCTTCAATTCTTCCCCTCAAAGGTAGGGGCCTGGGCAGAGACAGATGCATCATGTAGGTGAATGCCTGGCTGCGAAGATGGTGTCGCCAGGAGGGCTTTTGCTTCCTAGACCACGGGATGCTATTCGAGGAAGGACTGCTAGGCAGAGATGGCGTTCACCTTTCGAGTAGGGGAAAGACCCTATTTGGACACAGACTGGCTAACCTAGTGAGGAGGGCTTTAAACTAGGTTCGACGGGGACAGGTAAGCAAAGCCCACAGGTAAGTGGGGAACATGGAGACCTGGGAGATGGGCAGAAACAAGAGGGAGTGTGGGCTATATTGGCAAAGAGAAAGGAGGGTCAGGACAAAACTGGGAGGAAAGATCAAACCAGTATTTTAGATGCCTATATACAAATGCGAGAAGTATGGGTAATAAGCAGGAAGAACTGGAAGTGCTAATAAATAAATACAACTATGACATTGTTGGCATCACTGAAACTTGGTGGGATGATACACATGATTGGAATGTTGGTGTGGATGGGTACAGCTTGGTCAGGAAGGATAGACAGGGGAAAAAGGGAGGAGGTGTTGCCTTATATATTAAAAATGTACACACTTGGACTGAGGTAGAGATGCACATAGGAGACGGAAGTGTTGAGAGTCTCTGGGTTAGGCTAAAAGGGGGTAAAAAACAAGGGTGATGTCATGCTAGGAGTCTACTACAGGCCACCTAACCAGGTGGAAGAGGTGGATGAGGCTTTTTTTAAACTACTAACAAAATCATCCAAAGCCCAAGATTTGGTGGTGATGGGGGACTTCAACTATCCAGATATATGTTGGGAAAATAACACAGTGGGGCACAGACTATCTAACAAATTCTTGGACTGCATTGCAGACAACTTTTTATTTCAGAAGGTTGAAAAAGCTTCTAGGGGGGAAGCTGTTCTAGACTTGATTTTAACAAATAGGGAGGAACTCGTTGAGAATTTGAAAGTAGAAGGCAGCTTGGTGAAAGTGATCATGAAATCATAGAGTTTGCAATTCTAAGGAAGGGTAGAAGGGAGAACAGCAAAATAGAGACAATGGATTTCAGGAAGGCAGATTTTGGTAAGCTCAGAGAGCTGATAGGTAAGGTCCCATGGGAATCAAGACTGAGGGGAAAAACAACTGAGGAGAGTTGGCAGTTTTTCAAAGGGACACGATTAAGGGCCCAAAAGCAAGCTATTCCGCTGGTTAGGAAAGATAGAAAATGTGGCAAAAGACCACCTTGGCTCAACCACGAGATCTTGCATGATCTAAAAAATAAAAAGGAGTCATATAAAAAATGGAAACTAGGACAGATTACAAAGGAGGCAAACAACACAGGAATGCAGGGGCAAGATTAGAAAGGCAAAGGCACAAAATGAGCTCAAACTAGCTACAGGAATAAAGGGAAACAAGAAGACTTTTTATCAATACATTAGAAGCAAGAGGAAGACCAAAGACAAGGTAGGCCCACTGCTTAGTGAAGAGGGAGAAACAGTAACAGGAAACTTGGAAATGGCAGAGATGCTTAATGACTTCTTTGTTTCGGTCTTCACCGAGAAGTCTGAAGGAATGCCTAACATAGTGAATGCTAATGGGAAGGGGGTAGGTTTAGCAGATAAAATAAAAAAAGAACAAGTTAAAAATCACTTAGAAAAGTTAGATGCCTGCTAGTCACCAGGGCCTGATGAAATGCATCCTAGAATACTCAAGGAGCTAATAGAGGAGGTATCTGAGCCTCTAGCTATTATCTTTGGAAAATCATGGGAGACAGAAGAGATTCCAGAAGACTGGAAAAGGGCAAACATAGTGCCCATCTATAAAAAGGGAAATAAAAACAACCCAGGAAACTACAGACCAGTTGGTTTAACTTCTGTGCCAGGGAAGATAATGGAGCAAGTAATTAAGGAAATCATCTGCAAACACTTGGAAGGTGGTAAGGTGATAGGGAATAGCCAGCATGGATTTGTAAAGAACAAATCATGTCAAACCAATCTGATAGCTTTCTTTGATAGGATAACGAGTCTTGTGGATAAGGGAGAAGCTGTGGATGTGGTATACCTAGACTTTAGTAAGGCATTTGACACGGTCTTGCATGATATTCTTATTGATAAACTAGGCAAATACAATTTAGATGGGGCTACTATAAGGTGGGTGCATAACTGGCTGGATAACCGTACTCAGAGAGTTGTTATTAATGGTTCCCAATCCTGCTGGAAAGGCATAACAAGTGGGGTTCCGCAGGGGTCTATTTTGGGACCGGCTCTGTTCAATATCTTCATTAACGACTTAGATATTGGCATAGAAAGTACGCTTATTAAGTTTGCGGATGATACCAAACTGGAAGGGATTGCAACTGCTTTGGAGGATAGGGTCATAATTCAAAATGATCTGGACAAATTGGAGAAATGGTCTGAGTTAAACAGGATGAAGTTTAACAAAGACAAATGCAAAGTGCTCCACTTAGGAAGAAAAAATCAGTTTCACACATACAGAATGGGAAGAGACTGTCTAGGAAGGAGTATGGCAGAAAGGGATCTAGGGGTTCTAGTGGACCACAAGCTAAATATGAGTCAACAGTGTGATGCTGTTGCAAAAAAAGCAAACGTGATTCTGGGATGCATTAACAGGTGTGTTGTGAGCAAGACATGAGAAGTCATTCTTCCGCTCTACTCTGCTCTGGTTAGGCCTCAGCTGGAGTATTGTGTCCAGTTCTGGGCACCGCATTTCAAGAAAGATGTGGAGAAATTGGAAAGGGTCCAGAGAAGAGCAACAAGAATGATTAAAGATCTTGAGAACATGACCTATGAAGGAAGGCTGAAAGAATTGGGTTTGTTTAGTTTGGAAAAGAGAAGACTAAGAGGGGACATGATAGCAGTTTTCAGGTATCTAAAAGGGTGTCATAAGGAGGAGGGAGAAAACTTGTTCACCTTAGCCTCTAAGGATAGAACAAGAAGCAATGGGCTTAAACTGCAGCAAGGGAGGTCTAGGTTGGACATTAGGAAAAAGTTCCTAACTGTCAGGGTGGTTAAACACTGGAATAAATTGCCTAAGGAGGTTGTGGAATCTCCATCTCTGGAGATATTTAAGAGTAGGTTAGATAAATGTCTATCAGGGATGGTCTAGACAGTATTTGGTCCTGCCATGCGGGCAGGGGACTGGACTCGATGACCTCTCGAGGTCCCTTCCAGTCCTAGAATCTATGAATCTATAAATATGTCCCTAGCAAGATCATGAGCTATTCTTCACATCTAGGGTTAGGTTGTAGGTACCTGCAGTATAGGCATGGTGGTTTGCAGCATACTTACTTCATACAAATCTGTATTAGCATTACTGCATTTTGTGGTAAAACAGTGCAGTTAACTTGTCTAAGCTTGTCATGCTGATATGTTAACTATATATCATTGCATATCATGTCATAGACATCATGACTGAGAAGTGTTGACCCTACATGCAAAACTGCTGAAATTTGATGTATTTGAAATGATTAAATAATTGCTATTATTTTGAAGTTGGTGTTTAGACATTTTACAGATTTACTTCACATGCTTTATTTTTAATTATTTGAACTCAGTCTGTTTTGTAGTTATGTGTAACATACAAATTATATTTGGTCAAATATTAGAAATATATTTCTTCATATGAGCAAATATATTCCTATGAATAGGGTCTGCAACCATACTCAGATGAGTAAACCTTGAGCTTTGATGAGTCTGCTTGCATTAGTAAGAGTTGCAGGCCCAGGTCTGTTGAGCTTAGCAAAAGTATATGTTCAATGCAGTCTACAGAGGACTTGATCCTGCTCCAATTGACAATCAGGCAAAAACTCCAAAGAAAAGCACAATCGGGCTTTTGTTCTTTTTATTCTTGTAAGTTTCATAACAATTGCTATTTTTTATTTTTCCTTTAAAAATGAAGAGCCACATCCTACAGTCCTTATTCAATTCTTACACAATCCAAAACTCCCTTTGGAGACAATAGGAGCTTTATCTGATGAGGACTTTGAGATTTGCCCCAGCTGAAGCAGTGCTAAAGAAAATAGTCCTTTATTATATTTTACTGACTTATCTGCATGATATGAGAAAAACCAAAATAACTATTTGAACAATAAAACTGAATTCCCCAGAAATTTGTAGCTTATCTGAACCCATTTACTCTTCACACTTTCAATGCACCAGTTTGCTGTCACTGGCCCCTTAATCAGTTCGAGTGGCATTTTACTTCTCAAGTGGTTCGACTGAAATAAATTCGACAATAGGAAAAGTAAGGACTACTCAACATGGGTGGTAGATTAACATGCATAGTTCATATTCTATAAAAATATAACCAGAAAATTCTTCAGTGATCATAGGCAAGGGAAGAATAAAACATCCACATTGTGGAGACAAAAACTTTTCCTTGTTTATGGTGTTTTTTTGTATTCTAAATGTTGGAGGTTTTAAACTACTGTTCTTTTTGACAGGGTAGGATGGGTTCAGATATAATTTCAGAACAAAAATAATGGCTGCCTTTTGCTTCCAAAATGAAAATAAACCTCTTTAATATAAGTTGACTGGTAATTTTTCTTGAACTTGCAGCATGATTAAAGTAGCACTTTATGTTCAGACTCTAGAGTCTATAAATACAATAAGAAGAATTATGTGTGTGGATGAAAACTGAAGGATTACAGATTTCAAATTAATTAGCAAAGACCTGTGAGCCTCAAAAAAATGAAAAAGATACATTTTTGCTCAGCATTACCAGAAGGTGATACTGAAAAACCCAATAGAACCAAGATGCCTACCACTAGACCAACAGATGTATTGGAGCATAAGCTTTCGTGGCATAAGCTTATGCTCCAATACATCTGTTAGTCTTAAAGGTGCCACAGGACTCTCTGTTGCTTTTTACAGATCCAGACTAACACGGCTACCCCTCCGATACTTACCACTAGACCAACATCGTGGATAATAGAAAGAGCAGAGAGATCTATCTGGTGATGAATCTTTCTTAAGAAACTGCAAGAAAGCAGGGGTAGGTGCTACAAAAATTAAATTGAGGCACTTATGTTCACTTGATCAGGGGTATCCCACAACTTGCCTAGTCTTGTATAGTCCTTTGGTAAGTGAGATGCATTTAGAGTTGCAGGAAGTGGTCTAGGGGAGGATGGGCAGATTCAGTTATTAGTTCAAGTCCATCAACAGTGGGATTAGCATTATATAAAGCTATGAATGAGCATGCATAAATTCAGGATTCAGGGGGGGACAGCTTAGTTTCTCCTGTTTATGTGGACTTTTCATATACCAGCAGAGGAGAAAAAAACATTATTAAGATAGAGTGAAATGTGCTTGAATAACTACAGAAATTGGCAGTGGGTAGGGGTACCTTAGACTATTTTGAATCAAGTTTGAAAATGACTAGATAACTAATTGATAATGTCTATTCAGTTACAGTGGGTGCTTCCAGGAACTCATTATTACATTAAATTTGATCTAACTTATTGTCATTAATAAACAGATTTTCACTGTGATATCTAAATGCTGTGTTTTTGAATAAAAAGAGCAGTCCAGGGAGGCAATGAGTCCTTTCTTCTGTTCTAGATATAATTAGGGCCCCTAATTTAAGTGTAGTATCAGCCCTCTGCTTTGTTCCAGATTGAATCTTGAGATGTTACTTTCAGATACATCAACAAATAATTTATATCTGTTTTTCCATTAGGTTAGCACAGCTGAAATAGAAATACCTCACCCTATCAAGGAAAAACAGTTGGTGTTACTTGTGTTCCGCCATTAGCTATTTATGGAACTCTCTCTTTTTCCATTTGTTTGTTTTCCAGGTACAGTAATGTGAACAAGCTGTTAACAGTTTTCCCTTGACAGCTCCCCTCAATAAATCATAAAAATCTTTTGGCAGTAGCCCCCAGTGAATAATATTTTTTTCTCTCCCTTAATCTTACTTGCTACTTTCTCCCCCTCTTAAGTACCTGCATGTGTTCTGCTTTCCTCTCATCAGCTGTTACATGTGTAGTTTCTACCATTCCTTTGTTGTCTGTATCTTCCTTACTAGGCTGTTTTTTTCAGCCTAGCTTTGAGTATATTATACCTCCCTCAAATGCGGCAAAACATCTACAGAGAACAATGAAAATGCCATGTTCATACTGCCAAGAGAACTGATTAAATGTATACCATTCACTTGTCCCAAAATTCTCATTATAATCTTGGTCAAATGGATAGAGTTTGTGTAATTTTTGTTCACATGGTAATCTTAACACTGGATTTTGTTTTTATTCTCATTACCGTTTTTATCAGAAGAATGGAATTCTGAGCCATTTTCTGTTCTCATTAAAACTAGATTAGATGAATGGATTAATTGCGTGCTAGCGTCTGCTGCCATTACAATCTTTGCTGGGAAACCTTTAGGGACATGTCACAGCTGACTGTCATAGTCACCATGAATCACTCCAAATAATGGAACATGATATGACCGAGCAACCAATGGTGACATATTACCCAGGAAACTTGGGGGAAAAACACACCCCTAGGGGGCACTTAAGTAAAGCTCTCTCTATCTCTTACTCCTGAATAATATGCTCATTAGAAATAAAGAAGCTTGAAAGTTGCAGTTTAAGATTCAAGCATAAAAACAATGAAAGCTTTGATGTACAGTAATGTGCATCGAGGGTGTTTTTATGAGATGGCTTTAAGATTCTAGGCAAATGGGACAGGAGTGAGAAAATAAAACATTCATCTTCTCTCATAGACTTTAAGGTCAGAAGGGACCATCATGATCATCTAGTCTGACCTACTGCACAATGCAGGCCAAAGAACCTCACCCACCCACTCCTGTAATAGTCCCGAACCTCAAATCATGATTTATACTTCAAATTACAGCAAATCCACCATTTACACTAGTTTAAACCTGCAAGTGGCCAGTGCCCCATGCAGCAGAGGAAGGCAACCCCCCACCCCCAACTCCCCAGGATTTCTGCAAATCTGACCCGGGGGAAATTCCTTCCTGGCCCCAAACATGGCGATCAGTTGGACCCTGAGTATGTGGGCAAGACCCACCAGCCAGACACTTAGGAAAGAATTTTCTCTAGTAACTCCG
Source organism: Malaclemys terrapin pileata (assembly GCF_027887155.1). Taxonomy (NCBI): domain Eukaryota; kingdom Metazoa; phylum Chordata; order Testudines; family Emydidae; genus Malaclemys; species Malaclemys terrapin. The sequence continues at coordinate 45,594,637 of NC_071505.1, forward strand.
AGCCCTCCCCATCTAGTGTCCCATCACCAGCCACTAGAGATATTTGCTGCTAGCACGCACAGATCAGCTACATGCCACTGTAGGCAGTCTCATCATACCATCCCCTCCATAAACTTATCAAGCTCAGTCTTGAAGCCAGTTATGCTTTTGCCCCCACTGCTCCCCTTGGAAGGCCATTCCAGAACTTCACTCCTCTGGTGGTTAGAAACCTTTGTCTAATTTCAAGCCTAAAGTTCTTGATAGCCAGTTTATATCCATTTGTTCTTATGTGCTCTCTAATTCAGGAAAATGAGTAATCAGCAATACAATTTTATTTGCATGTATCCTTCTGCCAAAGGAGTGTCAGAAAATGTGTTCTCCCAAGTGCAGATTTGGGAAGTCTGATAAATAACCAAATTATCTTGCAAACATAATCTAAAGCTAAGAATGTGTGTGTTTGCAGTTTGGACCCTTAGTCATTAAACTAGTGCTAAGTAATGTCTTGAAATGCATCATGATGTCAGGGAAGGTACAGTACTGAAACCAAGATCCTATTATGTGCTGGACCCAGTGCTGGAGTGAGGGGTGAAATTTTATCCTTGCTTACACCCATACAATCCATGGGCAAAATTTAGCCCCTTGTTCCTTCAATGGGTCCAGCACATAGGAAAATCCTGGTTTCAGTACAGAGTCAATGGGAATTTTGCCAGAGTAGGGAGAGAATTCTGGATGCAATGTCTGAAAAAAAAATCTGTTATTCTCACTGGGTAAAATCCTGCACTCCTTCATTAGGCAAAACTCCCACTGACTTGTGCCCATTATTATTTTTGGAAAAGGTATGGTGAGATTGAGTTGGAACCTATTCTTAAATATTGGAAAGCAAAGTCTGCTTTGGATTTGTGTAAATTCTGGATTCAGGGACCTTAAGAGGAGTTTCTCACACACAGCTGAGCAGAGCCGGGAAGTGGCTTTCTGCAGTGACCCATGCCAGAGACATAATTCTGCAACTGTTTTAATAACTGTGCAATATATGGTGCCCTGTCCTTTCTGTGTATTCCTGTTCATATCTATTGATTATTAAACAGAGCCCTGCTTCATGTGCTTTTACTGAAACCTCCACCCATATTGTTTCCACGATTGCACACCTACAAACCAAACCACACCTACAAACCAACTTGTCTTCCTTTCCAAATTCCTTTTTCACACTGATTGCTTTTTCACACGGCGGCATCAATGTCCCTGTGAAGTATGGAGAACCTCATTGCAAAACTAGGGTTCGCCAAAGCGAAAATCTTCACAAATTATGCCTGTCCTCTATAATGTACTTGACAGAAAACATGTTTTAGGAAGGAAATGGAATTATATTCCTTTTTATAAATATTTTCTCTAGTGTTGTAGAATAGGTAATAATTATCTGCAAAAATCTGCACTTATGTATTGTTAAAGCTGAGATCTTAAGAACATAAGAATAGCCATAGTGGGTCAGACCAATGTTCCATCTACCCTAGTATCTTGTTTCTGACCGTTGCAAGTGCCAGATGCTTCAGAGGAAATTAACAGAACAGAGCAATGTTGAGTGATCCACCTCCTAAAATAGACAAATTCTCAGCAAAAGAAAATGGTCTTATTTGTGCCTCTGCTGAACCAGATAAAATTAATCAAGACACTGACTAGAGCAGGATATGAATAATTAGAATTACACAAATAATCTAATTTTGAATCATATGTCTTTTCCTCGTAATTTCCCTGTTTTCGAACCACTTGTGATTTAGCTCTTGTTCACTGTCTTGGGTAATCGTTATTGTGTTTTATTTACTATCAGTAACTACAGTGCCCATGTCCATGTTACACTCCTGTAGCTTTAAATAAAAGGAACTGGTTATATTGTACACTTCCATTAAATAAGACTTGCAATATTTAATTGCCTTCATGCAAGAAGCAGTTTGAATGTAGGGATTTTGTGTCTGAATGAATGTTCTGTATCATAGCTGTTATTGACAAGACTTATAACGTTTCTAGTTTGCAATCAAATTAGTTTGTCACCCTGAAATTATATGATCTTCTGGAGAAAACCAATCAACCAACCAAAAACCTGAAAGCCAAATGTTCGTTTCTCCCTAATTCCTAGCTGCCAATGTGTTCCTGTATGCACATCTGTGACCTTTTCCAAAGCCATCTCCTGTGCTCTATTCTTGCTACATCTGGTGTTAGCTGTCCCAGTTTTATATTTTGAATATCTGGTCACCATATTTGCTCCTGTGTGAAGTAACTACAGTGCCACTTGAATCAGTCTCCATGACCTCTGTGCTGAAGGGCATTTTCTGTCAGCTGTGATAGTAGCTTTGTGATTGCTCCTACTGTTGCTATCTGCACACAAACAGCATGCCTAATCCAGTTGCCCTTTAGACACACTGCTCTGAAACTAAGCGTGTCTGACTCTGTGTAGGCATGACCCTGGAATGCCCACTGTGCACAAACAAAAGCTAGTGCATCTACTTAGGCATGCCTAAATAGGCTGATCTGAAAATGTTGTGGACATGTAGGTTCCTTTTTGTACATATACAGCTAGAATTTAGAGATTCAAGCATCTCATGTCCTTCCCAGAATCTGGCCCCTACATCTACCTATATATCTTCTCACTAGTGGGCAATCTTGGGCAGTTTTTCCATTGTTTGTCCAGCAAAAGTACTGTACTATTAATTTGCACTAATTAATTATACCTGCAATTGCTTACTTACTGTAACTAATAAGCAAATGTGTTATACTTGGGTGTAATGCTGTGGAGTTACAGAATAACCTCAGTATTGTTACAACTGGCATTTGAGCTTTAGAGATGTTGCGTGGTGCACAAGGGGAGATAACCTCTGACCTGTAGATATTCTGATACTTGTCCTTTTGTGTATCCTTTGATGTGTTGCTATTGAACGCTTCTTGCTTTCCACCACTGAAAGACAATATATCCCCAAACTCCTTTTTTAAAACAAATTGCCTTTATTTAAAATGACTATGAAGTTGTGATGAGATTTATAACTTTGGAAAAGATAAATGCTAAGCCTACATATCTCTAGCATAATTACACTTTGGCTCCTGTCAGGTTGACTGCCTAGAGCAAGGGTCATCACACTTGGCAGGTTGGTGGCACTATAATAATACTGATCGCTGATCCTGTGTGAGGTAGTTTAATACCCACACATCTTTTAGATACAGTACATAAAATTATCCTTTTGTATGTTAGTGTATAATTTAGTAACCAAACAGGATTCTCATAGATATCTGTGATTTTCCCATATCCTAAATAGAGACACAGAAAATTTATACTCATTTTGGTCCTGAACTAGCAAAGCATTTAAGCACATGTTTAACTTAGACCCATGAGACTAGTCCCATTGATGTCAATGGGATCACTTATCTTAAACACATGCATAATTATTTTGCTGGATTTATTATTATTTAATTAATGGAGATATCCCATCTCCTAGAACTGGAAGAAACCTTGAAAGGTCATTGAGTCCAGCCCCCTGCCTTCACTAGCAGGACCAAGTACTGGTTTTGCCCCAGATCCCTAAGTGGCCCCCTCAAGGATTGAACTTACAACCCTGGGTTTAGCAGGCCAATGCTCAAACCACTGAGCTATCCCTCTAGCTACAATACTAATGAAATGACTTAATCATGTCCTTTCATGTAAAGATCTAGCGGAAAGGCAAAAATAGAGGGGAAACTTCTAGTAGTGGAGACAGAGAACATTGTCTTTCAACCACATAGAGGAACCTGGGGAAATCTGCAGATCTCAAAGCATCCACTGTGAGTTAGGGGATTTGTGCAGTATCCCTGCCCCTTTTTAATTTTTGGAAGTCTGACAGCTCATAGCATGAGCGACACCAGAGAGGGACAACGTTATCTTACCCAAGGAAATCTCTGCAAGCTTGAAGGAGTATGATGTCACAGAAAATGATTCATACCCAACTCCTGCCCTCCTCACCTAGCCATATGTACCTTTAAAACATGAAACTCTAGACATGTAGAGCTAGGTCCTCAGCTGGTATAAACTGACATAATTTGTCAAGGTGAAGTTGTGGGCAGCTGGCCTAGTGGCTAGAGCCACAGGCAGATGCCAAGAATCTGAGTCATGGGTCTATCTAAGGTCAGACACCAGGAGACAGAGTCAGGCATCAAGGCCACGTTGGTGCTGGGAAGTAAGACCGAGGTCAGGAAGCTGAAGTCGGAAGAAGAAGAAACCAGATAATGGAGTCAAGAAGTAAAGCCAAAGTCAGGAATGGGGGATCAGGAGCAGCACGTGGAAGCAGAGTCTGCAGCACTAGCTAGCTGAGGTTTCATCTAGTTGCACAAACTTCCTGTAGCCAACCTGGGCTTAAAAAGTACATCTGGGCCAATCAGGAATGGGAATGTCCTGTCAGTTGGTCGTTCTGTTGTTGGCACATCCTGTGGTGTGTGCATCCCTGATACTCATCCCCTGTGAAGTGTTTCCAGTGGCAGAACTGTTAGGTGAAGGTAGTCACTAACTAAGGAGTCTGCTGATCTAGGTTCTAGACCTGCTGCTGCACATGTACCCCAAAGGGGTAACCCTACAACATTGCTTGGCTTCTTGGGACACTTTGTGGCAAGTCTCTGAGATTGGGGATGTGGGCCAGTTCCTAGGACCACACCTCTTTCAGTCCATAAGGTACCATACTTGACTCTGCTTGATCCAGTATGGCCAAACTAGGTATTCTTCATGGCCCTGGACCTGGATGCATAGTGGAGGTGGTTTGATTCAGCCACAGGTTTTCTGTGAATGACTTCAAAAGGGAGATATGGAAAACGGCGTATATCTTGAGCAACCTTGGTGGGTTGACTTTAATGCTGATGGGGTTAACAATCTGGCAAATCTGAAATGGTCTGAGATACCGTGATCTAGTTTATGGAACAGTTAACTGATTTCAAGAAGTTTGATTGATAGTCAAACCTTGATTTTTGGGTCCTCTTGTCTCCAGTGAGCTGCATATTGCTTATGGGCCTGCTTTGCCTCTGCTGGGTGTTCCTTGAGCTCTTCCTGGATATAGTGGATTTAATGGACCATATCGCAAGCTGCTGGATTCTTGGAGATGATTGGGAACATGAGATGAAAACAGGGATGAAATTCATATTTGGTGAAAAAGGGGAGTTGGCCTGTGGTGACATTGTCAGTGTTGTTATATGTGAACTAAGCGTATGAGAGAAGAGTGGACCAGTTATCTTTATGGTACAGTAATTGGTGAAACACCACAGGTATCGTTCTAGTACTTATTTTACTCTGTTTGCCATTTGTCTGGGGGTGGGCCATGGATGATATGCCGGTACAGATGTTTTAATAGCTGGCAAATCTCATGCCAAAACTGGAGATGAACAAATCGGGAGATGAACTGGGGGGGGCGGGTTCAGAGGGCTCCATGCATTGCCCTCGCCTGCAGACACCACCCCCCACAGCTCCCATTGGCCGGGAACTGCGACCAATGGGAGCTACGGGGGAGGTACCCGCAGGTGAGAGCATGCAGAGCCCTCTGCCCTCGCCCCCTCCCAGGGTGCAGGTACGTGGTGCCGGCCGCTTCCGGGAGCAGCGCAGCACGGGGCCAGGGCAGGCAGGGAGCACCCCAACCCCTCCTGTACCCCACACCCCAACCCCCTGCCCTGATCCCCCTGCTGTACCCCTCCTGCACCCCAACCCCCTGGCCTGAGCCCCCTGCCACACCCTACACCCCTCCTGCACCCCAACCCCCTTCCCTGAGCCCCCTGTTGCACCCCGCACCCCTCCTTCACTCCAACTGCCTGCCCTGAGCCTCCTGCTGCACCCCGCACCCTTCCTGCACCCAACCCCCTGCCCTTCCCATACTTCACACCCCTCCCTGCACCCCAACCCCCCGTCCTGAGCCCCCTCGTATACCTCGCACTCCCTCCTGCACCCCAACCCCCACCCCAGCCCTACATTCACAGTCGTGCATGCAATTTCCCCACCCAGATGTGGCCCTCGGGCCAAAAAGTTTGCCCACCCCTGTGAAAAAGAGTTTTGTGCACAGAACTTTGGTGTGAGCATATATATCACAGGAATTGACATAGGTCTAAATCTCTGTCTGCATCCTGGGACATCAAAAGAAGCAGGAGGACAGACCTGGGGGGGCATCGTGGCATATAAAGAGTATCTCTATCTGGGGGCACCCTGGTAGGACATAGATGTAACCATTCATGTATGTTACTCTATCACAGAATGTGATCTCTTGGAACCACTAGCAGGTTGCTCTGGGGAAGCTGCAACTTCCTTGGCACCTTGCAAAGCTGACCAGATCAGAGTAAGGAGATCCCATTCCACTGCAGCATCAAGGAATTTGAAAGGTTTGAGGAGAAGGAGGAGCTTTTCTCAATTATGGTTTTCTTACTCCTTGTAGTATTCCCCTTTATGTGACACACCATCAGCTTTACCATTCTTGGTTTCATGTCAATACATAATGCAAAATCAAAAAGGGGGAAAGAATTGTGCCCAATGAAACCTTCTTTAGTTCAGGGCTTTGGCCTTGCATAAATACTCAAGGTTCTTATGGCCTGTGTATACCTGTATTGGGTACTGCACCCCTTTGAGCTAGTAGCATTCTTTGTTGGGAATCTTGTAGTTTTGTTCTGTGAAGGACAGCTTCTGAAAGTGTTAGTCACTTTGATGCAGTAATTGTTCAGGTCTGTGTCTCTGCGAGACTATGGCCCCAATAGCCTCACTGGATGCATCGGCTTCTACTACAAATGCTTGGGTTGGATTTAGGTGTACTAGGATGGGAATCTCAATGAAAGCAGCTTTGAGTCTTTGCAGACATAGTCAATAAAAGAAATGCCAATGCCCTGCTCTCACATAGGCCTTATGGGTGCCCCATCGATCTCTAGTCAAGGGCCAAAATCACCTTTGGGTGAATTTATTCTTTGTCAGAACCAGAACTCGGGGTCTTATGGGAATACCTCAATGAAAATCCAGTGAAGAATTTTATCCATCCTTCTATATGTCCCCCTTAGATCTCAATCCTGTTTGTGAGAAAAAGGATGGTACCCTGAGCCTTTGCATAGACTATCAACCTCTGAACAATATCACCATCAAGAATAAATATCCCTTGCCTTGATCAATGAACTACTGGAGAAGGTAGACTTGGATAAAATTTTCAATAATCTTGACCTATGCAGCACCTAGAACCTGGTCCACGTCTGACAAGGCAATGAATGAAAACAGCCTTTCACACTCTGTATGGACATTTTGAGTACCCAGTTATGTCTTTTGATTTCTGTAATGCCCCCAGCACATTCCAGCACTTTGTTAATGATATCTTTAGGGATGTTCTGGACCAGTTTGTTGTAATCTACCTAGATGACATTTTTATTTTTTGGTTGTTTGTTTTTTTCAGAGAATCAAACCCTGTATGACCAGTATGAACAATTTCGAGCAAATGGTCAACCTGAACGGAAACCTGAGAAATGCAAATTTGATCGCACCCCTGTGGATGCTTGTGTTAGGTCATCTCTCCCAATGAAATAAGCATAGATCTAGGAAAAGTCCCGGCAGTTTTGACATGGGCTACACCCAAGAGCATCTGGGATGTCCAGTGCTTTCTAAGGTTCACCAATTTTTGGGGATGATTCCTCCCCAGGCTTGAATATTATGTCCAGGTATGATGCTTTGGAGGTTCAATTAGACCTAAAGACTGTGTACCCTGGCTCAGAGTCCTGACACAGCAGTCTGCTTACAGCATAGTGACCTCACCCTGGCTTCCACCAGTCTGTTTACTCCTTGCACAGTGACACCTACAGCACTTCCAATTCTGAGTTTCCCCCAAAGTATCTCTGCAGTGCTCAGCCCCTTTGACTGTAGCACTCACAAAACCGTATCAAGTGTGCTGCTCCTTAAAGAGACAGTACACAGCACCAGCTATTAGTTTGGTTGAAGATTTTACTCTTCAGTTTGAAACACTGCACTGATACGGTTGTATAATAAAACAAGATTAAGTAATTAACAAAGGACTGATATTTAAGTGAAACCAAGTAGAAGGAATTGGGATAGAAATAGTTACAAACAAACAAATGTTCCAAGTTCTAAGACTAAAACCAAACTTAACAAACTACAGCAGGGGTCGGCAACGTTTGGCACGCAGCTCGCCAGGGTAAGCACCCTGGCGGGCCAGGCCAGTTTATTTACCTGCTGACATGGTAAGTTTGGCCAATCGTGGTCCCCACTGGCCGTGGTTCACCGTCCCGGGCCAATAGGGGCGGCGGGAAGCAGCGCGGGCGAGGGATGTGTTGGCCGCGGCTTCCCGCCGCCCCCATTGGCCCGGGACAGCGAACCACGGCCATTGGGGGCCGCGATCGGCCGAACCTGCTGCGTCAGCAGGTAAATAAACTGGTCCAGCCCGACCGGGTGCTTACCCTGGCGAGCCGCGTGCCAAACGTTGCCGACCCCTGAACTACAGTCTTCTTTTCAAAGTGATTTTCTCACCCTGGTCATTCTTCCAGCATGGCTGGCTACTTCTTAGCCAAGATCCAACACAGAGCTCAAAGTGAAAGACACCTTTTAAATAAATAGCATGACAACAATGTGTGGGGTGTACTGAGCTGATCAAGATTCATTGATATATACCGGAAGCCCCTTGGCCTTCTATCATTGGGGTGATCTTATGGTCACACTGGGCCAGGCAGGAAGGTCCTGTGACTCAGGCCCTCTGTGAATGGCACAGCATTTGATGTGTGGGACCCCAACGCTCATATCTGGTCAATCTTTCTACTGCCAGAGTTGTAAGATAGCAATATGAAGGCCTTGTCTGTCTAGAGAATCTGCAGACCTAGGTTCTAGACCTGCTGCCCCTTATGCTTAGTTCTATATCACTTTATACCATGCGAGGATTTGGCCTGGTGGGTGGCTTTCATGAGGTGGGAAGAAAGTGGGTATGATGCCGCAATAAGTGAAAGGAATGACATGGCCCCAAGCAAGTAACAATGTAAATATTCTAATTCTGCATCACTAAAGGAAGAGCTATGGAATTTCCCCTTCAAACATGCTGGGAAAATTGATAGACAAATGCATAGTAACAGAGACTGCATGTGAACTAGGCAAAAAAGTAAGACAGACTAGGAGAAGGATAAAGTACTTATCACATATTAAAAGAACTTCGGGGGGCATTTGTGATGTTATTGAAAACAGCCTGATAATCCCAGAATTTCCCTTTATTCACATCTGAAAATGATACAAAAAATTTAAAAAATGGATCTTTGGAAAAAGTGTTCTCACATTTGCTGATAAATTGGTTCCATGCCTGACCTGGGCACCCAGTTTGCCAATAGCATCAGAAACACTAACATAAAGGAGTCCTAATTTTCATCTTAGCTCCTTTTCATTATCCAAAGGATAAGAATACCTTTTAAGAGTTAAATGGACCATTGTGGGAAAAAGTATAAAATGCACTTATTATAGCAGTTAGTGGCTAATATTCCAGCAGTCTAAGTAAAACAAGAGATTGAGCGACATCTGTCAGCCAATATAGGACAAGCTCTTTCTTGTCCTCTGTTTTCTTCCATTTCTCAAAACCCATCTATAAACTGTGCTTCAGTTATGAAATTGCTCTTCCTAATGACTCAACAGCCAGCAAAAAAATTCAACTCCCACATGCTTCTTCTGTGGTAAAAGCCTACGCAACTGGTGTCATTTTGCTTTGGTATATAAAGGAAAATGTATACCCTATCTTTATAATGAATGCTGCATTATGTATTAAAAGTAGATTTTCAGCATTGCTAAAAATGTATTGTCACTGTTAGCCAACAAACTAAACTAAATATTGAAAATGTATCACAGACATTCCTGAAAGTACAGCTGAACCTATCTAATTTGCACTAATGACTGGAAGATTCAAATTAGTGAGTAACTGAACAAACACATTAAAAAAGCAAGGATAGTGAATCACCTAAAGTGGTTTGTTAATTGATTTGATAAGTACAGTTTGGTAGTAAAGATTATTATGAGCTAGATGGAACCTTATTATGGGATTGAGACTGATATGTGTGAACTCACCCTTCAATTAACATAACTGGAAGCATAAAACTCACCTAAAACAAAAGATGTGAACTGGGTGTAGATTCAATGTAGGTGAAATGGCACAAGTGGTTCTTCAAGACACATTTTAATAGGTTAAGGGTTGTTGGAATCACAGAATCATAGGACTCGAAGGGGCCTCGAAAGGTCATCTAGTCCAGTCCCCTGCACTCATGGCAGGACTAAGTATTATCTAGACCAGAGGTTCTCAAACTATAGACTGTGGACCACCAGTAGTCCTCAAGCTCCATTCAGGTCCATGGATAGTTCCCTCAAAGGTGCATGCCTGGGCGGCCACACACGACTGAATGAAAGGCCTCTCACCTAATTAGTGGAGCCGCGCAGGCATGGCAGATGCACATGTAAGGTGAGGTGGTGGCGTTGGGGGGGAATAGGGGGTAGGTGGGAGGAGGCAGTGGGGTGAGAAGAGGGGTGGGGCTGTGATGGGCTCGGTCACAGAGACCCCCTTGGGACTGTCATCTGATGTGCTGAGACTACCTCTGAGCTGGGTTTCTCTGCCAGTTTGGGCCTTCAGAACCCTGCCGTGTTGAGCCAGAGGTGCTAATCTGCTGCAACACAGACCCAGGGTCTGACCCACACCCCCAAAGCTGCAGACTTACCTGAAAATGGCTTAGTAAGTGCTCCTGTCTCTAGCAAGCAGATACCCAGCTCCCAATGGGATCCAAACACCAAATGAATCCGTTTTACTCTGTATTAGCCTTATACAGGGTAAACTCGTAAATTGTCCGCCCTCTATAACACTGATAGAGAGATATGCATAGCTGTTTGCTCCCCCAGGTATTAGTCACTTACTTTGGGTTCAATAATAAGCAAAAGTGATTTTATTAAGTATAAAAAAGTAGGATTTAAGTGGTTCCAAGTAATAACAGACAGAACAAAGTAAGTTACCAAGCAAAATAAAACAAAACATGTAAGTCTAAGCCTAATACAGTAGGAAACTGAATACAGGTAAATCTCACCCTCAGAGATGTCCCAATAAGCTTCTTTCACAGACTAGACTCCTTCTTAGTCTGGGCCGAATCCCTTTCCCTGGTACAGTTCTAGTTACTTACAGCTCAGGTGGTAACTAGTGGATTTCTCATGACTGCAGCCCCCTTTGTTCTGTTCCACTCCCTTTTATAGCTTTGTCCCAAGGCGGAAATCCTTTTTCTTTCTGGGTTCCCACCTCTTCCTCTAAATGGAAAAGCACCAGGTTTAAAATGGATTCCAGTATCAGGTGACATGGTCACATGTCACTGTAAGACCCCATTCCCCCACAGGCTGGCCCCCACATCCACAAGAAGGCTTGCGGGTAAATAAACGATCTACAGCCAATTGTCCTAGTCAATGGGGGCCATCAAGATTCTAAACCACCATTAATAGCCCACACTTTGTATAATTACAATAGGACCTCAGAGTTAACTTCATATTTCTAGTTTTAGATTCAAAAATGATACAGTCATACAAATAAGATGAACACACACAGTAGATCATAAGCTTTGTAATGATACCTTACAAGAAACCTTGCATAAAGCATATTCCAGTTACATTATATTTACACTCATAAACATATTTCCATAAACATATGGCGTGCAAAGTCACAGGGGGAATTTGGGATGTCCAGGGCTGCGGCAGCCAGAGAAAGAGGCAACTTTCCCCAGCTCCAGGTCTCCGGTTGCTGGGGAGAGATGGCCCTCCTTCCCAGCCTCAGCTCTGCGGCTGCTGTGGCACAGGAGAGACTCCTCCTCCTTCCCAGCCCCCAGCTCAGGGGCTGCCACGGCAGTGGAGAGAGGGCACATCCATCGCATTAGAAAGGTAAGACTACTAATATTAAAATATGAGTTGTGTGCTTTTAATTGGAGAACAAAAAAAGTTAATTATTAAGTTTTTTTTAATATAGTGGTTTTATCCAAAGTGCTTTACAATAGTGTGACAGACCCACACCAGTGGGGTACAGGAGTCTGGTAGAGGGCAAATATACTGGTCACTGGATGAGTAGTTTTCTGTTCCCTGAGTGACCAGAGCAGCGGCTGCACTAGAGTAATCAGGAACCTGCTAGAAGCAGTTAAGGCAGGCAGGCTAATTAGGACACCTGGAGCCAATTAAGAAGAAGCTGCTAGAATCAATTAAGGCAGGCTAATCAGGACACCTGGGTTTTAAAAGGAGCTCACTTCAGTTTGTGGTACTAGTGTGAGGAGCTGGGAGCAAGAGGCGCAAGGAGCGGAGAGGGAGAGGGAGAGGGAGAGGAAGAGGGAGAGGGTGAGGGTGAGGGTGAGGGTGTGGGTGTGGGTGTGCTGTGCTGTGCTGTTGGAGGACTGAGGAGCACAAGCATTATCAGACCAGGACCAGGAGGAAGGTCCTGTGGTGAGAATAAGGAAAGTGTTTGGAGGAGGCCATGGGGAAGTAGCCCAGGGAGTTGTAGCTGTCATGCAGCTGTTACAGGAGGCACTATAGACAGCTGCAGTCCACAGGGCCCTGGGCTGGAACCCGGAGTAGAGGGCGGGCCCGGATTCCCCTCAAACCTCCCAATTGACCTGGACTATGGGTTCTTCCAGAGGGGAAGGTCTCTGGGCTGTTCCCCAACCCACATGGTGAATCTCTGAGGCAAGAAAATCTGCCAATAAGCGCAGGACCCACCAAGATAGAGGAGGAACTTTGTCACAATAGTTAGTAAAGGTACAAACAACATTTGGAAAGATCTTTAAGTGGTCTGCCGAGACCCTCAGCAATTTTCAAGTGGACTGCAAAAAAAAATAAAATAAAATAAAAGTTTGAGAACCATTAATCTAGACCATCCCTTGCAGGTGTTTGTCTAATCTGCTCTTAAAAATACCCAGTGATGGAGGTTCCACAACTCCCCTAGGCAATTTATTCCAGTGTTTAACCACCTGACAGTTAGGAAGTTTTTCCTAATGTGCAACCTAAACCCATTGCTTCTTGTCCTATCCTCAGAGGTTAAGAAGAATAATTTTTCTTCCTCCTCTTTGTAACAACCTTTTATGTATCTGAAAACTGTTATGTCCCCTCTCAGTCTTCTCGTCTTCAGACTAAACAAACCCAGTATTTCTATCTTACCTCATAGGTCATGTTTCCTATACCTTTAATCATTTTTGACAGTGGCCAATGCCAGGTGCCCCAGAGGGAGTGGACCTAACAGGCAATGATCAAGTGAGCTCTCTCCTGCCATCAATCTCCATCCTCTGACAAACAGAGGCTAGGGACACCATTCCTTACCCATCCTGGCTAATAGCCATTAATGGACTTAACCACCATGAATGTATCCAGTTCTCTTTTAAATGCTGTTATAGTCCGAGCCTTCACAACCTCCTCAGGTAAGGAGTTCCACAAGTTGACTGTGCGCTGCGTGAAGAAGAACTTCCTTGTATTTGTTTTAAACCTGCTGCCTATTAATTTCATTTTCAAAAGCATGTAAGTGATTAGGAGCATAACTCCCATTGGAAATAAATGGGACTTGTGCTCCTAAACCACTGAGGTGCTTTTGAAAATCGCAGCCTAAACCATTTTGTTTTAAATATATGGATAAATCCTCAACCAGTGCAATGCATACATAACAAAAGACCATGAAGTCAGTTATTTGTGATTTGAAATTTATAGCAAAAGACAACCCAGGCTCCAATTTCCCAGTTGGTAGTGAGAAATTGATTCAAGTATGATAGCCCTTTTGTAAATCCATGCTAGTAGAAACTAACCAGACACAGAAGCAAATGCATGGCAAAACAGTGGTACCCACAGACAGAACAAAGAAGTGCACTTAGTGATTTCATAAACCATTTTAAAAATTATACTTTTCTTAAAACACTTCATATGTTCATCCTTAAAAGAAGCCTTTCCATTAACCCATGTAAATTGCATACTCTGTATTTTTTTCCCCACTGGCATAACATTCTACGGGGGTATCCACAAATACATAAATCAATGTTTTTAAAACCCTGTTGCTGAAGAAACATTTAACCTACATTTTCCAGTGTGCATGTTGTGTGGGTGTATTTTTCTTAGCTGCCTTTCAATTTTGTGGATGAAATGCAGATGCTAATAGCACCACTACAATTTTGGAAGATGCTGCACAACATTTGTCCATGTAACTTAGTATTTATTACTTATTCTCCTTTTACTCTGGTTATTTCAGTGATAGTTTTTCTTGTAGCAAATATTGCTTGGTATGCAAAATTATGGGGATTTTGGGGGTGGGGGTTGTTTGTTTTACATAGTTCAAGATCAAATTCGTTTGAAAAATTAAAAGCAGCCCACATATGGGGAATTATTATTGTTGTTCATTTATACTGCTGCAGTACCTCCACCCCATTGAGTCAGGCACTGTACAAACATAACAAAAAGACAGTTCAGCCCCAATCTAAATATGAGAGGTGAAATGACAGGTGAATGCAACAACTAGCTGGTGTGAGGAAGCACAAGGTAGCAAAGAGACAATTATGAGCAGCATAATAAGCAATGACACAAAAACATAACTTCCTCTCTGTGAGTATCCAGATATTGCTATTTGAACACCATCCACTCCTGGAGGACTAGTGGGGTATTTCCAACTCATTTTAATCAGTCCTTCTTTTACATGACAATTTCTCAGTTTGTCTCACTGAACAGTGACAAATGCATAGCTGGAAATCAGTCAGACACACCTGTGTGTTCGCATGTTATAACAATGTGTTTAGACGTTATGAAGTGCTTATCTTTAAGAATATGAGTAGTCCCACTGGAATAAGACTTTAGCGGTCTCCCAGCGCTCTAAAAAAAAAAAAGAAAGAAAAAAAACCCACCTCCATGAGGGGCGTGGCTCCCAGCGCTGAAGCACTGTCTACACTGGCGCTTTATAGAGCTGAAACTTGCTGCACTCGGGGGTGTTTTTTCACACCCCTGAGCCAGAAAGTTGCAGCGCTGTAAAGTGCCAGTGTAGACAAGCCCTAATGCCCAGAAACAGGAAAAAAATATTGTATTCCCTGTGTACATAATCTCAAAGGTACACAAAAGGCTGAATTTCCTGCTCAGAACAGCATTTAACCATATAAGGTTATGGTTAAACCATATAAGATTTTCAGCCCCTGTAAATCTGAACAGGGCCTGAAAATCTGGCCCAGCATGTGTGGCTTTCTGATTAGGTAGCCATCTTCCTTAGGATATTTATGTAGCCTTGGTACCCACTATCTGTTGTAATAGTTTGTTGGGCTCAGATTTCATTTTCATGTATTATGCAAGATACAGTATGCTGATTACATATATACATCCTTGGCTCCAAGATGACGTGATTTGGGTGTGGGGGTTTTGTTTTGTTTTTTTGCTAGCCTTTTAAACTTCTCTCCAAGTGTACCCCACATGCTGGTACTGAAGAAATTCCCCCAGGGGAGAGCAGAGGTGGGGAGGAGATATGGATTTCTTTGCTGTATGTGTCTCTGCAGAAAGCAGAGTAGAGCACTTACAAGGGCTCAAAGGTATCTAGAGGAAAGGGGATCTGATAGTTCCTGGGCTCGCTCAGTAGCTGCCTCTGAAGCGTGCAGAGGGTTTCTATTAAGGAAAGCTGTCTAGCAGGTTCCATACTTCATCCTCCATCTCAGAGCTGAGTCAATTGGGGCTCAGTGGGGAAAATGTTATAAATGGGGAGGGGGAGTGGAGAAAGCCCTGTGGATTCAGCAGCTAAACAACACAGGACTAATGGCTTGTCGTCACTGCCGTATTAGCTCCAAGGTATAACTTAAATGTTGCCCCAACCTGATTTTCATCCACACACCCAAATCTCTAGCTCCAGTTAGTTGTGCTTTTAACTTGAACTAGTTGGACCATCTGTGTATGGGTTGAAGTTCCAGTGAGGATGCAACTACCCGATGTACAGCCACAACTCATCAGATGTTAATCCAGTCACTCGGTGCTGCTAACCCAATCACCTTATGTTGTTTCCCAGTGTGGTTGCTCTCATATGAGCTTAATGTTGCACTGAAGACAAGCCCTAAGATGAGTCTGCTGTTAGGGCTGCATCCCAAAGCCTGCGCAACTTTGGATCCAGGCTAGAGTCTCCCTCTCTCACAGGACACTGAGGAGATGTCCCATGATTGACTTTGGGACTGAAAATTGCTGCTGGCTGTTTTTAGTGAGGAAATTCTGAAGAGTTTAGAGGGGAATATGGGGGTGCCATTCTCCTCTGGCTTTGAGAAGTCCAGGTGAAACACAGACACCTTTGATACCACACTGCAGAGATAAGAAGTCATCTGCATGAGACGGTTGGAGAGTAGTATGTATGCAGGTACTAAGGTAAATCTGAAATGGAATTGGTAGTTACACAGAGTCCCCCACTTTGTTGTTACAAACAAGAGAATTAGTGCATAATAGTTTTGTTTAAAAAAAATTACTGATTTCCAAATGCCCGATTGCAACTGTTTGTATGCGTGAAATTTTATTCTGGGGTTTAACTCTATCATTCCCTTCTCCCCTCCCCCCCCGCCCCAGTTTTGAAAAAGGCTGAGCTCTGGTGCATCAGCAGAGACCTAGACTGAGGCACAGGAAAGGTGAATATTATTCACACATTACCTCAGCACTCTACCCTGTTACACAAGCACATACTTAATTTCTCCATATTACAACAACCTATTATGATTTAGATATTTTAATTGCTGATTGTAATGACTCAGAACAAAACACAGACATGCCAAATCCAACGGTTAAGATAAATGCTCAGATCCGGGGACAAATTATTCCAGATGAATTACTAATCAGCTGGAAAAATATATGCACCTTGGAACAAAGAGAAACACGTTAACAAAAAGGCACCTGCTTATGGAAGTTTCACAGTCTATTGCAGAATATTCACCAAGAGCTAAAAGATACTAGGATATGTTTGCATTTTTTGTCAGAAAGTAGGCATAGTATCTCAATATGAAATTAAAACTGCAGGAATGCTCATAATCTGGGCTTTTATGAGACTTATTTTTTATATTGCTTTATTCAAACAAGCTATTTGATCAAATGAATGCCCTGCTGCTAATTTGGAGCTGCATTTTGAAATGGTTATAGTGTAATAGTACTTCAGAATTTAAAGCTATATTTTGGCAAAGTACTGAATATGTTCAGTTATAGCTGGAAAACTTAATTATTAGAGCTGGTAGAAAATCAGAATCTCCATCCCTTGGTAAATTTTGATACTCCTATTCCTAAATTAGGATGAAAAATCAGAATATCAAATTTTTTCTTAGAACAGAAAGTTCCAAAAAATTTTGATTCAGAAATGTCAAATCATTTCATTTTGGCTCAGTCTGACATTGAACTGCATCCAACTGAGCTGATGTGGTGCCTTATAGGAGCGGTAGTTTAGATGCCTCTGTTATGCTGGCAAACCAGGTTCCAGATCATGCCAGACCCCAGGCCAATTCACTGCTTGTATTAGTATAGATCAAAGTGATTGTTAAATGTATACAAGTGTATTTGGTGTTTAAACTTAAAGAAAACTAGTGGGATATCACTTACATTGTTTTCACTTATCCGTATCCTATTGTAATGTAGTAGCAAACATTTACATTGTGTATACTCTGTGGCGGGGCGAGGACTCACTGGTGCAGCACTTCCTGCTGGTCATCCAGGGAATTAGTTCTTTCCAGCCCAGAGCACCCTCTGCAGGCCAGTGTCTCACCTGCTGCTGCCCCCCCATGTCCCTTACCCAGGGGTTCTGCCACCAAAAGCAACCCACAATCTGGGTCTCCCCACCCAGAGGAACCCCCACCTTGCCTCAGTGGCTACTGCCACTCATCATGTAACCCCCGCTCCCTGGGGCAGACTGCAGTCTATAAACCACTCATCATCAGCAAGGGGAGGTTGGACCAGCTGCCTCTGCCTAGTCGTAGGCTGCCCCTCTGCAGCCCTAGTACCCTTTTGTGGGCCCTTAACTCAGCCTGCAGCTTTTCTAGGCTAGAGCTCCCCAGCTCCCTCTGCCCTTCCCCAGCACTGCTCCACCCTAGGTACCCTCCTCAGCTTCCCAGGCAGCCAGGTCCTTCTCTGGCCCTCAGCCCTCTTATAGGGCCAGCTGTGGCCTGATTGGGGCGTGGCCCCACCTGTGGCTGCTTTCCCCCAATCAGCCTAGCTTTTCTCCGCCATAGCCCTCTCCAGGGCTGCTTTAACCCCCTCAGGGCAGAAGCGGGGTGACCACCCAGCTACAACCTCATAACTAAATAATCCATCAAACAAGAAAGAAGCCTTATGGAATGCAAATGAAGAATTCTAACAGTGTACCAGATGCAAAGCAGAGATCCCCAGAGACAATCTGGGTACTCTGAAAAGACTTTTGAGAAACTGGCAGTTTATTACATCACTGCCACCATTTGGAATTACAAACTGTGACTCATCTGTGCATATATTTTATCTGGTTTAACCTCTCAATAATTCTCACTTCCTTTTCTTAGCTGATAAACCTTTAGTTAGTTTACTATAGAATTGGCTACCAGCATTGTCTTTGGTGTAAGATCTAGAGTACCAATTGATCTGGGGTAAGCAACTGGTCTTTTGAGTCTGTAAACAACCTATATGTGATGTGAATTTTGGTGTAAATAGCCATTTTATCACAAAATCCAGTTTGTCTGGGGGACAAGATAGAGTGGAGTGTTCAAGGGGACTCTCTGCAACTCCAGGGTAAGTCTGGTAGAGTGATCCAGGAGTTCACCTTTGTTACTGGTTTGGTGAAATCTAATTATAGAACACACCACCAGTTTGGGATGTCTGCCCTGTTTGCCCTGAGGTAGGCACTCGCAGTTGCGAGCCATTCTAGACAGCATGACCGCCTCATCCTCCCATTATTCTCTGGAATACATTTTCCATGATACACCGTGGCCATGGTTCTCTCAGGGCAGTTCAACCAGAGGTGGGACTGTAGTTCAACCAAGGAGCCATACGGGAGTGTCAGGAATGAGGGCCTGAAGCTTGGCCTGGGATCAACTAGCTAACTGCAGCTGAAACCTTTAATCGGCCAGATTGCCTGACTGGCTGAGCAGTTTTGCCAGGACTGCTCTTATGCGCAGCAGTAGCATTTGGCCAGTGGCTGCTCAACACTTATGCCCACAGCTGTGATCATTCCTGTTTCTGGATCTGACCCTTGGCTTCCAACTGCCACTGCTCTGACGGTTAGGCATGACCACCACTTGTCCCTGACAGTTTTAGCTGCCTAACAAAAAAGGGAGGTAAAGAAGGGGAGTAGAAATGAGTTTGTTACTAGAATGGATCCCATTAAGGCCAGCATCTCCCTGTTGATGGTAGTGGGCACCATACAAAGCAATGGACTCAGGCAGACCTCCTGCAGGCACAGAATGCTACACTGCAGGCAAAGGCCATGTTACCCACAACTCCTCCCCCTTGGGAACCTAACATCTTCCTGCCAGTTTATGAACCTGTGCCGGCTCCTATTCCTGCTGCTCCCAGTCTTTACCCACTGATCAGGCATCTTGGCTGAGACTTATCATTAGCCTGCTGACCGGGGAGGCGCTGGCTTGAGCCTCCCCGCTCCTAGAAAAGTCTAGCCCTCTCTTGAACCAGTCTTAGAACTTTGTTCAAGCCATGGCAATAATTTTTGATGACCTGAGCCACGTGCACACAGCTGAGGCAGCACTCCAGATCCTCCAGCAGGCTCGCTGGCCAGTTGCTAATCATGCCGCTAAGTATGCTAATTTGGTACCTGCTAGCTGACACTGCATGGAATGAGGCTGTGCAGTACTACTGCCTCCGGCTCAGCCTCAAAGATGAGATTAAAGATGAGCTGGCATGAGTAGACCCACTGGCTGGTCTGGACATCTTGAATGAGCTAAGTGTTCAAAACTGCCTGATGGAATGCTGACTAAAAAGAAGGTTGAGGTCCTGATCCCCACCCATCCCACCAGGTCCAGTCTGCCAATGCCTGGCACTCTTGTCCCAGCCCAAAGCCATGTAGTTCAACCAAGGCCAGCCCTGATTCTCTGACACAGAGAAAAAACAGTATTGAACATAGGGCCTATCCTGCACTGTGATGAACTGGGACATCTCACATCAAACTGCCCTGCAAAAACCCGGTCTGCATTTCCAGTCAGGAAATGGGAAACTCCAGCCCCGATACAGAGGTCCTGGCTCAGCTGGCATCTTCCCCTGTTGGGGTACTCCTGAAACCTCTTCCACTCGGTTCCTCAAGAACTCAGCTCGACTGCAGTCTCATCACTCAGGTTCCATTATTTGGCATCGATCAAACCTATGCTGAGTTGATCAGACTCAAGCATAGGAAGTGGGTATACGACATACCATACATTCAAAGTTATACAGCAAAACTTTACCTTATACACATTTTTACTAACTCTAATAACACATGCATTCTTACCTATATATTGCCTCATATGCTTTATGATTGGCATGGTTACTTTCCAGGAACCAATACCCGTACAGCATGTTCTGTCCATGTGCTGTTTGTGTAAAACCTGGTTTATCTTGTCCATTGTCCCTAGCACCAGGGTGTTCATGCTTATTTTAGCTAGCACAGATATCCTGATTCCAGCATGCTGCTTGTTAAACCCCTATTTACAACTTAACCTTCCATTAACCTTCCTGGTCTTATGGATGGATTATAGGACATTAAATAAGATTATGATCTGGAACTGGTACTCCATATCACTTATTAGTGAGCTCTCTGCCCGGGTCTTCACCAAGCTGGACCTTCATGGAGCCTATAATCTAGTTCAGATTTCAGAAGAAGAGTGGAAGATCACTTTCCATATCAGGTATAGGCATTTTGAATAACTGCACAGCCTGAAAGGCATGACCAACACCCCAGTGACCTTTCAGCACTTCATTAATGGTATCTTCTGAGAATGTTGGACCAATTAGTGGTCAATTACCTTGATAATATTCTCATTTTTTTTTGGAGGAGCAGGATCTCTATGTGTACCATGTCTTAGAAAGACTCTAGCAAAACCACCTATACACAAATCTTGAGAATTAAAGGTTCAACCAGGACATGGTTGAATTCCTAGGGTATAGTGTCTATGGACCCATGCAAAGTGGTAGCCATATCCAGCTAGAGACCATTGAAGAACATACAAGGGGGATAGTGGTTCTTGAGTTTTGCCAGTTTCTACCGGTATTTCATCGAGAGATTTTCTAGCCTGATCGCCCCTATGCAGACGCTTCTGTGAAAAGGAGCATGGTTCTTCTGGGTTCTTGGAAGTTCAGTTTGCCATTGATCAAGTGAAGAGGGCATTCACTACAGCACCAATCCTTATCCACCCAGACCATTTACTGTAGAAGCTGACGTGTCAAACTTTCCATAGGCATGGTTTTGTCCTGTAATCAACTTCACCCCGTGCCTGTGAGTTAGGCTGTCTGGTCTATAATTCCCTGGTCTTTCTTTTTCCCCTTTGTTTGCCCTTCTCCAGTCCTCTGAGACCTCACCTGCCCTCCATGAGTTCTCAAAGGTAGGCACTAAATTTTAAGAGACTGCTTTAGCTAGTTCCTTAAATACTATAGGGTGAATCTTATAAGGCCACGTCAATTTGAATACATCTAACTTATCTAAATATTTTTTAACCTGCTCTTTCCCTTTCCTGACCCAAGATCTTTCTCCCTTTTTAATATTAATTGTGTTAAGTGGTCATAATTTAACTTTTTTTAGTGAAGACTGAAGTAAAAAATTTTAGTCATGTCAGCCTTCTGTGTGTTATCCATTATTTGCTCTCCTTTCCCATTAAATAGTGGATCTGCAGCTACCCTTCCTCATTCTCTTACTTCTAATGTATTTATAGAACCACTTCTCAATTCAGTTTTTGAGTGATCCATATAGGGTGACCAGATCACCCAAGACAAATATCGGGACGCGGGGGGAGGGGCGGGGGGGATGACGCGGGGGGGGGCGTGGCGGGGGGCGTGGTCAAAAAAAAAAAAAACACACACACACCTTCCTCCGCAAGTCTGGAGGGAGGCCCGTGAGACTTAGGGGAAGCGCGGGGCCGGGGTGAGTAACAGTCCGGCCTGGCCCCGAGCAGGCAGGACTCAGTTGGGTGGTAGGGAGAGGAGGGGGGCGGCCCGCGGGGCCAGGCGGCAGCTGTTCTCACCCCCGGCCAGCGGGACTCGGGAGCAGCCGCTGCTGCAGCTCCCACTGCCGCGGGGGCAGGAAGCGGCCATGGCGCTCTGCAGCTGCGGCTCTGGCGCCCCCAAACCCCCCGAGCCGGGGCCTGCTGCGGGGACCCAGCAGCGCGTACGCTGGGCCCAGCCCCTGGCCAGTCGCGTCTGGGCTGCTGCCCAGCTGGTGCTATCGCGCGGCGGCCCCGGAGTGGGGGCAGCAGGCCCCAGCCCCCCCTGTCCCGCAGGGGAACGAACGGGGCTGGGCTGCCGATGCCTCCGCCCCGGGGCCGCCGCGCGATAGCACCAGCTGGGCAGCAGCCCAGACGCTGGCCAGGGGCTGGGCCCAGCGTGCGCACTGCTGGGTCCCTGCAGCAGGCCCCGGCTCGGGGGGTTCGGAGGCGCCGCAGCCGCGGAGTGCCATGGCCGCTTCCTCCCCCGCGGCAGTGGGAGCTGCAGCAGCGGCTGCTCCCGAGTCCCGCTGCCCGGGGGGACAACAACAACAACAGCCGCCGCCTGGCCCCGCGGGCCGCCCCCCTCCTCTCCCAACCACCCGACTGAGTCCTGCCTGCTCGGGACCAGGCTGGACTGTTACTCACCCCGGCCCCGCGCTTCCCCTGCGTCTCCCGGGCCTCCCTCCAGCGCTTGTGGAGGGAGGAGGAATGGTGAGCCCGCGGAAGAGGCGGGGATTCGGGGAGGGAGCCAATCGGGGGAGGAGGGGGCGGAGTCGGGGCGGGGGGGGTGCGAGCACTTCCGGGCTCCAGGCTCCGGGGCATTTCCTTGTTTGTCCAGTGTCCCGACCGCACGTCGGTCGGGACGCGGGACAAACAAGGAAATATCGGGACAGTCCCGATAAAATTGGGACATCTGGTCACCCTAGATCCATATCCTATTCAAGAAAATGAAGTATTTCAATTTGAGTCAACCTGAAAATGAAATATTTTGTTTTGATTTTCCCAATGAAAAATCTAAATATTCCAGAAAAATCAAAAATTTCCCATAGAAAATGTTGATTTTGGGGAAATTGCATTTTCTGTTGAAAAAAATTGATAGAAAATTCCCAACCAGCTTTACTAATTATAAGGCTCCATGTCTTTCATGGACATCACAGTAGTCATGGATTTCGTGACTTTCCGTGACCTCCATGACTTCTGCAGCAGCCGATGCGGCTGGCTCTGGGCTGCCCAAGCAGATCTGGCAGCCCCTGGGCCAGTCACACCGGCCATTGCTGGGCAGTTTTGCTGGGGGCGGGGCTGAGGGCTGGGGTGTGGGGTGGCACTTACCTTGGGGGAGCTCCCCAAAAACATCTGACACGTCCCTCTAGCTCCTAGGCGGAGGGGTCAGGGGGCTCTGTGTGCTGCCCCTGCCTGGAGGCACCGTCCCTGCAGCTCCCATTGGCTGTAGTTCCCGACCAATGGGAGCTGCGCAGTCAATGGGACCCGAGCAGCAAGAGCTTGAGGCAGGGGCACGGAGCCCTCTTGGTCTTCCCTCCCCCAGGAGCTGCAGGGACACGTGGAGCCAGGTAGGGATCCTGCCAGCCCTACCAACCCTCCCCCCCCCAGCATCAGCAGGAGGCCCGGGGATATAGTACAAGTCATAGACAGGTCACGGGCCGTGAATTTTTGTTTACTGCCTGTGACCTGTCCATGACTTTTACTAAAAATACCAGTGACTAAAATGTAGCCTTACTCATTGTTTACAGAAAAAAAAGAGACAACATGCCCAAACAGAACTGGAATTATTACCTATGGAAATCAGTCAAGGAAAGGTGTCATTTATAGTTACAGTATTCTAGGAAGTCATAACTTCAACTGCTTAACATTTTACTCTACACCTTTTAGAAAAAGTAAGATTGGATGTGCTAAGCTGACACGCTAAGCTCTCCAGAGCTATGTATTAACACCGCAGAGAAGCTCATTGCATAACACTTCAGGGTAGTGAAACAATATGTTACTGCCACTAGATGGCAAGAAGTACATACTCTAAAATAAATGCAGGAACATATAGTTCAGACTTCAAAACGAGATGTATTATGTACTAAATCCCGCCCTGAGCTGCATGAGTGTGAAGAAAATGAAAAAAGTATAGAGATTTTGTCAGAGGGTGGGCTGGCCCTTTACGAGAATTGGGCTCAGCCCCACAGGCTCCGGCTTCCTCATTTTCCCAGCCATGCTCAACCCCTGCTCCACCCCTAGCCCCGCCCCCACTCCACCCTTTCTCCAAGGCTCCACCCCCAGCCCACCTCTTCCTGCCAGTTCTTCCCTGTCCCCCCAGCGCCTCCTGATGCCGCTGAACAGCTGATCGTGGCGAGCGGCAGGTGCTGGGAGGAAGGGGGAGGAACTGATCAGTGGGGCTGCCGGTAGGTGCTGAATACCCACTAATTTTTTTCCCATGGGTGCTCCAGCCCCGGGGCACCAATGGAGTCAGTGCCTATGCTCAGCCCTACCTGTGCCTTAAGAGATGGGTATTGGTTTTGGGCCCCATGGTTGGGTCAAGTGACCAAGCATCAATCTGCAGTCAGTGCTTCCTATAAAATGAATTCTTGGCATCAGATGGGGAGAAGTCTTCTTTGCCATTTAAAATAAAGAAAAAGAAAAAAGATAGTGAGAGACCTGCAGAGAGCAGGAAGTTGCTGCTGTAGTAAAGACAGGTGGGTGGTTTTCTAGAGTAAGTCAGAAAGTCTGCAGCTGACACTGTGATATCAGGGTAATAGGGCAGCTTTGAGGAAGGGATCGGTTGGACTTAAGAAGTCATGATACAAGAAATGGGGGAGACCTGGAGGATGGATAAAGAGATATGGGGAACCCTGTGATGAGGGTTAAGAACTGAAGAGTTTGTTTTGTTTAAATTTTTTTCTTACCTCTGGAAGGGTAGGTGGATGGAGTGCACTGCATGATTTGGCTAGAGAGCTAAATAATATAGAAGCATTTGGCTCCTCCAAGAACAGGAGATGGAGAAATGTGGATCCAGAAGAAGGGAAACAGAGGCACAGAGACCCATGCAGTAAGGGTATCATGTCATCGGGCTTCTTTCCCCCCAAAATACACTCAGATAGTATCACACCACATGTACTCCTTTGAGCACTAGGCTGGGGAACAGCTAACAATTCTATAGGCTCTCTATGAACCCTAAAATGAGTCCCTCTGTATCCTGCACATATGCTGTAGTCAACAAAATGCATCACAGGAGGGCACCAGAAGGCATTCTGCGTCAAAAACTTAAAAATTCTGCACCAAAAAATTAAAAATACTGCACACAATATTTTAAAATTCTGTAAAATTCTCCAAATTTTATTTGTCAAATAAATGTGGATGCTCCAGCATGGCATTGGGGTATACAGGCCACTGGCTGCACAGAGGTGGGAGATCACTGTGCAGCTCCCACCACTGCCCTGGGTGCACCCAACCCTGACACAGAGCAAGGACCAGACCTGCCCCATAAACATCCCAGGGCCTTTCCCCTACAAGCCAGGTGCACCAGGTGTGGGCAGGCAGGCTCAGCAAGGCATGATCTAAGTGTGGAGGGGCTTAGTTTGTGGGGTCCAGGGGTGGGTTGAGGGGGTTTTGTGTGGGGCAATCTGGGTGCCGGCAGCTCAGTGGGGAATCTGGGTGCGGGGGAGATCTGGATGCACAAGGGCTTGTTGTGGGGTTCTGGGTGCAACAGTAATGGGACTCTGTAGGGGGGTCCAGGTGAAGGTGGTTGGGGTCAGCAGAGGGGATGTCTGGGTATGGGGAGGGAGATAGAGCTCAGCAGGAGGGTCTGGGTGTGGGAAGCTCAGTGGGAGGTCCAGATGCTGGAGGAGTAGGGCTCAGCGGGGTGACGCTCCAGGTGCAGCTGGTTGGGACTCGGTAGGGTGAGGATCCTGGTGTGGGTGGCTTGTTGGGGTGGTCCAGGGGCAGGGGGGAATTCTGAGTGCAGGGTGGGGGTAAGGCTAGGCAGGAGGCTCTGGGTATGAGGGGGGTCTGAATGCACAGGGGTTGGGCGGATGCGGGAGCAGCTCCCTGTACAGTGATCCCTCCCCTTGCAGATGAAGAGTGATGGGGGCAGGAAGCATGGTGGTAGTGGTGGTGGTGATGGTGGGGAGTTTGCAGAGCTTCCTACAGCTGGGGAAGAAATCTGGAGGTGGATCTAACCCAGACCTGGATGCTGTGCAGGGGAAGAGGAAATCCCGTCCTCCCCAGCCCAGCCGGGATTAGCAGCTGAGCTCGGCGCAGGGTAGGAGCCACCAGCCAGGTCTTCCCCAGTCCCACCCCCCTGCCCTACAGTGATTTACCTCTCTGCCAGCTGCCCTGGGGAGATTCACATGACCGCTCTTGTGGCTTCCCTTTGCTTCCCCATCAGAAAGTCATTTTTCTGCAGGGAAGCAAAGAAATCTGCGGGGGACATAAATTCTGTGCATGTGCCTTGGCACAAAATTCCCCCAGGAGTAACCTGATACCTCTTCTTGTACCCACTTTTCTTTTTCCCTATACAGTAAAACTCAGTTTCAGTACTTCACTAGCCTGACAGGCTATATGAGAGTTTTCAAAGTGTAACAACAACAGCAACCTTGGTTGGAGGCAGATACAATAGGCCAGATTCTTATTTATGCAAAGGACACTTTATACCACTCTGAAAGTGTAAAGGGGCCTTCAAGTAGATGTATCTTACAATGATTTTAAAGCAGTTTTATGCTGCCACAGTTGTGTTAAGGGGCTATGGTATAAATGAGGATCACTCTACATACCTAAGAATCTGCCCAGGACAGTGATGATTAATATTTATCTGTGATTCAGTAGCACTCAAAGGTCCTAATCAGTATCAGGCCCTCATTATGCAGACTACTGTACAAACATAATAGAAAAGACAGAACTGCCCCAAGACTCTTACAATCTAAATATGTGTTTTGCGTTGGTAACCCAATTGCAATTAGTGCTATTGCTATAGTACTGATTTATTTTTTAAATGTATATCATCATTTAGCCCACTAGATGGCATGCTGTGTAGCAAAGAATGCTACTGGGGAGGGAAAAAACAGTGGTGAGATTATTCATTCAGGACAACCTGCCAAGAATGCTCAGAGGATGTATAAAAGAAACAAGCGCCAAGCAAGCTTCTTTCCCATAGTTACATTCGGATGAAACTAACACATGCCAAGCAGAAAGTATTGCTCACAATGCTGTTTGGATAAAATAACAGTATGTCAAGAAGATCTATCCCTTACCAAGACATTTGGAGATAAACATCTCTCACACAGACTTGCTGAATACCCTGATGTCTGATCAAGTATGATGGGTACACTTATCACTGGCAATGAAGAGTGGAGACATGAGGCAAATACTATCTGAACTCAGAACCCATCTAAGCTACTGAAACAACTGGCTCACGGGACTCAATTATAACACTGGTGTCCCCAGACATGTTTAGACAGCTAGATACTGTCCATCCCAGGTATTTTAATCATATTGAAGCAGGTCAGGGACCAAGTATGTTATTGGGGATACTGTCAAGTACGGTTGTTTAGTCCCTGCATGTTAAAGGAAAAGAAGCCATTATGAACTTAACAGTAATATTGATAGACATTTTTGGCCATGTGATATTTTTCCACACTAGCAAAAGAAACTAAACTGGCTTGGCTATTTTTGACATATAGATTCACCAGAAAACATTTACAGTATAGTGTTAAAATCTTCTAAAATGGAGCTGTGCTTCAAATAGGTTGTGGTCAAAATTTGCAAGAGAATTAATGTTTAGAAAAAAGAATTGCATCCTCTTTTGGGGTGAATAAAAGAAAACAAAGTATGAAGTTCCACTTTGATCCCACAGGCAAAATTCATGCTGGTGCAATGAGGTCATACAAGGCCTTATGTACCAGGTAAGCCTCATATTAAAAGTGAAATTTGTTTCACCTGCATAAAACCCAATAAACTGGGCTTTACAATATGTGAAAGAATGTCGTAGAGAGGTTAAAACCAGGGCCCAAGACTGCCATGGAGCTCTTCTTTCCTGTGTGTGTGTTACTCTAACTTTTGGGCTGGAAACGTGACTGCAACTGTTCTGCATCACCTGTAAACATAGATCCTGTGATCCCTAGCTTGCCAGCCACCAACCTCTAACTCTTGCTGGTTTATGTTTGTCCAAGAAAGTGACCCATTCTGCAGGTACATAGGCTTCAATTCTCCACTAAATCTGAGTACCATGACAGTAGATCCCTGATCCTCAGTCGTCAAGCCCTGCAGAAGTTAGCATGGCAGGTGGACTAACTTTTGCCAGAGGCAGAAGCTCTGTAATGGAGCTTACACCAGCAGAGTATAAGATGTACTGCAGCGCAGCTCCATG
This sequence comes from Malaclemys terrapin pileata, assembly GCF_027887155.1. Classification (NCBI taxonomy): domain Eukaryota; kingdom Metazoa; phylum Chordata; order Testudines; family Emydidae; genus Malaclemys; species Malaclemys terrapin. The sequence goes on from NC_071505.1 coordinate 45,623,093, forward strand.
TCCCAACCTGCCCCCTCAATAGCGCCTTATGCAAGGGCTGGGATGACAACTTGGTGGACTGGAGAATCCAGCCCACAGCGCATAGAGGCAGTCCTGGATAGCCGCTTTACCAGTGCTTCATCCAGAAACAGCTCCAGCAGGGACATGCATTGGCCCTCAGCCAAGGTGAACTTCATAACCTTGTGCAGAGGCCCCTTTCATTTAAGCGGTACTTAAACCCTGCATTAACATCTTAAGTGAAGATTAGGTGATGCATAAATTGCTGTGCCCTGAACTGAATCTCACCTTTGATGAAAGGCTGCCAACCTAAAAATTGCACTTTTCTAAGAAAACATTTATCTCCCATTGTAACAACACACGAGATTGGACAAAAATAGTGTTCTCTGTTTTTCACTTTGTGCATTTGATAGCACTCTCTATGTAATCAGTTTTACTGTTTCTTCTGTAGAGCCAGCTACTTAGTCAATGTCCCCTGTTGTTTGCTTGGGCCGTTCACAGAGCAACAGACAAGAGAAAAACAATGTTTAAAGTATGAAAATGTCATCATCAAACTAAAAATTTTGGCAGAGGGACTCGAGAGGTGTAATACCTGAAATTACTTCTAAGTAGTTTTCTAAATTGGTTAAATTTCAAATTGATAATGTCCCTTTAATGCAGGGCTTAACTGGCCAGTAGAGACTTGTGCAGGCTGTCTGCACTGCGGTAATATTTACTCCCTGGGAAAAGCCATGAAGAGAAATATAAATAAAATGTATCTTTGTAAATTCAGGACTGGGTAAGATATGCAACTGGGTCTGGGAGGCAGTGCCGCATCTCAGAAATCTCAAGCAATTTGTCTCTACAGTAGAGAGACAAGCGGTCAATCAAATGTCTTTTTTATATTGTTGGGAGGCCCCATGTGAATCATTTCTAGATTTGTTGTGACAGAACTTGAGCTGCTTTGTAATAATTTATGCATACTGTATGTTGTCCTGGTTATTGAGATGTTTACTGTATGAACATATAGGTTTAGTTTAATGAGGAGATAAGCAGGAAGGGAAACAATGGCTCAAGAGAAACCACCCATTGGTAAGGGTTAGTAAGAGACAATGCCTGAGTTATTAGCTCTGGAGATCCTATCTCCTGGCTTCAGCCGATTTACAGACGTGGTTTGGTGAGCAGGGCCAAGCCTTGGGAACCAGATCAAAAGGAGTTCAAAAAGAAACACTCTATCAAGGGGTGGAGCAAGTGCTGTTTAGGGGAACTGACACACTGACATCACTGGAGTGCCTGAAGAAATCAGGCCTGCCTTGATTACCATCAGGGGATGATATGCCTTTACATAAAACAGATGTTTGTGTACTTTGTTTTAAAATTCTCTCTCTTAGTCTAAATGCTTTGTTCGCGCTGTTGAAACAAGTACACTGGAAGCTCTATACACCAGTGATCACAAACTCCCAAAGGGAAGAATTACAAATCTACAAACTCAGTCGGCTTACTGGGTAAGCATGGTTGATACACAAGATACTGTAGCTCAGAGCCCAGTATAACAGTGAGAGAAATTGTGGAATTCCACCCAGGAGAATTAAATGCATGAGGCCCAACACCTGAGGGGGTGCCATCAGAGAGACCAGGACCAGGACAGAGGTGCAACAAGCCCCATAACCGGGACCCTGGTTCCTGTGCAGGGAAGGTGGCTGTACCATATGCACTATAATGTTTACACTTCTATTGACTTGGAGGCCTTGTACTATCTTTCTTCTTTTTTCTGTTAACAGCCCTATTGCTCCTGTTTCAATTATATTTGCTTCAGCCTGGCACTATTTGAAATGCATCCACATTTTCAGAAGGTTATGAATTTTGTGTGCACAATGCCTCTCTTTTTCTTTAAGTGCAAGGAACCTGACTGAGCATGACAACTTTGACAAACATTCTGGCCATATACACAACTGCACATGTAGTGAAAACAATTGCAATAATACCCCTTCTCTCTGCCACGCTGATCATCAATTCTGTTTATTATAGTTAATGAATGCATGGGCTGTAAAGCTAAAATTGCATTTGGAGTAGACTTCATACACTGGAACAATTACTAGTGTCTATTATGCCACATTACCAAGAAGAGCCTAATGAGGTAATGAAAGTACAGTAAACTTGCAACAATGATCAATTACATATGCACTAGGAGAAAGCTGTGTAATGATTTGTAATTAGATGAAATCTGATTGCTTTGTAGTATAATCAAAGATTGTGCAATACGAGAGCTGCACTATTTGCATATGCATATAAATTTGGCAGTACTTTTATGCAATGCTCTTTGGATTTTAAATACTCAAACTCCAAAGTAGCTTAAAATCCTAAGGGCATTAATTAACCAATTCTGACTTTTAAAAAAAATAGCTATTTAAAATTGTATGTTTGCATTAAAAGGAGAAACATTTGCCTGCTGAAGCTTTTTTTGGGGGGGGCTTCCAGCACGAGCATTTTAAGGCTCTGTCCACACTAATATTTGCAAATCTTGTTTAAAACCTGTTTGAAACACAACTGCAACCAAGTGCTTTTTAGAACAGTTGGCATTCACACTTAGCACAATTACAGACCACGCCAGAACCCAGATACATACATGTTTAATATAAAGTACCACTTTTGCCAACAAAATTGTTTGCAATATTGTTGTGCATTAGTGAATAGGTACTCTGTTCTGTTAACATGGTTTAATGTTTGAGGCCCCACATCTACAAGTTTCTGAACAGATATGACCATGGTTCTGATTGAACACTGTTGAGTGGGAATACCCAATGCCTAACACACATCAACAATGTGGATCCACCAAACCATGTTGAACAGAACTATGCTTGACAACTGTTTTCAAACACAATTGTAGCTATGATGTTGTCGGGTACACTGGTCTAAATAACTAGGATGATTTAGGGTTCAGTTGTGGCATTAAGCCACAGCCCACAATAATAGTAATATTGAGGCACAGCATCCCAGCAGGAGTTGCTGGACACGTTGTGTCTTCGGCAGCTATAATACCTTCAGAAGCTGCACCATGCTTGGAGCTCCCTGACACTCCTGGGGAGGGAGTCAGACCATGGCATCACCTTCAAGATAGTCTAGGCCTAAAACAGGTGCTAAACTAGAGAAGCCTTGGATTTAGGGAACATGTGTTGTCAGTGTGCCCGGCTCTTGTAGAAATGCTCCTTGGGTATCCTCCCTCTCCTTACACCTCTGCTAAAACTGGGCACAATTAAAAGCTATGGGCTCAATCCTGCAATGTGCTGATGTATCTAGCTCTGATCCAACACTTAAGAATGTGACTAATCCCATTGACATCAATAGAATTATTCATGTGCTTAAAGTTATGTAAGGGTTTTGCTGGATTGGATTCAGAGTGCTCAGTACCATGCAGGCTTGAGCCCTTAGTTTGGAAGGGCAAATAATTTGGAAGAATATGAGATCTGACAGGGGGACATAAAATAAGGTGGTCATTTTTACTTTGTGCCTTAATACTAGAAAAAGAGGGCCCTCAAAGAAAGGAGATATTTGTAATGTGTAACTAACTTTTGGAGCTCACTGCTGCTGGATAGAATTGTGACAACTAGTTTAGTGAGGGTGTGTGTGTTAAATGATCATGGTTACAAGCAGGGTCCAGACTCCCCAAGGGGAGAATAAAGGGTTTTAACCCCCAAAATAAGAAATTAAACCAACTGATTGCATATTATATTATTGTACAATTAAATATATCAAACAAGATCTTTTATGAAAGCTTGTAATGTTCTAAACTTACTAATCATTATGAGATATGAATACAGGCTGTGGTTATGAATTTCTGTATTTGTATATTTAGAAAACTGTGCTCATAACCTGTGGTGCAACTTCAGTTCCACCTCTCAGCAGGGAGGTGTGAGCAGTCAAGGACACCTCCTAAACCAGTTGTTTACACAAATCTGACTTCAAGTAACTATCCATTGTCTAGCCCAGGACAAGATGATAGTGGACCATTAGAGTTAGTGGGAAAACCTTGGGGGTATTTCTATGCTTAAACTGCTGCACCAGCAATGCTGCAGCACTCGAGTGTAGACACTACCTCCTGATGCAGATGTAAGTTCCCAGTGGAGACCAGCCTTGAGACAACTCGAAATAATGTCAAGGGATGGTCTACACTGAAAAGTTACACTGACATAGCTACGAAAAATCCACACCCCTGAAAGATGCAAGTTAAGCTGACCTAACCCCTGGTGTAGACAGCACTAGGTTGAAAGAATAATTCTTCCATCGACCTAGCTATCACCTCTTGGGAAAGTGGATTACCTATAGCAATGTAAGGACCCTTTCCGTCACTGCAGTAAGTGTTTAGCACTGACTTGAGCACCCTAAGGGCATGGCTACACTTGCAAATGTAGAGCGCTTTGAGTTAAACCAGCCTTCGTAGAGTGCAGTAGGGAAAGCGCTGCAGTCTGTCCACACTGACAGCTGCAAGCGCACTGGCGTGGCCACATTTGCAGCACTTGCAGTGGCATTGGGAGCGGTGCATTGTGAGCAGCTATCCCACAGAGCACCTCTTCCCATTCTGGTGCTGTGGCTTGTGGGAAGGGTGCAGGGGGCGCAGGGCATTCTGGGTCCTGTCCCAATGCCCCGTGATGCATCAGTTCACATCCCAGCAATCCCTCTGCTTCCGTCCACAATTGGCGCCATCTTTCAATGTTTTTTGTACTGCGCGCTCTCTCTTCCCTTTCGGTCTGTGGGAATGGAGCCCAAACTGATGAGGAATATGCTGACGAGTCTCGCCAGCACATCACGTTTGGCAGTCGAGTTATTCCTTAAGCTCCAAAGTGACAGTGAGGACTCTGATGATATCAATTCGAGTAACGCATATGACGTGAGATTGCTTGTGGCATTCATGGAGATGCTCCCCACCATGGAATGGCGCTTTTGGGCTAGGAAAACAAGCACTGAGTGGTGGGATAACATCGTCATGCAAGTCTGGGATGACGAACAACGGCTGCAGAACTTTCGGATGAGAAAAGCCACTTTCATGGGACTGTGTGATAAGCTCGCCCCCACCCTGCGGCACAAGGACACGAGATTGAGAGCTGCCCAGACAGTGGAGAAGCAGGCGGCTTTTGCAGTCTGTAAGCTGGCAACTCCAGACAGCTACCGATCGGTCGCTAACCAGTTTGGAGTGGGGAAGTCGACCATTGGAATCGTGTTGATACAAGTTTGCAGGGCCATTAATCACATCCTGCTCAGAAAAACCGTGACTCTGGGTAAGGTGCATGACATTGTGGCTGGCTTTGCACAAATGGGTTTCCCTAACTGTGGAGGGGAGATAGATGGGACACATATTCCAATCCTGGCACTAGCCCACCTAGCCTCCGAGTATGTTAATCAGAAGGGCTATTTCTCTATGATTCTCCAGGCGCTTGTGGATCACCATGGGCATTTTATTGACATTAACGCAGGCTGGCCTGGAAAGGTGCATGACGCACGCATCTTTCGGAACACTGGCCTATTCAGGAAGCTGCAAGCTGGGACTTTTTTCCCAGACCAGAACATCACCATAGGGGAAGTCGAAATGTCCATTGTGATCCTTGGAGACCCTGCTTACCCTTTAATGCCATGGCTCATGAAACCCTACACAGGGAGCCTTGACAGCAGCAAGGAGCGGTTCAACAACAAGCTGAGCCGGTACAGAATGACTGTGGAGTGTGCTTTTGGCCGTTTAAAGGGCTGCTGGCGCTCTCTGTATGGGAAGCTGGACCTGGCCGATAACAGCATCCCCGCGGTTATATCCACGTGCTATACCCTCCAAAACATTTGTGAAGGGAAGGGTGAAAGATTCACTCAGGCAAGGAACTCAGAGGTTCAACACCTGAAGGCCGAATTTGAACAGGGATATTAAAGAGCAAGGCTATTAGAGGGGCCCAGTGCGAGGCTGCAAGGATTAGGGATGCCTTGGGGAGCAATTTGAGGCTGAAAGCCACCAGTAATGTCTGGTGCCCTGCACGTGAGTGAAGTTCAGGGGTTCCAATGTTAGTAGGAATCTGTGTTTGCTACGTATGATACACTGACTTGCAGTGCCTGTTGCTTTCCTGGGCTAAGGTATCTTACTTTATGCAATAATAAAGAATCTTTTCAAAGCAAAAAAATCCATTTATTGAAAAGAAACACAACTGCTTGGGAAACAGAAAGGGCAAGGGGATGCAGTAGGGAACGGTACAATCACAGATTTGTGTATGTCCTGTTATCATACTCAGCCTTCCAGTTTGGAGTGCTGTACAATAAGTGCAGCACTTCAGGATGGCTATACTGCATGGTGATGGGGGTTGAGTGTAGTGGGGAAGGGTCGTAGTTTTCAGGGTTGGGTGGTGAAGCTACAGGTGTTGGAGGCAGCTGGTGGTGATAAGAACCCGGATGTTGAAGGTGACATGGGGGCACCAGGGAAAGAGTTTTGGGACAAAGGCTGCGGGGGGGGGAGAGGGAGACAGGCGCGGTGGTGCTCTGCCTGCATGGCTACGAGCACGTGGATTGAGTCCACTTGGCGCTCCATGATGCTTATCAGCCGCTCCGTGCTCTGGTACCAGCGATCCGCATTTAGCCAGCGGACCCTCCTTTCACTCTCCCGCCACTCCTGCACTTTTTGATTTTCATTAAGGGAGTGCTGCATGACTTCATGCAGCATGTCCTCTTTGCTTCTACGTGGCCTCTTCCTGATTCTTTGCAGCCTCTCGGCCGGTAACAACACAGACAGCTGAGATCTCAAGGCTGCATCTGTAAAGGCAAAATGCAACACTTAACAGAGGCAGCATTGTTCACAACAGACAGAGCAATGATTCCCCTGTACTTAAGGAGGGCAAGCACAGTCTACACTAGGGGTCGGCAACCTTTCAGAAGTGGTGTGCCGAGTCTTCATTTATACACTCTAATTTAAGGCTTTGCGTGCCAGTAATACATTTTAACATTTTTTAGAAGGTCTCTCTATAAGCCTATATATTATATAACCAAACTACTGTTATATGTAAAGTAAACAAGGTTTTCAAAATGTTTCCGAAGCTTTATTTAAAATTAAATTAAAATGCAGATCTTATCAGTTTAGTGTGATCCTTGCCCTTGCTTTCCCTTGCTAAGTTTCCAACGTCTGGCACGTATTTGGATACTTTAAGCTGCACACAGGCTTCTGAGTGATCAGTTGTTAACCGGCTGGCAGAAGGTCAGCGGCTGGAACCCAAGATCAGCAGCTGAAGTGAGTGGAGCTGGCTGCTGGTAGGGCTGAGCAGGGCCAGAGGCCTGGACCTTGTCTGGCAGGAGGCCTGCGCTGGAACTCCAACTGGAAGCAAGGTGAGTGGGGCTGCGGTGGGGACCCTGGCTGGCAAGGGGCCAGCAGCCGGAACCCCAGAGCAGCGACTGAGCATCTCAGCTAGCCCCCACTCTGGGGTTTCAGCCACTGGCTCCTGCCAGCCGGGGTCTCAGCCCGCTGCCAGCCTGGGGTTCCTTCACCCAGGCTGGCAGTGGGTGCTGAGTGGGACCGGCGGCGGGATCTCGGCTGGCAAGGGGCCAGCAGTGGGAACCCCAGAGCGGCGGCGGGCTGAGCTGCTCAGCCCACCACTGCGTGCCATCAAAAATTGGCTCGTGTGCCACCTTTGGCACACGTACCGTAGGTTGCCGACTCCTGGTCTACACAATAGCATAATTTGCCCGTCCCAAAGCGAGTGCACATAATCCACGGGAGCCCCCAAATGGTGAGTAAGCACAGGGTCAAGGGGGACTGATTCTTTCATGGCTGTAGTGTCCTCTGGGTTTCTGTGCCTTGGGGAGAGCCAACAGCTGCAGGGGGCCCCATACTGAACATTGTCCCCACATTTTCCACAGAAGTTCGTCCTGGAAGATACCTCGCTGCTGAGGGTGACCTGGGAAACAAGGGAGGGTCTTCTACTACAATGCGGCTTCCGCCCTGGCCCATATGCAGCTCATCTATGTGCAGCAATAGTCCCCCCGCTCCTCACGGCACACCGGTGAAGACATGTTAGCCTGATTGGGACAAGGACCACAGTGGCTCTCCCACGAAACCTGCACAAGTGCATTGGCCAAGTTCTGGCTGAGACCTTTGAAGAGATCACTGAGGCTGATTACCGCAATGTGAGAGAGCACATCAACGCCCTATTCCGCATCTAGGCATGCATGCAGCTCTAACCCTCCTCGCCCCAAGAGCCCGCACCGAATAACTTCTTTCCCAAAATAAAAGCCTCTTACCGGGAACCTCCTCTGGTGTTTGTCCTTCCCCAAGAACCGACCGCTGCGACTGGCTACCTTCTTCCTGGCTTGAGAAAAGCTCCTGGCTGCATGCATCTAGGGATGCCGGGGTGTCTTCCTCCTCCTCAGCACCCTCGCTCCTGCTTTGCTGCTCCTCCTCTTCCTTCTCCTTTTCCTGCCTTGTTGGACTGGGCTCTGAAGTGTCCATGGTGGTACTCGGAGTGGAGGTGGGGTCACCCCCAAGTATCGCGTCCAGCTCTTTGTAAAAACGGCAGGTCGTGTGGGCAGCACTGGAGCAGCTGTTTGCCTCATGGGCTTTGCAGTAGACATTCCGCAGCTCCTTCACTTTAATCCTTCACTGCAGAGCGTCCCGGTAATGGCCCCTTTCCATCATGTCCCTTGATATCTGCCTGAAGGTATCGTAATTCCTACGGCTGGAGCGCAGCTGGGACTGGACAACTTCCTCGCCCCAAACACTGATGAGATCCGGCACCTCGCCATTGCTCCATACTGGGGATCGCTTGGCGCGTGGAGACATGGTCACGAGGAAAGATTCGCTGAGAGCATTCCACACCTGGCTGAGCAAACAGGAAAGGGATTTTTAAAATTCCCAGAGAATTTAAATGGCGGGTCTGGTGGTTGGTCACCTGAAGGCAGGGCAGTAGAGTTCAAACTGATGACCATAGTGACTAGAACAGGCATTGTGGGACAGTTCTGGAGGCCGATCAGAGCACATTAACAGACCAGGGCGTTCACACTGGCACTGCAGTGCTCCAGCGGGGGCACATCAAACGTTATTCCACTCGCCGAGGTGGAGTACCAGGAACACTTTAGCCGTGGAGTCAGAGCGCTCTACGTGCCTTGCCAGTGTGGACGGGTCGTGAGTTAGAGCACATGGGGCTGCTTTAATGCGTTCTAACTCCAAAGCGCTGCCGCGGGAACGCTCCTGCAGCAGCGCTTTGAAATGCGAGTGTGGTCGCTGCAGGTACTCCACCTCCCTGAGGGGATTAGCTTACAGCGCTGGGAGCACTGTTTACACTGGTGCTTTACAGCGCTGTAACTTGCTGCGCTCAGGGGGGTGGTTTTTCACACCCCTGAGCGAGAAAGTTGCAGCGCTGTAAAGCGCCAGTGTAGCCATAGTCTTTGTCACTTTTGAAAATGAAACATAGGCTGTTACCTATTGACAAATCTGCTCTGGAAGTCATAATTGCCATAATGTTCTTTTTATCGAACAATGTTCTTCTATCTGTTGGGTTTGAGAACCACCAAGGCCCTATTCATTCCCGGAAACCATTCCACATACCTGACTTTTAGCTAGAATGAGATGGTTTACATTGTTTCATATGCAGTTGTCAAATAATTTATACAGGCTGTCCAAGAATGACTTGGAAAACTTTTGGGGCAGTGGGGTGGCTAGATCTGCAGGCTGGCACACAAATATTTATTTTTAAAACAATGGAAGAGGTAAATGATTATTATTGATATTACAGTAGCATCTAGAAGGCCAAAGCACAGTTAGGTTATACTAACTTCTGTACAAATACAGAGAAATAATCCTTGCCCCAAAGAGATTACAATCTAAATATACAAGAGACAAAAGGTGGGAGGAGGGGCATTATTATCCTCATTTTATAGGTGGGGAATTGAGGCACAGAGATTAAGTGACTTGCCCAAGGTCAGAAAAGAAGGCGGTGGGAGGGATGGAAATTGAACTTAAGTCTCTGGCATCCTGGTACAGTGCTTTAACTAAAAGAACATACTAAGCTAAGTGGGTGAGTAGACAACTAAATGAATGCAAATGAAGTCTTACATGGTTTTAACTGGTAGTGTACGTAGGGAGAACTAATTTGAAATTACAGTAGCTGAAGATAGCCTGTAACAAAGTAACCCCATAGAGAAAATGTCCGGGACCACTGTGAATAGGTCGATAATCATGTATGATCAAGTACAGTAGCTGTAGTCAGTGGTGAATGTAAACTAGGTTGTACAATGGCAAAAAACACTGAAATAAAAATTAAACAGAAAGCATTAGGACAGGTTCATATAAATCACTGATATAGACATTATTATATCACAGTTTTGGTTAATTCACCTTGAAAACAATACTGCATAACGTGAAAAGATTCAATTAAGAGCAGCTAGTGTAAGGAATGATGAGGGGCATGAGGACAGAGATTTGAACCTAGCAGTGCAAAGGAGGGAGAAATGACAAGACATATTCAGAATAATTATAGAGTTAAGACAGATCAACTATGCTTCATTTGAGGCCCAATCCTAATTCTACTGAAGTTTATGGGAATTTTTGCCACTGATTTGGGAATGGCACCTAACTACTCTGTGCCTTATTTCTCCCTTCAAAAATGGGAATAATAAATTACATACCTAGCAAGATTATTGGTTTGATTCATTAATATTTGTCTTTGAGGAAGGGACCATAACAAGTAAAACGGGGCGCTGATTCTGACTGAAACCTTTGTGCCTATTGTAATTATAAGCGGTAATGAATGTATGTGTATATAAGTATAAGTAGTAAAGACTATATTTGGTTACACAACATTTTCCATTATAAAACCCTGTTTTCAGTTGTTTATAGCTTTGCCAAATTTTAACCCTTTGGACTTAAACTTTCCATGTTGGATGTCTGCCTTAAGCTAAATTTATTTTAAAAAATTTCATTAAAAAAAAAAAAAAAAAAAAACCACAACACCCAATGAAACAAAAACCACCCAAACAAACAATAGTTCACCTGTTTCTGAGAAAAAGATTAGGGACAAATATGTTATTTTGTCCAGATTAAAAAAAAATCCTTACATCCATTTTGTTGGGGAAGCTCTAATGCCTTGTGTTTTGGAGCAGGGACTTGAAATTGATATATGTGGGAGCACAGGCACCAACTCTGTGGGTGCTCCGGGGCTAGAGCACCTCTGGGGAAAAATTAGTGGCTGCTCTGCATCCACCCGCAGCCAAGCTCCCTGCCCACCTCACCTCCTCCTCCTCCCCTGAGCGTGCCACCGTTCCTCCGCCTACCTCCCAGCGCTTGTCACCGCCAAACAGCTGTAGCAAGCTCAAGGAGGAAGGGGGAGGAGCAGGAACATAGCATGCTCAGGGGAGAAGGTAGGGAAGAGGTGGGGGCGGGGATTTGGGGAAGAAGTAGGAATAGGGGCTGGGAGGGGGCAGAGTTGGGGGTGGGGACTTTGGGGAAGGGGTTGAAATGGGGCCGGGAGTAGAGGGAGGGTCGAGCACCCACTGGTGCCAGTAGAAGCCAGCGCTTATGCATGGGAGTTTCTCCCCTAATGTGAGGGATGTGCACTGAATGAGGCAAGGATCCTGTGGAACAACAGTATTTGATCATATAATTAGAGAATGTATCACAATGCATATACACAAAGGGGCTAAAATAAGGCTCCACATGTAATGTTAAATGTGGCACTTCCTAACTTCAGAGTGCTTGACTGTGCAATTTTAATAACACTGGTCCACAATTTTTGAGAAGTCGTCTGCTTCAGAGATAAAATGTGCTATTTATTATGTATTTTGATGTGCTGAATTCAAATATGACCATTAAAACAACTGATTGGCTACTGTTTCTAAGATATTTAAGTTTTTACATTTTATGTCTATGTATATTGTGTAGATAGTACAGTTTTAATCATAAACTGTAAACCTAGGTCTTTTCATGTGTTTATGGTTGCTTTACATGATAATATTTAACCTGTCCTGTTTATGTAACACTTTAAAAATCAGCAAAAGGGTTATATAAATAAAATTTATTATGAAACAAAAGGCAAAAAAATATGTACATAGTTTAGTCCTATTCAGTGTCTACTGGGCGCTTCTTGGCTTGTCTCTTGTATTCATTAAATGGAGCATCTCTTGTCACTGTCCAGCAATAGTCTGCAAGCATTGATGGCCTCCATTTGCCCTGATAGCGTTTTTCCATTGTTGCAATGTCCTGGTGAAATCGCTCGCCGTGCTCGTCGCTCACTGCTCCGCAGTTCGGTGGAAAAAAATCTAGATGAGAGTGCAAAAAATGCATCTTTAGTGACAAGTTGCAACCAAGGCTTTTGTATGCCTCGAGGAGGTTTTCCACCAACAACCGGTAGTTGTCTGCCTTGTTGTTTCCGAGAAAATTTATTGCCACTAACTGGAAGGCTTTCCATGCCGTCTTTTCCTTGCCACGCAGTGCATGGTCAAATGCATCATCTCGAAGAAGTTCACGAATCTGAGGACCAACAAAGACATCTTCCTTTATCTTAGCCTCACTTAACCTTGGAAATTTTCCATGGAGGTACTTGAAAGGTGCTTGTGTTTTGTCAATGGCCTTGACAAAGTTCTTCATCAGACCCAGTTTGATGTGTAAGGGTGGTAACAAAATCTTCCTTAATTCAACAAGTGGTGGATGCTGAACCCTTTTCCTCCCAGGCTCCAATGACTGTCGGAGTGGCCAATCTTTCTGGATGTAATGGGAATCTCTTGCACGACTATCCCATTCACAGAGAAAACAGCAGTACTTTGTGTATCCAGTCTGCAGACCAAGCAAGAGAGCAACAACCTTCAAATCGCCACAAAGCTGCCACTGATGTTGGTCATAGTTTATGCACCTCAAAAGTTGTTTCATGTTGTCATAGGTTTCCTTCATATGGTCTGCATGACCAACTGGAATTGATGGCAAAACATTGCAATTATGCAGTAAAACAGCTTTAAGACTTGTCTTCAATGAATCAATGAACAGTCTCCACTCATCTGGATCGTGAACGATGTTGAGGGATGCCATCACACCATCGATGTTGTTGCAGGCTACAAGATCACCTTCCATGAAGAAGAATGGGACGAGATCCTTTTGCCGGTCACGGAACATGGAAACCCTAACATCACCTGCCAGGAGATTCCACTGCTGTAGTCTGGAGCCCAACAGCTCTGCCTTACTCTTGGGTAGTTCCAAATCCCTGACAAGGTCATTCAGTTCACCTTGTGTTATGAGGTGTGGTTCAGAGGAGGAGGATGGGAGAAAATGTGGGTCCTGTGACATTGATGGTTCAGGACCAGAAGTTTCATCCTCTTCCTTGTCTGACTCAAGTGAGAATGATTCTGGTACATCAGGAACTGGCAGTCCTTCTCCGTGGGGTACTGGGCGTATAGCTGACGGAATGTTTGGATAATGCACAGTCCACGTTTTCTTCTTTGACACACCTTTCCCAACTGGAGGCACCATTCAGAAGTAACAACTGCTGGTATGATTTGTTGGCTCTCTCCAAATCATTGGCACTGCAAAAGGCATAGATTTCCTTTTCCTGTTCAACCACTGGCGAAGATTTGTTGCACAAGTGTTGCAGCATATGTGTGGGGCCCACCTCTTGTCCTGATCTCCAATTTTGCAGCCAAAATAAAGGTGATAGGCTTTCTTAACCATAGTGGTTATACTGCGCTTTTGTGATGCAAAAGTCACTTCACCACAAACATAGCAGAAGTTATCTGCACTGTTCACACAAGTACGAGGCATCTCTGCTCACTTTGGCTAAACAGAAATGTGTCCCTTTGCAAAATCAAACACTGACAAATAAGAGAACACGACACTGTATGATTTCTAGAGCTGATATAGGGCAATTTGTTCAGCAGAGTGATGTAAGCTTCGTTATGATTGCATCATCCATGACTTCTAGGAATAACATTCATATCATGTATGACGCAATATCAGCTTCAGATTACATCATTCATTGTTTTGCCTAAAAAGCAAGTACTGTCCAAACCCAGTCATAGATTTATTCATAGATCCAGTCAAAGATGTATTTTAGTCATTTCTGGTTTAAATTGAGATCCCTTCCCTTTATAACTCACTTATCCTCCGCCATTCCCAAGTCAAGGGTCGTATATACTGACCCAATAGCATATCTTGAAAACTAGAGCCAACAACAATTTTAAGCATCATTTTCGTTCTCAGTGACCCAGAATTAGTAAAGTTTGACTACATTTATTTTAGAAGCATTTTGGCTGTAGAGCAGTGTAATCTTTTAATGTTATTTTTGTATAATTACAAATATGTAATAAAATGTACTTTCAGATTCTTAGAAGACCCTAAGAGCTAAATGAATTCATGGTTATCTATAATAAAATCCTTTAAGTGAACACACAAAGAACCAACAAAAACTGGATAGCTATTAGAAATAATTTACAGGTGTGGAAAACAGTGTTCTGTAAATCTTGGGGATACTTAAATGATCCCTTACCACAGGCAATGGAGAAGGTCTTTCAGTTTCTGAACATGCTTTGCAAACATTACCTCAGTGGCCTGTAGAGTGACCAGATGTCCCGATTTTATAGGGACAGTCTAGGGTTACCAGATTTGAACTTTCAAAAAAGAGGACACTCCATGGTGGGGGGCGGGTAGCCCCGCCCCCATCCACTCCCTCCCACTTCCTGGCCCCTTACTGCCCTCACAGAACCCCCAACCCATCCAACCCCCCCTGCTCTTTGTCCCCTGGTTGCCCCCTCCGGGACTCCTGCCCCTAACCGCCCCCTGGGACCCAGGGCCGGCTCCAGGCATCAGCCAACCAAGCACGTGCTTGGGGCGGCACCTTGGAAGGGGCGGTCAATCTTGGAGTGGCGGGGGGCGCTCGGATTTTTTTGTTTTGTTTTTTTGGTTTGGTGGGGTTTTTTGGCTCGAGGTTTTTTGTTTTTGTTTCAGCGGTGTGGCGCTGGGGGGGTGTGGGGAGGGGGCACGGCATGGCGCTCGGATTCTGGGCGGCCCGGCGCTCAGGATTTGGGCGGCCCGGCGCTCAGGATTTGGGCGGCCGGGCACAGCACGGCACTCAGGGGGGTTTGGGCGGTGCGGCGCTTGGAGGGGACGGGGGGTTGGGCGGTGCGGCGCTCGGGATTTGGGCGGCCTGGCCCGGCGCTCGGGGGGGGGAGCAGGGGTTTGGGCAGGGCGGCGCTTGGGGGGTGGGGGGCGGCGCTGCGGCAAGGCGGGGGGTTTTGGCGGCGTATGTTATGGCGGGGCGGTGCTCTTTTTTTTGGCCTGGGGCGGCAAAAAAGTTAGAGCTGGCCCTGCTAGGATCCTACCCCCTATCTAAGCCTCCCTGCTCCTGGTCCCTGACTGCCCCCTCCTGACTCCCCCCCACCCTAACTGCCCCTCCAGGACTCCACCCCCTACCTGTCCCTGACTGCCCCAACTCCTAGCCACACCCCCGCCACCAGACAGGCCCCCCCAGAACCTCCAGCCCATCCAACCCCCCCGTCCCCTGACTGCCCCATCCCCTCCTCACACCCCCGACCGCCCTCCCAGGAACCTCCGACCGATCCAACCCCCCCGCTCCTTGACTGCCCGACCCCTCTCCACACTCCTGCCCCCTGACAGGCCTCCCCCCACAGAGCCCCCCAACCCATCCAACCCCCCCTCTCCCTGTCCCCTGACTGCCCCCCTGGGACCTCTGTCCCTTCTCCAACCCCCCAGCTCCCCTACCGTGCTGCTCAGACCAGTGTGCCTGGCTCCACACGGAACCAGACACGCTGCCGTGCTCCTCCATGGAGCACACAGCTCCGTCCCCCACAGAGCGCTGTGGGCGCGGCATGCTGAGGTTACAGGGGAGGGGAGGAGCTCTGGCTGCTGGAGGCCCTGATGTGAGTGGCTCAATCCGGCCCGGCCACTCTGTCAGCCGCGCCGCACTCTGCATTGGGAGGGAAATTCCAGACCTTTTTAGATTTTTACAAAGTCTTCCCGGATGGCAATTTAAATCCCCAAAATCCAGACATGTCCGGGATAATCTGGATATATGGTAACCCTAGGACAGTCCCAATTTTTGGGTCTTTTTCTTATATAGACTCCCATTACTCCCCCGACCCGACCTGATTTTTCACACTTGCTGTCTGGTCACCCTAGTGGCCTGGCCCAATACAAGAGTGGTGTCAAACAGGGTGACCAGCCTTACGCTGTGTGCCCCCGGAGATACTTACCAGTAACATGAGTAAGGCCCCCCTGGAGCCCCTCGAACAGGGGCATTTATCATGACTAGCATCGCCAAGCAGCCGCCCGGCGAAGGAAGAGAGGCGGGGCGCCCCGACCGCGTGCAGGCGAACGGCGGAGGGATACAAGGGCGGAGCTGGCCGGGCAGGGGCACCAGCGCACCCAAGGTCTATCGGGGGGACGGGAAGGGGGTGTGAGGCGGGAAGAGGTGACAGCGACGGGACGTGCTGCTGGCTCAGGAGAACAAGCAACGTTCCTCGGCCGCCTCAGGCTGTAGGGCAGAGAACGGTGCGGACCGCAGTGAGAACAACTAGGCGGGATCGCAAAGCATTGGCGCTTGCGCATCGAGCCGCCCGTACCAGCAGCCGCTCTGTCTTCTGCGCAAGCGCGGTGAGGATTGGGACGCCGTTGCCGTGGCTGCGGAGTGACGGACGGAGCCCCAGGCCCTAGGGGTCCCCCGCCCCACAGTGAGGGGTCGCGGCCCTCCAGCCTCCGCTGACCTCAGCCAGACGCTTCGCGGGAGCCCCGCCGTGAGCGCCCGGCCCGGAGCCGCCTGAGCGCGCAGCTAATCCGGGCTTGGCCGCGGCGGTGGGCGGAAAGTTCCCGACCCTGCGGGGCCCGGACGCCCCTGGGGCCGGGGCCTGTGATGGGCGAGGGGAATCCCCGCGGCCCTGCCCCCTTCCGCTGCTGCGCCCCCTGAGCTGGCCGAGCCGGAGGATGAAGAAGATCTTCGGCTTCGGGAAGAAGAAGAAGGGGCAGTCGCCGGCTTGCCGCGCCTCGCTGCCCGGGGTCGGCTACGAGCTGCGGGAGAAGGAGCTGGGCAAGCTGCACCGAGCGGCCGCCGGCGGGGACCTGGGCAAGCTCCAGCAGCTGCTGAAGAAACACGACATCAACCAGCTGGATAAAGAGAACAGGTACCGGGGGCGGGCGGGGCGCAGTGGCCGTGGCCCTCCCCAGCTCAGCCACGGCCGGAAAGCGCGACTCGGAGCAGCCCCTTCACACCCCTGTTGCCAGGGCTCGCCAAGTGGGGCCAAAGATCCTCCTTCCCTAGCTCCAGAGAAGCAGCACTTACATAGGCACCAAGTGAAGTGGGCTGTAGCCCACGAAAGCTTATGCCCAAATAAATTTGTTAGCCTTTAAAGTGCCACAAGGACTCCTCGTTGTTTTTGTTTTATTGTAAACCAAACTGTCAGCTGCTCCAGCCCAGTGGCAGCTTGTGGCCCAATCCGCACACAGCGGTGGCCCATGTGACATCCTCAAGGATGCCACAGGTTGTGTGGATGTGGCTCACATAACTGATAGAGAGCAGCATATGGAGTCCCCAGTGGTAAATAGATTGAGAACCGCTGTACCCTCATGATGCTGTAGCCTCCCTGTGCAGCATGGGCACGGGTCAGTTGCAATTTAAACTAATGTACATGGTGGATTCTCTGTAACTTTTGAAGTCTTTAAACCATGAGTTAAGGACTTCAGTAACTCAGGCAGAGGTGAGGGGGGTCTGTTATAGGAGTTGGTGGGTGAGGTTCTGTGGCAGCAAAGGAGATCAGACATTAGATGATCACGGTGGTCCCTTCTGACCTGAAATTCTATGAGTCTTATGTCTAGGGAACAGACATCCCACTTTTAAAGGGACAGTCCCATATTTAAGCCCCCCTGCAAGTGTCCTGACTTTTTCTTAAAAACGGGCAAATTGTCCCGTATTTTCTGTCCTTTTTCCCCCACCCCCATCAGTACTGGTGGTTCCTGCTGCTGGCTGGATCCCTGTTTGCCAGCCACCCGCCCACCAGTGGTGAGTGTGGGGGTCCAGTGGCTGATGATGGGGGTAGGTGTGCAAGGCTGGTGGCGGGGCAAAGCTGCAGTGCGTGGGGCTGGCCGCTTCCCCTGCTGATCCATCAGCACAGCCCCCATTGGGTGCTGGCTCTTGGTCATCAGGGCCCCACCCCCAGTCCCATTTCCAGCTGGAACTGGCTGCAAGCTGCTATGGCTGGTGAGTGCGGGCAGGTGCTAGGCAGCAGCCAGTTAAGTGTCGGCCACCCATCTGCTCCTTATGTGCTCCCCCTCTTGCTGTCCTCTCCCTGCTTTGCCCCTTCACCCCCCCCCCCCCAATTCCACTGCTCCTTCATATGCCCCCAACCCCCGGTCAGAGTGCTTGGCTCACCAACAGCCTGGCCAGCAGGCTCCTTCCTTCCCCCACTGCCTCTGACTGGGCTGGCACCCCAGGAAAGCCCAAGACCCTCCAGCTCGGGGCGCTGGCCATGGGGAGCCAAGTCCGGCACGTGCCAAAGCCCTGCACAGTGCTGGCACAGGGAAGCCGCTCCACCCCTCAGCTAAGCTCTGGAGTGGCGGGGTGGAGGGGAAGCGATTTCCAGCCTATTTGCGCCCCGACTGTGCAGGTTCCATAGCAGCCCCCCCGGGCAGGATCTTAGCATCCCCTTCTCACACACACACATACCTGGGGTCCTCCCCACAGGGAGCACGGGGCTGCTCTGTCCCCTCACACCCTCTCCTGCTAAACCACCTCTCTGGCCAGGTTTGCGGAAGCCCCTGCAGTCAGGTTCCCTGGACCCTAGTGCACAATGCATCCTTAGGGCTTAATACCTTCCTGCCCATGCTGTAAGCCGGGGACAGGAGGCAGTTGTGTTGTGTTGGTGGCCATCAGAAGCCTGGAAGTGTTAGCTACCTTTCAACACTGTGCAGGCAGGAAAGGACAAGCTGCTTCCAGACACAAGGGTGGGTGGTGGAGAAGAGATGAGCTCTGCAAAGACACTGGCCAGGTCATCCCTTCCCCGTCCCCTGCAACTGGAAGCTGCTCCCATCCCATCCCTCCCCCAAGGTGCTGAAAAGTTGCTGTGGGCCACATTCTGGTGTGAACCCTGGCAGAAATCTGGGCCAGGTAGGTGACCCTGTATGCTGCCCCCATATATTGCCTGGGAAGACTTGGCGCCAGATACCAGGAGAGGCGGGTCCGTCTTGGGGGCCCAGCCAAGCATGGAGGATAGAGAGTGCCGGGCAGGGAGGGTCGGGTCAGGTCAGTCGATCATGCCTCCCTTCCCTCCCCCCCCACTCCCCCTCAAGAGAGGTGTATGGGAGTGTGTGTCACCTCTCCCTTTGTGAACCCTAAAGCCTTAAAGATAAGAAGGTAAATAAAAATAATCCAGCTACTCAATATTTCTTTGTAACGGGCTCAGTCAACTTGATGCTAATTTGAACGTTAGATCTGATTGATTGCCATTGAACTCGCTTGAATATGAGAAATTTTACTAGGTGTTCCATATTCAGCATAGGGAAATATGGTCACCCTACTTATGGCAAAACTGTTTTCCCCCTTGAAACAGAAGTTCCGGGAGCCAGAATGGCTCTGTAATATACCTTAAATGTTACCAAACGTAGGCACACTTTTAGATGGTTTTATGCTTTTTAAAACTGCCATTGCTTGCAGAGCTGTAACGAAGCATTTTAGCGCCTGTGGTAAGCAAGCATATTTGCGCCCCCTAGATGTGACTTGTGGGTGGCATGTGGGGTCTGCTTGATTTCTGCCTTCCATTTAGCACAGAGGTTTTCAAACTGTTGGGTACACCTTCCTAGGGGGATGCACCCCATTGTTTGAAAACTGTCGCCTCCGGGCCAGGAGCCGGGGTGTAATGTCAAAAACTGCTACTGACAGATTTTGCTATCAGCAGCAGTTACTGACATTTACGGATGTTCTCTTTTCCTGCATTGTCACAATGGCCAATGCAGCTGTGCCCAATCTTGCAAGTGGGTGGGGGCTGATGCTGCTGGGCCCAATCCTGCACGCCACCCCATTTTTGCATCCTTGCAGGCTCTGCTCCATGAGTGGCTGCCATGCTCACCCCGCCATACTTATGGCCATGGTTGCTTGGTGCAAATTATTTTAAGACTGTTCTTTGCCTTTTGTACCCATTTAAACTCCTGTCCCAACCCTCCATTGGATGCTTATTTTTCTCCTCTGTCTTGGGAGAAGTTTGAATGGAAGGAAAATTGTAAGGCCACCTGTGGTGCTAACATCTCCAGCAATCAGGAAGGTAGCTTTCTTATAGCACCCTGGCAACCGCAATTGATGGAGCCACAAGGCACATTGTCTGCCTTTATTTTGTGGAGTAGAAGTACCATTGATGATCCATTGAACTAGGTATATTAAGATTTAAAAGAAGCAGAAAGTTGAAGTGTTTAGTAGCAAAAGAAAAGAACCTACAATATTTCAAATGCAAAAGATTCAAGGAACATATGCGCAATGTAGACAATAGGAGAATTACAGGCTGTAATAAATTAAATATATTTTATTTATTGACACACTGCAAAGTTGAGTGGGTTTTCTGTGTGGTGAAATTGTTGTAAAGAATTAAAAATAACTATACTCTCTAAGCTGGTAATTAGCCAATCATAGTTCATGTTTTGGAACAAGTGATCAACTGATATTGGAATTTTTGGATTCACATAGCAATTCATATGAGAGGTAATGCTTTTGAATGATATTTCTTGCAATCAGGTACAGAAGAGAAGTATAAATTATGCAGCCACTAACTTTCAGGCAAAAAGTACAAATTCGAAAATGATTCTGTTGTCCCATTATGACAAAATCTATGCTGAATATTTCAAGCATCGCATGAGGACTTCAGCCATGCTATTCTCATTAGAATCAATGACAGTTGAGGCTGTAGATAAAATGTTGCACAGTATTCTGAAGGTAGGGGGATTTATGTAATATTTTGGTAGATTTTTATAAACAAATACATCTATTTACACATCCTTGAATATTCATACCATGTATTTAGTTTTGGCCTTCTTTTCAAGAAAAATGTTTTGTTTTCTTACATGGGTAAACTATTATGAAAATTACTTGGCCAGTTAGGCCCTGATCCTACAAGGAGTTCTACCTTAGAGAGGACTCTTATAGCAGGATTCAATGTTAGGACTATTAGAGTTGAGATTGGCACAAAGACAGGACACTGCTTGTGTTTTTTGCTTTGTTTTTTAGTGATTAAAGAATTAAAGGTGATAATTTCCCTATCTTACTCTGCCAATCAGAAGTTTTATAAACCCACTCCAGTGAGTGTAGGCTTTCATTTGCTGCAGTTGCTAGAAAATGTAATATATATTTTATCTTTACAAAATTCAGAACTGTCTTGAAATTTTGTTACAAAAGCCAATATCCTAACACTTTGGACAGTTTTGGCATTTTAATTATAAGGAAAAATTGCAGGTTTGGTTGTTATAGTCTAAGATTCCAATCCTGTAATCTGTTCTGCATTGGCAGAACTCTGCATTGCACTGGGATCCCATTAAAGCACCCTATTTGGGCACCGGTGTTCACCTGTACAGGTCCAGTTGCAGGATCAGCATCTAATAAGTGTATTATTTCAAGGATATTGTGTGGTTTTTTTTTAAATAGCTATTATCAGTTTCAGATTCTTAGTTTTGTAATGTTTTAAAGTACAGAAATGTTTTCCATTGGTAATATGGTTTCTTTTTAAGTTTATTTTTACAAAATCTAAAATTTGGGCCAAATTTAAATTGACATTATTCCTGTAACATAAACATCAAACTTTTCTTTGGTTGTCTGTTAATTTGATGTATCAATTTATTTTTAGGACACCTTTGCATCTTGCCTGTGCTAATGGGCATTTAGATGTCGTTACTTACTTAGTGGACAACAAGTGCAAACTAAATCTGTGTGACAATGATAACAGATCCCCGTTGATGAAGGTATGCACAGTATTTAATGCAGTTATGTAAGATGTACTGATATTACTTTTCCACTTAAGTACAAACTCTGTATTATGGAATGTAAAAAGTTACATTACTGTCAGTGGGTATGTGTATGTAATATAGTATATAAACAAAATGTTAATGCAGTTTTTTATTTATTAATTTCATTAAGTTGTGGCAATTCTAATAAGATGGAGTTTAACTTACGGAATTTATTCTCTCTTTTTCTGTTATATTCACAGGCAGTACAATGCCAGCAGGAAAAATGTGCAACTATGCTGCTAGAACATGGTGCAGAACCTAATCTTGTGGATGTTAACAGCAACACTGCCCTTCACCTGGCTGCCCAGACTGCTAATATATCTCTAGTAGTACAATTGCTTGAGTACAATGCCCATATTGATTCACAGAATAAGGTAACTGCTTATTTTTAGAAAAAGAGAACAAGAAAAATTGTAGATTTCAACTTCTAGTTTGGTGTATGTTTTTAAAAATAGAATAATCCACATTTTTGTCTTAAAACAGTATTTTTAAATTTCCTTTTAAAATCTGTTTTAATCAGAATCTTGGTATATAAATTATCATAGGTAAAGTAGCACTTCTGGGGTGGGGGTGGCTAGCCAAATGTTCCCCCCAGGCCTCCTGCGGAGCCAGAACTTTGGGGGCCCTGGCCTCAGCAGTCTCTGTGATCCCTCCCAGGAGTACTGTGTGGCCTGGAGCCCTACACATAATTTTCCTGAGGCCAGTAAAGAGACTGAATTTGGTTCCTTATTCCTGGTTACATTTTCCAAGTTTCTTATTTGTGCTACCAGCTCCTTATGTGATTCCCAGTTCCTTACTCCAAGGCCAAAAAATTACTTAGAAATATATTAAATTTTTAGAAATGTCATCAGATTAATGTGATTGTGATAACAATTTAAATTCCTGTTTTCTTAATTGTTTATTAATTAATCAAGGAGCTAGCAAATAAATCTGTTCATCTTTAAGGTGCCACTGAACTCCTCGTTATTTTTGTGATGAAATAAGTTTCAGGTCACCCTAAGTGACACATCCCTCTGACAGTCAGATAGTTCTGAAGGACTTGGGACATGCCACTCACTGACCCAAAACTTTGTTCCTGAGCAATTTGCTGCTAAAGTCATGCTTCCACCCCACTTCCATATTGTACATAGGGCTTGAATAAGGAACTGGGTTTTGACAGACAGTATCTGACAAAATGTGTTTTGGTCGCCCCAAGTGACACTTCCCTGTGATTGTCAGACTGTTTTTTGAAGGATCTGTGACATGCCACTCCCTGATCTGAAGGATCTGTGACATGCCACTCCCTGATTTTATTCTTTTGCAATATGCTGCTAAATATCCCACCCCATCCCACTTCCATACTGTAAAAAGGTGCTTGAATAAGGAGCTGGATTTTAACTGGCTGTATGAGATAAAATCAGTCTCGGGTCACCCCAAATGACATGTGTCTATAAGTGTTATACACTTTTGAAGTAACAGGGACATGTCATTTGCTGACATGAAGCTTAGTTCATTAGAAGTATGCTGCTACATGTTGCATTCCCACCCTGCTTCCAGATTGTAAATAGATTTTGAATAAAGAGCTGGGTTTTGACTGTCTATCTGTGGCAAAATATGTATTGGTTCATCAAAATGACATGTTCCTGAGACTGTTACTTTGTTAGGAAGAGATGAGGTGAACCTATGTCACTTTTAGAGGTGAACCTTTATTTCTGGTCTGACAAATATATTATCCCAATTTTTATTTTGTGTTTTCTTTCTTAACATGTAATATGCATGTGAAAAACAACAAAAAGCAATATTCAATCAATTTGTTGCAAATCCAGCTGTAATGTTTTCACAGAAATTATATGATAGTTGCAAGTGAAAGTGCCGATAGGAACTTTGGTTTATTTTTAGACAAATTAAGAATAGGAAAAATGGCTAAATTTATTGAAATTTGTTTAATTTTTTTAAAGATATAAAAACATTTATTAGAGTTGATTTTTTTGATCTTTACCAGCAAAAATAATATGAAAACCCTGCATGGGCACAGTTGGCTCCCAAATAACTGTGTTTATTAACTATATGCAAACATACCGTGCCTAGATTAATGCATGCTGCTGTCCTGAATGGTTTCTAAAATATAGAAAACAGTGAACACCACGAGAATGCTCACAAACTATTTCAAGGAATACTACTTTATTCCTGAATTCTACAATTAGTTGAACCAGCTAGTGTCTTTAGTGTTGCTGTAAGACTCATACAGGTGCCACGTGACTTGGTACACTTCACTGGAATTTGGAGAACTCTACCTGTGGCTCGAATATCACCACCCCCTTTCTAAAATTCTGTCATAGAAATGCCAGCCCTGAAGTTGAGCAAGTTTGTGGGAACATACAAAATGATTCCCAGTGTTGTATGTTATCCCAACAACCTGTGATAACACCTTTGTTTAATGAACTTTACTGTTTATACAAATAATGTTGATGACTTCTGTTGAATTAATCAATATTTGAAATGTTATTTTAAATATTAATGCTATATGCAAGTTACCTTGTATAGTTCTACAGAGAGGTCAGACGAACAATTTTTCTGGACTAGGGGCATTTTATTTTTGTCTAAATAATCCGTGATTGGTATTTGAAAACATGTAGGTCACTACTTTGAGATATATCCTCCAAAATGCGTTGTGTTTTCTTTCAGCTTACTTGCTATCATACACAGAAATCTCTGAAGGAAGTAGGCAAGGGTTAATTTTTTATATCTTTCTTGTGATCAGACTGATCTGCAAGTGTAACGAGTGAGATGCATGTTTCACCATTAATGAAATGACATACTCAAGTAACGTAATCCATTGCACTTGTTCACTTTAATTCTGAAATTGTGAAATAAGTAAATAATTTGCTGTTTATTTTATTGTAATACAGTATTTTAACTGAGCAATTGTTGCTGTTGTTAGTGCTGATCAGTGGCGACACCTATATTTAAGCATTCGTAAGGATTTGTGTGATAAGACCCTGATTTACCCAGAAAGGAAGTTTCTGAATGAATTTCTGCCTAATTTGGTGCTGTCTGCCCTCCATAAGGAAGTTTTTATGGTCTGTAATCCTGACACAGGCAACTACTGTACCAAACATCCACATGGAGTGGGGAACTCTGATAAAGATATGCGTGCAGAAGATTTAGTAATAGGGTTTGATAGATTGAGAAATTTTTAGGTCAGAGGGGACCATTAGATCATCCGATCTGACCTCTTATATATCTCCATAAAATTTTATCCGGTTGCCTTTGTATTCAGCCCCGTACCAATTTGTGTTTGACTAAAATATATTTTCTAGAATGACATCCACTCTTGATTTACAGATATCAAGAGATGGAGAATTCATTACTTTTGGTGATAGTTTGTTCCAACGTTTGATCGTCCTCTCTATTAAAAATTTGTGCCTAATTTCTCATTTGAATTTGTCTGGCTTCAGCTTCCAGCCATTATTTCTTATTCTGCCTTTGTCTTTAGTACCGTGTTTTGGTTTTTTTCTTTTCTTTTCTTTATATACAAGAAGGTACTTACATTTCATAATCAATTCATGTCTCAGTCTTGTTTTTGTTAAGCTAAACAGATGAAACTCTTTGACTCTCTCTGTAAGGCATTTTCTTCAGCCCTCGAATCATTTTTGTGGCTCTCTTCTGTGCCCTGTCCAGTATTTCAACATTCTTTTTAAAATGTGGACACCAGAACTGTATGCAGTATTCTAGTATCACTCTCACCAATGCCATAAACAGTGGTAAAAATCACCTCCATGCTTACTCAGTATTTCCATTTGTACGTACAAGGATGACATTAGCCCATTTTCCCACAGAATTGCACTAGGAGCTCATGTTTGGTTTCTTGTCTATATCATTAATGACTTGGATAATGAAGTGTAGAATACATTTATAACATTTGTGGATGACACCACCCTGGGAAGGATTGCAAGCTTTTGGTGACAGAGTTAGAATTCAAGATGACCTTGACAAACTGGAGAAGTGGTCTGAAATCAACAAGATGAAATTCAGGAAAGACAAGTCAAAAGTACTACAGTTAGGAAGAAAAGATCAAATGCACAAATACAAAATGGGAAATAACTGGGTAGGTGACAGTACTACAGAAAAGGATATGTAGGTTAGAGCAGATCACAAATTGAATATGATCCAATAGTGTCATGCAGTGGTGAAAAAGGCAAACGTAATTCTGGGGTTTAATAACAGGAGTGTTGTATGTACGATATGGGAGGTAATTATTCAGGTCTACTCGGCATTGGTGAGGCCTCAGCTGGAGTGGTGTGTCCAGTTCTGGGCACCACACTTTTAAAAAGATGTGTAGAAATTGGAGAGAATCCAGAGGAGAGGAACAAAAATGATAGAAAGTTTAAAAAACCTAATCTCTGAGGAAAGGTTTAAAAACATTGGGTGTGTTTAGTCTTTGAGAAAAGAAGACTGGGGAGGGACCTGAAAAGTCTTCAAATATGTTAAGGACTGTAATAAAGAGGATGGTGATCAATTGTTCTCCATGTCCACTTATTGTAGGACAAGATATAATGGGCTTAATCTATGGCAGGGGAGATTCAGGTAAGATATTAAGAAAAACTTTCTAAATATAAGGATAGCTAAGCACTAGAATATGTTATCAAGGGAGGTTATGGAATCCCTGTCATTGGAGGTTCGTAAGAGTGAGTTAGAAAAGCACGCCAGGGATGGTTTAGATCGGTGGTTCTCAAACTTTTGTACTGGTGACTCCTTTCACATAGCAAGCCTCATAAGGCGGGTCGCACTCAAAATTAAAAACACATTTTCATATATTTATAAATGCTGGAGGAAAAGCGCGGTTTGGGGTGGAGGCTGACAGCTCGCTACCCCCATGTAATAACCTCGTGACCCCCTGAGGGGTCCTGACACACAGTTTGAGAACCTCTGGTTTAGATATACGTGGTCCTGCGCCAGGGATTGGTCTAGATGACCTCTTAAGACCCCTTCAGGCTTACATTTCTCTGATTCTGTGACCACTAAATCCTTTTAAGAATCATTGCTTTCCAGGATTCAGTCCCCCATTTGGTAGTTATCTGCATTCTTTGTTTTTAGATGTATTTTGTTTGAATCCAGATTGCTTTGTAGGACTGCTCTGTTCTCATCACTGTTTACCTCTCCACCAATCTTTGTCATCCACAAATTTTATCTGCAGTGTCTTTATATTTACTTATCGTTGGTGAAAATGTTGAGTAGCATTGGGCGTAGTCTGCATTGTTGCAGAACCCCATTAAAAACACCCATATTCATTGATGACTCTCCACTGACAACTATGATTAGAGACCTGTCAGTTAACCATTTCATAATCCGTTTAATGAATGCTTAATTGATATGTTATAGTTCTAACTTTTTAATCAGAATGTTGTGTGGAAATAAGTCGAAGTATATTATATTCTCTTCCATAGAGGTTCTTATACCGCACTCATCACTAGCATCTTCTAGTAGTGAATTAAGCAATGTGATTACACATCTCTCTGTCATATTCTGTTTGGTCTCTCATCCTCCCCAGGGATAGCAGCTTGTGTAGCAGAGTGTCTTGTTTCGGCATTTAACATTTTTACACCTGTTTTATACTCCTGGGGGAATTCACTAAGAACAATGGGAACAGTTCACTAAGCAGGCAGACTGCTACATTCTGCTCTGCCTGAGGGAACAGAGCCTGCCCCATGCCTGCCTCTTCAAAAACACCCCAAAGCCCTGCCCCTCCACACTGAGTGTGCCGCAATAGCGAGCAAGAGGGATAGTGTCTCTTTCTATCTCTCTTACATGCATGACTGCCCAGCTCTCCCCCCCCCCCCCCCCGCGGTGATTTATGTCTTTACTGGCTGCTCTGGGTGCCCAAACCAACCTGCCTGCACTGCAGGGGAGGGAGCAGATGACCGCTCTTGCGGCTTCCCTTTGCTTCCCTGTCAGAAGTAATTTTTCTGCGGGGAAGCACAGAAATCTGCGGGGGCCATGAATTCTGTGCATGCTCAGTGACACAGAATTCCCCCAGGAGTAGCCTTTACCCCAATACCATTGCTAGATTTTTTTTTTTTTTTTTTTTTTTAGTTCTTAATATCTTTTATAAACTCCTTATTGTCCTTAGCCCTGCCAGCCATAGATTTTTCCCTGATGTCTCTAGCATCCCTTCTCAATTTTCTACATTTCATAACTTCTAATTAATTTCCCCTTTTTTCTAAGTCATATGCTGGCTTTTATTTCTAATTGCTGCCTCCACTTCGACAGTGAACCAGGAAGGACTTTTAATCAAAGTTGTCCTCCTTCTTAAGCATGGCATTTTGTCCATCTAATAAACTCTTCTTAAAGATCTCCCAATTTTCATGAAAAAAATTCTTTTTTTCCCTCCCAATAAGTTTCATTCATAATTTTCCTTAGCTTTGAGAGATTAGCCCTCTTGAAGCATCAATTATATATATTAATAGTTGAGACAATCTTCTGTTTATCCATATTGAATGTAATCAGGTCATGATCACTGGTCTCTAACCAACCACCAACATCCAGCCCAGTGACTAATTCATCTTTATCTGTTATAATGAGAACCCAAATAGTTACTTCATGTTGGGTGTAATACCTTCTGTGTTAATTATAGATGATAATTTTCTAAACTTTTAATAGCTGGAATGACGTTTTATTACTAGATGCGTGAAACCTCCAGCATATGTCTCCCAAATTGAACTCCCCCATAATAGCACCATTTATGTCAATGCATTAAGCACCTGTAAGGAGTAACTCATCCTGTTCTGTGATTTCATTCAGTAACATGTAACCGACTCTCACCAGACTACATCATGGTCTTTATCGAGTGCCACCTGCTCCCCTTCTTTAACCCACTCTAGTCTTCCTAAACAGGTTATAGCCAATCCCACCATTCCCTCCAAGTTTCAGTAATGCCAATTATGTAATTTTTTTCTCATCAATGAGAGTTTCTGATTCCTCTTACTTGGCAGCATGGGTATAGAAGCAATTAAAAAAATGTCATCTTGTTGTGTTGCCACATCAATTTAGTTTGTTAGTTTAACTTTTGTACCGTGTTTTCTTTCTTAGCACCTTCCACTTGTGTTAGTTGTTTAATGCCCTCGTAGCTGCTCCAGCTAGTTTTCAACCAAGGCTAGCACCCTACTTGTGAGATGCAGGCCATCCTATGTGTACAGCCCCCTCTCCACTGGAATGTGGCCCAGTGTTTCACAAAACCAAAACCTTCAGCCTCACACCAATTGTGTAGCCAACAGTTCTTTTCCAGTATTTTCCGCCTTCTCTCACTTATTGGATTGGTAGATCTCCAAAAGATCACTTTCTTTTTCTTCTGCTCCCTTCCAAGATGCCTGAGGTCTTCTATATCTCAGTAATTCCATGTGATGCTGAGTTTATTGGTTCCAGCATGTATCATCATCAGTGGAGACTTGCCAGACAACCTCATAATCCTGTCTAATTCTGCTATTACATCTCATATCATCACTCCATGGAAATAGCGCACTGTCCTATTGTTCTTGTGTCCCTTGCTGAATTTTCTGTCCATTCTTCTTAATGTGGAATAATCAGTTATGATTGTTTGAATTCTTAGAATGGTTGAAGAACCTCTCTTGGTTGCTGTTTATTTTATACTGCAAGGATATCACCCATCAAGTGTGATCTCTGTAAGCTTTCTGTTCCATTTCTCCAAAGAAGTTCTTTTGTCGTTGACTGGCTAAGTATCTGAAAATATTTTGATACTTCTAAAGACAAGATGAGTGAGGTAATATCTATTATTGGACCAGCTTCTGTTGGTGAGAGAGACAAGCTTTCGAGCTACACAGAGCTCTTTATCAGGTCTTCTTCTAGTCAAATTGAATGCCTTCTGGCTCTTTTCCCTTCTAGGTCACCGATTGTCTGTCTGCTCTGCTGGTTTCTGCTCTCTCCAGTTCCCTTCCACATGTGACAATGGTTTCGAAATCTGGTTGTCTAAGAAGCCTTTGTTTTCTTGGATGCTGCCCAGCGTTTCAATTTACGCTTCCAGACCACGTATTTTCTCCTCCAGTATGGGCACCAGCTTGCATTGCGTACATCAGAAATCTATTCTGTCTTCCAGCAGAAAGGAAATATAGCACATCCAAGGCAGGTCACAGCAGTTCTCTCAAATCCATATCTGCTAACTGGTGTAGTCATCCCTAAAACAGCAATCATATTCCTTCTCCAAACTCCCACCAAAACTGGTTTGCCACTCCAGTTCACCTGGCAACTGACTTACATACTAAGAGACAATGCTGAGCTTCCTCCCTCACAAACAAGGATGGAATAACCACTCAGAGATTGCAAACCCTTGTTCTGTTCAAAGCCCCAACAGTCCCAGTGACAAGGCCCTCCTTGAGACACAAACAGACTTGTCTCACTTGGCCAGTTCAAGAGCATACAGCCCAGCCACAGAACCCTCACGAAGAACAAACAGATGGAACAAAAACAGGACTTTCCAAGTCCTTCTACCTGCAAGCCTAGGATCTACAACTTCACCCTCTGAAACTGCCCTGTTTGCCCCTCCTGTTACCCTGCTAAAGGGTGTGTATGCTTTGGGGTCAGTGGAGGAGGCTGGTGATATCGGCCATAATTTTTCACAAAGAAAAGTTTCAAGTAAGGGAGTTCCATGTCTCAGCTACATCAGAACAGTTTAACTTTTGTGGCGACATATCACTTGGGGTAACCCAAGAGTTAATTTGTCATGTACAGTCAGTCAAAATCCTGCTCCTTGTTTAAACTCCATATACAAAATGCAAGTGGAGTAGGGATGTGAGGTGTGGCAGCATGCTGTTCAAGAATGAAGCTTCAGGTCAGCAAGAAGCCTGTCCCATCTCCTTCAGAATAGTCTGACAGTAACAGGGATGTGTCATTTGGTGTGACCTAGAATTTATTTTATCATGTACAGCCACTTAAATCCCAGCTTATCTGATTATTTAATTAATAAAAAAATAAGTAATTAGTAATTTACATTTTTATCACATTGAAGCAGATTAATCTGATGAACTTTCTAAAAATGTAAACTTACATGGATATATTTTTAAACAATTTTGGTCTTCAAATAAGGACCCATAAATAAGTTGCTGGTACCACAAAAAAGGAATCAACTTCAGCCTCTTTGGGGGCTGGCCCTTTTAAGAAGTTGCCAGAATCCCACAGAAAAGGGAAATTGAGCAGCAGAGCTGCCAGCAGCACCAGGGATCAGGGTAAAGAATTAACACCAGGTCTATGCTAGGGAAGCTTTGCTGGTACTCTATGTTGGCAAAGTGCTGCTAGTGTGGACACAGATTATACCAGCAAAGTTGCGCTTCCTTTCCCTCCTCGAGCGAAATAAGCTGTACTGGCAAATGCACAGTTCTGCTGGTATAACTGTGTCTACACTTGAAGCTTTTGCCTGCAAAACGCTGTCAGTCTGGGATCACACCGCTAACTGATGTAGCTGTGCTGGTGAAAGTTTGCAGTATACACCTGGCCTAATAACTGAGACCGCAGCTTTTGTGGTCCTTCCACAGAACCATATCCTTGGGGGCACATGGCCCCAGCAGCCCCCTTCCCCTTCCAGAAGCTAAACGGTGGTGTCTTTACAACTTCAGGAACTTTGATGATATTAGCAGTTCCAGACTGTAATCTGCTTTATGAGGTTGGGAGATTGCCTGGCTGGTGCAGGTGATGTTACAGTTGGAGAGGGGAGGATAGTGGTGTAATTTATGGACTGTCGTCAGTAGCGCTTTTGCCATTCTGAATTGCAGAGTTATCAAAGTATATGCTCCATATTAATCAAAGAACCTTTTCCTCTGCTGGTATCTGATAGCTGCAAGGACCCATCCCTAGCCCTGAACTTAGTAGAGGGGATGGGAGAACTCTCAAGCCTCAGTGCAGAAGGCATCCCAGAGGAAATAGGGCTTTATGTACATTGTCTAAAGGAGTTGTGGGGATAGTTTGTTAGTTCTTTTTCATGAAAGGAAACAAGTATGTTTGGTAGAGAGGCAGTTGCAGATCATTTTTCCACGTTCTAGCCAGACCAACAAATAGTATAAACATAATAAGCAAGTCCAGGTCACTTTTATGAGGATAGAAGTGGGAAATGTTAAGTGAGTGCCAGGTGTTATGATTTGGTAGAAATTGTTTTTAATGATTATTTTAAATAAAATCAAAAACAAAAAAAAAAGTTAAATTATATGGTACTATCAAGCTGGGACAGTTACTTTCCCCCCTCCTATTGTTCATTACTGGCTATGTCTTGTTTTATCTTAGGTTGTAATTTTTAGAAGCATGGACTATGTCTATCATTGTATTTGTAAAACATTCAGTGTTGGGGCATTTGGTACTATCATAATATACTAAAGGTGTTTTTAATATTTTTAGAGTTTTTATTACTATCCAGTGAAAAGAAACAAAATGAATATATACATCTTTCATATAGCCCAATGGACTCTAAACATGAATGATCTGTGTGCTCTAATTTAAACTGTTGTAAATATGGAATAACTCCATCAATTTCAATGGAGTTACATCTCTATAATAGCAGTGTAAATAAGGAAGCAAGATGACTACTCTTCTGAATAAAAGAGGGTATCTATAAAATCTTGAAATTGAAAGATTGAAAAATAAGAACTGAATCTTTCCTTAGTTTCTGTGTCTGTGGTGTTATTGAGGAAAATACAAGCTTCAACAAGATACTGTAAACTGAATTTGGGAATAAAAAAATAACCTCATGCTCAGACATTTTATTTTATATGCAGCAATTTGCAAACTAATTATTCTATCACATAGTACTTGGTCAAAGTTAGCGATCGGTCATTGGACAGGGATGCTTGTCTAAAGAATCAAATTATGTAAAGATCAGTCTTGATAGTCTGATCTGAGTACATTCTAAAGTAGTATAGAAATTTAGGATTTGCAGCTTCTGTGTTGTCTAAAGTTCCTCAGAATTCAAAATTTTAAAATTATGAAGTTTTTTCCACTAGTGTGAATAAGATTTTAGTGATCAAATGTGTTATGTTACTATTGTGCAGTGGCATATGTGAAATTTAACTTTTGGTCTCTGTCAAGCTTTAAGTGGAAAGTATACACATCACAAAATCTACCATTATTATTTTGTTGGCAGTCTCACCATAGATTATATGAATTAGATGAGCTTAGACAGTGAACCTGCCTACCAGCTTTACCCTACTATCAAGGATGAGGAACTTTAGTGGATCAGTATGGGGAATTTTGTGCCACTGTGTCCTGAGCTATGTGTGTTGTATAGATAATATTGTTTTATTTCAGTGTACAGTGTTGTGTTAGCAGATGTTATGATTGCAACATTCTCTTTTTTTTAAATCCTTCAGTTATCAGCAGGGTGTTGTAGCTGTGTTGGTCCCAGGATATTAGAGACAAGGTGGGTGAGATAATATCTTTTATTGGATCAACTCCTGTTGGTGAAAGAGACAGGCTTTTGAGGTACACAGATCTCTTCTGAAGGTTGTCTCTTTCACCAACCAAAGAGCTTTTTGTTGCTTAAAAGCTTGTTTCTTCCACCAAGAAAAGATATTGCCTCATCCACATTGTCTCTTTTTAGTTATTAATCATATTAAATCTAACTTGTATTTTAAATAGAACATAGGAGTGTGTGCATGTGCACAATACATCCTACAGAAAAAAATCATTTATCTTTATTCCATAGGAGGGATATACACCACTTACTATTGCTATAACTGAAAATCACCAAGAGATGGTAGAGTTTCTTCTTAAAAAAGGAGCCGATGTACATGCTAGAGACAAGTCTAAAAGGTAAAGTATAGGTCAAACTATTATTGACTAATCTACAGAATAAGCAGTAGCCCAAAATTGTGGATGCTGCAAAAGTAATACAGAGGCAGGTCCTCTGGTGTAGCTGATCTTCACAAAGCACAGATCAAAGATGTCTGTAAAAAAGGTACGTTAAAGCCTGCAAACAGCCCAATGACCAGTGTGATGTGGAGTGATCTGAATCCACCTACTTTCCTCTGGTCTTGGCTACTCTTCCTTGTTAGATCTGCATGAGGGAAGTGCTGTTTTGTAAGAAAACCTATGCCATCTAAGCAAAATCTGGATTATTCTGGCTATACTAGATTCCACTGGTGGTGTGGCACAAAGTGGAAAAGAATCTGTCCCTTAGCTTCTTTCTTGCTAGAGGTCTACTTTTGAGAATAACCATGGTCATGAATAACCATTACAAATACGTTTTAAAATGTTTAAACCTCCAATTTTGTATTAATTAGCCCAGCAAGGTTTATTTTTAGCAAAAGGTGATTGCATGAATAAGGAATTCAGATTATATCAAATTCTGATCAGGGGATTAATTGACACTTATCTTAGATGCTTCCCTTTTCCAGCAAGTGGAAGAAACCCCAATTCTGGATGGTTAGTTCTTTTACTGCATAGTAAGGCCTAGGAGAGCCGGACTTCATTCTTGCAGCAATTTCAGTTCTTTAACAGCTTGCTGTGTGTGCCCTTGATACACATGTCGTGGTATCCTAATGAAGACTTAGTAGAAGGAATGATCCTAGCATGTGCAACTCACAAGTGATCATCTTCCCAATGTGGATTTAGTCTGCTAGTGCAAAATCATGTATATTTTGCTGCTGGCAGGTCTCCCTAAATCAAACTTGTGATTGACTATATCTCACTTCAAGTGCAAAATGGAGTAAATCCTCTCTGAGAAATTATATTTCTGTGGGTTGGCTGCCATATTATTTGTGCCTGTGCAGTAATAAGTGCCGAAGGAGTCTGCAGTTTGCAGAATACATGCCATGTAAAATGTGTATGTCTATGTGATAAAAAGAAGAGCTTCTTGGTTTCCTGTCAGAAAGTAGTCTACTTGGAAGCCATATTCAGTATTTGTGAAGAAAGATTTTTCCTTGGTGAAATTTCAGTTCCTATATCTGTTTCATTGCACATTCAAAAATGGTATGGCTATAACACATCCCCTTAATATTCTTACAATCTGCTTGATTACGGGTATGGGAGAGCGCTATAAATGTTGTTAAGTAAACAGCTAAATATGCAAACGCCTTTCATATTGACTTCTGGAAACTGAACTACTGTTCTTATCTTGGGTTCATCATCTAATACAGGAGTGGGCAAACTACGGCCCGCGGGCTGGATCCGGCCCTTCAGGGCTTTGGATCCAGCCCGCGGCACCACCGGCACAACGTCCCTGCAGCCCCCAAGCGGGGGGGCAGAGGGCTCCATGCGTTGCCTCCAGGCACCGCCCTCCACAGCTCCCGTTGGCCGGGAAAGGGGAACCGTGGCCAATGGGAGCTTCAGGGGAGGTACCTGGAAGCGGGGCAAGGGCAGCACACATGGAGCCCTCTGGCCCCTCGCTCCCCCAGGGGCCACAGTGCTTCCTGGAGCGGCACGGCACCAGGGACAGGGCAGGCGTGCCCTGGCCCCAGTGCGCGCCACTGCCACCCCAGAGCCGCTTGAGGTAAGCAGCGTTGGGCCAGAGCCCGAACCCCTCTTGTACCCTGCCCCCCAACCCCCTGCTCTAAGTCCCCGCCTGCACCTCGCACCCCTCCTGCACCACAACCCCCTGCCCTGAGCCCCCTCCCGCAGTCTGCACTCCTCCTGCACCCCTTCCCTGAGCCCCTTTGCATACCCTGCACCCCTTCTGCACCCCAACCCCCTTCCCTGAGCCCCCTCATACACCCCGCATCCCTTCTCTGCCCCAATCCCTTGCTCTGAGCCCCTTCCTGCACACCGGATCCCCTCCCACACCCCACACTCCCTCACGCACCCCACCCCCTGCATACAATTTCCCCACCCAGATGTGGCCCCCATCCAAAAAGTTTGCCCACTCCTGATCTAATAAGTCCTCTTCGAGTGACTTCTGCAGCCATTCTTTTTCTATAAAGAGACTTTTAGGAAAGAATTCCCACTGGTAGTACCAGACTGGTG
The DNA here is from genome assembly GCF_027887155.1 of Malaclemys terrapin pileata. Classification (NCBI taxonomy): domain Eukaryota; kingdom Metazoa; phylum Chordata; order Testudines; family Emydidae; genus Malaclemys; species Malaclemys terrapin. Next base: position 45,658,983 of record NC_071505.1, read on the forward strand.
GTAGGCCTAGTAGTGAGTTGAATTAGTGTTAGTAGAAGTAAGAATTTTTTGAAAAATTCCCTAATTCAAACATACCTTTTATATTGTTAGTGTTATACTAACTTGTAAGAAGACAGTGCAGTAGTTTATTTTCCCTTCTGTTTACGCTTGAGTCTGAATTTTTTGGGTGTCTTGTTTTGATTTTGTTTAACTTGCGCTAGGAAGAAAGAGATTAATTATATTTTGAGAACAAATAGGGATTAAAAAAATTAAGGTGAAAGATCATATAAATTGATATGTTAAATGTCGTCTTGTGGTTGTTTTAGAACACCCCTCATGATTGCTGCCTCTGGAGGAGAGCTTAGTTTAATAAAAGTTCTCCTTCAGTATGGTGCTGACGTTTCCCATAAAGATATAAATGGATGGACATCTGAGGACCATGCTCATGTTGGTGGATACTCTAGGTAAGTTTTTACCCCTCTTTCAAAACTGTACATTTGATAATGGAATCCTTGGTAGCAACTCCATAGTTCAATGATGTATTGAAATTTTAATTTCAAGTTTGAAAAAGAATTTGAGGACTTCTGTATCAAACCTGTGTCTGAGCCATTGGAGTGGGTGGGTGAGATTCTGTGGCCAGCCCTGTGCAGGAGGTCAGACTAGATGATCATAATGGTCCCTGCTGACCTTAAAGTCTATGATTCTATGATTCTGTTTCACACCTCAGTGATTGAATTTAGTCTTCAAATTTGGCATGATAACTTGTCAAAAGACAGTTGAAAGTTCCATGTTGATAGAACATACAATATTCATATGTATTTATTTAAAAATCTTGAGGTATTCCTCCACAAAAAAAACTTTGTTAAATTGGAATTTAAGTTGCTAGACTGCATATTTGCAATACAAAACCTAAAAAGCAAGGAAATAAACAGTTAAATCATTCAGCATTACATCTGGATGTCATCTGTCAGTTCTCTATCTCAACCTCAACAACTAATATAATTAACCTGTAGAACTCATTGTTACAATAGATCATTGAGGCCAAGAGCTTAGTAAGGTTAAAAAAGATTAGATGTGAATGAGAACATGCACAGATTAGATAAGATACATTTTTGAAAAGGTTGTATTGTCATGTTTCAGGACATAAGCCAACCAGTAGCTGATGGGTATTAGAAAGAAAATTCCCTTAAGGATGGCAATTCCATGGTTGTCTGCAAGAACTGGCCACTGTCAGAGACAGGGCACTGAAACACTGGTCTGATCTAGTATGGAAATTCCTGTTTTCCTAGAAAAGAATAAATATATCCATAAATTTTTAATCATCTATCCCATCAGAGGCTCTTGCAGGCTTCCTAAGTTCCCTGGGGCATCTGGCCGCTCCAGGTAGCATTTACTGCCCTTATTGACCTCCTCAGTTCCCAGTGTTTTGTAGGGTTTCTTGCCATTTTAGAATTGGGCATTCCTCATGGCATTGAGACAATAATGCTTAGGGTATTTTTTGTTTTTAAAGAAGTAAAAAAATTTGTTGAAGTTTTAACAGGTTTACAAATCCTTGCTGGGTAAATATCGGAGACTAAATTATTACTGCATATGAAGCCTCCTCATCGTACATTTGTTACAAAATGTCAACAAAATGGGGTTAAATCTTGTTTCAGTTGCACAGAGGGACTAAGCAGGGATGTCTGTTTTCTCCTTTACTTTTGCACTCGCTATCAATCCTTTTGCACAGAGAATAAGGACAAATAAATCTATCATAAGAATTAAACTTGCAGGAACACATCAGAAAATAGCTTCATATGCAGATAATGTAATATTATTTTTTTAATCTAAACCAAATATTTCCCTAAAATTAGTTTCTAAAGAAATCCATGACTTTGAGAGAGCATCTGGATTTAAAGTAAATTATGCCAAATCTGAAATGCTAGCTAAAAATTTGCCTGGTTCTGAAAAGTAATTCCTTTAGAAAACATTTTGGTACACATGAGCAACAAATTATATAAAATACCTGGACATTTAGATCTCAAACAGCCTAGAAGAGCTCCAAGATTTAAATGTCAAACCACTACTTCAGCAAATGAAAAAAGATCTGGAGTGCTGGTGGAAGCATGCAATTTCCTTTTTTTGGGGAGAACAACCCAGTCAAAATTAACATTTTGCCAAGGATAGCTTGTTTCCAAATCTTTCTGTGATCATCCCAGATTAGACCCCAGCCAGATTTTCATAGAATCCTAGATTATTAGGGGTGGAAGAGACCTTGGGAGGTCATCTAGTCCAATCCCCTGCTCAAAGCAGGACCAACACCAACTAAATCATCCCAGCCAGGGCTTTGTCATGGGGTTGTTGGAATTTATGTGGAATAAGAAAAGACCAAGAGTGAATGCAGGTACTTTGTACAGACCCTTTAAACGGGCTGTGCTACCTGTTCCAAATATTCTATGGTACTGTCAACCCAACCAGCTCAAAGAAATTGTGTATTGGGGGCTCTCTAACCCAGCCAAACACTGGGTTTTTATTGAATAAGAAAATTTTGGCCATGTAAACATTGTTTAGGCTACCATTGATTAATAAAAAATTATGCCCTCCAGAAATTTATACACATCCTTTAGCAAAGGCTATTTTATGAATTTATGATAGGAGATACATTATTTTCCCTCACTGATGACACCCATTGCAAATAATCCAGATCTTAACCAAAATCATGAACGAGAGAGCTTTAAGGATTGGGAAAGCCATGAAATATATAAGGTTGGCCTGCTATTCCACGAAGAAACTTTTCTAACTTATTAGAGATCAAAACTAACTTTAACTGGCCTGCTCTCTTGTGGTACCAATGCTTTCAAATTAGGCATTATGTTTCTCAACATTTAGAACAGCTGTTTTGTATAGAAAGCTAAATTTAATAGGAGTAGCAGCATCTGGTCAATTAAAAAAAATTATAACTAATTTATATTAGGGCTGTCAAGAGATTCCAAAAATGAATTGTGATTAATTACGTGATTAAAAAGATTAAATATTTTTGGATGTTTTCTACATTTTCAAATATATTAATTTCAATTATAACACAGAATACAAACTGTACAGTGCTCACTTTATATTTTTTACTACAAATGTTTGCACTGTAAAAAACAAAAGAAACAGTATTTTTCAATTCACCAAATAAAGTACTGTAATGCAATCTCCTTTATAATGAAAGTTGAACTTACAAATGTAGAATTATGTACCAAAAAAACTGCATTCAAAAATAAAAAAATGTAAAACTTTAGAGCCTACACGTGTGTGACGTTGCACTCCATATTCTTTATGAAAATATGCTTATGATATGAATATGATATAACTGAAATGTACTTTATGTTAGATGGGTCTTGTAAGGTATCACTGGAAAGGTTATAATTTATTGAATGTGATTATCCAATTTGTATGCCTGTATCATTTCTGTATCTGAAGTTAGGAATTTTGACTATGTATCTGTATATCAACTATGCTACTTTGGGTGACGCCTGCTGCTAACATTTCAGGTACACAATGGAAAAGCCAGACAGGGCTGATGGCCCATCAGATATCGAAAGGCACTTCAGATTCTTAAACCGTGGGTCGAGTGCTGTAGCTATCTTTAGAAACCTCACATTGGTACCTTCTTTGTGTTTTGTCAAATCTGCAGCGAAAGTGTTCTTAAAGAGAACAACATATGCTGAGTCATCATCTGAAACTACAGTAACATGAAATATATGGCAGAATTAGGGTAAAATAGAGCCGGAGACCTACAATTCTCCCCCAAAGAGTTCAGTCACAAATGTAATTAATGCATTATTTTTTTAATGAGTGTCATCAGCATGGAAACGTCCTCTGGAATGGTGGCCGAAGCACAAAGGGGCCTACGAATGTTTAGCATATCTGGCACGTAAATACCTTGCAGTGCCGGCTACAAAAGTCCCGTACGAACGCCTGTTTTCACTTTCTGGTGACAATGTAAATAAGAAGTGGGCAGCATTATCTCCTGTAAATGTAATCAAACTTGTTTGTCTTAGCGATTGGCTGAACGAGAGGTAGGACTGAGTGGATTTGTAGGCTCTAAAGTTTTACATTGTTTTGTTTTTGAGTGCAGTTATGTAACCAAAAAACCCCTTCATTTGTAAGTTGCACCTATACGATAAAGAGATTGGATTACGGTACTTGTATGAGGTAAATTGAAAAATACTGTTTCTTTTATTATTTTTACAGTACAAATATTTGTAATAAAAAATAATATAAAGTGAGCAGTGTACACTTTGTATTCTGTGTTGTAATTGAAATCAATATATTTGAAGAGGTAGAAAAACATCCAAAAAATGTAATAAATTTCAATTGGTATTCTATTGCTTAACAATGCAATTAAAACTGTGATTAATCGCAATTAATTTTTTAAATCATGATTAATTTTTTTCAATTAATCAAGTGAGTTAACTGCGATTAATCGACAGCCCTAATTTATATCTTTGCAGACAGCTTTTCTAAGGAAAAAAAAAAAGACTTTATATAACACACTAGAAAAAGGACCTGGGTAGGCAAATTATCCCAGAGGAATGGGGTTTGATCTGCAAAAGGGGACCAGCACCCTCAGTCTGAAGCACAATAAAATAAATTTCCTTTGAATTACTGTTTCGGTGGTACCTCACACCAGTCAGGTAAAAAATATATAGAGATTGAATTGGGATAATGTTGGATAAATTATGGTGAAAGAGGAGATTTTATGTATATATTGTGGACATGTCCAGTCATTAGAGAGTATTGGAATTCAATCTGTAAGCAAATATCACATATTGTTGGATATTTGTTACCAAATGATACTTTGGTAGTCCTCCTGGAGTTTCTTGCAGAAATGATCACACTGAAGGAAATGAAGAATTAATCTCTCATCTGCTAGTAGCTGCTTGGCTACTGATTTCCATTCCTTGGAAAAATAAAAATAGTCCAACCATAGAGGAATGGTTCAAAAAATATGAGAGGTGGTTGTTATGAAAAATTAACACCAATTATGTACCCAGCAAATTAGAGAACAAATAGATTCTTAGATATTTGAATACCTTTTTATTCAATACTCAAAGTACATTCAGCTGCATAACACCCAGCACACCTGTAATTTTTTTCAAATATTAAGATTTGATAGACATGCCTGGCCTGTTAAATATGTGTCATCAGAGATTTCACTCAATTTAATAGTCACTAGGAACAGCATGTCGTAGCTGTTGTAATGATACTCTATAACAGGGTAGGCAACCTATGGCACGCGTGCCAAAGATGGCATGCGAGCTGATTTTCAGTGGCATTCACACTGCCCGGGTCCTGGCCACCGGTCTGGGGGCTCTGCATTTTAATTTAATTTTAAATGAAGCTTCTTAAACATTTTAAAAACCTATTTACTTTACATACAACAATAGTTTAGTTATATATTACAGACTTATAAAAAGAGACCTTCTAAAAACATTAAAATGTATTACTGGCACGCGAAACCTTAAATTAGAGTGAAAAAATGAAAACTGAGCACACACCTTCTGGTTGCCGACCCCTGCTCTATAATATGGTAACACCCTGTTAAATAGAGTCATCTGATAACTATATTCCTGTATAATGTCTCTTTAAACAAAAGCTCACTATTGTAATGATTATTGTTTTGTTTCTGATATTTACATGGAAAAGACTTGCAAACCTGTTAATACATCTCTACCTCAATATAACGCGGTCCTCGGGAGCCAAAAAAATCTTACCACGTTATAGGTGAATCCGCGTTATATCGAACTTGCTTTGATCCGCCGGAGTGCGCAGCCCCGCCCCCCCGGGGCACTGCTTTACTCTGTTCTATCGGATTGTATAATATCGGGGTAGAGGTGTACTTCCTAAATAAATAGTTTAGGTTTGTTTGACCTTTTTTTTTTTTTTTAAACATTAGAAAGTCTTTATGCTTTAATTGCCTAAAGGTTTCAAAAGTGCCTAAATCCCAATAAAAGTCAATTACATGCTCTAGAAAATTTTATCCACATTCTCCATTAACTCACACCAAGAAAATCCCGTCACAACAAGATTATGATCCTGCAATTTGATCTGTATTTGACATCAGAGGAACTCCATGCATGTTTAAGGGTCTGCTGATGCAGATCAGACTGCAAGTTAGGTATCTAAATTATTAAAATATATATTTAAAATGTTACAGTTTACAGTTAAAATTTTACTAGTAGCCTCTAATACAGTGAAATATTGTACATTATCTTTTTAGATCTCACCATGAATAATGGATGTTACTGTTATAGTCAATATTATATATTTAAATGTCACATTACTATTTCCCTAATGTGTTTTCTTTCTGTCTATGGGTAGTCTTAGTAAACAACTTTCTGAGTATGCCAACTGGAAAAATGTAGAAAAACCTTCTCCAAACAATACAAAAGGCATGTCGGTGTTTAGCAGTCCAGACAGGGTTGGAGATGTTGGTTTTGCTTTGGGCGCACCTGCTACAGATAAAGAAGGTAGGATTGTTAAAAAAAAAAAAAAAACAATTAAATGAAGAGTCTGTAGCTATTTTACTCACACATCTTGTTAAAACTGTTTTTAGTCATCCAGCAAAGGAAAGAGAGTGACCAATCTGGGAAGTTTTGTACGTGATCCCATTTCTCATTAGTTGGCTATGATCTCAGCAGATTCTTGTTGCACCTCCTGTGGTTGGTTGTGATCTGTCTTGCCAAAGGATTGCAGCCTCCTCCCCACCAGATCTCACTAGGATATATACAAAAAAATTCTGCTGTTTTAAAAATATGGGAACTGAAATAATATATTTGTTCAGGCATGTAATTTTTCCTGCTGCCTGTTCACTTCTGATGTGGTGAATCCGCGTACAGAAAACTGCAGATCAATCCATACATTAAGTCAGGAGATTTCTTCTTTCTGTAGTAAGGAAGTGATAGAGAAATTCAGTATAAGAACACATGTCTCTATATTTGGCTTCCACTGAATTTGCGTGGTGTGTGTGTATATAATATATGTGCAACCTTAATTAGGCTGTTTAAAATAGAAGGAGTGGGTTAACTTTTATTTGTCACCTTCAGTCACAGTTTTCTGTTTCTGTCATAACTAAGCTGTTGTGAATTTTTTTATGATATTACAAAGTATTATGGCTTTGTGTAAACAAACTCATAAACAGTAAAAATATAGTTTTTGTGTATACATTATGGCCTTTAAAATAATTAGGTACACTGTTGGACAAAGTTTTGCTTTGGTTTTGGTTCTTACATAACGTCATTTTGTAAACTAATGTTTAATTTAGTTAAGTAATGCACTGAGTAGAAACATAAATTATGAATAGTGACATGATCATGATATAAATATCTTTATATGGGAAAAGAATCCATTAAGGAACTTACAAAATCTAATCTACAACTACAAGCCTCTCAGGCACTAAATTCCATAAACAAAACTTATTTTCCCACCTTGAAATTCCCCTTTACCATGTAAAGTACAAGCAATTTAAAATAATAAACCTGAGTGATTTATATTAAGATTTCATATTGTTTGATATTAATACATAATCATTAAATGTAACAATGAGGTGAGTGGACACAGCTGATATCATTCAAATGCAGCAAATCACACAGTTTTTGAAAATTTTGAGGAAGTATGTGAGCAGAGCAAAACACAGCAGGTTCACCCTTACTCTCCTTTTTCCTTCCCAAAAGACTAAACCAAATTTAGGGCCAAATCCTGTTCCAGCCCTGCTCAGTGACATGGCGCTGAACTCCTTGGTCCTGCCTGATTCTGTATGTGGAGTACTATGTGTGCTGGTATCTTGAAGAATTAAATCTTGTGATTTGGGGCTCCACACACCACCCACACACAAATCAAATTGTAGCTCCCTCCCAAAAGACTGTGATGCGGCTCCTGGCCTTGAGGGTTTGATGGCTAAAAGCTGTGCACATGCCTACTGATCCTGTAGTGACAGGTCTCATGACTGACAGTCACACATGGAGTTTGTGAGGCTGAAAGAACAATACTATTTTATAGTTCCAAAGTGGAGCTACTGGCTGGGAGGGAAGGATGAACCGTTGGGCCAAATAACACCTCCATCTCCTGCGTAATTACTGTCGTCTGTGGAACCACCTGGTATTGCTATTACAGATAAACAGAACATGAGTGAAGACTTATCTTAGTACCCATATCATGTACATACCTGAATAAAAACATTGCAGCTGAGAGAAAAAGGCTCAGGGAAGAGTATACCATCCCTTCAGTTTACTGAGCCCAGGTCTCAAAGGTTCATTTTTCTTCTTTGGTTGTGATGGCACTTAAATGATCTCTCTGGACCACTTCTCTCCTAATGTTGCATTTCTGAAGCGGTTAGTACAGGTGTGTGATGGCACTGACCTGTGGAGATGCAGAAGGGCTGTCTGGAAATGTGAAGTTTATTTGAGTTCTTGGTCTCCTGAGCAGTTCTGGCAGTTCTGTGACTGGAAAGCAGGCATGGACCCTGTCTGCACCCTGTTCTACATACTCAGGATCATTCACACTGTTGCAAAGCCAGAATAATCAGGAATTGGGATCTAACATGCTTCCTATAAGAGATTGGAATATGGCTTTTGAAGTCTTTTCAATAAAAATAAAAGGAGGTAATTTCACCATTTGTCCTTTAGTTGAGAATATGCTATTAGATCAGCAGTTTGTCATATTCTTGTATATGCAGGAAATCTCATGGCTCATTTTGGTCAATTTCACGGTCATAGGATTTTAAAAATAACATTTCATAATTTCAGATATTTCAATCTGAAATTTCAAGGTATTGTAAGTGTAGGAGTCCTGACCCAAAAAGGAGTTGTGTGCGGGGGGCGGTCGCAAGGTTATTATAGGTACTACCCTTACTTCTGCGCTGGAGGTGGCACTGCCTTCAGAGCTGGAGAGCGGTGACTGCTGGTTGGGATCCCAGCTCTGCAGGTAGAGTTGTTGCCAGCAGCAGCAGTGCAGAAGTAAGGATGCCATGGTATGGTATTGCCATCCTTTCTTCCACGCTGCTGCCTGCAGAGCTGGGCCTCAGTCAGCAGCCGCCACTCTCTGGCCACCCAGCTCTTAAGGCAGCGCAGAAGTAAGGGTGGCAATACCGCAACCCCCTGAAAATAACCTTGCGACCCTCCTGCAACTCCCTTTTGGGTCCAGACTCCCAATTTGAGAAATGCTGGTTTTCCCCCGTGAAATATGTATATGTGAAAAGCACACAAAAGACCAGATTTCACAGGAGGAGACGAGATTTCACGGTCCGTGATGCGTTTTTCATGGCCATGAATTTGGGAAGGCCCTGCTCATTAGCCAGTCTGATGCTGCTGCGTTTCAAGCACCAAATCTTTATTGTAGTGAAGGGGTGTGATTATCTCTTCCTTGTTTCTTCTTTCTTTGCCTTTCTCTGTTTGCAAAGTGTTGTTAGTAATGAATAAAGAAAGTTTCTTTAAAGAAACACTGCTTTGTTGCATGGACGTCATTAGTCTTAAGTCAATGAGCGCTGTGAGGATACAATATACCAGAAAATCAACCATATGTATCTCAAGTTGGGCATTTAAGAACTGAAGGACCCCAAATTAGTGGACACTTAAAACAGCTTGGGCCTTAACTACTTTGAATATCATGGTCATTCTCATTTGTAAGGTAGGGAAAATGGTCATCAAAAAACAAATAGGACAAAATGGTTAAAAAAAAATTACATTTTCCCCCAACCAGCTCACATATTTTTAAACTGCTTTAAAGTCCATAAACTGCACTAGACTGGCAAACCAGTACAAAATGTTGTAGGATCAGAAAACTTTCTTTTAATTTTCCTGGACAGATGATCTTAATTAAAAGAAATAAAATGGGATGAGATTTTAATATTTCTCTTTAAGAGCTATACTCTGTAAAATATGTGGAAAGTAGAGTGACTGTAGTTTAATTAAAAGATTTTGTGGGGGCAGGGAAGAAAGCATATAAGGAATTAGAGAACAATCTGATGAGGTTCAAAGACCAAAAAATGCCCCTGCTTGCCATTTTGTCACTATTTCCTTACATTCTGCTACCCTTGTGCCCTTACAACTTTTTTGGAAAAAATGTTCAGAAAACTTGAAATTCTTTTTGCATTTTACCATGTCTGTTTTAATGTTTTAAATTTTTATCAAAACAATTCTTAAATGTACTGTTTTGGTTGGTCATTGACAGATTCAGTAAAAACTCCATCTGGGTAGAAAAACATTTGATTAGAATACAAACTGTGTACAGGTCATGACAAATTCTGCTAATTTTTAGTATCATTTTGTAATGTAAATTAAGCTAATGTTTTACAAATTGTGATTGATTAGGCACTACTTTATCTCAGAACCTGTAAACATAATTTATTTTGTTTCTTTTGGGGATCCTTAATGTGTACCAAATTCACGGCTGTGAAAAATGCATCACAACTGTGAAATCTGGTCTTTATTATACAGATTTCATAGGGAAGACCAGCATTTGTCAAATTGGGGGTCCCAACCCAAAAGAGGGTCATGGGGGGGGGGGTTGCAATGTTATTGTAGTGGGGATGCAGTATTGCCACTCTTCCTTCTGCGGTGCCTTCAGAGCTGGGAGACCGGAGAGCAGTGGCTGCTGGCCAGGCACCCAGCTCTGAAGGCAGCACGCTGCCAGCAGCAGCGCAGAAATAAAGGTTGGCAGTGCCATACCGTGCCACCCTTTACTTCTGTGCTGCTGCCTTCAGAGTTGGGTCAGGACCCCTGCAGTTACAACACTGTGAAATTTCAGATTTAAATATCAGAAAACATGAAATTTACGATTTTTAAAATCCTATGACTGAAATTGACCAAATGGGCTGTGTATTTGGTAGGGCCCTATTAATGTGCCTTAATTTTTCCTTATTTAACTGTTTAGTCTCTTTTAAAAAGTCTTTAAAAAACTGTCAAATAGATTAGTCAAAGATAATTACCAAATTCTAAGTTCACTTCTCTGTCAAAGAAAAAATATAACTTTGAAAGGCCATCATGTTTATAGTGCTTGCCAAATAGCATGTCCGTGTTCCCCTGCTATGTCTGCAACTGCAGTTACAGTAATTGATAAAGTAACTAACCTTGGCCAGATTGCCCTTTCAGTGGGAAAACCCACTGCACAGACATGGTGAAGAAAAGCCTGTGAGGGAACCTGGCGGTGTTTCCTCTGAATTTCATCTGCTCGCACCCCCCTCCCACTCAAGAGAAGTTCAGTCCATGGTTTCCCCTCAGGTTTGCGTAGACCTTGGGAATGTAGCAGAGTCATAGCGTCTTTTATGTGGAAGTGCAGAGCCCCTGCATTGGCTATGGGATAGCTGCTTCATTCTGATTTCTCCTTATGGCTACCTGTGGCGTTCTTTCAACAGCATGGAGCACTCTCAGAAAACTAATATAGCTCCAGTATGAATTACCTTTTTCAGAGTATTTCCTGTGGAGTTGGAGGTCAATGTGTGTCCTGCCCCTGTCCCCACACTGTTCACTCTTCTCACTTGTGGGTCTGGGGTAGGAGGAATTCTCTCACCACTTTCACATGGTCATGGACTGATGTATGTAAAGAGGATCCCCTCCAGCCCCAGATTTGGGACAATAGGTAGGTCTTTTTATTATTTCGGGTGTACACAAATAAGAGACACTATTTTAAGGTGAGCTGTCTTAAAGCTACAACTTTATTAGAAAGTATTAGAAACATACTTAACCATGCCTATGGGGAAATGGTTTCAAACCGCTTCACAACCGGAGAATGTGTCCTGATCCGAAGTGTGATTGCATGGCATCCCCAGTGCAAAGGTCTCCTGCGTTAACTCTGGACAATGGAGTTTACAGATTTAGCTTGCTGGCAAAGACAAAACATCAGCTTTGGAGCACTGTATTTGTGAAGGGAATTTAGGCCCTCCAGCAGGCAAACTTTATTGTACTGCACTGATGCTTTCCCTGCATTCCATGTATATGGTGAAAATAAACATACCTGCAATACATGGAGTGGGTGCTTATACAAACATTTTATATATATCCCCACACATATGGAGAAATATGACAGACTAGAACCACATGTGTTCAGGGAGGCAGGAATTAGAGATTGCCAGTATTAAAGTACAAATCTGATAGAGAAATGTTTTTGTTTTCATATTGAATTGAGGGTATTTCAAATAATAGAGAATAAGTTGAAAATTAAACTTATTAGCAGGGTCTTAAGAGTCTATACAGATAGCATTTCTTGTTTGCTTTCAGCACTATCATAACTGCTCAGTAGATTAATAACAGTCAGTAGTTATGTATTTCTTTGTTTCATCTTCATATATGCATGTTTCTGCTTTACAACTTTATTTTCTGATTTCATTGTTTCATCTGTCCTTTCCATGCCTTTCCCTAAACGGAAATAGAAATGCAACAGTCTCCCAACCAGACATCAAGAACAAGAGATTCAGGGAAAGGTATTCCATACGATAAGACTTCCAATGTGAAAATACCAAATTCAAGTGTTTATACATATTTGATGGTTATTATTTTTGTGTGAATTCAAAAGTCCTTTAATGGCTTGATTTTACTTTTTAAATCGTTTTTTTGTGGTGGTGATGTTATAGCTTTTGTTGTTTTGCAAATCTTTTAGAACTAATTAGTCAGTCCTGGCATTTGTCATGGAAGAGTGCAGAATGTAATGTGTTAATGTGTGTTGTAGCGTGTCATTAAGTAATAGGGTGTTCCTATTTAAATCTATTAATTTGATATTGCTCCAAACTTGAGATGGGCCTGAGCCAAAACTGTGGATATGAGCAACCCTCAAATACAGTTTGAATTTAGATCAAACACTTTATGGCTGGTCCAAACCAAACCCAAAGGTGTCTGAAACACCCAAAACTTGCAGCATGAATTAGTCTCTTGTCTTCTAAAGGAAAATCATAATTCATTATTACTGTAAAATATGTAACAGTTATAGGTAACCATCAAGAATTTAGAACATTTTCAATTTAAAATAAATGGATTACAACAATAATAATAGTCAAGACTCTCTTCTTCATAGCTGCCCCTTCTCCTTCAGAAAAGAGACAGATTGGTTAAAAATATATAATTTATGGGAATTCCTGTAAAATCGGGGACGGGGGGGGTTGTGTGTGTACTGTAATCTTTTGGGAAAAACAAAATAAAAAAATAAATTTTCTGTCATTTAAAAAAATATATTTTTGAAGTCAACTTTTGTAAATAAAACTTCTGCTTTTTTTTTAAGGCATAATGTGACTTAAAAGACTGATCAAAATTGCAGTGCAAAAAAGAGAAACATTTTGAAGAACAATCAACAAACTAAATTATCAAATTTATAAAAAAATATTTTAAAAATGGAAAAAATGTTGGGGGGAAAAGGATTGTTTTTAAGAGAGTTACTCTTTTTGAGAATAGGACAAAATTCATTAAAAATATTTGTACTTACCTCCATTCTTGCTAATCAGAATTTTTTATCAGTGTTTCACCTATGCCCAGAGTTGAAGTTACAACCCTTCAGGCGTGTCTAGCAAAAATGACACAGTAGCTGTAAACAGTAAGGCAAAATATGAAAATTCTGCTCAGATTATGAAAAAATAGTCATCAATGTACCAACATTTAATTCTGGAGTTATGAAGAATATAATTACTGTCATATTAAAACAAGTTTATTTGTATTTTGTTTGGTTCTTTGTAGAACAGGGGACATGTATGCCTTGAGATTAACTTGGCCTATGCTTAAATAACTAACACGTTGCTGTTAATTTTCAGTTTCCTGACTTTATTATGTTTATTTCAGTCTTTTATTTAAGACAGCTCTTTGCTATTTGATTTCCATGTTAAGAAGTTTAAAAAAAAATTCTTCATGGAAAGTTACAAACGGCATATTCATCACGTCTTTTAAAATAAGAATTACAAGAGTTAATGCACAATGATATCTCAAATGTTAATTTTTCTGAACATAGAACAGTATTTATTTTCTGATCCTGGAAATTCCAGAGCGCCCTCAAATCTCACTAAAGTCAGTGAGAGTTGGGGAATCTCAACCATTTGCATTCTAATTACAATGTCTTGGATATCCCTGTGGTAAAGGCCCAAATCCTGCACACATGTAACTATGTTCTTAACTTTATGAACAGTGTGTAGTTCCATTTATTTCTATTTGACTACTTGCAATCTATAAAGTTAAGCATGTCTTAAATTTTCTGAGAGTCATGACCTAGGTTTTTATTGCTGACTAATTTATGGGTCCAATCTTTGAGTGTGCTAGAGCTGCACTCTGAATAGCTGGGAATGGGGATGCATAAGTGGTTTTCCACCATCTTTTGGCCTCCCCAGTCCTGAGGGAAACAAGGATCTAGTTTGGTCACTGATATATGTTACTGCCATTCCACTAGGAAGGGTGGTTCAGAGCAACATGCTCTACTCTCATCCCTTCTGTCCCTGTAATGCTCCTTACTCAGAGGGGCAAGAGTGGGTGATGTAGAGTGGGCCCAATCAGCTTTACACCACCTGGCAATTTCCCTATGCAAGGGTACTGCTTTCCATTCCCTATGCGTTACCAGAGTAATGCAGAGAAGATAGAGTGGTGCTGCGGACATAGTCCAACATATGTCAATTTATAGTCCATACTGTAAATACAAAAAAGACAAAAAAGTTTCTATGCATATGAATTGCCCACAATTCCTAATTTTATAATCTTAGCAGTTTTACTTCCCTTTCACCACATCATGCCCACCAAAAATGATTAACTATGTTCCAATTGCTTACTAACTTCATGAACTTAGTTTCATTTTTAAATTGTATGTAATATTTTGAACATAAGTACAAAAGAGCTTACCAAACTGAAGACCTTATTTGTTTCATCCTTTGAACATACAGATTTTTTCAGATGATAATAGAAAATATATTTACATTCATACTACCCTTGATTAAGATATCTGTACTAAGTTTCAGCCTTGAATTACTTGTAGATTTGCTCATGCTAAATATTTTTACTTATCTTTGGCAATTTCTAAGTCTTTTGCTTTTAATGCTAAAATTATTAATTTCTTTTTTTATTTTAATCAATATTTGAACAGTTATAGATGACCTGTCCCAAGGAGATTCAGTAAGGTAAGATTTAAAAAAACAACAACATATTTTAGCAAATCCTAGAGAGAGAGAGAAAATGACTTCTTATTGTTTTATGTTTTTGTTATTTAAGAAGTTCTGAAAAAGATGAAGGGGATGACAGCTGGCTTACATCAGAGGAGGAGGAACTAGATTTTACCCCCAAGGTAAAGTGCTCTTATGGAAAAATATTTCATACCTAGCTATAAGATGAAGCATATATACTTTATTTTTTAACATTTGGGAGATTTTAGCAAAGATTTTTTTTTTGCTATGATTGAGAGACTTCACTTCTAGTCAGCCATAGTGCAAGTTTTCCCAAAATACAATTGCAGCTGACCTGATCTTCACCTTTTCTGTTCCCACCTTGAGCCCCTTCTAAAAAGACTTTTAGTTTTGGCAGAGTGTATGAAGGTTTTATGATTTGGATAAATATTCAGTAGATGATGAGATAAAGACCACCCCATATATTGTACTTATTTCTGCTCATTTCAACAATAAATTAATGAATTAATGGTACAGCAACTATCGGCAGTTGCCCCAGGGTGGAGGACAGCAGTAAAGGTAAACTTGCACTTAACTCATTGGGCAGGGGACCTGGTGACATGGGTGGGGTATGGCTTCAGAAGACTAACATGGGGAGAAGTGTGTGTAGGTATTCAAAATGCTCAGTTAATAATGTTAATGGATATTATAAGAGATGCTTGGTCAGAACAATGGCCTTCAGTATTAAATTGGGAGGCTAGCCCATATTTAGCCACAGTTGCAAAAACATACCCATCTACCTAAAAAATAACATCCCCCACCTGTGGGGAGAGTTCTTGTGTAATTGTTACTATGATACCATGGGAAGGAAATGCAAATAAGGTGGTCCCCTTAAACCCTATGGGAGTAACTAGGGAAGGGGGAGCGCGTTGGGAGCCACTAGGAAATAGGTGGTGGGGGTGGAATGGGGTAAATTGGACTGTCATCACATTAAGCAGTTGTATATCCAGAGGAGGAATATGGATGTGCCCCTCTCCTGTGACTATGGAGGAGCAGGATCAATGGCCTATTGCAAAGGGGGGGCATTTAGGGGTAATGTATATGGGGTACGGTGTATTCTGTTGAAAATGTATGCAATCCTGCAATATAACACTAAGAGGCAAAATCCTTCCAGTATATGACCAAATCATGAACTTCTATACACTGCCACCTGAATTATGGTGCACCAATGAATCAGTGGACTTAATTGTTATAAACTATCAAACCAGCACCTACTACCCCATGCTGTACCAAGTAGTTAAATTGGTTTAAACAATACCAAATTTCACTGTGTATATTCAATGGACACACAATATGAACAAAAGTACACAAAGATTACAAGAGCAACTTGCTGCAAGTGTCAATAGTTGGACATACTTACAATACACACTACAGGATGGCGCTGACAAAATTTTAACCCTATCAAAGGAGGAAAAGCACTGTTTTTGGTGGTGGCCAGGAAGTTGAACCATACTGCAGTGGTCAGGGCTCTGTGTTGCTGTGGATTATCATAGCAGCAGGTGTATTGTTAATTGTGTATTTGTGTTACGTTGCATATGGAAACGATCCGGGGGGGCACAACCCCCTAGCAAACAGCCACTAATTATAACCTATAAGTAATGTAGTAAGCCCTCCGCCTCAGTGTACTAGACAACCGGGACCCAACCTTCTCGGGCCCACTATAATGGGAAGTCTGGAACACTAATTGGAATAAGTGTGGTATGCCTGTACGAGAGAAGGTACAGGGCACAGTACTACACAAGGGGCAGTGGGACAGATGGAGCATCAACACCTTCTACCTTGATGCCTGGCCCTATCAGGAAGTGTGTCGCCATATATCTTATGCTTTTCCAGGGATACCTGGGCAGGAGGATCCCAAAAGAAAAAAAAGGGGTGGATATTTGAGCCTGTCTGTAAAGGCCTATACTTTAAGAATTTAGGTATGTGTTTATCATTTAGCTAGTTATAGAGGTATAAAAGAAAGAATCTGTGTAAGGGCCTTCTCTCACTGGGACAATCTGAGGCCCTGTTCTTAGGCCAATGCCTTTGGCTAAGCAGCAGAGGCAGCCATAAGCTGGGAAGCGTGCGGTCACATCCTCACATTCTAAACTAGTCTTATTAAAATAAGGCCATCTGGGGCTGTTAGGAAGGTGATCCGATCTATTACCTCCAGAGAAAGAGAAGAGCCTAGAAGATGTAAAAAAAAAATTTAGTTTAATAGTTTTCTGTCTGGTAAAAACTCACTTATCAATAGACACAGCTGGGAAACCCTTATGTCTGTATAAATGTAGTTGTAAAATCCTCACTTCTGTATTGTTTTGTCATTATAGTTCCCACTTTGCTATGTTTATTTGCATGGTCTCTGTCTGGTTCTGTAATTGTTTCTGTCTGCTGTATAATTAATTTTGCTGGGTGTAAAGTAATTAAGATGGTGGGATATAATTGGTTATCTAATCATGTTACAATATGTTAGAATTGTTAAGGTAAATTTTAGTAGACTGGTTAAGGTATAGCTAAGAATATTACTATATAAATTAGGGGCAAACAGGAAGTAAGTTGGGATTCGAAAATAAGGAAAAAGGAACTTAAATTTAAGCTTGCTGGAAGTTCACCCCAATAAACATTGAATTGTTTGCACCTTCGGACTTCGGGTATTGTTGCTCTCTGTTCATGCGAGAAAGACCAGGGAAGTGGGAGAGTGAAGGAATAAGCTCTCTAACAGAGTGTATGAAGGTTTTATGATTTGGATAAATATTCAGTAGATGATGCGATAAAGACCACCTCATATATTGTACTTATTTCTGCTCATTTGAACCATGGTTTCAAGAGAATAAAGGTAGTTCTTTAAGCCATATAATTACCTCTACTCCCTTCCAGAATTAAGAATTTGATCTTGAACCGTAGTACTTTTATGACAAGGTAACAGTGCATTAAAATGAAATTATTTATTTGCCTGTTCTTTCCATCAGATATTTCTTGTACCCAGTTCCACTTAAATGCTTCACCATTTCCTCAGCAACAAATTGGGCTCAAGTGGGCTCAGTGGATTAGTCACTGAAGTGGTTCTACCTTCTACTTTGTTATTATATTGCTCATGATAACCTCAGAGTACTTAAATGCCCTCTTTCCTGATGCTCCGATCATGTTCTTCCACCCCACTCCTAAAATACTTTTACTGGCTTTCTGATGATTTATCAACTTCAAACTCCATTACTTCAGCTTTAAGCATTTACACAGCTCACCTTGCTTGCTTCTCAGCTCTCATTTCCTCTATAGTCCCACTTTTCACCCTACTCTCTGCACACTCCTGCTGCTTCCATATTGTCTTTGTTTCTCCCTCTGTGACTCCCACTATTTTTCTTATTGTCCCCCAACTTGGAATAGCCTC
Organism: Malaclemys terrapin pileata; assembly: GCF_027887155.1. Classification (NCBI taxonomy): domain Eukaryota; kingdom Metazoa; phylum Chordata; order Testudines; family Emydidae; genus Malaclemys; species Malaclemys terrapin. The sequence goes on from NC_071505.1 coordinate 45,677,471, forward strand.
CTTTCTACGTAGCTAGCTATTTTCAAATCCCATTCAAACTTCCAGTCCCTTCTCGCATCTAATTTCTTCTGGTTAGCCTCTAATTTATAATTTTCAGATTGGTTTTGTCTATTACAGGGGTGGGAAAACTGCGGCCCGCGGGCCAAGGTGTTTTAATCCAGCCCTCAAGGTCCAGCCATAGAGCGGAGTCTGAGGTTTGCCTTGCTCTGGTGCTCCAGCCAGGGAGCGGGGTCAGGGGTTTGCTCTGCGTGGCTCCGGAAAGCAGCAGCAATGCAGCATGTCCCCCCTCCAGTTCCTACGTGTAGAGGCAGCCATGGAGCTCAGCGCGCTGCCACCGCCCCAAGCGTCGCTCCCACAGCCAATGGGAGCTGCAGGGGAGGCGCCTGCAGACGGGGCAGCGTGCAGACTCACTTGGCCACGCCTCCATGTAGGAGCCGGAGGAGGGACATGCCACTGCTTCCGGGAGCTGCTTGAGGTAAGTGCCGTCTGGAGCCTGCACCCGGACCTCCTCCCCCTCCCCCTTCCCCAGCCCTGATCCCCCTCCCGCCTTCCAAACCCCTCGGTCCCTGCCTGGAGCACCCTCCTTCACCCCATACCCCTTATCCCCAGTCCCACCCCAGAGCCCTTAGCGCCCCCTCACCCCCGTATCCCAGCCACCTACCCCAGCCCAGAGCCCTCTCCTGCACCCTGAACTCTTCATTTCTGACCCCATCACAGAGCCCTCACCCCCTCCTGCACCCCAACCCCAATTTCATGAGCATTCATGCCCCGACATACAATTTCCATACCCAGATGTGGCCCTTGGGCCAAAAAGTTTGCCCACTCCTGGTCTATTACCACACTCATACTTGGTGATTTTGTTTTTAAAAGGGAGAAAATATGAAATTGAAACAACTAGTCAGTTGTCTTTGAAGAATGTCACTCATTCATAAGCAGTATTCTTTTCCCCCTTGTTTCCTATCTCTCTTCCTTTTCCTCACCTCAGTGGTCTGCTGTCACTTTTTCATGTGGTATCTGTCCAGTTGAGCTCTTCAAAGCAGAAACTTTGTCTTATGTCTGTAAAATATTATGCATATCTAATTTTTCCTTATGACATCTCAAACTGCAGAAAATAGTAGTCAACTTTGGTAGTGTGTTTTTGTTATATGGAATTCAAATGGAAGCATTGACAGAAGACATAGAATCATGATGCTGTGACGTCAAGATGAAAACACAGCTTTCGCTAGGAACTTTATATGATCGTGGCATTGTCCTTAACCTTAGTCTCATCTACTTTCCGCTATATTTTCTTTTCCCACCTCTGTAAATCTGCCCATTGCCTTCCCTGCAATATTCTCCGTGTGTGCTACTGCCTCAGTTTCACCTTCTCTGGAATGCTTATCTCTGCCTTTACCTTGATTATTGTAACTCTCATATCTCTGGTTTCTCAGCTCTTCAGACTATAACATGTTTATAATACTGTTCTCCACTATTTAGGTGTGTAAAAAACAGTTTAGTCACCTAATTTTATCCTCACATAACTCCATCGACTCCCCTTCAATTTCACTGCTAGTTTACATTTGCTCTTTTAAGTTTTTAAAACACTCCATAAACACAATCTTAACCTCATCTCCCTCCCCATTCCTTCCAGACTGGTACTGAACTCTTTTTTTTTTTTTTTTTTTTGTCTCTTCCTACATCCTCATTACAGTTGATACAAGAGTCTTTTTCTCTGCAGTTCTCACTATGTGGAACAAGTTTCCCATATCCTTCAGCCTCATTCACGATCCATTTCATTTCATACCCCTGTATGCTATAAAAAAGAAATTATAAATGCAGAGAAACTTTACTTAGTTTTAACTGAAAATATACTCTTCTGTTTTTGATGAGCACGGGGATATTTGCCTAGGCTGAAATCATTCAGTCTAGGCAAAAATTCTGATTATAGCAGTCCAGAAATCTTTATTAATCTTATATGGATCATATAATCGACTTTCATGAGGCAAGAAAGCACTTCCAGAAATATCCAAACTTAGCAAAAATTGTGATCTTAGAGAATTTAATTTTACAGTACATGTTAAACAAAAAGGAAATACGTTGTAAAAGGAAATAGTTCTTCCATTGACCTAGTCACATGTACACTGAGGTTTGGGTTGACTTACCAGTGATGTTCAGGAGTGTGAATGTTACAAAGTAGCTAGGTCGATCTACATTTTAAGTGAAGACCAGGCCTCATATTCCACTGAAGAAGGACTAGGAAAACTACACCAGGGATTTTAAAATATATTTAATAATCATTTTTATAACTCTTCAATGTTATAGAAAATAGTTTATATTTGAACAAAACCTATTATCTCTCTCTTCCAATCTGGAATCCTTTTGTGAAGTCAACATGCTGAATTTTTTGAGTCATACTCTTTTTCCTGTCCAGTATCTAAAAGGTCATGAAGTTTGACTTATGTATTCATTTATAGAGGTAGGCAGGTGGAGAAGATGGACTATTTTTCAAACACAGAGTCTTCAGAAAGAGCAAAGGGGATTTAGGGAATGACTAACCAGTTTAAATCCATGAGATTTAAATGTTCTCCCCTTCTATGTACACTGTGGTATGAAAGGCCCAGATTTTTAAAGGTATTTAGGGATTGCGGCACTCAGCATTGCATTACCTAAGTCTCATTTTCAAAAGTGATATAGACACTTAGAAGCCTAAATCCTGTTGACTGTAAATTGGGTGTTGGCATCTAAGTGCCTGAGTTTCTTCTGAAAATGAGACTGTGATGGGGCATCCACCCCACACTAGCCTATAAAGGGATTAATTGAGCCCTAGGGGGGCTGTACAGGAGGCAGCCAATTCGAGAGGGGCTGCAAGGAGCGGCCAATCAGGGCCAGGCAGGTCCATATAAAAAGGACTGCAGGGGAGAGCAGTTTCAGTTGCTCCCTGGATCTTGAGGAGGGGAGGGCTGGCTGCCTTGCAAGCTGAAGACAGCTAGCACCCTGGACAGAGCAGTGCTTTAGGCAGGGATTGGGAAAGCTTAAGATAGCTCCTGGTAGGCTGCAGGGATCTGCAGACTGAAGCCCTGAGGCAAGGGCAAAGAGGGTGCTGTGGGATCCATGTGGACAAAACATCTTGAAGCAACAGGCATTGAAATGTAAGTAACTTCTGTATCTTGATTTCTCTTTTTTAATAGAAATGATTATAGTATTAATATACCATTGCCAAAATACACAATAGGCTGTTAAGGAGCACTAGGTCTTTTTTTAAGCACCACCACCTGCTGAATAATTTGATTGAACATGGTAGACACTAGAATTATTTATTAGGCCTTTTCCATTCTCATTAAGCATGGAACATGAATAATGGAAGCACTACCTGCTGAAGGTCCACTCTTTCAACTGTGGTTTTCATTAGATCTTCTGAAACCTCCTTAGAAGTTGTACATGAAAATTTAGGAGTATGTTTTAAAAGCATTGCATAGGGAATTACCTATGTTACACCAGTGAGGAGACACATTGTTAAATCTTCATGAACTTCTTTGAAAACGTACCCTAAAATACTGTCATTAGATTATATCTGTCTGGATCACTAATCTCTTCTTACCCAAATTGCTGCAAACTCCTGTGTACGTTTTTTTTTTTTTTTTTGGTATCAATTTGATGACTGTTTTCTCTTCCACTCAGAGGATGAATTGCTGAATTTCTACTTTATTTCTTGTACATTAATTGTGTGTTAAAATAGAAGCAATAACATCTTCCCATCATGATGTAGGGATTTTGGTGGCATCAGACAGTGGACTGGGCCATTTTAAGTGACTAATCTGTAGACTGATCCTAGGGAATCTTTCAAGTATTTAAGACTCTTAGACATAAAATTGAAACAAAACGGCACAAATGCCAGTATTGCTAATGCTGACTGGATTAAAGAAAAGATTTTATAGAATATAATACACTTTTTGAAATATTTTATTTAACGGTGTATGGGCTAAATCTTTTGGGCAAAACTCTCATTGACTGACTTCAATAAGAGTGCTGGCTGAGTCAGGACTGCAGGATGGAAGCCTCAACTGGCATTGTCAGTAAGAAAATGTTAATGAATTTAGTCTTCAATATTTGATAAAAACAGAGGGGTGTTACTATTCATGTAAAAACTCAATGTGCTTAAAGTTAACTTTATTTACAGAAACCACAGAAGCCAAGTTTGACTCTGCTAATGAACTCTTCCCATCAATTCAAGAAAAACAGTAAGCAATTGGGGGTGGGGAGGAAGGGGAATCTCCTTTACTACATTATATGTTGATAGGAAATTGTAGATTTATTATGCATTTTACTTCCTCTTTTAAGTATATTTAAACCTTGTTTTTTTACTATAGTAGGTGAGAAAAGTAGCATTATGAGAACAGAACATATAGCCATTTCACAGCAAAATAAATCAGATTGTGAAGCTGAAGATGTCATTGAATCCCCTCCTAAGCCTTTTCCCCAAGTCAAGTCCTACCCTCGACCTGTCCATCCCTCACCTGGCTCCTTTTCAAAACCTTCCCAGATGACTCCTCCTCTCCTGGGGTTTAAACAGGTAAATTTTTGTTTGTGCAATTAATTTGTTGGTTCCTATGTTGTGTTTTTCTTTTTCAAATTCATCTATGATTTTATGAAGATGGCGAGGATATTAGAATTGGAAGTCCTCAGTCATCAAGGCAAAACCTCAAACAAGTAACCAGAAATCACACAAATTTGGATAAAAAAGAATGTAAAGAACTGACAAATGAAGATATTTCAGAAGCAAGCAAACAGGAGAAAGAAGAATTAGAAGAAGAAGAGGATGAGGAAGAATTTAGTCAGGAAGAAAAGGAGGATGAAGATACAGAAGATGAAGAAGGAAGTCAAGATGATTACACAGAGGATGAGGAAGAGGAATATGTTGGAAAATTGAAGCATGAGCATGATCAAGAGTTAGAAATTTTCAACAATGCTGTTAAATCTGAAAGGGAAGTTAAACGTGGAAGCAAAAATATACACGATGGTGGTAGTCATGAAACATGTGAAGAGAAAGATCAGGAAATGCAGGAATCTGTTGATATTCCTGTGTCTTTTATAGCAGGACACTATGAAGGTTTAAAGGAAAATATAACTGCCATATCATCTAAGATGGTAAATAATGAAGTATCTTATGATTTATCAAAAAAAGAAGATGGTAGTGAACATGAAGAAATTCATGAATTTCAGAATACAAATGAATTGTTACATACAGATGGAAATGAGAAAATCAGATGTAAGACCCGCTGTTCTTTTGAAGACTCTGAAATGACAGCCTGGAAAAAAGATGCATCTCCATCTGTCTTAAATAGTTGTTATATTAAGGAGGAAAACTCAAACCTAGTAGATGATATCTTTGAAAGTGATGATGATCCTTGTTCAGAGGCAGAAAATCGAAGGCATGAGAACAGAAGACAGGATTCAGAGAATCTTAGATTTCTAGGTGATCAAAATGCTGGAAAGGAGCAATGCAAGAATTCCGAGGGATTGGCTAATACAGTCTGTGAAACACTGGAACCAGAAAGTGAGAATTTGCCTGTAAATAGCGGTGAAGAAAATCTAAAAGCGTTTCAACCAAGCATCAAAGTAAGTAAAAAGGGACAAACCCAATAACAAGGATTTTTACACAGGTAAAGCAGAAGATGAGACACAAAGTACTTGTATTGTAGCTGAATGGTTTGAATATAGTTAAATGAAAAACCTTAATAGAAGATTGCTAACAAGAATCATGTAACTCAAATTTAATTTGATCTTCAGCATTGAATAAAGAAATGACTGACTATAAATTTGTTTCTAATAAAGCAGAGTTTTCATGCATTAGTTAGGGTAGTAGTGAGCAGCATTTTTTTAAATTCTAAATGTGGTTATGATGCTATAGAAGGATGAATTTTAGACTCATTATTCTGAAGTCAGTATAATTTGTGGCCTAAAGAATGATGCATAAAATAAATTGGGTATTGTTTGCAAGAGTAACTGGGCTCTGACAAAATCCAAAAGTGTTATGAAAAATAAATGGCACTAAAACAGCATAAACTGATTTTATTTATTTATTTACAAAAAATGAGTAAAAGAAGGTGGTTGTAATATAAAATCGCTTTTAGAATCAGATGGTCAGTTGTGCTCCTCTGGGACATGGGATAAAGCCCATGATTAAGTGTGTGAGATCTGGGAATAAAAGCATTCTTGGTTGAGGTGATCAACTAAGGAATGAAATTCTAGAGGAGATTAGGTGAATCTGACCATCTTTAGAAAATACTGCAAGAACTTTTCACCATAGCAAAAATGATACTCACAACATTGATACCTTCATCCAAACAAATGTGCCCCCATTCAAAAAACAAAACAAAACCCACCTAAAACAAATGAATCATCTACCCAACTAAACAAACCCCATACCCAAGCAGAGTTTTTTGCCTCAAAAATGACTTTGTTATTACTGTTGATTTGATGTAGGCACTCAGACACTACAATGATGAGAGGGAGTATAACATTTTAAAATAGAAAGTAATTTGTTTTTGTTTAGTATTTTTATTTGGGAAGATATTTTTCATTCAATCTCTTTCTACTAGGAAGAATCATCAGAGGAGGAAGATGACATAGAGCAACCACAAATTTCAAATGTTGTAGATAAAAGTTTGATTTGTAGTGGCAACCGTGAAGCACAAAATCCCTCAGAAGATACTGCTATTAGGAAAGGTAAATTAGTAAATTAGTAAATAGTAATCCAAATGTTTTTCTTAGATTAGTTTACCGTGTGAGAGTACTAAGAAAAGATCATAATTTGCTGCCTCTGGTATTGTGAACCATGAGATGTTTTTCACTTGCTCTGCTACACTTTCAGGGAATGACTCAACTGATAAATCACTTGGTTCTTTTGTTTCTGAGGGACTCCAAAGAGTACAAGACACACATTAGATAGACCCTGTCTTGAAGCACTTACAATCTAAAAAAGGCATAAAGTAGATTAGACATATTGTAAAGCACAGAAATAGGAATAATTTGGATTTTTTATAGCCTACATTTTTAAATTAAGTCACCTCACAGATATGTCTAAAATGATGTTGGTGAGTTGAGGACAACAATCAGAAGAGTGGGTGAATGTTACATCCAACTCTTTAGTTGAGGTTGTATTTTCACAAATTATCTAATTTCACAACCTTCAGTTGCTTTTAGATGATCAGATAGCAGCAGTGGCTAGTACTGATGTTGTTTTTCTTTTGTGTCTGGCAGGTAGGATTCAAATCTATTTTTTGATGCGATATAGCTTCCGTGGCCGTGCCTTTGTAACTTTTGAGTACTGCAACACACTCCAAATCGGGCTACACCTTAAAAGCATTTGGAAGCTGTGGCTAGTACAGAATGCATTTAAGTAGAGCTCCTCAGTGGCAGCATGTAACACCAGTGCTCTATATTCTATTGAATCTTCTATACCAGTCCAGATATTTGTTAAAGTTCCTCCCAACCAGCAGATGCAGCCAGAACACTGAATTTGAGGATGTCATCATGCCTTTACATATAAGGATTTAGGTATTTCTCAGGGTATGTCTACACTACAGCTGCTCAGCTACAGCACTGCATATCATAGAATGCCAGGGTTGGAAGGGACCTCAGGAGGTCATCTAGTCTAACCCCCCTGCTTAAAGGAGGAACCAAGTCCCAGACAGATTTTTGCCCCAGATCCTTAAATGGCCCCCCTCAAGGATTGAACACACAACCCTGGGTTTAGCAGGCTAATGCTCAAACCATTGAGCTATCCCTCTGTAGCCACTGTAGTATATATGCTTCCTATATCAGTGTAGGAGTTGTTCCATCAGTGTAGGTAACCAACTTCCGTGAGAGGCAGTAGTGAAATTGATGGAAGAATTCTTCTGTTGATCTAGCCGTATTTGCACCTGGGTTAGGTCAACTTAAGTGCTACACTTAAGTTGCAAAATACTTCACAGCCCTGAAGGACATAGCTAAGTCAATGTAATTTTTAAGTGTATACCAGGCTTTAGCCTTCAGTTTCTTTCTTCAGCGGATATAGCAGGTGTTTAGTGGGCTCCCACTGAAGGAGAGAAGAAAGATGAAGGCCTAAAGAAAACAGGGACACACTGAGGTGTTGCAGCTACCTTAGCAGCACATGTGAATTATCTGTATACAGATTGAGATAAATTATGTATGCCTATGGCGATCTTATGAATACAGGGCTTATCTGATAGAGTACAAACTAATGTGAAATGTTTATAATTGAAAAGTAAAATTTCGTATTTATTTTATTCTGTAGATACAATGTCAGTATTAGGATTGGACGAAGAGGAGGATACAGAATCACCCTGGGATTCAGAGGTACTTTCCATTAATATGGCTATTATGATCCCACCAATTTTATTCAATTCACTACTGCTCAAGAGTTTACTTTCATTGCATTTCTGACTTCTTCATTGCTTAATGGAACATAGGGGTTGATGCTGTGGTTTTGAAGTACTTCTTCTATATTAGGGGCTGACTAATTAAGACTGCTAATAACCTAGGTCTCCTGGCAGTGGACCCCCCCAGATTCAATTAGTATTTCTAGCATCATATTGAATTATTAAATAGTTTAATTGTTTTAAATGTTTTTGAAAGGTAAAAAAATTAGGTATTTAAATCTTTTTTTTTTTTTATTTTAAAAAAGACAATGAAATCTTGGCCCTATTTTAGTCAACAGTAAAACTCTCACTGAATGGATTTGGGGCCAGGTTTTCACCTTTTATCTCTGTCTGCAAGCATTGCCTCTGTAGAATCCCCTCTTAAGCTGATGCACATTATGAAAAAGCTGTAACCATTGGAGCTGCACATACACCCTAGCGATGGTCTCTTGCCTTTCCCATATCCAGAGGATAGCCCCAGTTGCTACTCAGTTCTTGCTTTAGACAGCAAGGAGAATGTAGTGGTGTTTTACCACATTAGTCTCCTTTTGAGAGCGTTTAACTTTTATCCTTTTAAAATTTTAATCTTAAAGTTTTAGGATAGTTAGTATTAGTCTTTGTCAACTTTTTGGCCTTGTTGGAATTTGTTTCTTCAGTCCTCCTCATAGCATTCCCTGTGCAGCTGTGGGCCTGTTGATTATTGTAGGGTGCATGCACAACTCCCATAGACTTGTGTGCTGAGGACATGAACATCACCTGCACCTACAATATAGAGATACAAACAATCATTGTAAAGAACTGCAATTATTATGCAGTCTTTTTTTTCATTTTTTTTTTCATTTTTTTTTTTATTTATCTTATTTCCTTACTTCATGTTACCACTTCTTCTGTGTTTATCAAGGCTAGTTCAGACATCTTAATTGACAGAAATTTTAACTAGCATTTTATTAACACTTTAATGAAAAATATTAATAAGTATTATGATTTTAAAATAGTCTATATTATGACATTCCTTTTCCAAAGCTTTTTCAGAAATACATGAGTACTATGTATACTGGGTAGCGCACAAAAATGTTTGGTTGTAAATCATTGCTGATACCCAGCTACTAAAAATATTTATACTTTTTCTGTGGAAAGCAATTAAAAATTAATTGTATCCAGGTTATCATGCATGTTTTTAATTAACCAGTGTGCTTCTGAAAGCCCAAGAAAACTACCAGTCAACCTGTTAATTTCATCTGCTATCAGAACTGACACACACATGCAGAGTATTTTTGAGGAACCAAATGAAGGTAATTTTATCATTGTATTATTATCCATATTTCATGAGCTTTTATAAAATAAGCTTAATTTTATATATACGCCTTAGGAATTCTTCAAAAAAAGGAGTGGGTTGTTCTCTCAGTGGCAATAAAAAACTGCTGGTTAATTGTCATTATTGATAGATTTGTTTTTTTTTATTCTTGATAAGAGCAGAAAATGCTTTGACATTAATTCAGGAGATGATCCATTTCAGAGGAACTATGGTAGTTTGTATGTCCTTGACCATTGACTAGCAGCTAAAATGGGTAGTAATTGGAATGTTATTACTCTCCTTAGTAGTTCAAACTGTATTTTCACTAGACTCTTGTAAATATTCTTCAAAACCTTGACATGGTTCAGGTTATTTATTTGTATAGAAAGTTTTTTCTGACAGAAAAGATGGTATGAGATATTTTTTTTATGGTCAAAAAGTGTTATGATTTGCTGCTGTTATATTTCTTTCCTCTCTATAGTTTTATTAGCCCAGGAGGTTTAGCCTATGAAAGGTATAGCGAAATGGGGAGGTTTTGGCTTGATAGAATGTCTGACTCTGAATGACCTGAGATCATCCATTGTATATTACTTGAGGACCTCATAATCTCCATCCTGAGAGTGAGAAACCTAAGGGGGAAGGAAGATTTGGGTGAACTCCCAGAGGCAAAGACAGTTGTTAAGTATTTTATTTGCTTAACATCTGTGCATCTCATAAATGGTACTCTCAGTGCCTAGCTACTTTGGATCCATTGCATTTATATTTTCAAATATTCCACTTTCCAGAGCTTAACAGATGGTTCTAGATAGAAAGGACTGAATGAAGTAGATAATTTTCTTGGAAATATATGATTTTTTTCATTTTCTGAATTCACACTTTATCTATGAATACTAATTTATTTCTGAGTCCAGAAAGGGTAGTACTTGGCATCTGAGAAGTCTAATTTTCTTAACAGTTCAAATGGCAAATGAGAAGTCCATAATTGTATCCCTTTAGTGTGCCAAATAATCTTTCAGTAAAGCACCGTAAAAGCTAATTGCTCTATTGAATATTAAAAAAGAATAACAATATGAACATTGCACAAAATAATGGTTAATAGTTACAGATGTCTTTCGATTGTTCAAGACATTTGACACCTCACATCTTGATTAGTATAATTGTGCAATACTTAAAGCTACCTTACCACTCTGTTTCAGTTTGTGCAGAATTTGGTGGTCTACCTGGTTAGTGGAGCAGGTCCAGCTGGACCCATCATCCTTATTCTTCATTCATTCCAGTAGTTTTGGCTGCAATTAATATTATTTGTCAGTCTGTAAAGCCCTACATGGCTTAGAGCTGGACAATTTTGGACATGTCGGACCAGATTTTCTGGAGTGCTGTGGCTCTTTGGCACTGCTCAGGCACATAAAGGGACTGTAATCTGGCCACAAATTCTCAACAGAGAGACCATGGGAGAAACTGTCTGTTGGGTGTAACTTTGCCAGATCCGGGTCTGTGCCTTTTCTCCCTCCCCATCTGGTGCAGAGTTCCAATCTGCTATGCTAGGGGTTCTCAAACTTTTGTACTTGGTGACACCTTTTACTCAGCCTCTGAGACCCCCCCTTATAAATTAAAAACATGTTTTTATATATTTAATGCCATTATAAATGCTGGAGGCAAAGCAGGGTTTGGGGTGGAGGCTGACAGCTCGCGACCCCCCATGTAATTACCTTGTGACCCCCTGAGGGGTCATGACCCCCAGTTTGAGAACCCCTGTGCTATGCCAATCCACTATTAAGAATCAAGCCTCTTCTTGTTCTCTTTGCACCAGCAAAATGTCTGAGATACCTGATGTACTTTTGCTTACTGTCCTCAGAAGTGCACTCTTGAGGACTGGAAGAAACTGTTCTCATTTGAAAGTTCTGGGCTATGGAACTTGCTACCTCTGCTGGTTAGCCAGAGTTCAAATCTGCTAGCCTGTAGAGCAAAGACTGACTGTTTTCAACCCAGCATCTGCCTGATTCTCTAAACTTTGTTGGTAATATCTGTCCTCTTCTGAATTTCTTGACTTTTCCTGGTGCGTGAACAAAAGGGTAATACTTGGTAGCTACTCTTATATTGATCTCTCTCTTTGTTTTGCCTGGAAGCTAAAGTAATGGATAAAATGTTATTTGATAAAAAAATACATAAACCTTAATATTTAAAATAATAAACTTTCTGCATGGTGCTCTGACCATTTGCTTATGAGGAGGGCAAGAAAGTTCTACTGCTAAGACAGCATGTTTCTTCCTATTTTTGTCTCTAAAGAATTATGATTTTGTCACTCTCATTGGAACATGATGAACATATTGATACAATTAAATGAAAATTTCATATCATATGTCATCAGGTTGTAGCCAAAACTTTTCCATCTTTTTGAAGGCTTGAAATCCTGTACTGCAGGGTTGCCTTGGGGAAGTCCGTTGCTTTGCATTCCCTTTACTTTGGTATGATTCTGTTAAAATAAATAAAATGCTTTTAAAAAAGATCAAAAGACAATTGTGGAAATACATTAGAAAGATTACCATATCACTGGACAGCAGTTTTGTTGCTTATAAGAACACTTGAATTTTGGTAGTATTAAAATTATGCTATAATCCATTCTAACACATTTTATATTCCTCTTTGCAAAAGAGGATCAAGAAACTATATGATGACTAAGGTAGAGGCTACAAGAAGTGTAGACAGGCCAGTTGATCAAATCATGGAAATATTACACTAGACAAAAGTTGAAACTGTTATTGAGAATTGTATTAAAAGTGGACAATACAGCCAAACAGAAGAGTTGTTTCTGTTAATTCCTGGTAAGCTAAGCACACTGATCTGTGGATCACTGAACTGAGATGACATAATTTAGTGGTCTCTATGTTGAGAATTTGTTGCCAGATAACTGAACTGAGATTCTAGAATCATAGAAGATTAGGGTTGGAAGAGACCTCGGGAGGTCATCTAGTCCAAACCCCGCTGAAAGCAGGACCAACACCAACTAAATCATCCCAGCCAGGGCTTTGTCAAGCCAGTACTTGCATATAACTTGCATATAACTCTTCTCCGACTCCTCCCATCTACAGAAAATAGAGATTCTTCAACACACAAACACTTGTGGGATAATCATAATAGTACTGTTGCACTGCTTTATGACACATTAAACTACTCCACTCCACTTTGGCTTTTGTAACTTTCCAATCAGGAAATGAATGATTGCCTTCTAAGAAAAAATAAAGGTTTTATTTTTGTACTGTTAATCAGCATGGCCTTATTGCTTCACATGAATTCCTCTAGCTTGGTCACTTGAAATCTGAGGTGCATGTTTGAACAATCGTGTGTTTCTATAATACTAACATGTGCTGCTTGCTATGATATATTTAGCCTAACTAAAAATAAGTCTTGTGGAATTAAAACAATGGTTGCAAATAGGCAATACATAGTTGTCACACAAGGTACTAATTTTGCATGAAGTTGATAACTATTACACTTCAGGATTTTAAAAGACACTGGATAATACTTTCTCCCCCCTCTTTTTAGGTTTTTGTGAAAAAACTCTTGATTCACAGGTAAGTGTCATTCATTGTAAGAATTTGTCTTACTAATTAAAGAATATATCATTATTTTGAATTTTATTTAATTTTTGAGTGTTGGATTGTCTATAATAGCCAAAGACCACTCAAGCAATTTTAGAAACACATGACACCTCTTCTTGTCCTGCAAAGGGAATCGAGATTGGCAAAAGGCAAAAATCAGGTAATATTCACTACATCAAATTTTGGTGAGGGACTGGGCATCTTCATTAACAAATATTTATCTTAAACATTGCTTATTTTTTTCTTTTGAAGATTTAATGGAAGAACTTGGTTTAGATGATGCAGATGACATTGAAGGTATTTATATGGGTTTTGTCCTTTTTTCTGACTAACATGTTTTAATTGCAATTTATACAAAAATGATTTACAGTCAAAGTATAAAACTTCCATATTTAATTTGTTAGTATTCTGTGCTTTTAACAACATTCCTTATGACATTTGCTAATTCTTTCTTGAAGAACACACAATAACTGATCCAAAAATATAGCCACAGTTTGAGATCCTAAATCTTATATAGAGAAATTTGGACTTAAAGGATTTTTAATTTTGTTTAATTTACATTGATTTGTAATGTGTGTTTTTTTTTTTTTCTTTTATTAATCAGCCAAGAGCTGAATTCAGGGTTCTGTGTTCCCACTGCAAAAATTAGGTGCTAAGCATATCAACTGAAATGGAGGGAATACAAAACCTTGGACTTAGTTCTAGGCAGGTAAGTAAAAGAGAGAACTTTCATGTATTTTGAAGTGCATTGTAAATAAAGTATATGGCATACATGTAGTCTGTTTATGATTTAGGATCTCAAATTCTTTTTGTTTTTAAAAAGAAAAGGTACTTCAGTTCTCCCCACTTGGAATTCAGTGGAGGCTAAGCTTCTTTTTAGAGAAATTTGTAAATGTGTGCTTGTAGTTTGAGAGCAGAAAATGTGTTAAAAGCATGAGCTTCCATTTTTCTCTTCTTTTTGCAGTATGTGCTCTTTTGGAAGAAGCTGAAAGAGTTGGATACTTTATTATTTGTATTACAGTAGCACTACAGAGCCCTAGTAATAGACCAGGATCCCATTGTGTTACAAATGCAGAACAAACAGATGGGCAGTTAGTAGCATATTTTGTTGGCTCTTAATGTTCATCTGCTCAGTGTATTCCAATAAGTTCCACGACACCTTATTCTCTCCAGTTTCACATTATCTCTCAGCCTTGAGAGAAACATTCACAAATATTTCTTTGTTTCAAAGTGACTTTAAGCAGAGTTCATGTACATGGAGATGGTCTCATGTCACTAGTGGCTAGATCGGGGGTGGGCAAACTACGGCCCGCAGGCTGGATACGGCCCCTCAGGGCTTTGGATCCGGCCCGCGGCGCCGCCGGCACCACGTACCTGCAGCCCCCGGGCAGGGGGGCGGGGGCACAGTGCTCCGTGCGTTGCCTCCAGGAACCACCCCCTCACAGCTCCCATTGGCCGGGATCGGGGAACCGTTCAGGGGAGGTACCTGGAGGCACAGCAAGGGCAGCACACACGGAGCCCTCCGCCCACCCCCACTCCCCCAAGGGGCCGCAGCGCTTCTGGGAACGGCACGGGGCTGGGGAGAGGGCAGGCGTGCAGGGAGCCTGCCCTGGCCCCGGTGCGTGCCGCTGCCACCCCGGAGCCGCTTGAGGTAAGCGGCGCCGGGCCAGAGCCCGAATCCCTCTTGTACCCTACCCCCCAACTCCATGCCCTAAGCCCCCTGCCTGCACCTCACACCCCTCCTGCACCCCAACTCCCTGCCCGGATTCCCCTCGTGCACCCTGCACCCCAACTTTCTGCCCTGAGCCCCCTCGTACACCCCACACCCCTCCTGCACCCCAACCTCCTGCCCTGAGCCTCCTGCACCCCTGTGTACCCTAACCCCCTGCCCTGAGTCCCCTACTGCACCCCAACCCCCTGCCCTGCACGTCCTCCCGTAGTCCGTACCCCTCCTGCACTCCTTCCCTGAGTCCCCTTGTACTCCCCACACCCCAATCCCCTTCCCCGAGCCCCCTCATACACCCTGCACCACTCCTCTACCCCAGTCCCTTGCCCTGAGCCCGTTCCTGCACACCGCACCCCCGCCCACACCCCGCACTCCCTCGTGCACCGCAACCCCTTGCTCTGGCCCTGCATACAATTTCTCCACCCAGATGTGGCCCTCAGCCCAAAAAGTTGGCCCACCCCTGGCCTAGATGTTTCCAGTGTCCAAGGGGCCTAGGAGCCCCTATTTCATTACTCTGTAAATCTAGGGGGAAGGGAAATATCCTGCATTTGCCGAGCCTGGAAAAGACAGAATGAAGAAGATACTTGATGCATTAGGATTCACGCAGGCCAATAAGGAGTTCAGCCAGACACCTCCCTTGGATCCCTGGGTACCTTAAATGCTGTGCTGTTGCCCTGACACCAACAGCTAGCATTCAAGCAGGCAGGTCACACCCTGGATTCTACTGCCCAATTACTCTTTACAGGGGGACATCAACAATCCTTTCAGCCCTGAGTTCTTCCCAAAAAATGTCTGTCTGTCTTGTTTGGCTTCTCATTTCTGGTGTTCTTGTGCAGCTTTCTCAGCCTCTCATTTTAGGGCTTTTTTGCTACTTTTCCGATATAGCCAGCTCTAAATTTGCAGTTGTTTCACGGTTGCTAATTTTAAACTTCCTTTGTTCTGTTTCCACACCTGAGATAATAAACAGAAAATAATTAAGTTGTAATCTTTCTTTGATTGTTTCCAGCCTTTTGACTTGGGAATCACTTAAAACTATTTTACTGTTGCTTGAAGTGTAATTTTCAAATAGCAAGTTGTATGTGAATCCTGCTGCCTATGCCAATGTGACACTTAGGGGTTCACCCAGGCCAGTTATGGTGTTCAGTCAACATCTGCCTTGGAATTCTGGGTGCCTTAAATGCTATGCCGTTGTATCTCACAGCTCTGACACCAACAGCTAGCATGTAAGTTGTACCCTGGCTTCCACCACCCAGTTTCCCTTTGCAGGGGAAACTCCACAACCCTTCCAGCCCTGAGTTCTGCCCAAAAATCACCTTTCTCTGAAGTGCACAGCCCCTCTGACTGTAGCATCCACAAAACCTTATTAAGTTCGCTGCTCCTTTAAAGTGACAGCAGACAGCAGCTTCTTAACGTAACTGGGGTTGACAAACCTTCCACTTCAAGCAAAGCACTGAGCTGGTTTATGGTAAAAATAAAACAAGTGTATTAACAAAAAGACATAGGTTTAAGTGTTACCAAGTATGAAGAATAAGGTAGAAATGGTTACAAACAGAAGTAAAAATATGTTTTTAAGACTAAAAATCAACTTAAGAAACTAGTGTAGTTTGTCTGGTCACTGGCATTCTTCCAACATGGCTGGCCCTTCTTTAACCAGGACCTAACACACAGAGTTCAAAGTGTTTGGTTTCTTTGACTATTTGAGTGAAGGATAACTATGGGGTTCTCTTCCTTTCTTTTCATGGTCCAGTAAACCTTTGAAATGTATTCTTTGAAACATGAGCCCAGATAAAGTTTCTTTCTCCTTTAGGGGTGTAAATTCTATGCTATCTTCTCCCCCACTTTTTAGCTTGATAGCTTTATTTACCTTGGATGTATTGGGACCTTCATTGTCTCTGCCTGACGACCAGGCTGGTCAGACAAACAAATACATATTCCTTTGTCCTGGACAGACTGGGCTTATGCATTGTTTGTCAAACACATTTTAAGAACATAATTCTAGCATGTATTTATAACTCTTTGTACACACTATACATATACTACACAATGATTTTGGGGGCCAGGTGTTACCAGTTGTATATGATTCCTTACACGTGATACCTTTTAGAGACAAATTATGACAACAGTGTGTGAGGTGTAGTGAGTATGTCAGGCCTGACAAAAGTTGCTGACGCAGAGTAGTGAATCACCAATGGGCATTTTTGTCACACCTCCCCCCTGACATTGATGCAGTACAATAAGCTATTCCTTAGGCGTTGGTCCTAAATTCTCCTTAGCCCATAGGTTAAGGGGCACCTTTTCCCTTCTTTACCATCTCTATTTCCCCAGCAGTTGCTGCACACCCATCTGAGTCACTCAGGCCAAAGGGTTCCAAAGGCATGAAACCACCCTGACTCTGCCCTGCTCCCAGAAGAGCCTTGGCCCACAGCTATTTACGTAGCTGTACTAGTGATTCACCACTTCCTGCAGTTTTTGGGCCACAACATCTTCCAGCTGTGCCTCGGTTTCCCTGCTCTCAGTGGAGTGCTGGCTCATAGCTATTTACCTATCTGTGCTAGGGTCCTACTAATTCTAGCAGATCTTGGGCCACAGCACCTTTTAGCTGTGCCACAAACACACATAACACTGACTCGGTTTCCCCAGTGAGGGTTTACACCCTTAACCATTGAGTGTGGTCATGGCAGGCTTGTACCTTAGCCCTTGGGCTCAACCTTGTTATATCATTACAGAAAATAGCACATCAAGAAAAAAAACAAAACTTCCCACATTCCCACAGTCAGAATTACAGAATAACCTTTAGTGTCCATAGTGACTCAGGCTACAGGCGGAGTAACGGGATCCACAATACACCTGTCTGTGTGCTTAGCACCTGGTCAGGCACATCATTATGTCCTTCCTCCAGGTCTCGTGTGTGTGATTTATCCCCCTCTTCTGTTCAAACTTCCTGTGTTTGTCCTGGTCAGCAAGCTTCTGTTGCTCCAACTCTGTGTCCTCACTCTGACGCTTTGAGGTCCATTTGTTGTGTCCTGGCTAAAGGACAGGCCAGCTATGCTGGAAGGATGACTGGTGAGAAACTTCTTTGAAGAAAAGACTAGTATACGTTGAAATTCAGTTGTAGAAGCATATTCTTCTTCGAGTGCTTGCTCATATCGATTCCAATTAGGTGTGCGCGCGCTGCGTGCACGATCGTCGGAGAAATTTTCTACCCTAGCAACACCCGGTGGGTCGGCTGTGGAGCCCCCTGGAGTGGCGCCTTCATGGCGCTGGATATATACCCCAGCCGACCCAGCGCCCCCTCAGTTCCTTCTTACCGCCCCTGACGGTCGTTGGAACTGTGGAGCGTGGCATAGCTGCTCTCCACTCTCCCTAGCTTATCCTGTTAATTCTGTAGATAGTTCTAGTCATAGTTGTTGTATTGTGTTAGATAGTTTTTCATCTTCGTTTTAGTAGTTGTAGATAGTTAGTGGGGGTTAAAGGGGGTTGTTTTTCCCCCCTTTCCCCCCGGCGCATAGCCGGACTCATGCCCAAGGCCCCCAGCTTTAAGTCGTGCGCGTCCTGCGCTAAGCCTATGCCTACGAGTGACCAGCACTACTCGTGTCTGAAGTGTCTAGGAGAGTCCCATCAGACAGACAAGTGCAAGATCTGTAAGGCCTTCAGACCAAGACCCAAAAAGGAGCGGGACTTTAGGCTTAGACAGCTCCTCGTGGAGGCGGCACTCAGCCCGGATCCTCCCTCAGCATGCCCAGCCCCGGCACCGAGCGCCTCGGTGCGCGGCGCCCCTGCGACACCGACCGGTACTGCACCGTGGGCAGAATCGGACAAGGCCTCAGGGCACCGGCCTCCTTCGGCACTGCGCCCGCCACAGGGGCCTCGGCGCTGTTCCCTGTCTCTGGGACACAAGAAATCCCGCAAGGCACAGGAGTCTGCTGTCCTGCAGACGCCGGCTCCCCCGGTGCAGGGGGTAGAGCCGCGTCCGCCTTTAGAGTGCCAGAAGCAAGTGCCTGCTACACCGTCGACTCCGGCACCACGGCCTTTGAGTCCGGTGTGAACTGGATCACCACCTCGGTCGGCGGTGGAGCCTTGTCTGACGTCCACTCCAGAGACCTTCGCGACGGCGAGAGACCTTATTGCTCTCACGGAACCGGCGCAGTCCCAACCACCGGCACCGTCGGCTCCTCGCGTAGTGCAATCCAGGGGCAAGCCTGCCCTGGTACGCCCGCCGTCTCAGGACGTGGACTCACAGCACCGATCCAGGTCTAGGAGCAGGTCCCGGCGCCGGACTATCACCTCGGCACCGGTCGTACTCGCGGCCAAGATCCTCTTCACGGCACCGGTCTGCGTCTCAGCACTGTCACGATCATCGGTACCGATCGGACTCAAGACGTAGTTCTCTGCACCGGTACGAGCGCCGCTCTACTTCGAGGGGCCGCTCCCGGTACCATGTCTACTCGCGGTCGTCGTCTTCTAGGTCCAGATCTGGATCTCGGCACCGACATGGGCACCGATCCCGGTACCACTCCCTGGCACCACGCAGGGACCGATCACCTACGGACCAGCACCCATCGGCACCGTATCATCCTGAGCCGATTCCGACATGTTCCGCACCGCCTTGGCCCTCTAGATCAGCGTCTCGCTCCTCCGACGGGGCCTCGAGATCTGCATACCCTCCTCAGGGTCAGGCTGCTGCGGCTGACTTGGGCCACTGGCAGGAGGTGGCGGAGGACCCTGCTCAGGGACCTGCGCACTGGTCGTTCTGGACCCCGTGGGGGTATCACCAGGCGCAAGGGGCTCCACCATCAGCCTCTCGCTCGGCATGCTCTGAGCCCAGGGTCCCGGAGGCCACCATCTCCTGTCGTCCCCCAGGGGGCATGGAGGCTCCAGTGCCTACACCACCTGAGGCCCTGGACCCAGGGGCAGGCGACGCTCCGCTCCAGGGACCCTTAGAGCAGGACCCTCCATTAGACCCCTTGCCACCTGAGGCATCCTCCTCATCTTCCCCAGATGAGGTGGTGGCGGGCACAACGGCCTCGGGCCCGCCCCCAATAGATCTTCGTGCCCACCAGGACCTATTACGTAGGGTGGCACGTAATATGGATATCCAGGCGGAGGAGATAGTAGAGGTGCAGGACCCTATAGTGAGCATCCTCTCGGCTGATGCCCCATCCAGGGTGGCACTACCTCTGATTCGGACAATTCAAGCTAATGCCACTTCAATATGGCAAACTCCGGCCTCTATTCCACCCACAGCCAGAGGGGTGGAAAGGAAGTACTTCCAAGGACTATGAGTACTTATATACTCATCCCCCTCCGTGTTCACTAGTGGTGTCATCAGTGAACGCAAGAGAGCGTCACAGCCAGCAGGCTGCAGCGCCCAAATCGAAGGACACTAAGCGCTTCGATTTGTTCGGGCGCAAGGTATATTCAGTGGGAGGGCTGCAACTTAGAGCAGCAAACCAGCAGGCGCTCTTGAGCCGCTACAATTTTAATTCATGGAACTCTATGGGAAAGTTTAAAGAGTTGGTTCCCCAGGACTCAAGGGAAGAGTTCGGGGCCCTAGTGGAGGAGGGTAAGAAGGTGGCGAGGACCTCCTTACAAGCCTCCTTGGACATAGCAGACTCAGCCACTAGGACGCTGGCCTCAGGTATCATCATGAGGCGAGTCTCCTGGCTCCAGGTCTCAGGCTTGCCTCCGGAACTGCAGCAGACCCTGCAGGATTTACCCTTTGAGGGCCACGGGCTATTCTCGGAGAAGACGGACTCTCGGCTGCAGAGACTCGAGAACGATCATGCGCTCCCTGGGGATGCATGTCCCGGGGCCCCAGCGCAGACCCCAGCCTCAAAGATTCTACCCTCCCCCACCTCGTCCGAGACAGGACTTCACCAGAAGGTGGGGCCGAGGTGGTAGGCGAAGGTCGACCGGCCCTCATCCCGGTCAGAACCAGGGGCCGCCTAGGCCACCTTCAGGCCCTAGGCAAAACTTTTGAAGGTGCGGTCGAGGACAGCGCCCCAGCCACTACCCAGGATCCATCTCCTTCCTTTCGGGATTGCCTCTCCTGTTTCCACCGTGTTTGGTCCCTTATAATATCAGACCGTTGGGTCCTTCGCACGGTGGAGAGGGGATATGCTCTACAGTTTTCTTCGTTCCCTCCCTCCCACCCCCCCTCCCCATCCCTCTTCAGGGACCCTTCTCACGAGCATCTCCTTACACAGGAGCTTTTTGGGCTCCTCTCTATGGGGGCCATAGAGGAGGTTCCACCAGAGTTAAGGGGCAGGGGGTTTTATTCCCGCTACTTCCTGATCCCCAAGTCAAAAGGCGGTCTGTGACCCATTTTAGACTTACGTGGACTCAACAAATTCATAGTAAAGTTGAAGTTCCGCATGATCTCTTTGGGGACTATTCTCCCTTCCCTGGATCCTGGGGACTGGTTCGCCGCCCTCGACATGAAGGACGCATATTTTCATATAGCGTTCTATCCCCCTCACAGGCGCTTCCTTCGATTTGTGGTGAACAAGGTGCATTACCAATTTGCAGTCCTTCCCTTCGGCTTGTCCGCGGCTCCGAGAGTGTTCACGAAATGTATGGCTGTCGTGGCAGCATACCTTCGTCGACAAGGGATACAGGTGTTCCTGTACTTGGACGATTGGCTGGTACGTGGCCGCACCAGAAAGCAAGTTCAAGCTCACGTCCGCGTAATAGTACAAACATTCCACGAGTTGGGCATTCTGCTCAACAAAGAGAAGTCCACTCTAGAGCCAACCCAGAGAATAGAGTTTATCGGGGCAGTTCTAGACTCCACACTGGCCCGAGCTCTTCTGCCAGACACTCGGTTTCGCACCATCGCGAACATCATCCACGGACTCCAGGCCTTCCCGATTACCACTGTAAGGACGTGTCTCGGTCTGTTGGGTCACATGGCCTTTCGTACTTATGTAACCAGACACGCCAGACTTCGACTTCGTCCGCTGCAGGCCTGGATATCGTCAACGTACCGCCCTCATCAACACAGCCTAAACATGGTTGTCACAATCCCGACCTCGGTCCTAGCCTCTCTCACCTGGTGGCTGGACCGCAAGGCGGTTTGCACAGGAGTGCCATTCCATGCCCCTCAACCCTCCCTGCACCTGGTTACGGACGCCTCATCTCTAGGTTGGGGCGCTCACCTTGGGGAGCACCATACCCAAGGCCTTGGACCGCATCCCAACTAGCTCTGCACATCAATGTTCGAGAGCTGATGGCGATGCGCCTAGCCTGTCAGGCATTTCTCGGTCTCCTGCATGGCCACTGTGTGTTAGTCCTCACCGACAACACCACGGGCATGTTTTACATCAACAAGCAAGGAGGAGCCCGCTCGTTGCTCCTATGCCAAGAGGCCATTCGCCTGTGGGACCTCTGCATCGCCCACTCGATATATCTCACGGCATCGTTCCTTCCTGGAGTCCAGAACACGCTGGCGGACTGTCTCAGCAGGTCCTTCCAGACACACGAGTGGTCAATTCGCCTGGACATCATCTATTCTGTCTTCCAGAGGTGGGGATTTCCCCAGGTCGACCTGTTCGCATCTCGAGCCAACAGGAAGTGCCACGCGTTTTGCTCCCTACAAGGGCGATCTCTGGGATCTCTGTCGGATGCGTTCCTTCTAACCTGGAAAGACCACCTGTTCTATGCTTTCCCTCCATTTCCACTGGTCTACAGGGTACTACTCAAGCTACGCAGAGACCAGGCACGGGTAATTCTAGTCGCTCCAGCTTGGCCAAGGCAGCACTGGTACACCACACTGCTGGAGCTATCGGTTCAAACACTGATCATGCTTCCTTTGTGTCCAGATCTAATCTCTCAGGACCACGGGCGACTACGTCACCCTGACCTGCAATCGCTCCACCTCACAGCGTGGATGCTCCATGGCTGAATCGGACAGAGCGGCAATGCTCGCATTCCGTCCAACAGATTCTGCTGGGAAGTAGAAAGCCCTCTACACAGACCACTTACTTAGCCAAGTGGAAACGGTTCTCCTGTTGGTGCGAGGAGCGAGCCACACCCCCCTTGCAGGCGCCTATTCCTCTTATTCTTGAATATCTCCTATCCCTAAAACAGCAGGGCTTGGCGATATCTTCGGTCAGGGTTCACCTGGCCGCCATTTCGGCGTTCCACCCAGGAGAACTCGCTTCCTCGGTCTTCTCTAACCCGATGGTCGTTGGATTCCTCAAGGGCTTAGACCGACTGTACCCACAGCAACGCCGGCCCGTTCCGACGTGGGATCTCAACCTGGTTCTCTCAAAGCTCACAGGGCCTCCGTTCGAGCCATTGGCTACCTGTTCACTCCTGTGCTTATCTTGGAAGACAGCCTTCCTTGTAGCTATCACTTCAGCAAGACGTGTTTCTGAACTCAGGGCGCTTACGTCTGAGCCTCCATACACTGTGTTCCATAAGGACAAGGTGCAGCTTCAACCCCACCCTGCCTTTCTTCCCAAGATAGTGTCACCTTTTCACGTGAACCCAGGATATATTTCTCCCGGTCTTCCATCCTAAGCTACATCCTAAGCTACACTCGTCAAGACCAGCGTATGCATTCCTTGGATGTACGCAGGCCCTGGCTTTCTATATTGACCATACAAAGCCGTTTCGGAAGACGACACAACTCTTCGTTGCAGTGGCCAACTGGATGAAGGGTTCACCGGTCTCCTCACAGTGCCTGTCCTCTTGGATCACGTCCTGTATTCGTGCCTGCTACGACCTAGCCGGTGTCCCGACGCCACGCCTCACCGCTCACTCCACAAGGGCCCAGGCCTCCTCGACTGCTTTCCTGGCTCAAGTCCCGATCCAGGACATTTGTAGAGCTGCAGTTTGGTCGTCAGTCCACACATTCGCCGCTCACTATGCGCTGGTACAGCAATCCAGAGACGATGCTGCATTCGGATCAGCGGTTTTGCACACAGCAATATCTCACTCCGACCCCACCACCGAGGTAAAGCTTGGGAGTCACCTAATTGGAATCAATATGAGCAAGCACTCGAAGAAGAAAAGACGGTTACTCCCCTTTGTAACTGTTGTTCTTCGAGATGTGTTGCTCATATCCATTCCAAACCCGCCCCCCTTCCCCACTGTCGGAGTATCTGGCAAGAAGGAACTGAGGGGTTGCTGGGTCGGCTGGTGTATATATCCAGCGCCATGAAGGCGCCACTCCAGGGGGCTCCACAGCCGACCCACCGGGTGTTGCTAGGGTAGAAAAGTTCTCCGATCGCGCACGCAGCGCGCGCACACCTAATTGGAATGGATATGAGCAACACATCTTGAAGAACAACAGTTACAAAGGTGAGTAACAGTCTTTTTTTACTTTTGATTTTTTGTAACCATTTCTAACCTTTTTCCTTATACTTGGTATCACCTAAACCTATGTCTCTTTGTTAATAAGCTTGTTTTACTTTAGCCATAAAGCAACTCAGTGCTTTGCTTGAAGTGGAAGGTTTTTCAACCCCGGTTAAGTTAATAAGTAGGGCTGTCGATTAATCGCAGTTAACTCATGCGATTAACTCAAAAACATTAATTGTGATCAAAAAAATTAATCGCGATTAATTGCAGCTTTAGTCGCGCTGTTAAACAATAGAATACCAATTGAAATTTATTAAATTTTTTGGATGTTTTTCTACCTCTTCAAATATATTGATTTCACTTACAACACAGAATATAAAGTGTACTCTGCTCACTTTATATTATTATTTTTATTACAAATATTTGTACTGTAAAAATGATAAACAAAAGCAATAGTATTTTTCAATTCACCTCATACAAGTACTGTAGTGCAATGTCTTTATCGTGAAAGTACAACTTAGAAGTGTAGTGTTTTTTTGTTACATAACTGCACTCAAAAACAAAACAATGTAAAACTTTAGAGCCTACAAGTCCACTCAGTCCTACTTCTTGTTCAGCTAAGACAGACAAGTTTGTTTACATTTACAGGAGATAATGCTGCCCGCTTCTTATTTACAATGTCACCTGAAAGCGAGAACCGATGTTTGCATGGCACTTTTGTAGCCAGCATTGCAAGTTATTTACATGCCAGATATGGTAAACATTCGGCTGCTCCTTCATGCTTCAGCCACCATGCCAGAGGACGTGCTTCCATGCTGATGGCGCTCATTACAAAAATGTTACTGTGCTAACTAAATTTGTGACTGAACTCGTTGGGAGAGAATTGTATGTCTCCTGCTCTGTTACTCACATTCTGCCATATATTTCATGTTATAGCAGTCTCGGATGATGACCAAGCACATGTTGTTCATTTTCAGAACACTTTCACTGCAGATTTCACAAAACGCAAAGAAGGTACCAATGTGAGATTTCTAAAGATAGCTACAGCACTCAACCCAAGGTTTAAGAATCTGAAGTGCCTTCCAAAATCTGAGAGGGAGGAGGTGTGAAGCATGCTTTCAGAAGTCTTAAAAGAGCTACACTTCCCATGTAGAAACTACAGAACCCGAACCACCAAAAAAGAAAATCAACCTTCTGCTGGTGGCATCTGACTCAGAGAATGAAAATGAACATGTGTTGGTCCGCACTGCTTTGAATAGTTATCGAGCAGAGCCCGTCATCGGCATGGATGCATGTCTTCTGGAATGGTGTTTGAAGCATGAAGGGACATAGCGCACCTGGCACGTAAATATCCTGCAACGCCGGCTACCATGGTGCCCTGCGAACGCCTGTTCTCACTTTCAGGTGACATTTTTGAAAAGAAGAAGTGGGCACTTTTATCTCCTGCAAATGTAAACAAACTTGTTTGTCTGAACCATTGGCTGAATAAGTAGGACTGAGTGGACTTGTATACTCTAAAGTTTTACATTGTTTTATTTTTGAATGCCGTTTTCCCCCCCCCACAGATAATGCTACATTTGTAAGCTCAACTTTCATGATAAAAAGATTGCACTACTGTACTTGTATTAGGTAAATTGAAAAATACTGTTTTGTTTTTTACAGTGCAGGTATTTGTAATAAAAATAAATATCAAGTGAGCACTGTACACTTTGTATTGTGTGCTGTAATTGAAATCAATATATTTGAAAATGTAGAAAACAGCCAAAAATATTTAAATAAATGGTATTCTATTGTTTAACAGCGTGTTAATTTTTTTAATCGCACGATTAATCATGATTTATCTTTTTAATCAATTGACTGCCCTATTAATAAGCTGCTGTGTACTGTCTCTTTAAAGGAGCAGCAAACCTGATAAGGTTTGTGGATGCCACAGTAAGAGGAGCTGAGCACTATAGAGAAAGATGTTTTAGGGGCAGAATTCATGGCTGAAAGGATTGTCGATGTCCCCCTGTAAAGAGTAATTTGTCAATAGAATCCAGGGTGTGACCTGCCTGCTTGTATGCTAGCTGTTGATGTCAGGGCTGTGAGCCACAACAGCATAGCATTTAAGATACCTAGAGTTCCAAGGCAGGTGTTGCCTGGTTTACTGGTTTGGATGAACCCCAAAGCGTCACAAATACTATTTTTCCATATTGCTTTCCTAGATACTGATTCACAAATCATATCTGTTTTTAGAATATGGGGCTTTCAGAGCATAGCTAAATACCCCTTTCCCATAGTGTTTTTATGCAAATGAAATAATCAGTTCCTTCTTCGCTCTGTGGTCACTGCAAGAATCCCTCTATAAAGTACCCTTATTTGTTAGGAAGGAAATCTCAAGACAGAAAGGAGGAAAAAAAAGATCTCTCCCCTTAATCATAAGATAGAATCAAACATAATGTTTTGTGGCTTGCTAAGGTACACGCAAACTATGCTCTGTTAGAGCAGTGTTTCTCAAACTGGGGTCGCCGCTTGTGTAGGGAAAGCCCCTGGTGGGCCAGGCCGGTTTGTTTACCTGCCCCATCCACAGGTCCTGCTGATCGCGGCTCCCACTGGCTGCAGTTTGCCGCTGCTTTCCCTACACAAGCGAGGACTCCGGTTTGAGAAACACTGTGTTAGAGTAGTAGTCTCTGGATGTGCACAGATTGCCGTGGGATGTATCTAAGTGGCTTTGACACTGTTGGGATAACTCTGACCACTACATGTGCATCTGAGGATAGAAAGATGCAGTCTACGATGTGGTGGTCATGGATGACTGCGTATGCTACTAGATGACTGCGTATGCTACTAGAATTTAGCATTACTGTCTGCATTTTAATTCTTTTAAATCTGATATTCTTTTCAGATGCATCCGACTGGGATTCTACTAGCATTTCACTTAAAAATTTACCGGGTACTAAAAGCCCCAAGGTTTTGACATTTGGGAATCCTTCATCTTCACTATCAACGTTAACAGCAAAGGATGATGCAGCAGCCACGGCTTCTGGAGTTATTCCTCCAAGATTAGAAGAAATGTCAAAAGCTCAAACTGTGACTGCACCAGAAAATACCCATTTATACTCTCTCCAAAAACAACTCCTGCCAGTAATACTAAAAAGCAAAGGTATTTGTGTGTAGATATAATCTGTTATAATTTTTTCCCCAGTTGTTCTTAGTTTCAATTACTGTGGAACAACTTATTTGAAAACTGGAATTTGGGGAGTGGAAGACCTTTGTGATCCTTCTATCTTGTCCTTCTCCACTCTCTCTATACTTTAATTTGGCATGAGGAGTTGTGCCTGCATCCAATTTTCAGACGTCACGAAGTCCCGTTTCAAGTCAATGGAACTTAGGGCTTGTCTTCAATACAGCTGCTGGTTGATCTAAGCTATGCAATTTGAGTTACGTTAATAGCATAACTCAAGTCGACCTAACTCAAGTCTACTTACTGCGGGGTCCACACTACGCTGTGTCGATGGGAGCTGTTCTCCCACTGTCATTGCTTCCGCCTCTCGTTGAGGTGGAGTACAAAAATCGATGGGAGACACTCTCCCATCAATTTAATGCAGTGGTGGGCAACCTGCAGCCTATCAAGATAATCTGATTGCGGGCTGCGAGACATTTTGCTGACGTTAACCATCCACAGGCACAGCCCTCCACAGCTTCCAGTGGCTGCGGTTCACCGTTCCCAGCCAATGGGAGCTGTGGGAAATGGAGACCAGTACATCTCTGTGGCCTGCCGCTTCCTACCATTCCCATTGGCCAGGAACGGCGAACTGTGGCCACTGTGAGCTGCGGGGGGCCGGGCCTGTGGATGGTCAATGTCAGCAAAATGTCTTGTGGCCCACAATCAGATTATCCTGATGGGCCACTTGCGGCCCATGGGCTGCAGGTTGACCACCACTTATTTAGCATGTCTTCACTGGCATTGATTGCAGCAGCGCTGATTTAGCTGCATAGTGAAGACAAGCCCTAAGACTCCTAACTCTCATAGGTGCTTTTGAAAATGTTTCTCTTAATCACTATACACTTTTTATATTGTTTTCCCCATATATATGTCTTATTTTTGCACAGCTTTCTTGCAATTGTTTTGGTAACCTGTTGCACACACTGATTGCCTTTGTGTTGTTGATACGTTTTAAAAATTGTCTTTGACTCTGAGTCTCTCAGTTTATATTTGAGTCACATTATTCTAAAGTTTTGACACCAACTCAAAAATATAGCTGAAGAAAAGGTTGAACCATGGTGCAAGTCATTCATAAATAAGAGGCTTTGGACATGAACCTTTCTTCTGAGATGGTGATGATGAGGATAACATTCTGGGTTGGGAGTGGCAAGGGAGAAAACTCTGACACAAAGATGCATCAGCACTGATTCACCTCAGGAAAGAATCCCAGCTGCTTCAAGCAGTGTCCGGGAGATGAGCATGGTGTAGTTGCATATTAGGTCTACTTGGCGATGTTGTTCAGAATTGTGAAGCTTCATGGAACAGACATAATGACCCTTGCTTTGAAATTGCTGTTATTAAGCTGTAAATGATTAATGCTTCAAAGAGCATGGAAAAAACTAAGACCTTCAAAGTCAAAATACTGTAATAAAAATAACTTTACTGTTCCAACAACAGGATCTCATTTCTCACTGATAAGCAGTTGGTTTTCCAGTAACTTAATTACACAAAATGTAGAAATACAGAAAAATGTTGAAAAGAAACATACAAGACAATGAACATCACAAGATGATAATAGTGTTCCTAGTTATTTTCTAACTGAAGATACCTAGCATTTAACTTGTTTTTTTTGTATTTTAGGACTATACTCTGTCACATTTCCACTTAAAATTAATAATAATAGCGAAGTCCCTACTAGACTTTGCAGTATGTCTGGTACTTTACCCTTTTCAGGATAAAACCTCTGACTGGGGTAGAGTTCTTTTAAAAAAAAAAAAAAAAAAAAAAAAAATTGGTTGATTTGTTTTTGTTGGGTTCTTTTCACATAGAAGGGGGAGTCAGAGTTGTGGGTGCCATTATGATGGAAAAGTCTTTTTGAAGAGGAGGGTTTGCAGTGTTTCCTAAAAACAGTAAGGCATTGGATTCACCATGGGCTTGTTTACATGGGAAGTTAGGGAACAGCAAGGTAGGGTATGGATTTACAACACACTAGCTACTCTATACTAATTCTCCGTGTGAGCTTAGTCCACTTTAAAGTGTTCTAAGCTAAACTGCCTGAGGGCACTCTTAGACCTCATCTGCATTATGAGGTAGGGCTGTGATTCCCAGCAAGTCTACACGTACCTGCGCTAGAACATTGAGCTACACTAGTATAAATAGTGTAGTTGTGGTAGCATGGGCAGTGGCAGCACAGCTTAGCCACGCCGACCATATACCCACTGGCTTCAGATGAGATTGTTCCGTAGCTGGATTCCCTGAACTGAGAATGTTCTGTCCCCAATACTTGCATGCTTAGGCCTGGGTTTTGTGATCTGCAGTGTCCCACAGGAGTACAGCTGTCTTAGCAGTTGATTGAAACTTTAACATAACTGGGGTTTGATCCATTTATCACTATGAGGATTGGGACAAAAGCCATAAACTGTCATTAGAAGCTGACTGAGAGGACTTGGACATGGGCCTGATGTATTTACAGAAACCTAATAGAGAAGGTGCAACTTTATTTCCTGATGTGGAATGGGGGGGAGGGATAGCTCAATGGTTTGAGCATTGGCCTGCTAAACCCCAGGTTGTGAGTTCAATCCTTGAGGGGGCCACTTAGGGGTCTGGGCCAAAATCAGTATTTGGTCTTGCTAGTGAAGGCAGGGGGCTGGACTTGATGACCTTTCAGGGTCCCTTCCAGTTCCTTGAGATAGGTATATCTCCATATATTATTAATAAATGGGGTTATTCTTTGAGACACTTGAGAGAATCCTGTAAGCTTGATAAGATACCAGCCCAGAATACTTCTAAAGGATTTTTCTTTCAAACAATTTTCTTACTAGTATCTTTCCAGTGGATGCTGAAATTTGGTATTGGTTCAGTCCTAGCAGCCCTTCAGGCTCAGCAAATGTGCTTCACCAGTTATCTTGGAAAGATTTATGCCATTCACAAAGCAAGGCTTCAGCCTGTTGTTGCATCAGATTGGTTACTCTGGGGGGAATTCTGCACCAAAAAATTAAAAATTCTGCACACAGTATTTGAAAATTCTGCATATTTTATTTGTCAGAATAAATCATGACAGTTTGAATTATTTTGGTAATTTATTTCAAAATATCTGTCAGCAAATATGTCGGTAACAAAACAGACAAAAAAACAGATTCTGGTAATTTTTTTTTTTTTTTTTGACAAATAGATTCCTTATTAGGCATATTAATACAGAACTTTGTGTAATTCATTTAAATTACAATACAGAACTGCATTTCCTGCACCTGTCAGAAGAGTCCAAAGGCTTGGTGGAGTCAGGGATAACGGAGGAGCTGAGGGAGAGGGAAGGAGCCTAGGAGTAAACCTGGAGGATGTTGGGTGTAGGTGTGGTTTTTGACACCATCTCTGTAGGCACTGTCATTACTAAAACAATCATGTCTAAATACCTGTGTAATATTGTATTGTATTACTGCTGTGACTGGGCAGGCCTGCAGTCACATCATGAACATGGCCCTCATTGAGGCAGAATAGCTCTGATTGCCAACCTAAGATGTGTTGTAATAGCAGATATGTTCAAAGCGGTCTCATGGTCATCTCTGCAAAGCACAGTTGATTAGATCACTGGTTCTCAACCAGGGGTATGTGTACCCCTGGGGGTACTTAGAGGTCTTCCAGGGGGGACATCAACTCATCTAGATATTTGCCTAGTTTTACAACAGGCTACATCAAAAGCACTAGCGAAGTCCATACGAACTAAAATTTCATACAGACAACAATGACTTGTTTATACTGCTCTATATACAATATATTGAAATGTAAGTACAATAGTTATATTCCAATTGATTTATTTTATAACTGTCTGGTAAAAATGAGAACATAAGCAATTTTTCGATAAGTGTGCTGTGACACTTTAATATTTTGTCTGATTTTGTAAGCAATTAGTTTTTTTAAGAGAGGTGTAACTTGGGGGTATGCAAGGCAAATTAGACTCCTACAAGGGGTACAGTAGTCTGGAAAGGTTGAGGACGACTGGTTTAGATTCTGTTTAAGGAGAGGAATCAGAGTACATCTTTCAGTCTTCAGAACCTGTTTTTGAAAAGGGTTCCAAAACATTTCTATAGAGATCTTTTAATTTCAGTTGTATCTTATTTGAATTGGCCAATTTTTTGAAGTTCTTAGGAACATTGGAATTACCATATGAGATGTGGCCGGTACTAAATGCTTGGGAGACTCCCAAAATGGATAATTATTCTGGATTAATTTTAATCCAAGTAATTTAAATATTTGATTTTAATCTTGTTTTGCATTTGTACTTTTTAGTTCTTTTTCTAAAGAGCGATTGATTCTCATTAGTTGATAACCATTAAAACATGTTGATTTGCAACTAAATTAGAGTCTTTTAGTTAAATTTGGTACCTCTTTTTGCTTACCAGACAGCTACACTGTATCTATACACATTTAAGTAATTACATTGCTTAACATTTATTAGATGCTTAATTTTTCCCTTTTTTTATTATGGTAGGAAATGATGATTGATGTGTTTCTTATTTACTAGATTAGTATTTTTACTCGCAATTTGTTTCAATCTCTATTTGGATGGGAATTAGAATTCAATTAAAAATGCACAAACAATATTTAAATAATTACATTCAGTGTGCTGGATACATATTAAAAAAAAAAATCAAAACATTTTGCATTTAAAACATCAAACCAAGGAGTATTGTCTCTACATGGTGAATTGAACTGATTGTTTCTGGTCACCATATGCTTCAAGATTTTAGTACTTGTAGAGCTCATCCTCTCTCACCTAATTTTTATTCATATATTGGAAGAAAACAAGCTTACCTGGTTTTTCAGCTCCCAATAGTTACTTAACTTTAAATGACCTAGTCATTGAACTGAACTATTTGAATAAACTAAAATGAAGAAAATATTCTCTCTGCCCCTGCTATCAGAGACACGTGTTTAGCACTTCAACAAACTCTTGTTCCATGTGCTTGACAAGTTCCAAAGGTTAGCGTTCTTTAAAACTTCAGAGCAAAAATGTACTGTTTAATATTTTTTAATAGATTATAGTAAACTTAGGCCTTGACGTAGGTTGTCATAATTTCAAATTTATTTTTAAATAGGTTTATTTTTAAAAAGAAAAATGTATTTAGCTTAAACAATTTTATTTAAATAAAAACTATTTTTTTAATTTAAAATATTGTTTTAAAAATCTACTTTGTCTATAACATGTCTACAGGGGCAACTTCTTATTTACTCCAGGTGTAGTGAACATTTGTGAAAGTGAAATTTTTAAAACTATATGGTAAATTCCTCTCCACTGCCCTCCCTCTACTCCCGTATTTTCATATGAATTTGTATTTTAAATAGCATTCATTTTATTAATACACGCACATATGTATTAAAGGATCATTAAAGTTACACCATTAAAGGATCATTAAAGTTGCAAAGTTAGATAATGCCAGAACTAAGGTTGTCCTGGTAACACTAATTCAGACTCCTTGTGCATATGCATTATGATACATTCTGGAATTATGTGATGACATCCTATTTTTTTTCTACAGGACACCAACCTCATTTAGTGCACACAGTAGTCAGTGTTCACTTAATGAGCAGCTATTCAATATTTTGTTTTCTCTTCACTGTTCATTGTTTGGCCCTAGGCATTATTTATTGTGCACTATTCAAATCCTGCTCATAGGTTTTTCTATGGCTCTCATCACTATAATTATTTGTGAAGCACTCCTACTAATTGATCTTCATGATACTCCTGTGAGGTGAGGTGGTAGTAGTGTCCCTATTTTACAGACAGGGAACTGAGGCATAGAGAAATTAAGGTCAAAAGTATGCACTAACTTTTGGATCCACAATTTGACATTCCTAGGACCTGATTTTTCAGATTCTTTCAGTTGCAGCTGTGAGGGCACAGCACTTCTGCAAATCAGGCTACAAGGTCTCAAGTCGGGGATCCAGAATATGAGGAACACACACTTCATGCCACCTGTGAAAAGTTTGATTTAAATGACTTGACTAGCATCACAGAGGAAGTCTGTAGCAGAGGAATGGAGAGAATTCAGTTCTTCAGGGCAGCACTCAGGTATCTTAGCCATGAGACTATTCTCTTTCTGCAATCCTCTGCCTTATTCATAGGTTTTGAAGGATTAGATTTTTGTCAATAAATTTCAATTTCACCATGCATACGCAAACCAATGAAAATATTTCCATTGATGATAATCAAATTGTACAAAGAGGCAAACTAAGAAAAATGCTGTTTGAAAACTTCTTAGAGTTTGATTTAAAGATATTTGCTTTATATATTTTGACATACGATGTTGACAATTTATTTTTTAATGATTATAAAGCTTTAACTTTTTGAATCTCAATGTCTGTCATTAAATAAGTGTTTGACTCTCTCCCACCCACCATAATTTCACCCAATTCTGGAAAATTTAAATCGATAAAAATTGGAAAAGATGCTTAAAATCCATAATTTTTTTTGCAGCTGTGAAAATTTAAGTCAATAATTGGAAAAAAAAATTCTTAAAGATAAATTTTGATGTTATCCACTGAAATTATAAAAAATAATTGAATTCTGGTAAGCCTACTCCCAATTTCTGCAACAAATGAGGCAGGGGTCCTGTAAACAGCCTCCTTTATTACACAGCCTTGATTGATCCCCAAAGCAGGTCCATCCTGTGCACTGAATGAGGCAGGCATCCTGTGGAAAAATGTGATCATGTAATTAGACTGTGTCATAATACAGATATGCAACAAGGCGGAAGTAAGGTGGCATGAGCAATATGACTGAGAAATTATATGTCTAATTATCTATTTCCAAGAGAGATAGGAGTGATAAGTGTTTGGCATCTATTATTATAATGATCTATAATAGATTTCTTTCATATATATAAAAAGGAAATTAATTAGAAGAAAAGATTCAAAACTAAACCAGCTCTTTTGGGTCAGTGTGTCTGCTTCAAAATTGCATAAGTTTATGAGAAACGTGAATTTTCCATTGATGTTTTAAAACTTCCTTGTTGTTTAATGTGTGTATATATATTAGCTGTAAGAATTGACCTTTTGCAAAGTAATATAGGCAGAAGTAAATGCTACAGGTTAATGCCTTTAAATTACAATTACAAGCATTTTTATTCAATATTAATTTAGATGAACTATCCGAACCTTCCTTTAATATGCCATCACCAGATGAAGAACGAGAAGATGCAGGTGAAAACTGCAAGAAGCAGGTATGTAAAGCAAATTTGTTTTAATTTAGATAAGGCTATCTTGAAAACTGTTTCACACTAATGTTATACCAAATAAAATTGATATTAACCAGTTCACATGCTGAATTGCTGGATGATAAATGTCACAAAGCCCTTGCTAAGTACTTTTTAAAAACTGTAAATAAGCTTTAGAACCCATGAATTAAATCGGCCCTGTAAACTAAAATCATTTTATAGGTGGGGCTGGTAGTGCCACCTTTTATTAAGGGTGCCCAGCACTTCCCAATAAAAGAACCTGTCCTCAATTGCTTATAACTTTGCCATACTTTAACCACTGGGGCTGAGATTTTCTTTGCTAGTTGTCTACATCAGGCTGATTTCTTTTGTTTGTTTGGAAAATTTCAGCCAAATAGGTTCTGCCATTTTTCAGAGTGAAGCTAGGGAGAAAAACCTTGATTGGCCCATGTTAAAAAAGTCTGGGAATGTTTTCTTTGAAAAGCTCTGTGCTTTGGAGAAAGAACGTAAATTTTCAGGAAAGGTGAGAGGAAGAGGAGGTGTAGAGGAGATCTTTTTGCTGTCCCTATAAAAATCTTTGCAAATTTGACCACGTTACAGGCTTATGAAAACTAGCAGTTCACACATTCACAGTAGAAAATTTAGATATTTTGTAGCTGAATTCCCCAAATATTCTGTCTGTACTGAGCGTGTTCTAGCTTGGGGCTGAGCAGGACTCTACAAATGCAGTGCTGGACTACTGTAGTCTGCTCTGGGACTAGGCACCTGAACTGAGAGCAGGGAGACTGTGTGTCCTGTACTTTCAATCACCCATCCACCCCTGCCCCCATTTCCTCCCTCCGCCGTAGGCCCAGGCAGTGTGGAGGAGGAAACTGCCCGATCTGAATACAGAGGAGACAAGAACTGAGCCTGAGGATGGTGGGGTGGTAGATTGGGACAAGAAGCCTGGAGAGATGAGAGATGGGAGACTGAGACTTGGGGCTGGGAGGGTCGAAAACTGGGAATGG
The DNA here is from genome assembly GCF_027887155.1 of Malaclemys terrapin pileata. Taxonomy (NCBI): domain Eukaryota; kingdom Metazoa; phylum Chordata; order Testudines; family Emydidae; genus Malaclemys; species Malaclemys terrapin. The sequence goes on from NC_071505.1 coordinate 45,713,194, forward strand.
GAGAGAGGGACTAGGGGCTAGTAGGTGGCAGGGAAACTGAGATAAAATGAGGAGCCAAGGGGAAACTGGGACTGCGAACCTATGGGTTGGGAGGAGTGACGTGATGAGGGAGAGGAGACAGATCTGACAAGGGGTCAGATTGTGGGGAGAGAACTGGGACTGGCTGGTCAAAGAGACTGGTGCAAGGACCTGCTATGTGTCTGTCAGATTGAACTAGGAGTCTTGGAAGGAAAATTGGGCTTTGGAGCCAGAAGGGACGGGGGAGGATAGAGGTGACTGGAGGCCAGGTAGCTGGAGATAGATTGGATGAGGAGCCGAGAGAGGAATTGGGATCAGTGGGGAAGGAGGCTGGGGAAAAGGAGCTGGGCCTTGGGGGGGGTGAGACTAGAACTGTCTGGGCAAGAAGACTGGGATAAGAAGCCTGAGGAGTAGGGTCTGGAACAAGGAGCAGGGAAAAGATGGACTGAGACAGACCATTTGGAGAAGATATGGCAGAAAAGGCCTCACTGTGTGCATACTCCCCATGGAGGCTGGAATGGAACTCAAGATTCCTGAGTGACACCGTTCCTCAGCTGTCAGCAAATATTTATGAAACCTGCTGGCAAAGTGTCTTATCCCCTTTTTGTGTTTCTCCTCATTGAAGCTGACAAGCTACAACTGCTATCAATTACTCCATTAGCTCAAGTGGCAGAGGTCTATAGATCTAAAGGTTTCAACCCTACTAATGACCCATGGCCTAATATGATGCCACATGGGAGGGGTTTTTTTTAGTTTGTTTATTTTAAAACCAAGGAAATGACACACACACAAAATGAGATTAAAGGAACATTATTACAGTTGCAAAGTCAAGCACTCAGAATTTCGGAAATGCAAGAATTAAGGGTGCCTGCGTAGCCTAGTCTGACCCCCATGTGTGTATGCATTATGACACAGCCTTTAAATGTTGTTTCTTTCTCCTTTGCATATTTAGATTTGTTTTTGAAGCCTGGTTTTTGATTGGCTGAAGCAAAGATTCATTAAACAAAGCATAATACAAACCTGTAAATTTTTATTTGTTACAACAATAACTTTATTAAAATGTAAATTACAAAATTGTAATTTTGGGACAAACCAATGAGAGTTCATGCAAAACATATATGGTGAATGGAAGAAGAAAAAATAAAGGAATCAAGGGCCAAGTTCTGTCTGTTTTACTATGTGTATAACCCTATTGGCTTCAGTAGGAGAGCTGTCTTCTTCAGCCTGCCTGTTTAAATTGCACAAGATTTTACTTAGGAGACAAGATCTTACTTTCCTTTTCAACAGCTTTTTGTTAAAGGGACATAGGTATTCAATATAAACTATTTTAAAAAACCCTGTAACTAGAAGAAAACACCTGTTCGATAATGGTGCAGTAATTATTACTGTATTCATTAAACTAGGTGATGGTAGCCAAAACATTAATTATTGGTATAGTAGAAATGAAGCCAAAGAAACAGAATATTGCACAAAAGTTAATGCCCCCTGCATTTTGCATGACATGGAAATCTTGTGTCAATGTTTAAGCCCATTGGGCGTATTGTCATTAATTTGAAAATTTGAAAATCAAAGGTATAGTGAATTACAAATGTGGAGGATACATGCATATCATTGGAGCAGAACCAACCTCCACCACATGTGGTGTTTTCAGCAAATAACTAGAAATAGATCTGAGTCCCTTCTTGGTTAGAAGCTGTGGGAGGGGACTTCTTGTGAAGAAATCTCCACAAGGAGTCCCTCACAGAGATTATCCCAATCATCCCAGTGGGAGCTGGAGTTTGCCTCATCACCACAGAAAATTTGCTCCCTCCCTCCCCCAAACCTGGAGGATTTCAGGGGATCTGTGAGAGACCAGGCCATCCATGCAGCTGCATGGCCCCTGTGAGAGTGCCGCATCTTTGGATCTGTGTTACTATGACCTCCTCTTGGGTGGAGCAGATCCTGGAATTTAGGGTGAGAGGAGATAGTTAGCACAATCTGCGTACAAACTTTTCCAGGTGACTTCTGTGTTGAAATTTTCTCTAATTTCAAATATTTGAAAGGAGACATTGGGCCAGGATGGCTCCCCTAAGGGAATAACATGAACTCTAGCCTGTCTCTTCTTCCCCCTGATTTGTTTTCCTCCATCTCCCATAGTGCAGTCTCTGGACCGTTGAGAGAGGGGTCTAGGTAGAAAGCCCTTCTTCACAGAGAGAAGGTGATCTGTGTATGGGTGAACTCTTTCTCCACATGGATTTCAGAGGCACAATCCATTCCAGTGCCTTTTTTTAATTTATATATTTGAAATTACAGAAAGTAGACAGGTTGAAAATTTAAAATGAGTTAAGAAACCACATTGCTCAGATAAATCCAATCCAGCCAAAATAAAGACTCTATAAAATAAAAAATAAAGGCTCCTTTTATATAAACAACACTCAATAAACCTTTTGAATGTTTAGGGATTTTTTACAAGATTTGGTTACAGACCAGTTATTTTCAAGACATCTTTGGCTCAGATTTGTGATATTTGGACAAGTTGGCAACATAAGCTTACTAGACTAATTGTAACTGCTGTTCTTTTACTAATTTTTCTTTCTCCATACCTGCCTTCTTAAGGATAAATACATATTAGACACAACCAACTTGACAGAAAAAACAGCATCTGATAATCAGACTGACAAAACAGAAATTTCATTTCCACATCCAAAAATGAAAACTGAGCCACTAAAACAAAATGAGGACTCACATGGTGATGATGTGCAATTAAAACCAAAACTTTGGGAAGAAAGATATGAGGAAATGTGGGTTGAAAATGAGAAAAGGGAAGTGAAAACAAATTTTAAAAGCATTACAGCAGAGCTAAAGCAAATGTTTGGTGAAATTACCGGTAATGAATTTCAGAAAACTATGCCCATGGAAGGGACATTACAAGATGGCTTCAGTGAAGAATTGGAGAGCATTCATGAAGCGCCACATAATTTGATAAAACCCACCAGTAGAATAGAAGGAAGAAGTGAATGTATGGACCTATGCTCTATGCTTGAACAAAAGGAATCCAGCAATGAAAACGTAATTTCCTATGCTTTAAATTCCAGTTCTCATGAGCATCCCAATCAGTATAGCATCAGGCTGTGTGAAAAAGATAACAAACCGTGTACTGAACATATATGGAATGCAAATGAAGAGGGTTTTACTAACAATGCGGAAAGTACAAAAGTAGCTGTAAATAAAGAGAGGGAAGACCAAATAGCTTCTATGGAAACAGAAGAAAATGTGGATGGAAATATTTCAAATTTAGAGAATAGTCCTGGCCATTCACTAAAACATAGTTTGAAAGAAAGCATTTTGGACAAAAGAGCTAATATTCCAGATGTTGTAAGACCTGTTTCCACAGATGATAAAAGCACACTTCTTGCTGTAGCAAAAATCAAACGTGGAAAAGACTCACACTATTTTAAGGATAATATTCCCAAAGACTGCTTTGTTGGCAATCCTAAAACTAGTAGTACTGAAATTGAAAGTAATTTGGGAAACTCTCGACAATCTCATGATGAAACTTTGAAAAGACCATTGGATGAAGAACTGGAACAAGATATGGAAAGATTTAAAAATGAGGTAGGAATGCTGCAGATAGTATTCCTGGCTTTGGAGAAAGAGAAAGTACAACTACAAAAAGAGGTAGAGGTTCACCTGCTGCTGCTTCATTTTCATTGGTCTTTGCTCCACATCAACCATCCTGTTCACTTCAGCTATTCATCATTTCAGAAAGGTTTCTTATGCAAATTGGCTTTTTGTGCAATGCAAATATATTTCATATCTCTAGAGAAAGGCAGGTGGAGAGAATCTTCCTTTCCTCCATTAGGTGATTTAGAAGATTTAAGAAACCTAAAATTTAGTTATTCTTAATAGTAGTCTACAATTCAAACATAAAGGACCACATTTAGTTCTAGTGTAAGTAGTTGCTATTCCATTGACTTCAAAGGAAATGCACACATTTACATCGGTTCTCACTTTGAACCAAAGAATGAAAATAGCTTCTGAACAGGGTATTGACTAATCTTTGCATCTGCTCTGTTCTGTGCATGTGTATCTTTCATTACCCTTTGCTGAAACTCTTCAGTTTGCAGTGAAACCATTCTCTGATTGTGTTTTTCATTCAAAAAGAATTGTCTACACATTTCTGTTAATCATATCTATTATGTCTACATAACAAACACTATTCATTCCTTCAAACTTCCTGTCATTAATACAGTTACGCTCTTCATTGCTTCATGTTTTGAGATGTAAATTGTATTTCAGTTTTAAAGGGTATGTTTTTATTAAACTTTTTAGTAGTGAGTGAATTCATCTCCCCTCCCTCCCCCAAGAGTGAAAGTATTCCCGCTCACTTGCTACCCTGTGTAGTGGAATATTATGTAAGTGTAGTTCTTTTAAAATTAAAAATACTTTTTAGTTCCTTTATGTGAATCATAGGAATACAATTTAGTGTACCTTCTGGTAAGAATACCTCTTTATTAATTCAAGAAAACGATGACAAAAATGTTGAGTGTCAAACTTTCTTATCCTAGGTAGAAGAGGAAAAGAGAAAGCAAAAATGTGGGGAAATGTTGGCAATGGAGAAAAGAGAAGATACTTATAAGTCATATATGCAAACGTTGGCTGAAAATGGTATTAATCAGGAAATGAAACAGAAACTTGCTATAAAAGGGAACCAATATTCTACAGTAGAAAGTGGAGAAACCACAGAAGAAGAAAAACACATGAAGAACAGGATTTCCTCCAAGGAAAGAGCGAAGTTAATTCAAATACCTTTGAAGGGGTAAGATAGTAAAAATAAATAATAATCTTCATTTATTTGCATGTAAACCTAATTGTCTTAAGTATTTTTTATTCTGTAACTTAATGAAATAGTCTTCCACCTGTGAAAACTTGGGGTACACATTGTGCTTGCTTACAAGTGACACTAAATTTACCTTCCTTCCTAAAAATAGTTAAGGACATAATTTGTGCACCGCCCATTGACCAAATGAACACATTGACCAAGATTTTAAAAAAAAGGTTGCCAAAAGTTAGGCACCTAAAATAGACTTAGGACCCTAAATTAGCTGCTTTTTAAAAAATGTTGAACCACCTAAAATTTCTCATTGACTTCAGTATCAATATTCAGGCCAAATACATTTTCAAAGCCAAAATTAGATGGGCAAAAATATGATGGGATTGTGGAAACTGGTTGCAGACTTAGCTATAGAGAGACAGTGGCTCACAGTTTAATTTTTTCTTTTTCTGGTTGGGTGCAAGTTGTCTCTTTTATAATCAGTAAATTTATAGATTTCATTGTCATTCTATTCATGTGGGTTTCACAGGAATAAGGGGAGAGATGATACTTTTAACGAGTTACCCAGAGTTGGAATAGCGTGCAGATGGACAAAGCTTGGCTTGCCATCACACATGACCAGCAAGGTTTTCTTAACTGCAACCTAACCTTTTAGTCATTTTTTTCTTTTACTGTTGAACTCAGTTGAGAGTGTAGGCAAACACTAGTCCTCATCACCTTTCTTCTTTTCTCCCCCTTTAAGGCACAGTGATACTTTTGCCCTGAGCAAGAGGTAGCAAGTTGTTGGTTTGCCTGTAGAGCAGACCAGAAGGAACACTGTGACGCAGTTGTTGCACAATCCCTGGAGCAGACAGGGAGGTACAGTGAGTCACAGTCTACTTTTTGGGTTCCCCCTTGCTTTAATAAGTACCTGTACCAAGTTTGTGCTAGCACAGCGTATTTCCGCTGGTTGCACCAGGATAGCTATGTTAGTGGGTTCATTGTGAGTGAAGCCAGTGCTCTGCCTGCTCTCTTTCTGTATCTCCTACTGTCTTTCATTTATGTGGGGGTGCAAAGGATGAGCATTGTGGAGGTTTTCTTCTCTCTCCTGCTACCTATGATCCTGGTAGGTGGTGCAAGGGAATAAGGGGGCATTTATGCCTCTCTATGCACTTGTGCATCCATGAAAGTCAGGTCACAGTGACAACTAACAAGGATCAGAGTCAGTCCACCTTATATCCCATCTATCAAAAAATTTGGCCACCTCTGGAGTAAGGGTTTAGACAAGGCGGGATGTAGAATGACAATATAAAGTATTTTTGTTATATTACATATAATTAATAAGAGAATTAAAAATAATCACATGGTGGATTGATTAAAAGAGTAATTTATAGAAACTAAACACTGCTTATATTTGAATACAAAAATGTATTCTAGTAATCTAAAAAATATTTACAACATGAATTTCTTTTCTATAAATAGATGGAAATTTACAGTTTTCAGATATCTATTTCAACTTAACTTTAGCTAAAGAAATGGGTTAGTAAGAGTCACATTTATGTCTGTATAAAGAATTCCATCACTATTCCTTGCCTGTACAGAAATCTCAGAAAATTGTTACCAAGTTGATCAAATTGCAGATAAGTAGTTTTTGGAATTGCCCAAACAGTAAATAAGAGCACTTTGTGGGGTTTGAGCCTGCAAGTAGCTGAGTCTTTTCCAGCAAACTATGCCTAATTTAAAGCATGTGAGTAGTCCCATTGGGACTACTCAAGAACTGCTTAAAGCACTTAATTTAAAGCACTCAGGGACAGAGTGCTCAGCACCTGGAAGGATTAAACCCGTTTTGTCTAGAAGAGAGTTCAAGGGTGTTGTTATAAATACACTATAAAACATTGAAACACAGGAAAATGTATGACATTTGAACATTCATTTTTGACAAGAGAGAAGTATTTTAACCATTCCCTTCAGACACTGTTATAATACAGTGGTTCTCTCTGTTTCACTTTGACTAGAAAGGGCTAGACTTACTTATTGGTGGAACCTGAGCTGCTTGTCAGCAGTAGAAAGTTCACCAGTGGAGTAGGTAGACATAGTGGTGCAAAACACCTACAATCTCTGTTCTGTAGGAGATCTAGAGCCATCAAGAACAGTCATCATAGTGGTTTTGGCTGGTCAAGGAGAACGTGGAGATAAATCAGCTGGGAGATGTACTGATTCAGTGAATCTTTCAGTATTTTTAAAGCAGTTCTTCCATGATGAAGAGCTGCAGTAATGCCACCTGCCCCACAAGATGAATCCCCATTCCAGAGCATTTGTTTCCGTGAGCACAGAAGAGTGACATTTGCTCCTGCTGGGCTGAATCTGACCCAGGAATTCTAATGCATGTGGCAACATGTTATGTGTGGAGGAAAATTTGTGCTTAGACTGTTGGAGTGTCCTTCGCTATTTGGTGGAATCAGCTTCAGTACTTTATCATAGAAGACATTTTTCTTTTAAGTGCTTCAATGTTCCTGGGTATTGTCTTCTGTATTATTTTTTAATTTGTCTCTGCTACAAAGTATTTTATTTGAAGATACTTAAGTACTGGATTTTTTTTCTTTATTCTTGTTGAAAGTAGTAATTCTGCCTTGAATGTGAAGGATGTAAAGAAAAATGAAAACAAAAAGCGGATTTCAAAACAGAGAGGTAATCAGCAGATGAATTCTACCAATGGAAATCAATTCCAAGTACTGGATGATAGCACTTTGAGTGAAACATCTCAGGATGAAGGAAGGTACAGAATATAACAATGCTATATTTCTCATTTAAGACTATTAGAAATATAACTTATTTAAGGTAGAAATTAGCTTGAGAACTGACACTAAAAATAAGTCCTACATTAGGACTTCGGAGTTACGAACACCGTGGGAATGGAGGTGTTCATAACTCTGAAATGTTCATAACTCAACAAAACGTTATGGTGGTTCTTCCAAAAGTTTATAACTGAACATTGACTCAATCCAGCTTTGAAACTTTACTATGCAGTAGAAAAATGCTGTTTTTAACCATCTTAATTGAAATGAAACAAGCACAGAAACAGTTTCCTTACCTTGTCAAATCTTTTTCTAAACTTTCCCTTTATTTATTTATTTATTTATTGGTAGTTTATATTTAACACAGTACTGTACAGTATTTGCTTTTTCCCCCCTTTGCTACCTGATTGCATACTTCCAGTTCCAAAAGAGGTGTGTGGTTGACCGGTCAGTTCATAACGCTGATTTTCGCAACTCTGAGGTTCTATTATATTTGTTTTAGAGAAACAAGTTGGGTGAGGTAATATCTTTTATTGGACCAACTTCTGTTGGTGAGAGAGAGAGGGTTTTTTTCCCCTCAGGTTTTGGAAAGGTACTCACTGTCACAGCTAAGTACAAGGACAGAAAGTTCAGCGTAAGTAGTTAGCACGTACTATAAGGCAGTGGTTCTTGAAATCAATACAAACTAAAATTTCATACAGGCAATGACTTGTTTATACAGCTCTATATACTATACACTGAAATTTAAGTACAATACTTATATTTCAATCTATTTATTTTATAATTGTATAGTAAAAATGAGAAAGTAAACAATTTTTCAGTAATAGTGTGCTTAGTGTACCTCATCCGGTGCACTAAATGCCCCAATAATTATGTGGGTGAAGCCAGATAATTACTATGCTCTCAAATGAACTCTCACAGAGAAATGATAAACAACAAAAACATTATATCACCTGTGGGTGAACGCTTTTAACAAAGAGGTTAGCTAGAGAGTGATTGATCAGTCCTCATCCTCACAGGAAACCTGCACAACATTTTTGAAAGATGAGCCTGGGAGCTTAAATTCATAACTTTGCTAGACGCTATTCATCATTTCAGAAAGGTTTCTTATGCAAATTGGCTTTTTGTGCAGTGCAAATATATTTTAGTACTGTTCTGTTCCCCTTTTCCTCTTCTTTTAATGCTTAGGGCTTGTCTTCACTATGGGGTGTAAGTCAACCTAAGTTACGCTACTCAAGCTACGTTGTACTCCAGCTATGTTGTACTCAACATAGCTTAGGTCGACTTACTGCAGTGTCTTCATTGTGCTGCATCGATGGGAGATGCCCTCCTGTCAACTTACCTTACTCTTCCTGAGGATCTGGAGTACTGGGGTGGACCGGAGAGCGCTCTGCCGTCGATTTAGCGGAGCTTCACCCGCTAAATTGATTCCCCACTGCAAGGATGGGTGGTACACCCCAGAGAATGGTGGGTGGACCGGGTACATTCCAACTCCAGCACATACATAGAAGGGTTGAAACAACAATTTAATTGGTGGGTGAGGGGATACACATGGAATTGTCGCTGCAGATGGAATCTATGGGCAGTAGCGTCGATCTCCCCATAGTAAAGACCAGTCCTTAGTCTTTTTCGTTTAGGGAAAAAAGGAGTATTGGAGGAAAGGCAGAATAAAAAAGGAAAGAAGACTGCTTCTGAACCCACCTAGCCTTCCTTTTTGACACCTTCATGGGGGATTGGAGCATGGTTAGGGTACTACTTTTCCCCATTTAAAGAACTCCACATGGTGTTGGTGGATGTGGATGTGGACATTAGCCTTTTTTGATAGCTGCAGTAAGATGAATTGATAATGAAGACTACCATTGTTAGAAGGGTATGCACTTGTATCTTTTAGCTCAGGTGTTTCTCATCCTTTTAGAGAGCAGGGACCAGCTTGCTACCTTTCTAAACTGTGTCGGGGAGATCTCAGGGACCACCGCTGGTTCATGGACCAGTCATTGAGAAATACTGTCTAGCTTACAAGAAGCCTGGCTATTACTCACCATTAGGCGGCTCAGTGCCATTCTGATATAGGGGTTGTCACTTTATCTGCTTGGATGACTGCCAGATAACAACCTTGTTGTCTCCTCATTTCCTTCATATAACAATGAGTTGAACTTCTCTGCATCCCAGTGCTCTCCTATTGGGTCTGGTTCCTTCAAGTGTCGCTGTTAAGTAAACTTTGGGTGCTTGTCTCAACATTCACTAAATATCCTCCATTGTAGGCTGTACACAGTGCCCTCCCCAGCCAGCCAGCCCTTGCCAGGGTGGAGCATGAACCTCCCAACGGGAGCATCCTCCGCCTGGCCCTGGCAGCCAGGCTCGCTCAGCCATTTTGCCAGCTGGGGGCTCCCCTGCCAAACACAGGGTTCCCCTGCCCCATTCCCCCCAAACTTGGGGTCCCCCCCACACACCAACTCCCCCCACACAATGTGGCTGCCACATCCCTTCCAAAACCCTCTTAACTCTTCAGATGCGTTTGGTCAGACACTCCCCATAACAGCAACCACCACTTAGGAGCAGCGTAGGGAAAGGGAAATAAAGACAATCCAGGGAATTACAGACAGATCAGCTTAACTTCAGTACCCAGAAAGATAATGGAGCAAATAATTAACCAATCAATTTGCAAACACCTAGAAGACAAGTGATTACAATTCTCTGGACAACATTAATGCTTTTCACCTGTGTGTCTTTGAAACACAGGTGAAAAGTAACAGTCAGCATGGATTTGAAATCATGTCAGATCAACCTAAGAGCTTTGACAGGGTAACAATCAAACCATTTTTGTGTGTAATACTCTGCAGCATCCAAAGTTCATTGAAAAAATGTTCCTGTTGAGACCATATTTACATTTTATGGCCCACTAAAAAGATTGTTTCTGCATTTATGGAATATATTTGCAAGACTCATTTAGATTGCTTTTCCAGGTTGTCAACAGCTGCAACTAAAATTAAACATTGTTGATGGAGAATGGGGAATCCAAAATAAGTGGTTTTAAATTATTTTGGACCATAAGAGGCTTTTTCCTTAATGCTGAAAGAAGTGAAAGAACCAAAACCCCTAGTGTTGAGCATGCAATGTTTGTTCAGCATCTATACAGAGAGCCATCCACTGCAGAGTGTAGTGAAGTGTACATGGTTTGGAACAATGTGAGCAAGCATCAGGGTTCAGGCCTAGTTGTAAGAAAATAGTATTACTTTTTCAGCCAGCTGCTTAATACCTCATGACTTAACGTATTCTGGGCAGTGTTCTTGCCAGTCCACCCACTGCTCTCAGCTTATTCATCTTGTTGGACTGTGAGTAACAAAGCACCATGTTAAGCAGCTCTGATGGTAACTCAGCTGTGTACTCTGAGTCCTTGTCCACATCTCATGCAGGATTGACCATAAAAGAATTTACATTTACTAAATGAATAAATCAATATTTTCAGAACAAACATATGATTTTACTTCTATCTTAACATCTGTTTTCCAATATCAAAATTTATTTTTGTTTTCTAGACCTGGAGCCAAAACAGTAGATGAAAGGAACAAGGTACTGTAAAATAGCTTACTAAACAAAAATATTGCTTTAAATGTTAAGCATTTATATAGCACTTTAAGCACTCATAAATGGGCATGGTGTTTCACCAGATATGTAAATCACTGTCCCTTCTCTGACCAGTTTACAGTCTGTCATGTTTGAGATGACAACGTGTGGGAAATAGTTGAGTAAATGAATAATAACCTTGTTTTTGTTATAATGAATGGTAATTTACAATATTTCTTACTCATGAAATTTTGTCTTATTTGTAGATTGGCAAACAGATGGATGTTGCAGATGATTTTGATGAATTAACTCAGTCTTCTGACACAGCTACAGAGGACTTAGAGTTGCCTACTTCAACCTACAGAGATGCTATGTTGCTGATAGAACAGCTTTGTATGGATGGCAAAGGTAAATGAGTTATGTTTCAATAGCAATTGAAGACAAGTGATTACAATTCTCTGGACAACATTAATGCTTTTCACCTGTGTGTCTTTGAATTCTCATTATAAATTCAAGCACATATTTTTTAATCCTAGGTATTTCTAGCTGTTTGTTCCCAAACTTATTGTCTCCTTTGACCATAAAGAAGGATACATTCCCTGGGAGCCCTGGCTGTCTGAAGCACTGATTCAGAGTAGTAAGCCAGGTGTGGAAGAAAACAATGTCCTCACTCTGAGTTTGAAGTAACAAGCCAGAAGCAGCTTTATTATGAGCAATTGCAATTGCACAGGAGAGTACACGTGAACAGGGATTCCCCTCCCTAGGCAGGTCTCCGTTAGATAAACAATTAGGGCAAGCATTCATACCTTTTGTTACAGACAACAACCGCAACTTGTTTATACATATTCCTTCTGATATGTTACTTTTCTCAGCAGTGCCTGCTACAGTCTGTATTCCATTCTTATCTAACACAAGGTCGAAAAACAGTATCTCTTACAGTTCTTTTCCCACTCGCTTTCCACTTGCCCAGGCCTTGCCTTGAAATCTTGCGTTATTAGAGCTAGTGTTAGCCTGACTCTTGCTCTATTCCTAGAAACTAAGATATCTGCGTTCAAATTCCCTTTATCCTTTTCTCTGCTTCCACACAGGATAACCCTCATAGATTGGGTAAAAGGGCCTATTCCACCTCTAAAGGGTCTCTAAAAGCCCCAGAGCCAGAAACACAACCGGGGGAGGAAAATAACCTCTTAGAGTATGTCTCCACTGCAATTAAAAATCTGCAACTGGCCCATGCCAGCTGACTCGGGCTCACAGGGCTCAAGCTAATGGGATGCTTAATTGCAGTTTAGACGTTCAGGCTCAGGCTGCAGCCTGAGCTCTGGGACCCTCCTACCTTGTCCCTAGAGTCTGGGCTCCAGCCCAAGCCTGAATGACTACACCATAATTAAACTGCCCGTTACCCCACGCTCTGCAAGCCTGAATCAGCTGCCATGGGCTAGCTGTGGGGTTTTAATTGCAGTGGAGACATACCTACAAAGACGCCACAGAATCTCCTCCCCATTCTCTATACATTTGCTGAGCTTTAGCTAGATATTTTCCTTTTCTCCCCATTATTTGTCTAGCTTCCACAAGCAGCAGACACTACAGAAGGGTCACCTATTAGCGTTGACACTTAAAGAGACAATGGTATCCAGTATTGCAGCAGCAGAGGGCTCCTTTATCCCATCCCCACAGCTGGGTATGTGGCCTCTGTAATACCTTTGTCAGAGGAAGTAGAGATCAAACTTAATATCTGTCTCCAGTTTGCACAGAAGTCATATAGCTTTACTGTATAGTCTTTACTCTGTAGCAGTGGTTCTCAAACTTTTTTTCTGCGGACCACTTGAAAATTGCTGAGGGTCTCGGCGGACCACTTAATGATCTTTCCAAATGTTGTTTATACCATTAGCTAACTATTGTAAAGCACTTTGGATAAAAGCACTATATTAAAAAAAAGTAGTAATAATTAACTTTTTTTATTCTACAAATAAAAGCACACAACTCATATTTTAATATTAGTAGTCTTACCTTTCTAATATGATGGATATGCCCTCTCCCCCGCCGCAGCAACCCCTGAGCTGGGGCTGGGAAGGAGGGCCGTCTCTCCATAGCAGCCACAGCCCTGGAGCTGGGGAAAGTCACCTCTTTCTCTGGCCGCCACAGCCCTGCACGTCCCAAATTCCCCCACCCCTTCTTCTCACCCCACTGCCTCCTCCCACCTACCCCCTATTCCCCCCAAGGCCACCACCTCACCTTACATATGTGTCTTCTCATGGGTCCAGGCACCTAATTAGTGGAGCCACGCCTGCACAACTCCACTATGCAGGTGGGTGGCCCTTCATTCTCTTGTATGTGGCCACCCAGGCACACACCTTAGAGGGAACTATCCGCGGACCACTGGTAGTCTGCGGACCACAGTTTGAGAACCTCTGCCCTACAGTATTTTTACTTAGAACAAGCGATGACCACTTAACATGACATAAAATTTCTCTATCGGGTATTACAAGAGAGATTCTCAAAGGCATAAAAGACAGTTAGGTGCCGAATTCCTCTTTATGCCTTTGAAAATCTCCTCGCTGTAAAAGCATGCATTTTGTACTATATAGAAGTTATTGAATTAGACTTAAATTGTACATTCACAGTCACTGGAGGTGTAAAATGTTTTATGTACACACACATACACACGCGCACACAGAGTGTGTGTGTGTGTATAATCTGGTTCATACTTCGCATAATGAAATAATGAAAATAAAGTTTTAACATTGCACTTTTAATGTAAATGATAGTTTATATATTTTATATGAATTATATAGTGAACAGAAGTATTTTTAGAAAATATTTCTTCTTTGTCAGAGATGCAAAAGAAATCTACAAGCAAGTATTATGTAAGCATTTGTTATGTTTGTTGTATTGGATATTGAATAGTTCTGAAAGAGACATTTACATTTGTTTCCAGATACAGTATAGAAAATTAAAGCAATCTGAAGTGCTTCTGATTTTTTTGCAAATTGAAATCGGCACATATCTTTACATTATTGATTTTCTTCACAAAGCAGATTCTGTTAGTATCTTGAAAATTCAGAACTTACTTCATGGATATGAACGATTAATAGACCATGAAAAGGGCCGCTATACGCAGCTCTTGGGAAAAGTAAGAAAGCTGGAGAATGAAAAGAAAGAGCTACAAACAGTATTGGAAGAGACCAGAGAATTGAAATCCATGCTGGATCACCAAAAAATGGAATGGGAAAGTGATGTCAGCAGTCTCAAGTACGGAATCTTAAATTCTAATAAGCATTTTACCAGGTTACTTTATCCAAATGCAAATAACAAAAGGGATGCTGGAATTAGTCAATGAGACGATCAACATGCTTTTCAGTGTTATGCACATTCTTAAGTACTTTGTGAATTGGTCTAGTTCTCAGCACTTTACAGCATCAAGCTCAAAATTGTTTGGTCAAAAACTTATTGTTTGATAGTAGTTCTGTCTGGAAAGTCTACCTGCCAGATATTTTCCATGCAATATTTTTTTCAGCTAATTGTTGTAACATGGAAAGGGAGGGAGTGATTTACTTGGGGCTAAAGCTGCCCTTTTGCCTCCCTCTGCTATCTCTTGCTCAGGTAAATCTCGCACCATGCAGTTTCCCCCTTCTTGGCTGCCATGCTGAGAACTACCCCTGTAACCTCTGTCACACTAACCATAAACAATCCAGTGTACGCCTTATATGAAAGAGACTGTGTGGTGATATGCTTCTGGTAGAGTTTCTCAGTAAGGTCTGTTCCAGGCTGTTGTTTTTCCAATCTTCAGAAACAGGTTGCTTATTTACAAAATTAGGACTTTCTAGACATTTTTTATATAGGACCATGAGTACGCATAGTACTTTACCGACAAATGTGACCAATCCCTGCCCCAAAGAATGACAGCAAACAAAAATGAGATGGAGAGAGTATGGAAAAATGAGGGTTCTTTGAGTGGCTCTGCTATTCCCACTTATGGGTATTGCCCTGCCTAGTGGAGCCTAATAGTAGAACTTTTTCAAAGCAGTGTCTGTTAGAGTCCTCTCACACCATCTCCTAGCCTTCCCTGCAGTGTTTCAAAACATTCTGAGGGTGAGGTTTTCTAAGGGGGCACAGGTGCCCTCTACCACTTCAGTTCCTTCCAGCAGCTGTGCCAGACAAAAATGAATCACTCCAGTTTGTTCAGGTCTGGGTTTTCTCCAGTTCTTACTATCTTGATAATTGTTTAGTGATAACCATAGGCTGGGATTTTTTTTGGGGGGGGAGCATTGCCCCCCCCAAACTGAATATGTCACAGAGGCAATGCATGGGGGAAGCATCCAGATTTCTCCCTTAGCCCTGCTTCCTCCCCACGAAGGAACATTGGGGGGCAGGGGGTGAGCAGGGACAGTTTGCCCATGTAGGTTGTGTAAGGGGAGGACAGAGAGCAGCTCCTGTTGACTCACTGCACAGTCCACTTGGGGAAACTGACCAGCAGGCACAAAGCGCCTGGCATTGCTGCTTGTCCCCTCTCCCTCATCCCCCTAAGGGGGCACAGAGGAATGTTGAGTGGGTTCAGCTAGGTGTTCTCTGCTAGCAGGTAAGTTTCGCCTTCATGATCTGTGTAAGGGGAGGGCAGGAAAGCAGCGACCCAGGAGAACTAGGCGGCACAGCTGCTTCCACAATGTACAGCCCAGGTGAGTGACAGAGTGAATTACTCTTGGGAGAATTGGAATTCTGCGCCTGGCTCAGCTGCTGGGGGGCAGGAATGGAGGGGGGATTAGGACTTCCTCTTCCCCTTGAGCAGCTGGGGCCAGGTCAGACCCACTACAGGAAGCGCTGCATCCCTCCCCCACTTCCTGCCCATATCACTCCTCAGTCACAAGAAGGAGGGGTCCCTGTATGGGGAGCTGCCCCCATGTCCGCACAACCCCCTTGCATTCGGACTTCCCACACACACACAACAGAACCTCCCCCATTGAACCCCTTGCCCCGTCGAGCCACCCTCCCTGCACTTGAATCCCTATCCCACCAAGCCTTCCCCCCCGCATCCAGAACCAGAGCCCCCCCCCACTGAACCCAACCCCCCCATCCAGATCCCCTGCTGAGCCTCACCCCCCCCAGCCTTTGTCCCCTCACCCCCCCCCCCAATATAGAAGTCAAACCATGCCTATGGTGATACAGTTCAGTTCTGGATTATGGTGGAACCGAAGAGAAAGAAGCTGGGTTTCAAGCCCAGCTGTCCTCCCAGCATCAGATGACCACATTCAGTGTCTGAAATACTTGGGAGACAACCTCTTTCCTTCTGGGTGTTCCATCTGCTGGACTTTCACGCCCAGAGCTCTGGATGAGAGGCACAACAGATTACAACTGCTGCTCCTTAAGGAGCCCCTTGAGGTCAAACCATCCAGTTGCAGAAATGTGTTGGCTCCAAGGTCTAAGAGGCCAGTCTTGGCTCCTGTGACTTTCTGCAGCAAACTGAAGAACTTTAAGGGCTCCAGGAAATCTGTTCCAGCTGTGTCAGTTCTAAGGAAGAAAGCAAGGGTGAAGACAAGCACAATTAGCAATGACAGATCCGTCAAGGAAGATCAGACTTTGGGCTTCCACCTGAGCAGTATCTCTTGACTATAGATCTGAATAGTATGGATTTTGGGGTGGGGGGAGGTAATTTTTTTTTTGTTACTGTTCACATAAATAGCCTGTTTTTAGAAGTTGATTTTTGTGTAACAGATAAGTATTAGTATTTAAAAGGACTCTTCAGTTTGATCCCAAATTTGGCATACTTTTGTTTTTCTTTTCTATTTACCAAATCTTTATACACTGTTTATTTTCATAACAAATATTTGAGTGTTGGGTTTTTTAAAATAAAATGACAACGAAATGAGTACCAGATCTACATTCATGAGCAGCTGTAGTCTAGCAGAGTTACAGTAAGTATGGCATTGAACCCTTTATCTTTGAAGTTCAGACTCATATGTTGCATGTCAATGTTTTTTATCACGGGACACTTTGTCTTTCTTACTCTTTTTGTAAAGTTTGGAGTTCAAACTCTGAAATATGAATCGCTTATGTATTAGTAGTTACAAATACTTGGAAAATCGTTAGCATGATTTTAAAGCAACCATTTCCTCGTATACAATCAGATTTTTCCTGTTGTCTATATGATTTGTGATATTGGTTAAAATATCTAAAAAGTCACCCAATACTCAAATGCTTATTATTCATGTCATGGGAACAAGGAAACATACCATGTATTGTTTTTTTCGTTGTTCACTGTCTCTACATGTATAGATAATTGGATTCAATTATCAGAAAAGAAAAAAATAAAATTGCTAAACTCTCCTCAAGGCCTTCATTCTCTGTTAACCTAAAAATTAAATCGATGTTATACCTTAAGGTTCAATTACATGTGTTTAAAAAAATTCTTGTCATTTTTATCACATTAAGCTTGAAGCTTATGCTGATTAACTAGCAAGACTTTTCTAAACTTATTTTAGATTATTGGCTTCATTCTTAAGTACACTCCATGGAGGGGGGGGAACAAAAACCTTTGCAGAGGAGAAAACATTCTGCTTACTTACTACAAGGTGTGCAGTCAGTTTATTTATACAAAAGTCATGTTTAAAATCTTGCCCTTTTTCCTTAGACACTTACTTTTCTGGTAGTATTACCTATACTTACTATTTGGAACTCCTAGTGAATATTACAGGTTCAGAGTAAAGATATTTAGTTTAAGTCAGCTGCCAAGTTTTACCTTAGTTAGATTCAGTGGGCCATATCTTCAACTATAGTAAAGTGTCATAGCTCCACTGATTTACACTAGCTTGAGAATCTGGCCATATGTTTTATTTCTAAGTTAATTGCTCTGTTTTAATATGCTTTGTTCCATATTATTAGTAGAATGACTCAACATTTTGAATAGTACCTTTTTGGAAGGGGGCAGGAAGAATCCCTTCCTTTCTCACCTCCATGGTTTGGGATAAGATATAGGATTTAGCCCTTATGGCATCGAAGATACTTAAAATTAAATACATACTTTGAGTAAGGCATTGTGTTCATTATGTAAAGAAATATGTTTTATAACTTTATAACTTTATAACCAAATATGGTGTTGTTTTAGTTTGTTATAAAGCTTACATACTGGTGAGTTTGTGTGTTACGTATCTTCATCAAAACTTTTGTATAGCTGACACCTCTGAATGAGGTTATAATTTGCTTTAAAAGTCAGTTTAAGAGTCACAAGATAAAAATTGAAGGATTTTAAAAATGTGCTTCTTCTGTTTGTTTATTCTTCAAGCTACATATTGTGGAATATTTCTCTTTACCAATTCTTAAGTGGGCTGAAATATCAACAGTTGAAATTCATGATGGGTGCAAGCATGTTCCAGGGTTTTGGTTTTAAAATAATGTTGTGTTAAATACCAGGTTTACTTTGAAACAAGAAGAAGAAAAGAGAATGAGTACAGAAATGCTGTATGAAAAAAACAGAGAACTGCTTAGAAAGAAAGAAGATCAGTACTGTAAAGAGATGGAGGAGAAACAACAGCTTGAGCTAACCCAAAGGAGTCTAGAAATGGAGTTGAGAACATTGAGAAATCACTTGAAACAGGTTATTATTTATTAAATCTTAAGATATGTAATTCAACACAATTTTCTTGTATATGTTTCTTCCCATTTGTTTTAATTCAGCGGTGTTGTTCTAATACGTTTTAAGATATGGATTTTAAAATATAAAGTCAAACATTTACAATGGCAGTATATAATTCTCTACGTGCATGCTCGTGAAACTACGATTTTCTTTCAAGAGCTGGCTCTGCAGATTCCAGCATTCAGTAGCATATGCATTCTCAGAATATGCTGCTTCTACAGATCTACTCCAAGTTGTTTTTTATTTTTCTCAGACTGATCATATTGTTAATTGAAAATAAGCATAAAAGGGACTGTAGTCCCAGCAACCCTCAGTTTCTGTTATCTGACAACAACAATCCTGATCTTTGGGGAGGCTTATTCAGACCCCTAATGGTCACGGCTTTCCAGATGCTATTGAGCTTGAGCTTAACTAAGCCATGTTAAAAAATGTGGATATGCCAGGGTGGTATACTCGAAGAACTTCTTAGTCATCTTATTGACTCTCTAAAGTGAAGAAAATAAATATCTGATAATTGTTCTGTTTTGGTTCTTGACAAAAATATTTGTCATTTCACTCTCCTTCGTTGAATTTAGGGGAATGACAAATGTGTATCTTGTTTCTTTGTAACCTTATGATTGAGAACAAACAAGAAATTGAGTTATAAAGATAGGCAGGTGTGGAGAAATTTTTAGTGACATCACAATTAGCCATGAAAGCAAAGCTCTAGTGTTTTGTGATGTCAGATGAACACAGCAAGAGAGACAGATGCAGATATGGATGTATCGTTATTTATAGTATTTCCATATTTTAATTTTGCTATAATAAATTGATTACAAATTTGTAAAATTAAATAGAGCAACATGTTAGTTTACTGATTTTATTTTAAATTTGCCATATTTGCCTGTTTGAGTTCAATTTTTAAGAATAATTAAAATACCTGCCTATTTTTCATCCCTCTCATACTGAGTCAGTATGAGAGGTAGAGCTTATGAACAAACATCAAGAAATTAAGGAAGGTTTTTGTCTCGCTCCAGGACACTCCCCGGGCCTTATATTTTCTTTTATAAATTTTTCCTGGAATCTGATTATCTCCAGCTTAATATTTTGTTTGGGAATTTGGAATAGAAGATCTTTAACAAGCTGAAAAAAATGTGGATTTAAGAAATATTTGTGAAGACTGCAGTTGTGTTGCTCGAAAGTGGATATTCTCAGAGTTTAGAGTGCTAGGAAATTGCCTTTTGACTTCTGTCTGTGTGGATTATAGCAAGTGGTCTGGCAGATCTAGAATTAATAGAATGAAGAAAGTTATTCAGCCTCATCAAGAGCCCATCTCTTCTTTCTCTAGTCCTCCTCTTAGAGGCTCTGTTGCCTCTACTCCTTTGGGTAGAGCACATGTTCCCAGCAGACTTGAAAGCAGATTTCCTTCCCCTCTTCTATCATTTTCTATTCCTCCTGTGAGAGAGAATGCTCTTAAAGGGATTAATTTTCCTTCAACTACATTAGAACACCTGGGGTTCAAGAGGAGAACACCTCAGGAAATACGAGGCCTTGTGAATACTGTTCGAAAAATGGTAAGAATTTTGTGTCCCTTGGTGACGTCCTAGCTGTGAGAACTCTATGTGTTATTTATACAGCCCTGCAAATCTTCAGATATCCACATTATATCCACAGACCATGTTTGCAGATCATGGATGGATGCAGACTCAAATTTTGTATCTCGGCAGGACTCTAGTTATTTAGACTTTTAAAATGGAAGCAGGGTGTCCATTCTTGCAAAATGATTCTTTATTCAATACCAAACACTGGAAAATTCGTTTACCCTTATTTGATATTAGGTGATCAAATTGTTTAATTGTAGATTCCTTACATTTTCAGTACCAAATTAGTTTTCCATGAAAAGTAACCTGCTCATCAGAGAGGACTGGTTTTTTTGGTACAGCTTCAGAAATAATCTAAAATTGTCCAATTAGTTCAGCTTAAAAAGTCTGTTACAAAAAATATTGAGAATATCACTTTAAGTTGAAAAGCTCATTTGATTAATGTTTTCTTTTATTTTCAGAAAACACGCACAGAATTTTTGCGCGTTTCTGACTTGTATTTCAGTGTCAGTCTTCACATAATGTTGACAGATTTTTTTTTTTTAAAAAGCAAAACGTCATAAAGCTATGAATTCATGGTCTCTATTTCTGACAAATAGTTTTTATTGGGCTTGTGTAGGTAGTTGATACTCAATGAGGCACTGACTTTATAAAATAAGAATCATGATTTCTATAGTAAAGGATTGGGTATCTCAAATATGATTGCCAGAGTCTCGTTCGTTATCGGAATTAACCAGACAAATCGCTCCACCAACTAAGAACGGCCATGCACCACCACCCACAGAATCGAGAAAGAGCTATCAATCTGTCAATCCTTTCCGATTAAGCTGTTTAAACACTCGTACTGTATTTATGCAGTGTGTACTATTCAACTGTCTGCACATGATCTCATGGGTCTTTTCACTAGGCTTGACCTACTTATAACCTTCAGTGTTGAAATGTATTTAACGTTAAGGCTTCTTTACCATTGAACATTCTTAAATTCAGCCTGCATACCAACTTATCCTCAAAACATGATAGTAATTCCCCATTGTGACTTTTAGGCCTTGTCTTCTCGAGAGAAACTTACTATGCTAAGAATAGCATGGTCCTCCTACCACACTTGCGGAACACATCCTATTCTTACACATACGAGATCCAAATTGTTTTCATTGGTACCAACTACCACTTAGATTAGACTTGCTTTCAGTAGGAATAAATACTAGATTAGTCTGAACAATTTCAACTTCTACAGGTTTAGTGCAAATGTGGATGGAACTAAAATGGTTCAGGTGGTTTTTCTGTTACTGTCCCACATTGCATCATCAATATTTTGAAATCTCCCAGAATCAATTGCTTCTGGAAGCTGTGCCAGGAACTGTATGATTGGTACCCAAAGGGCATCTGAAATGGTTTAGAACAGACTTTGTGGATGTTGTGAAAACTGCAACACTTCAGGACACCAGTAAGCAGGGCTAGTATGGACACACTGAACTGTTTGTACAACAGTTTGACAAAGTCTTGGATTGAGCACAAGTATATAAATCCCATTTCAGTGAAACACTGAAGTCCTGTTCTGCACAGCATTTAAGCATGTGCTTAACTTTAAGCACATACCTAAGTTCTATTGAAATCAAGATGCTATAAATTTCTGAGGTTTAATGTCTTAACTAAATTTTGCTGTACATCACTATGCAGTGATATTAAGAACCTGACTTTTAGCTAGGTCTCAGTTAAGGCTTCAAGATTGCAAATGCAATTATTTGTGTATTTTCTGTGGCAATCAGGAGTTTAGTCAGCAATTGCAGTAATTACTGCAGGTGCAGTAATTGTATTTGCAACTTTAAGCCCACAATTTGGGGACATATTTTTGAAAGTTTAGAGCTATGTTTACTTGTGACTACTTTCATCTTTGAAAGAAAAATTTATTACAAAAATGTGTTTTGTTTTGTTTTAATGTTTGGGGTGATCTAAATATTGGACGTTCTTTTCAGTTTACTGTTAAAAGTAGATCAGTTAAAGACCTTATTAAATTCTTTCATCCTATATGCATCCTAAGGAAGCAGACATAGTTGAAAGAGGTGTTCTTTAGGCAAATGTACAGAACCTCTTCATGTATGGGTGAGGAAGCCATGATGAAAAGAACAGTTATTACTATATCTAGTATATTTTTCCAATATTAAAATGTTTAAAATGTGTTTGTGTTAGGTTGAAGAAGAACGTAATGAAACCCAGAGACAGCTCTCTCAAGAACAGAGTGCCAGAGCTCTACAAGAGGGTATTTTGAACAACCATCTTTGGAAACAGAAAGAAATAGAAGAAGAGACTAAAATAACTGTAGCTAAAAGTTCAGAAGTAAGCAGTGTTCTGTCCAGTTCAAGTAAAATTACACAGTGTTCATTATTAAGTGTAAACACAGGATGTTTTGCTAATTGTGTTGACTTAAAATGCCATCCTTTGCCAGAATGTTTACAATATATGAAAGTAATATAGTTTTGTAAATATTGCTATCTTTGTTTCACTTCCAGATTTAAAATTGGTATGCTGTGGACGGCAGTATCCACCAAATACTCTTAGAAAATTTGTAAAGTAAAAATGACACTTTTCTCAACTTCAGTCATCCGCTATTTTTCTGACAATATTCTGAAATGTTTTCTGTTGTTTTTTTAATTACTTTTAACTCCTGCTAGCTAGTGCAGAGCCGGTGAAGCTGAGGGAGATTCATCTGAGTCCTTTTCTGGCTCAAATACGATCATATACTAGATAACAACATTCCCATTTGAGTTCCTTACTGCTGTGTTCCTTACTGGCAGTGAGGGACAAAGCAGAATGAACACATCTATTAAAAATAGCTGTTTATTTGTAAACTGAGCAAATTTGGTACAGAAGCCACTGAGAGACCAACGTGGAATCCAAGAACCCCATTTTTACAGTCACTTTTGAGAGTGTAACTTCATCTTCAAAGTAATATGATTACATTTAACATGCCTGTGCTTGACACAGTGAGAAGCTGTTTAACAGGAGCACTCCAACTTTTGGTCATACTTCTTCCTCACCACACTACCCAAAATTCTCAGTACAATGGATGAATTATTCCTCTCCAGAGCAAAAGAGATTACATATACATCTCCTATTTGATTATTATCTGAGTACATTATGCTGTTTGGATGATTGGAAGGCTACGTACCTAAGCTTCAGAAAGAAGAGAGAAGGAAGGAAAATGAAGGATACATGGAAAAGCCACACTTTAATGCCAAGATAATACATAAAGTTAAAAGCTATAGGATATATATTCAAATAGAAGTCAGAGAAGGAAATAATAAATCGGGAAGTAAAAACACAATGAATCAGGAGAGCTAGGTTCTGTTGCTGATTCTGCAAATGGGATAACAAGCCTAAACCACATTTTTAAAGGAATATAAAGACAAACTCATATACACTAAAGCATACATGTACTCAGTAACACTGTAATATATTTGAAAGGCTTTAGATTTAAAATATTTAAAGGCTTTGTTTATATTATTGTTGATATAAAAAAGAAACTTGAATGTGGCTTACTGATTTGGTTGCTGAATAGTATCTTACAGTTCCAGTGAGTTCATCCACTAAAAGATAACGTGGATTCCGAGCCTTTTCAGCCAATTAGATTGTAGTTTATAAAGCTATTTTAAGTAAGTCAAGGTTGATTATTAGAAAACATCAAAATGCATGTTTGGTCTCAGTTTTTTGAAATTTAACTCCTCCCTTCCTTCCCCCCTCTCACCTCTATGTTTATATGTTCTCAATTACTCAGGTACCTGATAATCAGAGAGAAAAGGATCTGTTACACAAAAATCAGATACTGCAAGATGAAATTGCTATACTAAGACTAGAGCTTGATCAAATAAGAATTCGGCACCAGGAGGAAGAAACCAAATATTTAGAAGAAAATGAGGTCTTGCGAGAAAAAAATGAAGATCTTAGGAAGGAGCTAAAACTCAATGAGGAGGCTTTGACACAAACAGTTTTTCAATATAATGGACAGCTGAATGTATTAAAGACAGAATCTGCAATGTTAACTTCCAAAATAGAGCATGCAAAAGAAAATAAAGATAGACTGGAGACAGAGATGGAATCATTCCGTTCCCGTTTGAACTCTGCTGTTCAAGAACTTGAATGCTGTCGAAAATCAAAAAGTGATGTTGAGCGAACACTACAAAGAGAGCATGATGAATGGCTTCGTTTGCAAGACAAGCTCAATCATGACCTGTCCAATCTGCGAGACACCAATACTATCTTGTCTCAACAGCTTAGTAAAGTTGAAACTAAAGCGAACAGTCTAGAAAATGAACTTCATCATGTAACACACACACTTAGAGAAAAAACTTTGCTTTTAGAAAGTACTCAAAGAGATCTAAGTCATGCACAATGTCAGGCAAAGGAATTTGATCATGCTCGACAAATTGAGAAGGATCAAATGAGCAAATATATTGTAAAACAGGAATCTATGCAAGAACGATTGGCACAGCTTCAAAGTGAAAACGTCTTACTCCGGCAGCAATTGGAAGATATGCAAAACAAGGGGATCATCAAAGAAAAAGTAGTGAGTGATAGATTTAGTGATATATTCAGTAAACTTAGAGCTGATACTGAAAAGCAAGTTCATATGATGGAAGAGAGAAATAAGGAATTAATCACAAAATGTAATAATTTAAGGGAGCAAGTCTTTAAATACGATACAGAGAAAGTAGAAAGAGAGGTAAGTGTAAAAATTTCAAACAGTGATTTGAGTTTTACCATTTATTCACTGAAGGTCCTATAACAAAGTGTAAAATTTACCCCTGTAAAATTTTGAAATACACCAGCTGGAAAAAATAATTGTGTAATTTACTTACAGGGGAATGCACTTATCTGTTTCGTACTTGGAATAGTAATAGCTTGTGGCAAATAAATCCATCTCTGTTTTCCCTCACCTATGTATTCTGCTCAGAAGATTTGAGCAATGACTTTCGAATTCAGACTATTCAAGGATAAACTACTTTGTCTACAAGTGTGATCTCCTTTCAGTTTTTACCTAGTGAAATTTGTGCATCATGGAATGGAAAGTAAACTTTCCAAACAGTTCAAGAAATTCCAGATAGCATTAGACTGGAGTGGTATGGAACAAAGGAAAGCCACAGAGGCAAAAGATTAGAAGAGAGGAAGTGGGAAATAAGTGAGTCAATAGGACTGTGATAAATGAAGGGGCGGGGTGGGAGATAGCTTCATTTTATGGACACCCAGCCAGCCAGTAGCTATAAAATCGCTCTTAGTAGCTGTTCTCTAAGTGCTCTACCTGTAAAGGGTTAAAAAGTCTCACTGCTATGCATAGATAAAAGGAAGTGAGTGGGCACCTGGCCAAAAGAACCAAGGCTAGAACTTTTGTAAAATTGAAACAAGACTGCCTTTTTGTCTGTCTGTTGTTGTTCTCGGGGAGAGGACTTATGCTGTGAGAAGCTTGGGCCAAGTATAAAAATCATCAGTATCATACTTAGAAACTACTCATCTAAAACCCCAGATATGTAAATAGATTAGGAAATGTCTAGGAAGACGCAATTAGGGTTATCCCTTTTATTTCTTTGACTTGTGGACTTCTCTGGGCTAACCCCAGATGCTTTTGTTTTGCTTGTAACCTTTAAGCTGGACCTCAGGAAACCTATTCTTGATGCTTAATCCTTGTAGTTGTTGTGTTTTATTTTTTAAATCTAGCAAAAGCCTAAATTCCTAGATGTATTTTCTTTTCTTTTTTATTAATAAAATGTACCTTTTTCGAGAACAGAATTGGATTTTTGTGTCCCAGGAGGTTTGTGCATGTTTTTTAATTAGCTGCTGGCAACAGCTGATTTACTTTGTTTTTTTTTCTCAGCTCTTTCCCGGGGTGGTGGGGCGGGTGTGTGTGTAAGGACTTGAAGGTACCCCACAGTAAGGAATTCCCAAGTGCGCCTTACTGGGCTGTCAAAGGGGTTCTGCACTTGGGTGGTGACAGCATCTACCCATCCGAGGTCAGAGAAAAGCTGTAACCTTGGGAGTTTAATAGAAGCGTGGAGTGGCAATTATTAATTTTTAGAGTCCTTGCGGGCCCCCACCTCTGCATTCGAAGTGCCGGAGTGAGGAATCAGCCTTGACAAAGAAGAATATTGGAGAAAACTAAGAAAAGCAACAGATTAAGAAAGGGACGCTGATCACAAGGGAGAGTAAACTAGATTTGGGCATGCGTAGAAATCAATTGAAGAATCATTGGGGAGGGTGGACAATTGGTAAGAGACAGCTAAGTGGAGAAGAGCTGGCAATTTGAAATCTAGTCACCACCTTCAAAAATGAGTTAGTTTCAGATACTACAATTGCTCCAAACTTCCCCTACTGGGTTTTATGCTTTTCAATGAGATTTAAGCATGTTTTTGCTCCTTTGTTGCTGTATGAGAGACTGCACACAAAAAATGGAAAGTGACTGAAAAGGAAAACAGCTAGAACCAAACTATAGATAAAGTGCTTGCAAAAACACAAGAGTGAAAATCACTTCTGTGCAGAGGCCAGCACAAGTCCATGTACCTCTGAGATCTCATTTAAGCCCTTAGAACTGAAATTTACATGATGCATAGGCCATGTGCTAGCCATCCGCAGTGAGGTGAACTACACCCAAAGTAAACCAACAAGCCTGGAGGGAACTATTTTTTCCCTGTAATCTCTTTCTGTTGTAGTCTTTTTATGTGCTGCTTGTAAGAAGATTAGATGCAAAATTTTCAGACAGAGTTATGATTTTTAAGTTGGCAATGTTCTTTCAGACATTTTCTCTTGTCCCTTGTCTTTTTTGAAAATAAACCCTGAATGTCAGCAATTCTTAGGTAGATCTCTGCCTTAAGTTTAGTGTTGCTGGGAAATTATTGATACTCTGAAATTGCATTTACCTTTCTGTATTATGATTCCAGAAACTCTGAGAAGGTCAGATACGTTAAGGGGTTGAAGGCCTACCTAATGACTAATTTGTCAAGGTTACTTTAAAGAAGAAAAAAAGAATTTGTAGCAGGGCTGTCAGCCACTTTTTCCTGGAGTCTTTTTTTGTAGGTCGCAAATGCTAATAAGTTAAAATAATAGATTCTATCAGGAGATGCTAAAAATAAGCAGAGTTACCGAGATTTTAAGTACAATATGTCAGTAGAGAGAGGGCTATGTTGTTCTAAAATAAGCTGGTGGAAAATCAGAGAGGATTTTGATATGCCACATACTATTTTATGGGAACCTCAAGAGGATTTTAAAATGTGGGGCTTTTTTCTTTAGTGGAATGGGAAACCTAGAGAAAAGGATAGTAGAGGGGTTGTGAATATGAAGCAGTGACTTATTTTTTTGATAACCAGAGTGATCACTAATTGCTCTGAACACTTTTGAACAATCTCAGTGTCCTGGTAAGGAAGATAATAAAGGTTGGTATCTGGTTTAAAAAAATAAATAAAGTGCTAAATGTCCCAACTGTACACTCAATCAGACTGTGGCTTTTATGCCTAAATGGATAGATCTGTATTCTGGTATATCTTAAAAAAATAAAACAAAACCAGACTTAACAATGAAACTCTCTGTAAAAGTCCTTTCCTACGTCACTGGAATGACCAAGACCCTTTCTTTTTAAATGACCATGAGCAGAAGATAGCACACATCCTAAACAGGCTAAAACATTTAACCTCTCTAAAAATGGCAATCCGCATTCATTGGCACCAGCTAGCTTTGATTGACAGTGCTCAGACGGGAGGGAGCCTGCAGTTATATAGGCGCATCACTGGCAGACATGATTGTTTACCATTTAATGCTTTCCTGAATGGATTCGTTGAGATATGTAACCTGACAAATCAAAAAATATATTTTAAATCCTGATCTGGACTCTTCATACTAATTTTTGTAGTTTTTATTAATACAAACTTGAAAATATTTCATTAGGGTACAGTAAGACAACTGCAGCAAGAACTTGCTGATGCTCTTAAAAAGCAATCAATGTCAGAAGCTTCTCTTGAAGTTACAACACGTTATCGCAACGACCTGGAAGACGACAAACTACATTTGCAAAAGGAAATAGACAAGATTAAAACCAAGGTATACAGCATCTATTAACTTCATACAGTAGTAAATCTGTAGTCGGTTCATTGATTTTACAAATAGTGAAAAACATGACATGTTCTGCTTATTTTGAGAATAATATCAAATAGAGTTGTATTCATGAATTAATTTAATTTACTTTGTTATAAATGCAAGATATAAAATGTCACAATTCATGAAACTAAATGGAATCTTTCTACATAGGAGTCTTATTTTAAAGATTTTGATAGCATGACATTTCAAATACAAGTATATCTAGTGTCTTACTTTGTCACATAAAATTAGAAGCTGATTTCTGTTACTACTGTTTTACTGATGGTTTGTCACAACAGTCACCTTGTGGTTAAACTTTTACACTTACCTTTGACTTTAAGTCCCTTGTCTTCCAATAGTAGCTTTACTTTAACTATTATGGTCACGCTAAAGTCTTGAAGCAGGGTGAGGGAATGCAAAATTGGCCTTTTAAAATGTTCATTTTTTTCTTTAAATGTAAAGTAATTGAATAGTTTAATTGGGTTCTAGTTTATAACATGAGTTTTGCTTCTCTACGCATTCAAGAAAAGTGTTCAGCATGATGTCAGCCCTCATTAGCTATAGGTAAAAATAATTGTTTCTCATTACTATATTTTTCTTCTAAACATTGCAGAAAGTCTAATCTCCTATTTTAGGCAGAACTGGGACAACATATTTTATTGGCAGCAGCGAGAAGATCTGTGCACGTGTACTAGAAAGACTAGATTAGGGCATTTAATGAGAGACTATTAGGACAGATACGATGCAAAACACAAGTTACATAATTTTAACTAATCAATTAAACATGCATTAATTTCTCATTCATTCATTGAATTTTGGAGCAGCATCAGTTCTCCAACTAATCAGTTCTGAATACCTGCAAATAACTGATTCTGTCCTCCCTGCTCCTACAATTTATCAGTCCTCTCTTCTTGCTCCATTTATCCTCTAACAATTCAATTTTCAGCCCCCTCCTACTAAGCATTTCATCCTCTCTGCTGTCTCAAGCATTTTATTCTCTCTCCACTCTGTTTATTTTTAGGAAAACACTTAGCTCTTACAGAAAGCAAACTAAAAATATGTATAGGATAGCGTTTACAAGGTTTAAGTGAATTGCCTTGACGTAGGATGCTGCACTTGTTGAAGTAATGCATCAAATCACAGTAACTGAAAGGTACAAAATTTTATCACTCACTGATAAAACTTCTTGTGTATTATTTTGTGGAAATAATTTTGGTACTACCATGGAAACTTAATACAAGTCTTTTGCCAAATTGCCAGTCAAGCTTTATACAAATCAAATACTGTACGATTATCAAAACAGTTCAATCAAAAAATTCTAAAGTTAGAAATTTAAATTGCTTTAACTACTGAAATGTCAATTCAATTTAAAATCATCTTCCCACATAATTCTAAGCTAAACCTATTCTTGAATGCCTAGAGAAGCAAAACTCGTTATAAACTAGAACCCAATTAAACCTATTCCTCTTCCACACACACATCTACTAACATCAAGTATGCACTTGATGATTCAAAGCCACTTCTCATTTTACTTGTTATTCACCAGTACATATAACTACAGGTAACTTGTAACTTTAATAATGGTTTACCTCTTACATTAGAAACAATAAACTCTTCAATTCACACTTTTCTCTATTGAGGAGTTGTCCATTTTGTGACATCACAAACCATGTGTTCTGAAAAATGTATAAGCTCCAGTTCCTGTATTCATTATTTCTTTTTCAGCTATCATTTCACAGCACCTACATACAGTTTATGTTTAGAGTAGTGCAATGAATAGTTTTCATCGTCTCAGCACTTTAAACACTTAATGACTTAAAATTATTTCTAGGCATCTAAGATGCAACTTGTTTTTGAGACACTGACATTTAAGTAATTTACATTCTTTCATAACTGTGGTACATACCTGATAACAATTTGTCTTAGAGTAACTAAATCCTCACTTGGACAAAGAAGATGCATGTTTATGTCTCTTACTTAACATATTATCTAGTTCAGCAGTTCTCAAACTGTGGTTTGGGACCCCAAAGTGGGTTGCAACCCCATTTTAATGGGGTCGCTGGGGCTGACTTATACTTGCTGGGGCCAAAGCCCGAGGGCTTCAACCCTGGGTGGCAGGACTCAGGTTACAGGCCCCCTGTCTGGGGCTGAAGCCCTTGGGCTTCAGCTTTGGCCCCCTGCCTGGGGAGGTGGGGTTTTGGCTCTCTCTCCCCCTCCCCCTTGGAGGAGGTGGGGCTTGGGTGGGCTTAAGCTTCGGTCCCCCTTCTTGGGGTACTATAGTAATTTTTGTTGTCAGAAGGGGGTCACGGTGTAATGAAGTCTGAGAACCCCTGATCTAGTTTGTAGATAAATTCTTTAGCTCAGTTCAGTCTCTGACTTCTCCAGAAAAGTAGAAATATTGGATTATTACATCTATTTGTGCAACAGATTATTTTTGTAGTATTTTCTGCAACCGAGTTTTTAGCTATCAATCTGTATACTTCATTTTTTTAAAAAGTTAACTCACGTAACTCCTGTTTTCTCTCATCATTGCTGCCATCTTCTCATCTTCATACCCTCCGTTTGTTTATTACACCAACATGCTTCATCTTGTTTCAACTAAGATCTTGTAAGCTCTTTGGGACAGTGGCCATCTCTTTCTGTGATTGTATAGTAATTAGCACAATGAGCCCTGATCCCCTCTGGGAAGTACTGGAATACAAATAATAAAATATCAGATGAGTTATAAAGTTGTGCAGCAACTTTAAGGTAAGGATGAAAATTTTAAACGAGATACAGTGGGCAAGGAGGAGCAAGTGAAGACATTCAAAGAGTGACGTGGTCTTATAAGATGAGGAGAAATCATTTTTGCAGCTGTGTTTTGACTAATTGGAGAGGAGCAATATGGGACTGGTGAGGCCAGTATGAAGGATGTTGCAGTAATAATTGAGGAAGAAGATGAGGCATGGACAAGGCTTTCAGACATCTGCACAGAAAGGAAAGGAAATGGACCAGGGATTTATTTAAAACAAATGTTTATGTACAGGAAGTTGAATTTTCATCTGAAATTCAATAATGGTTTAAATACTTGCACTTCAAACATCAGTTACCTTTAATTTGCTTTGTTTACAGCTGCAAGAATCAGAAGATCAGTATATTCAGTCTGAACGACGTGTTCATGATTTGAAGAATGCATTGGACAGTAAAGAACGAGAAGTGAATGCTTCTTCCCAGAAATTGCAAGACCTTCTAATAGCATCATCTGGAACAAATAATGCTATAAAACAACTGGAAGAACATATACAAAGGTAAGAAAATTACCAACATGTTGAAATCAGGTTTTATTGTTTAAAATATGGCCAGAAAAAAAAAGGACTTTTGCTAATACACAATTACAAATTACAGAATTAAATACTAAATACAATTTTAAAATGAGTTTTAGATTATGAAATTCATATGTAAATGATTATTTCAAAACTATTTCAAGTTTTGTGCTATTGTGGATGTAGAGACTTGTCTAGGAAAATCATATTGTTATATATTAAAACGTTTATTTGCTTTTAAGACTTGAAATTGAAAATGCCAGATTGGAAGCTACAACCAAACAGCAAACAAGCAGAATTGAGGTACTTCAGAAAGACCTGCGGGATTCTGCTTCCGTAAGTCAGCCACAGGCTTAACTTTCTTGTGAGTTTATTGCATCTATGCATTAAAGCTGGGATTTTCAAAGGAGCCTAAGGGGAATAGATTCTCAAATCTGATGGAGTTACGCTCTTATGAAAATCCCAGGCTAATATAGCCAAATACTGGGTTTCTGAGAATGTTGAGACGGCATTATATGTATTATTATTATTCATGTGACATTATATATTAAATTAGTTTCAATATGATGTATTTTATTATTAATACTAATGTGAATGTTTAAGATTTTAAATCAGACAAGTTTTCAAACATTCATTAGACATGTATATTGTTAAACACATATTTGTAACAAGCTAAGCAATAGAAATTCCCTTGGGATTTTGATTGATAAAATACTTCCGCACTAGTCTGCTGATGCTAAATGAGATCATCAGAACATCTGAATAGAATTATATCCCTTGTTTTATATGTTGGCTTCTCAGTTTTTACAACTGATTTCATGGCTAGAATTTTTTTAATATAATATAAATGAAAGAACTGTAAAGGTTTAAATATGCAACGAATGGGGAAGAACACATGTATAGAAGGAAAAAAATATTTTTAGGTTGTCAACTGATAAGTTTTTTCAATAAGCAGAGGTTGGTTTTGCTATGTAAAGTTGATTTTCCCTTTGCTTCCTAATATTGTGTTTAGTGATGTGCAATAAACAACAAAGTTGGATCCCTGTGGTACCTTCTGTGAGATTTTGACTTTTTGTTTAAGATACATTTTTCTTCTGTGGTAGCTAGCTTTTCTTTTAAATAAAGTCCACATCAGAGAAATCACCACAACAGTTGTCACTAATTGACACCCTTGTAGGCAGTGTCATAGAGAAGTCAAATATGAATGGGCATAGAGATTGAACTGTCCACTCCACCCAAACTGGCAAAGCAATATGGGGAGCATCTTTAGTTTTCATCTTTACGAATTAGCCATGAAGGCCATTGTTTTCAGGTCTAATATAGATGCATCTTATCGTACACCTCTTCCTCAAAGATAGGCCTTTTGTCACATGGTCCAGTAGCTCCCTGAGTTGGACTGTGTGGAAATTGAGGAGAAATGCTAGCAGAAGCAAGCTGTTCCGAGAGGAATTATTCTCGGTATCCACAGTCTATTCCAATCACTGGAGTAAGTGGGAAGTAGTTTGGGGGTAGGGAGAGAAAAATACTATTAGGCTTTTTCTAGACATGCTGTGGAAGAGATTTTATACGTAATGAAGTACCACCATATACCCTCAAGTACTGAGACACCTGCAGTGTAATAACAGGCCTGGATTTAGAGATTAATTGAATGGATCTGAACAGAGGCCTCTCTCTCTCTCTCTCATTCATATATATATATATATGGCAAATAACATAGGAGAGACTTGTATGTTAACTCTGCAGATCCACACTTCTTCTGAGTTCTCTTCTAGATGATGAACCACAGTAAAAAGCTGAGGTTATATTGGCTGTGAACTTTATATAATTTTTGCCTAGAATATTTGGTTCTGAGAATAGGGTATACATGCTTTCACAACAGTTACTGCACTTTACATAGTTCATAGACTTGTGACATGTAGAATTGTTGAGTCAAAATACTCTGTGAATGCAAATGATTGGTACCATATATACTCAATAGTAAGCCAGTTGTTTATAAGCCGACCCCTCCCCCCCCAAGATGAATAAGTAAAAATGGAAAATTTTTATGACCCATTCGTAAGCCGACCCTATAATTCAGGGGTCAGCGAACTTTGGCTCCCGGGCCAGTAGGATAAGCCGCTGGTGGGCCGAGATGGTTTGTTTACCTCGAGCGTCCGCAGGCACAGCGGTAAACCTAAGTAAACAAAGTGTCCCGGCGTGCCAACTGCTTACCCTGATGGGCCGGGACAGCAACTGGTGGGAAAATGTTTTGGAGGGGGAGAAGCTGGGGGTCGGGAGTAACCCCTGTGACCACTCCCGACATGACCCCACCCCTAGCCTGGGACCCCACACTCTCCCCATCCCATCCCTTCCCACCTTATCTGGGGAGGGCCAGGGGAGGATGTCTCTGGCCTGGCTGTCTGTCCCATTACGTCTGGAATGTTAGGGGAAATAGTCAGATGACATAGACATCAAAACGGGTATGGCAGGTATGTAATAATACAAAAAGGAAAATATTCTTTGAATATGTCTGACTGTCCTTAGAAATTTTCACAATACTTGTTTGTTTCTTTGCATCACTTCTGTTCTGTAATTATATATGAACTTGAGTGTGGAAAGTTACAAATGTGATATCTTTTTTTTTTTTAATGCTTATATAGGTTCATAATCGCCTTGAAGACTTGATAACAGGCTTACAGACAGCAAAAATCAATTTAGAAGAACAGCTAAATCAGCAGGTAAATTAAGACACAATTCACATGGCCATTACTTTTTATCTCCTCTGCAAACTGTTATAAATGACCATGGTTGTGGGGCAGGAATGAAATAACTGGTTTTGGTTTGGGAGCTTTGTATGAAGGGGGGAAATTACACAATACCCAGGGGAGTTGCATTCAAGACCCTATTATAGAGCAAGGTGTCTTAGTATATAGGACTTGTTTATATGTTTCCTAAGTGCCATATTATGAGTTTAACAGTTCCTTTTTCTGAGGTGAGGTGGGTGAGGTTATGTGAGTGTGGTCGGACTGGATTATCATAATGATCCCTTCTGACCCTAAAGTCTATGAGGCCCCTGTAAACATGTAATGTTTTCATCAACATGAACAGTTTCATGCATAATGTGTTTTGTGGCCTATAGGGAAGAAATGCTTATGTAGTTAAGACACAGGAGTGGAATGTGGGAAACTTTCTGTTCTTGTCTCAGCTGTTTATTGCCATGTCATCTTGAACATGTTAGATCAGAGGTGGGCAAACTACGGCCCGCAGGCCATATCCAGCCCGCAAGACCCTCCTGCCCAGCCCCTGAACTCCTGGCCCGGGAGACTAGCCCCCTCTCCCGCAGCCTCTGTTCACTGCACCATCGGTGCAATGCTATGAGTGGCGGGGCTGCGAGCTCTTGCCGGGCAGCGCAGCTGCAGAGCCGCGGCCTGACCCGGTGCTCTGTGCTGCACGGTGGTGTGGCTGGCTCCAGCTGGGCGGCGCGGTTGCCTGTCCTAATGCTCTGGGCGGCGCAGCTGTAGCACCGCCAGCCACCGGTGCTCCAGGCAGCGCGGTGAGGGGTCAGGGAACGGGGGTGTTGGATAGAGGGCAGGGGAGTTTGGGGTGGTGCTCAGGGGGCAGGGGTGTGGATGGGGGTCGGGGCGGTCAGAGGGCAGGTAATGGAGGCAGGAATCCCGTAGAGACAGTCAGGAAGGGGGGGAGGGTTGGATGGGGTGGCTGGGGGGCAGTCAGGGGCAGGGGTTCCGGGAGTGGTCAGGGGACAGGGAGGGGTCGATGGGGCAAGGGTTCCAGGGGCAGGGCCGTCAGAGAAGGGGGGGTTGGATGGGGCAGGAGTCCCGGGGGGGCCTTCAGGGGGTGAGAAGTGGGGGGGGGGTTGGATAGGGGGCAGGGGCCAGGCCACGCCTGGCTGTTTGGGGAGGCACAGCCTCCCCTAACCAGCCCTCCATACAATTTCGGAAACCCGATGTGGCCCTCAGGCCAAAAAGTTTGCCCACCCCTGTGTTAGAATGTGCTTCATTTTTTCATATGTAAAATGGGGATAGATAGTACAATCCCGCTCATCAGCAGAGTCCTGTTAAAGGTCAAGAGAAACAAGACTCAAGTCATCATGGTTGCCCCAGTGTGACCGCGCCAACAGTGATTCGGCACACTGATGGACCTGGCAGTGGCTGCTCCCTGTCCCTGTCCCGACCGACTGGATCTGCTCTCACAGGATCACAGGCATCTCCTACACCTCAGCCTCGCCCCCCTTCACCTCACGGTGTGGATGCAGCGTGGTTGAACTTGGAGGGGCGGGCTTGCTCTAACGAGGTCCAGCAAATCCTTTTGGAAAGCAGGAAGCCTTCCACTAGAGCAACCTACCTGGCTAAATGGACAAGGTTCTCCCACTGGGCAAATGAGCATACCATCTCTCCAACGCGCTCCTCTTGAAGTCTATCTTAGATTATCTGCTCCATTTTAAGTACCAGGGGCTGGCCCGCTCTTCCATCAGAGTACACCTTGCAGCTATCTCCGCTTTTCACCCGCCAATCCAAGGTCAGACAGTGTTTTCACACGACATGTCAGTCCGATTCCTGAGAGGCCTCGAGAGACTCTTCCCGCTGGCCCGGGCACCTGTCCCATAGTGGGACCTTAACTTGGTTCTTTCTAGGCTCACGGGCCAGTCCTTGGAGCCTATGGGCTCCATCTCCATCTCCCACCTGTCATTGAAGGTCGCATTCCTTGTGGCGATAACATCCATGAGACAAGTGTTGGAGCTTAAAGCCCTGACATCGGAACTGCTGTATACGGTGTTCTACAGGAACAAAGTTCAACTGTGACCCCATGCGGCCTTTCTGCCGAAGGTGGTGTCTTCCTTCCATGTTAACCAGGACTTCTTCCTCCCGGTGTTTTGTCCGAAGCCGCACACCACTGGGGAGGAAAGGAGGCTGCATGCCCTGGACGTCAGACGTGCCTTGGCGTTTTACCTGGAGCATACCAAGCCCTTACGCAGGTTGACCCTCTCTTCATCTCTTGAGCCAGCTCTTCATCGTGACAGCAGACCGCATGAAGGACCTTCCGGTGTCATCGCAGAGGATTTCTAATTGGATCACCTCCTGCATCTGGACCGGTTATGAGCTGGCACAGATCCCTCCGTTGCCAATTGTGAGGGCCCACTCGATCAGAATTCAGGCATCCTCGGCGGCTTTCCTGGTGCATGTTCCCATTCAGGACATTTGCAGAGCTGCAACGTGGTCTTCAGTTCACACATTCATGGTGCACTACACCATCACTCAGCAAGCCACAGACAATGTTGGGTTCGGCAGAGCTGTGTTGCAATCTACACATCCCCGTGAACTCCTACCTGCCTCTATTGGCACTGTTTGAGAGTCACCTAATATGGAATGGACACGAGCAAGCACTTGAAGAAGACAGTTACCTTTTCCGTAACTGGTATTCTTTGAGGTGTGTTGCTCATATCCATTCCATAACCCACTCTCCTTCCCCACTATTGGAGTTTCCGGCTAGGAGGAACTGAGGGTGGGGGAGTCAGTGGCGCCCCTTATACCATGGCATGTGCGCGCCGCTCTAGGGAGCACCAGAATCGGTCCCCTACGGATACCACTGAGGGAAAAACTTCCGGCACCGGTGCATGTGGCACGCACACCTACCTAATATGGAATGGACATGAGCAACACATCTCAAAGAACACCAGTTACGGAAAAGGTAACTGTCTTTTTTTCTATCTCTAAGTGGATCAGGAATTGTTGGGGAAGCCTACAATATAAGGAGTTTCTCCTTGCCAAAAAGCAGAGGCATTATTACCATTCAGTCAGTCTACGGCAACTTCGTAAGTAAGTGTAAGGGACCCATGCAAGAAATTTGCAAGTTTACATCATGATCAAGCATCCACAGTTTTACCAGGCTGTATAAGTTTGACTTCTTTTGATGCAGCCTTTAGCAGAAGCCTTGTAGGTTGGTGTAGGGCTGACAGGAAATCTGTACATAATATTAAAATTTGTGTGAGTAGTTGGAGTGAGTGTTTATATATTTTTGCTTCTAATCATCAATGCCTGCCTTCTATTAGCCATAGAGAAACTTCACCTGCTGATTTTTCTCTAGATATATAATACAGCATGCCATTTCTATCCACCAGTTCTCCCGGTGTTGCTTTTAGTTTTCTTTCTTGAGTTAACTTTATACTTCATATGATCTTCAGCTATGGAAGACCTCATTCTGGAGAGTTGAGTTGGAGTGGGCCCCTATGGGTTTGTTCCCCTAATTTCTTTGTTGCTGCCTCCTGGTCATAAGTAACAAGACAGCCCTCTTGTTATAGATTGTTGGATGGGCTTCTTAAGAGAGAAATTAGCAGATAAAAAGACAGGTACAGTAACTCCTCACTTAATGTCGTCCCGGTTAACGTTGTTTCATTGTTATGTTGCTGATCAATTAGGGAACATGCTTGTTTAAAGTTGCGCAATGCTCCCTTATAACATTCTTTGGCAGCCGCCTGCTTTGTCCACTGCTTGCAGAAAGAGCAGCCCATTGGAGCTAGCTGGTGGGGGCTTGGAACCAGGGTGGACCAGCAGACCCCCTATCAGCTCCCCTAAGTTCCCTGTGCAGCAGCTGCCCAGCAGGCTATCAGTTGCCGGGCAGTTCAGGTGTCCCTCATCACTGCCATGTGCTGCTCCTATCCTCTGCCTTGGAGCTGCTCCGCGGTGCCTCCTGCAGTGTACTTAGAGTGGCATCAGTGTACTTAAAGTGGCAATACACATATCTCTCTCTCATACACACACACACGGTCCGTCTCTCTCTCTCTCTCTCTCTCTCACACACTCTCTCTCTCTCTCACACACACACACACACACACACACACACACACGGTGTGTTCCTCTGTCTCTCTCTGCCATGCTGTGTCTCCTCCCTCCATTCCTGCTGCCTTGTAGAGCGTGAGGTTACATTAACAACTATGTGTTAACACTTGAGGGCTCAGCTGAGTGCTAGTTCATCGCTTAGCAGTAAGGCATTCCCTGGGAGATATCCCACCCTCTTCCCCTCTCTGACTTCACCACCTCAACTAAGCTTCACAATCATCATTGCTGTGTACATTATTAAATTGTTTGTTTAAAACTTATACTCTCTGTGTGTGTGTGTGTACAGATATATATACTTTTGTCTGGCAATAAAAGTTTCCCTGGAACCTAACCCACTCCCCCCCCCCTCCCCCCCCCCCCCCCACACACACATGTACCTTCATTTTTATGGGGAAATTGGATTCACTTAACATCGTTTCGCTTAAAGTATAATTTTTCAGGGACGTAACTACAACGTTAAGCAAGGAGTTACTGTACTGATAATTAGGGCCTTCATATGTGACTAAAATTTTTATAACTTCCAGCCTGACAATAATCTTGACATTTGTTTGTTACATTTTTGTTCTGTGCAAATGCTTACTCTGTAGGTCCAAAAACAAACCATGCTGTCAATGACTGCAAAAGATACACATAATCTGTGGGAGGAGGAGCTGAAGTCCAGATCCAAACTTGGAGTTCGTCTATCTCAACTTGACAGGGAAAAGGCTGAGATGTTGGAACAAGTAAGTCAAAAAAATACCTAAATAATTTATCAGTTTTAAGCTATATATGTATTTTAAATAGTTATATTTTCATTTTATGTCACCCTTCTTAGTATCCTGTGAAATTCATGCTTACAGTGGCATACAAATTCTGTGACATCAATTGACAATTTTATAACAGAAGGCGGAGAACCTCTTAAAAATCTGGAAGATTTTGTGTCTCTTGAGGGGTGATGTGGCATATTATATGATATGATGATATGATAGCCAGTAACTGTCAGATTCTCTAAAGCTACAACATATAATAGATCCACATTCTTGAGTGTATTCTCTTTGTGTTAGATTGCCAAGAAAGTCACATAGCTCTGTAGTTCTACAACCATTGACTTCACTAATGTGTTTTGTGCACCACTTCTGGAGAGGAACCACAGCAATCCCTTATATATTATCAGCTTTCAGTTTCACTGTATGCAGTAAGACTGGAGGAGTTCCCAGGAAATCTTGATGGCTGTCTCAGCTATACATTTTAGTTTAAAATAAATAAAAACAAGTTTCCCCTTATTAGTACTTTCTGTGCAGGTAAATTTATTAAAAATTACCATCAAAAATTTTCATTTTCCAAAAGTCACTAAACCTTGGAACAACATCAACCTTGATCCTGGCCACAACTCAGAAGGTACCTTTATCAACTGAGGTTTCTGTATTTTCTGACATATCCTGTTCCATACGCCTTTGTCTTGCCAGTTTCCTGTGAAACAATAAAAATTGTTAAAGAGGTTTTATTGTTCAATAAGGTTTAATTGTTTACTGTCTCAATAAGCATTAAAACATTTCTTCAACGTGACACTGTTCCAATCCTTAGCTATCCATCTAAATTGGGATAATTTCATTTTTGTTCCTACCTAAGATTATCCTTCAGAGAGGCATCCTGGATTTGGCTCTGGCCAAAATCTTTCGTTCAGGAAAGAGATTCAAGGACATTCACCAATCTGTTCCAATCTTAGAACAGCCTCTGTCTCAGTGGGATTCTTCTTGAGACTAATGAGACTTATGTCCTCTTCCACATATTTAGTACCTATAGCTCATCTGTAAATGAGACCACTGAAATGTTGGTTTATAGCCAAATTCCCTCCAAATGTGTTTTATATGGGAACACTGAGTATTTTTATGGAAGCCCTCAGGAGTCTCTTTTCAGAGTTGCCAGGCAATGTGTTGCAATAGCCAGGTATTAAGATTAGCTTCTGCCTGGGCAGAGGCTTCCATCCTCCCTCCTGCTTCTGCCATGGGGCTTTGGGTGCTCAAGCTCAGGGCTTCAGCCCTCCATGGCTCCAGCTGGCCCAGGCTCAGGGCTTCTGCCCAGTGTCTGCAGCTGGGGCTCAAGGCTTCAGCCCCCACGGCTGCAGCCGGGACTTACGCCACCCAGGCTTGAGGCTTCTGCCTCCCCCCAATGCTGCCGGGGCTATGGGCACCCAAATTCGGAGCTTCCGCTCCCCACCCCGCTCCTGCCTGGGCTCGGGGCACCAGGCTCAGGGCTTCCACCCAGCGGTTCTTCCAAGGCTTAGGCGCCCATTTTTATGTAGGCCCTCAAATTGGCCAGGACCCCTACACATAGGTCCACTGTAGGCAGGGGGGCACTGAAAATGCTGTGCCTAGGGGCACCTAAGGTGTAAATCTGGCCGTGTGTGTGTGTGTGCGCACGCGCGCCTGCTGCACAGGAGCCAGACTGTTTTCTACAGCAGTACCTGTTGAGATGGTGCATGTGCCCTACGCCTCCTCATGGCCTCTCCTGAGGCTATGTTGGGAGAGCGGGGATGCCACCACACCCGTAAACAGAGGCTATGTTGGGAGAGCGGGGATGCCACCACACCCGTTCTTTGTAGTTTACCTCATGTTATTTTCTCTGCATAGTCAGTGAGCAAATCTCTGCCTTTTTTGTAAATAGTTACTTAGCAGTTAGTACCCAGTAGTTAGGCTTCCTTTATGATTTTATTTTTGTTTTTAAAGTATTTAGGACTTGGCTTTCAGTGCTAGGCATCGATGGCATGCAGCACTCACTGAGCTTTA
The DNA here is from genome assembly GCF_027887155.1 of Malaclemys terrapin pileata. NCBI lineage: Eukaryota > Metazoa > Chordata > Testudines > Emydidae > Malaclemys > Malaclemys terrapin. Next base: position 45,754,579 of record NC_071505.1, read on the forward strand.
AGCACTGTCTGTTGTGGGGGGGGGTGTCTCAAATAGTGCCCTCTACATGTGCAATCTTTTGAGTTTTTGTGAGGGATACGTTAAAGAAAGGTGCAGTATCAGCCATTCTTTCAAAAGAAGAACACAGTTTTCCAGAGATCTGTGCCTTAAGCAACACTTCGTGGAACAAGCAGTGAGACTCTTCTCTGCCCCAGGGCCCTCATTATAGCCTCACTAAGGCTATAGTGGTTTTGGACAGACCCCTGGACTTGGACTCTTCTCCTGGGAGAAAGAGGGGTTGGTCTTCCTCTCTAGGTCTTCCCCAAATAAAGACTCATAAGACAGACTGGAACCATTCAAAGAAGGACTTGGCTGTAATCACCGCTACCTTGCAGGAGTCCATAGTGAGTCCTGCCAGGGATACGAGATAACCCAGAAACTCCACCGTGTTCTTGTCACATTCACATTTTTCTGACTTGTCATAGAGTTGGTTCTGACTAAGCCAGTCTAGAATGATACAGATACAGAGCTCTTGATTTTCAGAGAAAATGAGAATGTCAGCTAAATAGGTGACCATGAACTGATGGAATATCCCTAAAGACTTCATTCATAAAATGCTGGAAGGTAGCGGTGGCATTACAGAGGCCAAACAGCATAGCCAAATATTCAAAATGGCTATCTTTCACTCACCCCCTTACCATATTCTGAGCAAGTTATATGCTTCATGAAGGTCTAATTTTGTAAGGATCTGAGCTAAGTAGAGTATCTCCAAGCACATTAATAAAGGGAAGAGGGTATCAATTGCGCACCATGATTTGATTTAGTGCCCAGTAATCAACGCAGAGTTGGAGAGAGCCATCCTTCTTGGCTATCAAGAATATAGAGGTGCCAGCTGGAGAGGTGGAGGGATGAATAAAATCCCATCTGGGTTTTCCTCTAGATATTCCTGGAGGGCTTGTAGCTTTGGTTCAAAGAGAGCGTAAATAAGTGAATGTGAGTCATGGATCAACCCAAACTGCATGATTTCCTACTGACTGCTGCTGATGATGACCTCCAGGGATGCCATTTGATATGTGATGGGCCCTAAAGAGAGAGGTGACCCATCAATGATCTCGACGCACTTGAGAAGGGGAAGTCCTTGTGGAGGGTAGGGGTCCGATGATCCTTGACAACTTCCTAGTCAATTAAGTTACCGTACGTACCCAAGTCAACCAGGGCCTCCAAGCAGAGGACAGGCATCACCAGGTGCCAAGGAGAAGATGAAGTGGAGTGGTCCGCTGGTTGGGGATTGTCTGGATTCCAGTAGTGCAGTGGCAGAGCAGCTTACGGGCTGGCAGAGTGAAGTACTGACCCAGATCTGGCCCTGCTACTGGGGCTGGGTTCTGGGATTTCCTGACTCAGAGGGATGGTGGTTCTTGGTCAGCAGCCCACCACAAAATGCAAACATTTGCCACAGTACAGGCACAGTCCTAGAGCCCAGGATCACTTATTTTCATTGATGGAGAGGCAGGGTTGAATTTGTTCAATCTACATTGGCTCGGGGTATTGTAGACTACCTGGAGTTGCATAGGACGGACGGGTCTGATTCAGTAAGGGTCGGGGGATGCGCTGCTTTTCCTGGCCTTGTTCTGTTAGTCAGCCATCAATAGTGATGCACAGATCAGTCAGAGCCACTCAGTGCCCCTGATTCATCTCTAATAGAATCACTGAGTTCTTACCAGAATCAGTGTCATTATGCAGCCTGGTTCCAGCAGGTATTGGCTGCCAGGCATCAAAACTCAGCGGTGTATCTGGCAATGGGCCGGGCCCCTGCTGGAGGGCATGGAGCACAGACTCTGCAGTGTGCTCTCTGTTAAGGTTGTCAAAAATATCTTCCATTGTCTCAAAATGTTTGAAAAAACGGCTAAACAGCTCCCATAGTAGGTAAGCCCACCCCAGAGCCTCTCCAGTAAGCCAACTAATCACGATTCCTAGTCCGAGAGCAATCCATGGGGTATTATTGTGGTTGCAATACAAACAAGGTGACATTGATTCAAGAATCCCTGGAATTTGGTCCAGTCCCCATTGAACTTGTCCGGTAGAGGAACGTTGGACTCACAGATAATAGGTGTGAGAGTCGAAGGGACTTTAGCCACTGCCTGGGTTTGCACCTGGGTCTGGAGGCTGGCATTCCAGTTCTGTAGTGCAGTCACCTGGACCTGGATTTCGTGAGCCTGCACCTGGGCCTACAGGACTGCATTCTATTCTCGAAGTGCAGCAAACTGGGCTTGTTTTTCCTGTAAGGCCCCTACTAAGTCCATGAGGTTGAGTGGGGCTCCCATTGTGATTGTTTCAAACGCAACCTCCATGTCATTAAGCCCATGCCCTCCCTACGTCTGGTTTTTTGTGGGCTGTTCAAACTGCAAGCTGTCAGGGTGTGTGCGGCCAACCTAGTGAGTGGAACAGGACTTTGCCTGGTGGTTGTTGTGGCAGTTTGGATAATGGCAAGTGAAGATCCATGGATCAGTCACTAGTCCAAAGGTGAAGCTGGAGTCAGAGTCAAGGGGACAAGCCAAAGGTTAGAACCCAAGTCAGAAGTCAAAGCCTAAGCTGAAGGGTAAGCCAGAGTCGTAGTCAGGAACGTAGCCAAGAGTCGGAGCAAGGAGTCAGAAACCAGAATGGACCAGGAGACTGAGGCTGGAGTGGGAGCAGGACTTGGAGCAGACAGTGAAAGTCATAGTAGGGCAAGTGCAACTGTGAGCATGGTATGCATTGAGCAACTGCTGTGCTGCAGCTGCTGCAAGGCTCAAGTGGCTGACCAGCGGCTCCAGTAAGTGCAACCGTTTGGAGGGGGCTCACTGGGCCAGACTGGGAGCCAGCTATGTCTCCTCTATCTGTGAAAGATTCTGGACATTAGTTGGAAAGACTTCATCACCAGCAGAGATCTGAGAAATCGCCAACAAGCAACTTGTTTCCATCAGTATCAGAAGGAAGTGCTGGACAGATCTGGGGCATATACTCCAGATGCCAACACAGACATCCACATGAAGCTGTCAAGTAGAAACAATCTGGTGTGAGGAAACAAAGGCACCCAAGAGAAACCTTAAGAAGAGCTCTTAGCAGAGAGGGTAGAATAGTTGATCTCTATTCACAGAGCAAATGGAACCAGCAGCAAATGACAGGGTGGAAACAAGTCTTTTCCATTCCTCTCTATGTACCAACACTGGTGTGGGAAGGATGTAAAGATTGCTAGATTTTTAAAAGGGATAGTTTAGTTTTTTTCATCCTAGTAAAGAAAACATACCACTTTATGAATGCCAGTGAAAATGAGGTAGGATCAGAAGAGGCTGAAATAGGGAAAGAACAAGTTAAAAATTACTTTGACAAATAAGATTTCTTCAAGTCACCAGGGCCTGATGAAATGCATCCTAGAATACTCAAGGAGCTGACTGAGAAGATATCTGAGCCATTAGCGATTATCCTTGAAAAGTCATGGAAGACAGGAGAGATTCCAGAAGATTGGAAAAGGACAAATATAGTGCTCATCTATAAAAAGGGAAATAAGGACAACCCAGGAAATTACAGACCAGTCATCTTAACTTCTGTACCTGGAAAGATAATGGAGCAAATAATTAAGCAATCAATTTGCAAACATCTAGAAGATAAGGTGATAAGTAACAGTCAGCATGGATTTGTCAAAAACAAATTATGTCAAACCAACCTGATATCTTTCTTTGACACGGTAACAAGCCTTATAGATAGAGGGGAAGTGGTAGACATGGTATATGTTGACTTTAGTAAAGCTTTTGATACTGTCTCACATGACCTTCTCATAAACTAGGGAAATGCAACCTAGATGGAGCTACTACAAGATGGGTGCAAAACTGGTTGGAAAACCGTTCTCCGAGAGTAGTTATCAGTGGTTCACAGTCAGGCTGGAAGTGCATAATGAGTGGGGTCCCACAGGGATCAATTCTGGGTCCGGTTCTGTTCAATATCTTCATCAACGATTTAGATAATGGCATACAGAGTACACTTAGAAAGTTTGCGGACGATACCAAGCTGGGAGGTGTTGCAAGTGCTTTGGAGGATAGGATTAAAATTCAAAATGATCTGGACAAACTGGAGAAATGGTCTGAAATAAATCGGATGAAATTCAATAAGGACAAATGCAAAGTACTCCATTTTGGAAGGAACAATCAGTTGCCCACATACAAAAAGGGAAATGACTAATTAGGAAGGAGTACTGTGGAAAAGGATCTGGGGGTCATAGTCGACCACAAGCTAAATATGAGTCAACAGGGTAATGCTGTTGCAAAATAAAGCAAACATCCTTTTGGGATGTATTAGCAGGAATGTTGTAAGCAAGACAGGAGAAGTAATTCTTCTGCTCTACTCCACTCTGATTAGGCCTCAACTGGAATACTGTGTCCAGTTCTGGGTGCCACATTTCAGGAAGGATGTGAACAAATTGGAGAGTGTCCAGAAAAAAGCAACAAAAATGATTAAAGGTCTAGAAAATATGACCTATGAGGGAAGATTGAAACACTGTGGTTTATTTAATTTGGAAAAGAGAAGACTGAGAGGGGATATGATAAGTTTTCAAGTATGTAAAAGGTTGTTATAAGGAGGAGGAAGAAAAATTGTTTAAGAAATGGTCTTAAATTGCAGCAAGGGAGGTTTAGGTTGGACATTAGGAAAAACTTCCTAACTGTCAGGGTGGTTAAGCACTGGAATAAATTGCCTAGGGAGGTTGTGGAATCTCCATCATTGGAGATTTTTAAGAGCAGGTTAGACAAATACCTGTCAGGAGTGGTCTAGTTAATTAGTCCTGCCACAAGTGCAGGGGACTGGACTACGTGATCTCTCGAGGTCCCTTCCAGTTCTATGATTTTATGTTTAATGGCTCTGATGTGTCAGGTTGTCCCCTTGGCTTGGCTCTTTGTTTTGTATTCTGACCGAGTGAGAGGCCAAGCTGTTTCAGCATGGACACGTTCTAGATGGGTTACTTCCTGTATCATAATGATGTACAGAATAGCAAATACACCTCCTCCACAGAGACTATTGGCCCAATAAGCAAGAGCTCAAGCTACCTCAGTAGCTTTTCTGAGAAACACGTCTATATTGGATATCTGTAGGGCTGCTACTTGGTCCTCCATGGAAGCATACCTTCACTCATAATTATGCCATCACAACTGCTTCAAGATCTGCTGCAACTTTAGGAAAGCAATATTGCAATCATTATTTAAGTAGACTCCAAGTCTCACCTCCTAACAGTACTGCTTGTGAGTCATCTGAGTGAAATATGTGTGTGCAACCTCTCAAAATAGAAAAAACAGTTACATACCTGTATTGTAACGGTTGTCCTTTAGAGATATAATTGCACACATGTATGCCAGGGCCCACCTTCTGTCCCATCTGCATTGCAGTACTGAGTCACCATATTCCATTGTAAAAGAACTGAGGGGGTGTTGAGGTGGCACTGCACTTAAGGAGCTTCAGGAAGGGTTATGGGGAGGTTCAGGGCACATGCACTGTCCTGATGGGTACTGCTTCAGACAACTCTGGTTCCAGCTTGTTGGGCAAGCGCATACCTCATTGGAATACATATGTGCAACCACATCTGGAAGAACAACAGTTACAACACAGGTAACCATTCTCTCTATTGCCTTGCCATAATTCCAGATGCTGGTTTCCTTCAGAAAAAATAGTTTGCTACTTGCATAGGAAACTACCAGTCTCATATGAGCTACTATGAATACAAAATGTGGAGCAAATCTTGCCACATCATATATTCTTTCCTTGAAGAAGACCAGAAAGAATTCAGAAATGTTATCAAGGTAGTTGAAAAGTTGCTTGATATTGCAGATACCGCAGTAAGAGCAACTGCCTCTGGAACCCAGATGCCTATAGTCATGGATTGCTGTGGCAAGTGTTTGGCCTTCGGAAATAGGTACAACAGAAGCTTAAGGGCCTGCTGCCTCATGATGGAAACCATATTAGGCTAATCACATGAATGCCAAGAAAACAAAAGTGACCTGTAGTTCAAGGTCAAGCTTTCCCTTCCTCCATCCATCAGGAAAGTCACAAGTACCACATCAGATTCAAGCAGCACAGTTTTCCAGCTCTGGGATGGATGGATGAAGAGTAGCAGCTGACTGAAACTGAATCCAGAAGGACAGAGATGGGGCTGATATCAGAGGGGGACAGAAACTTTCAAGAACTTGCCATCTCCATGACATCATGCTTCTTTGCGGGTGTCTCCCCTCAGATCATGGAAATGGTGTACATGTTCATCTGGTTTCCTCATTGCACTCATTAGCCACAACAATTTTTATTTTTTATTTTTTTTTTTACCAAAAAAAATACTTTTCCCACCTACTGCTGGCCAAAACCCATTACATTCAGACTAATCATTTATGTTCTCCAGGCTTGGTTACTGGACTGTACTTAACTAGGAATGAAATTATTTAAAAAAGAATATTGATTAGTTCAGAACATAACAGCCTGCTTACAGAGCCACAGGCCTCCAAGAGTACATCACCATAATTCTCCCCTCTCACTAACTCATTGTTAAATACTGGGGACAAATTTAAAATTTCAGCCCTCATCTTCAAAAGCCTCCATAGGATTGACCCATGTTACCTAAGGCACCATCTACATGATCATGACCTCCCCCAATAGATGTCTCCCACCAGGACCCTGAAAATGTCATCCATGAGTGAGATTAATGTAACAAATGCTAAACTGAGCCCACAAGTATGGGTAAATTCCTGGAGAGGGCAGCCAATTTCTTGTTCCACTCCAGCTAAGTGACTATGAACTTATATTTCTTAAGTCTTTTGCAGGGTCAAAGGATGTTTAGTGAGAGTCATAGTAGCTTCTTGATCCAAACAGGAGTCTGCTGTGGTGCTAGAGATCTTCCAGAAAGCAACACAGTGCTCAGTCCACACTTGTCCACTAGGCATCACCATTTTGAAGATTTTAGTGTGGTAATCCCAGAAAACACATGTTTCAGTCACATGATAGTGCCTTCTCGGAGTCTACTGGGTTACTGTTAGATGAAACCCATTAGTCTCTGATGTGGCAAAGTTAAACATAAAATGGCAACTTTTCCCCATATATTTCCTGAAATACAGATTTCTATGAAATTCTTCCCTACTCTGGAAAGCCCACTCTATAATCAAGTTTTGGGGCTGATAGTCTTTATCTCTTGCTACTGCAGGAGGTGCCAAATTTCCATTGTGGCAATTTGATCCCATTTCCTGAGTGAGAACAGAGAAGAAAGTAGCCTATTCATTTCAGTCCATACTGGAGGGATGCAAGACAAAATCTAATTTTTAGATAAGGAGATGAAATATACTTTCTACATCTGGAAGAACAGCAGCTAATGACAACCGTAGAGTTTCAATATGAGTTAATTGGCGATGCAAAGAGTGTCTTTATATGTACATGGACAGCATCTATCACAATGTGAGCAACACTGAAATAAATAATATTTAATAATAATGAACAGTGAATTAATAAGGTTAACAAGACTTAACATCAGTTGTATCTGCTTCCTAATTGGCCATGAATGTATGTTTAATAGAATTTTATATTAAAACATCAAAATTTTAAAACAAAGATGTATTCCAGCTTCTCTATAAGGAATGTGAAGGTCTGCTTCCAGTATGTATCATATATAGCAAATGAAGACTTCTATTAATACTATATGTAGTAAAGTGTATATGTTTGTTTTTTGTTTGTTTTTTCATTTTGAAAGTTCGAGAGTGAAAGAAAAAAAGTGAAGAAGCTAGTAGAGTTAAAACGATCAGTGGACGTCCGGCTGGATCAAGAAATGAAGAGAAACAGTGAATTGCAAAAAGAATGTAATGGGTACAGTTTTTTCAGCACTTTCAAGAAAATATCAAGTAAACTAAAACGTGACTTTGTTCCGTTTACAAAATTAAATTTTAACTGAAAAATGATTGCACAACTGACCTCACAAATTGCTTGTATAATGCCGAACTTTTAGTATTGTTCGCTTTTGTAATTGAACACCTGTTGCAAAGTGCAGTAAGCAGGTATGGTAAGCCAGGCTGCCATGCAACTCTTCAGGCAGGGAAGGAGAAAAAGGGACCTTGTTTGAGCAGGGAAGGAGATAAAACACCTACAGACATCCTCATAGGGGCAGCCAGAAGTTTGCCCTAAAAATGATTTCTGAGACTGAGAGGATGATTCCTCAGATTTGTCTATCAAATACGTTAAAAATGGGTTTGAGGGGCTTGGCTATGGTTTCTAAAAATACATAAACAAGTCTGTTTGTCTTTCTACTGTATTTACTATGCAGAATGAAGAAACTTCTAAAAACAGCTAAGAAGAAACTAAAGGAATATGAGACTGGAGAGTGTGTGTCCCAGTTTAGTTTCCAGGGAGAACTGAAGAACAGATATTCTGAAATGGACAATGAAGTTAGTAGATTAAGGACAAAGGTAGGTTCTAATATTTGAAACTCACATCATTCATTCTTCGTATATTCCTCTCAGAATTGCTATAAATGTTGTGGCTACATTTTGAGTGGGATTTTTGTTGTTTTTATTCTCGTTAAAGATTGTAAAGAAATAACAATCAGCTCCTCACCCGAAGAGCCTCATGAGATCCTCATGCATCTCACAAGCTCTAAAAAGCACTCAGGAGAGGAATGGGAACACCCCTGACATAAATGGACTAGTTCACACATCTCAGAGTTATTGTTTCAGGTTGTATTCATCTCAATAGGATGTTCTCATTCTACTCAAAAGAACACATTGAGATGAATGGGATGCCTCAGATCTTTTAGAGACTCCCGTGCTAAAGGAGGATGTGTAGAGAGGCCCTTTCCCTCCATCATCCCTCTATCCTTCCTTCTTAAAGGATTACATTTCACAGTGCTCTAAAATATGCATGTTTGCACAGATTTTCTTGAAATTCGCATTGCTTTGCGGGAATACATTGTAGGGTTAGTGACCACATTTGGGATCATTTGAGACCGTAGTTCCAGAGATACAAGTTCTGAAAAAGATAGCAGTTTTTTAAAAAGTTACTAGGTCAGGTTTTTTGCGCAGAGCCAGAGATAAAATTATTGCTGTGATGCAGCTCAAAATGTTCTCAATTGATCAGTTATTATCTACAATAGTGGACGGCATCCACTAGGTCTTTAGGGAATTTAAGAAAGTGTTCATTTCTTCAATTGCATAGTTGTGCAGTCTGGAAGGATTACAATGTACATGTCCCAGTAAAGAAGAAACCGTGAGAGGGTTTCTATGCAACCATTTTATGCTTGTCTGGATAGTTTGAGGGAATGTGCTGATGCCATTGCACCAGTGAACAGCCCTCCACTGTTGTTTCTAGTCCTAATCTTTGTACACCAGTGCAATAAAGAACTAATAACTCATGCTGCTTGCTGCAAGTTGTCTGTTATAATATCATGTGTTCGTATTTTATGGGGATGTTTACTGTGAACACAGCAGAATAGTCAGTAGCTGATTTAAGCAAAATATTTGTTGTTTTGGGTGGGGAGGAATTGACGACAGAGGACTTGTGGATTGGCAAGAAGAACAGGGACAAGAAGAGGGGTTGCAGTTACAGGAGTGGTGGGCAGTGAGGATGGATGATAGGCAAGCCTTGCATTAGTTGTTTACGATTTTCTCATTTTACTAGTCTCTGGGGAGGTGAGGGAAAAGGACTACTTCCTGATCTTGGAGTAGATTAATGTGGTGTTTCCTAAAACACATAGTGCAGAAGTACAGAACTGAGAGCGCAGGTGACTTGACCGCTAAGGGAAGAGAAATATGTGTTCTCCCAGGGTGCCAACATGTAGATTCTGCGTGATTCCTCATCCACAAGGTTGGAGAAGTTTGAGGCAAAGTGTGGAGTACACCACAGTATAGGGATTGCTGACACATGCTGAGTAGAGTCAGTATGCAAACTGCAGGATGGGATATGAACAACTGTTTACATGACTACTAACTCCTATCAACAATGTATCTTTTCCTGGTGGTATGTTGTCCCCTTTCAGAATGTTGAGTTGAGCAAAACTCAAACTTCTGAAAACCAGGAAATGCACAGTTAAGCCCATGCAGCATTTCTCTGCCCTCATTCAGCAATGCCCAATGTGTCCCATAAACACACCACTACAGCTGTAAGGTCCATAGTGTAGACATAGCCTATTTCACAGCCTTTTACAACTCCCTTCTGCTTACTCACACGATATCATCTCAACCCTCACTTTCACTTAAACATAATTAAAACATTAGAATCCTCTCACATTGCCCCTCACTGCTGACAATGTCCTTTGTAATAAATGCCCTAGGTAAGCCTAACACTGTCTGCATGCAAATAGTTCCCATTGGTTGCTGCCATCTCCAGTGGAACAGAGCAAAGGTGATGTGGGCAACCTTCCCCCCCATCTATAGTGTTAGATGAAATTCTGTTGGTGAGAGTGAATGAGTTGTAAAAGGAAGTGAAGCGCTTGTACATTTCAGCAACTGGGGAGTGTTAAAGTAAAGGTATGTGTGTTAACAGGGCATAGGGGGGCATTTCTGAAAGAGAGCAAAGTTAAGGTTGCATGGACAACCTTAACTGCATTTCCTGTTTTTCAGAAGTTTTGAGTTTTGCTCAACTCAGTGTTCTGCATGGGGACGACATGCCCCAAGTAACCTTCATTAACATAGTTTTTTGCCATTGAATATACTTGGCTTTGTTCCAGACCATCTTCTTGAGTCTTATCATATGTTAAGGCTCTGATGTCATCTGCATTTTAGGGATTCCACCATCATATTTTAGGTCAACAGGCAATGAGGTGGGCCTGTAGGGAGTGGAACTTATTTCCCCTTAACAGCTGTCTCAGCCCATCTTGCCCTATTCTTAAACACCTGAAAGTGTGTCCTAGAAGTAGCTTTTATTATTCCTATCTGGCTTATATTTAGAAACATTTCCACCCTTCCTACGTAGGGCCAAACTTATTACAGTCTGTTCCCCTTATTTTATGAGTGTAGCTTTGTTGCTAGTGCACTATGTTTTAGAAATTAAGTAACTTTTTTATTATGTATTTAGTGCTTTGAGTGCCTTCACATCAGGGCATTTTTATAAAAAAAAATTGTAGTATTTGTATGACTTTGTTGCAGTTAAAATGTAAAAATTATATTTGAACATCAAGGAAGGGGATTTTTATATATTCCCTTCTATGCAGTTATGTTTATACATATCAGTACAGTTGGAATAAGAAGGTCTGTTTGATACTGTCTACATATTTTTACACAGTATTTACTTTCCTATTTTCCTTTTTTATGTTAAAAAGGATAAGGAAACCATAAAATATGCAGTAATGACAGAAAAGATTAACTGTTTTTTTCCAGTGAGTTTTATTCAGGTTTCAGATCCTACTGCAAGATCTCACATTGTCTTTTAAATTCTTATATGCAAACTACCTTTTGATTTACCATAAGCATATTCTTTCTCTGCTAGCATAAAAGGCTTCCTACAATCCAATTTTATAAGTTTTAAATGGTTGCATAGCATTTTTGATACATAACAAGGCCCCATCTCTTATGCTCCTGTTTACTTTAGAGCATATGAATAGTCCCATGCATGGGTAAAATGATTGTAGGTTTGGGGCCTAAATGATTTTATTTTTTAAAGTATTTCTGCAAACTACTATATATAGGTTGAGAAAGAAGAGGACTTAAGCTGTTCTATGAAAAATAATTTAAAAGATCTGCTTTTACTAAGTTTTAAATGATTTATATTCATTTTAAATGCAAGATTACGAACTTGTAAAATTATCTTGATTTTTTTTCACTGACTTTCATTGAATTTAGAGAAATTTTGAACTCCTGTTTGATAATTGAGTTTAAACTTTTTCAATGTGTACAGACAGATGAACTGTCCAAAAAGCTGGATATAGAGTCAAAAAAATCTACACAGTTAGAGTCTACAAATCGTGATCTGCGAGAACAGTTGTCTTCTATGAAAATACTGCATAAGAATCATGAAAAGTTGGAGAAGAGCAAATGGCAGCTGGAAGGAGAAGTAGCTAATCTCAAACATCAAGTAGAAACTAATATGATGGACCACAGTCAAATAGAACAGTATAAAAGAGAGATTGAAGAACGAGCTAGACAAGAAATAAGACAAAAACTAGAAGAAGTCAATCTATTTTTGCAGGTTAATATATTTGCTACTTACTTTATGCTGTATATTGGTACTTTAAGCTTTATATTCCATATTCATGTCCAAGTTGAAATTTATATTTTAAGTGTTTTATTTTAGGTGCTTTGTTTTTATCATAAAAGCTAAATACACCTTTACCTCGATATAACGCGACCCGATATAACGCGGTAAAGCAGTGCTCCGGGGGGGCAGGGCTGCGCACTCCAGTGGATCAAAGCAAGTTCAATATAATGCGGTTTCACCTATAACGCGGTAAGATTTTTTGGCTCCCGAGAACAGCGTTATATTGAGGTAGAGGTGTATATAGTATTTCCATATGTTTTCAGTTTGGTAGTTAGGGAACTAGAGATACAATAGAAGGAAGAAAAAAATACAAAGAGAAGTAAAATTGAGTACAATCCCTTACAGTAGTGCCTGTGGGTCATTCTATCCCAAAGCCTACCCCAGACTGATTTTCCCTCATGACTCAATTTTTACCCTGGAGGGGATGCTCAGCTTGCCTTACTCTTAGGCCTTGGCTACACTTGCAGCTGTACAGCACTGTGAGGTAAACCTGTCTTCATACAGCTGAGTAGGGAAAGCGCTGCAGTCTGTCCACACTGACAGCTGACAGCGCAGTGGCGTGGCCACACTTGCAACATTTGCAGCTGTGTTGGGAGCGGTGCATTATGGGCAGCTATCCCAGCATTCATGTGGCTGCAATGTGCTTTTCAAAACGGGGGGCAGGGGGGTGGAGTGTGACGGGAGTGTGGGGGGAGAGAGTGCTTTTTGGAGCGTGTCAGCACTCTATTTTGTAAGTTCCGAACTCCCGGTCCCCTGCTCATTCATTCACTCACTCAAAGCAAACAGCAAACTGTTTGCTTTTTCTCTGTGGTACGAGCTTTGAAACCGGCACTTCTGCATTCCTGCAGCCGGTCACAACATTGGAGAGGATTGGCCACTTGACAAGGTGATCAGTACAGCGCTGCAGGTTGATTCCTGGTACACACTCACAGGGGAGAGTTGTAGCCACTCCGTTGTATCTCTTAAGCTTCTCGGGGAGGTGGAGTACCTGCAGCGGTGTACCCCAGGGAGATACAGCGCTGCAAGTGCCCTGCCAGTATGGATGGGGAGTGAGTTACAGCGCTGGGGGAGGTTTTACAGCGCTGTAACTCGCAAGTGTAGCCAAGGCCTTAGAGGTATAGTATCCTATCACACTGACCGAAGTAGCTTTTGTTCTTTATATTTATTTTGCAGAGCTACACTGATTTTCCCTCCTCCCCTCTTCTTTGGAGTTCAGTTCATGAGCTTCTGTAGATAGAGAAGAACTGAGGGAAGACGAAGGGGATGGATTATTTATATCCTTGGCCAGTAGATTGTTGGGCTCAAAAGATATATGTCTACCTCACCTACGCCACCCCTTCCCTTCCCCCTACCCCTCCAAGCTATTATTACTGATGGTTCCATGGTCAGTGACCAGGCATGTTAACTGCTACAGTGTGGTTCTGAACACAGTATGTTGAGAGAACAAAAGTTACAAAGTAACCTCCTCTTTTTGACTCCATATTTATTATTTCAATGCTGGAAGTATTATCTACCTGTGTATAGATCACATGGGATTCTGGCTCCAGCAGGGGGATCAGTGTCAATTAGACTGTTGTCCTATAAGACTGAAAGTTGTGTACTGCTAACTTTAATGTAATAGATCCTTAATAAGGGACAGTTTCTTTCTAAGCTGAAATCTTTCTATACCATAGTGACTTCAAATGTCTCCCTGTATGGTTGATGGCACTAAGGAAGAGTAGTTCCCTATCTGAATAAGAGAGTGTACTTATATTGAATATGATTAACTGCTGGGAAAAAATTCCTCTTTCTTCCAATTTATTAACGTTGTATTATTTGCTTTAGACGCAGGCAGCCTCCCAAGAGACATTAGAACAAATAAGAACTACTAATAATGCTTCACTGAAAAACCAACTGGAGCACAGAATTAGAGATCTAGAATCTGAACTGGCTAGAATAAAAAATACACAAGAAGACAGTGTCTTTCAAAAACAGTCTACGCAGACAGAACTGGAAAGATACAAAGATCTTTATTTGGAAGAATTAAAAATTAGAAAATCGCTAGCAAGTAAACTGGATAGGTAAGTCAAAACCTTTATTTTAAAACAAATGGTAAAATATTATTTTTCCTTCATTAACTTTCCTCCTAAAATGCCTCACTCCTGAACCTGCTCACCATAATGTGCATCAATCCAAGAGCAGGTATCTGTAGATGCAGTAGACTTTCACAACTAACCGGAAGGCTGAGTAACATGAATTCCTTTCAATATTTTATAAGTAGCTGTTGCAGTAGCAGAAATATCATTCATTTTTATAGAGTATATTATAAAATTCTTTTGATTTTAACAGGCATATCTTCTGGCTGGTCTGTAATAATCTCCTGTACTTACAGTAGGCAAGAGAAATTGCAGTTCTTTGAGTAGTGTTCCTATGGGTGCTTCACTTCAGGTGCGCTTGCATCCCACATGTCTTTGATCAAAGATTTTCATCAGCAATGTCCATTTTGCTAGCACATGCGCTGCTGCTATCCTCATGCTCCACACTGAGGCTATATGAGGCTGCGCAGGCAAACTGCCCTCTGTTCTTTCTCAACTGCCTCAGCCTGAGGTGGAGCTTAGCATGTCTACATTGTGCCTGCCTCAGGTTCTTGCTGAGTTTATTCTACTGAGTTTATTTAGTTGAGTTTATTTGTTAGTAGTACTACAGTAGTTAGTTACTGGTTATTGAAAGATTGTTTTATTTCCTTTGGGAAAATCCTGTCTGTGAGGGGCCTGCCCGGTTCACCAGGGTTTAAATGTTGCCTCACATGGACAGAAGCTATCCTGATCAGCGATGGACACTCTAAGTGGGTTCACTGCCTGGGAGAGTTGCATGGTCCACAGAAGTGTAACTTCCAGTTAGCCCTCAAATCCAGGGCACAGAAGAACCGGAAACTCAAGCTGTGACTGTTAATGAAAGAGTGCTCCCTTCTCCCCACTTCGGAGCCAAGTTAGAAGAACCCCTGCACCTCGTACATCAGTCCCTCTGGCGCCCCTTTGACTTTCGTGCAACACTCTCCTGAAAAGGGGAAAGCCTCAGAGACCTCCTCTAAAGATCCTAAAAAGAGAAGCTCTATTTCCCCTCTGAAGAGATCCATCTCAAAAAGCCTCGCTCTTCGACCAGGTCAGCAGCCTCAGAGACTTCACCCTCAAGGCTTGGTACCATAAAGGTGAAGGGCTCCTCCAGTACCAGTCAGGAAAATCCAGCAGCTTGAAGAGTAGACCTGGCTCTGAGAAGGCTCCAGTACCATCTAGTGGAGATGATCAGAGAAAACACAGAAGAATATAGGTACCATCAGACTTAATCCCTCTCCTGGTACCTATGTCAAGCTTTTCAATATCATGTAAGACTAAGCCTCCGTCTGCATCAGCACTGCCTGTGAATCACTCAAAACCATCATCACATTCTGCAGGGACAAGCATTCCAGTCTGTTGGCGCTGCAACAGCACTCAGTGCCGCAGCTCCACTCAGTGCTGCAATACATTAGGTATCTGAAGGACTTATCAGTGACTGCTGAACCAGAGTCCCCATTGCTGGCAAGTACCGAACATCTCTAGGTACCAAGAACCTCTCAATCTCCATACCTTTATATATCCCCAGTACAGTCACTTCCCTTTTTGCTTGGAGCTCCCCCATTAGAGGAGGAAGAGAATGATGATGGAGACTTCTCTTCATTATCATCGATCTCTGTTTAGAGTTCTCCTACATACCCATATATAAACCCCCTTTCTCAAAGAGACAGAAGATGTCCTGGGACCTCATAACTCCTGATGGGAGCAACCCTCGATACCACCCACCTCCCCCTTATGGTCCTCAATGGCTATATTGAGATTCCTGGGCAGCTATTTGGCAGCAGTTCTCCAGAGCCCTGATCGGTTCCAAGAGTGTTGTCAAAGGTTCTGTCAGTGGTGGCTGCCTACCTGTTTCGTCAGGCGATCACAGTATTCCCATTACCGTATCCCCATGCCTTGACGATTTGTTTCTCAAGGTTTGGTCATACCAAGAAATGTTGTCTGCCAAACAGAACACTTTTTGTTCTTGGACTTGGGTCTTCAATTGAAAGTGGGACAATCCACACTGACTCCTGTTCAGAACATACAATTTATAGGTGTATCCCTGTATTCCTTGGCATCCAGAGCCTTCCTTCACTTGGACAGATCCACAACACTATCAAACCTTGTTAGAAATATTCAAAGGAAACCCCAGACTTCTGTCAGAAACAGTCTTCAACTTCTAGGTCACATGGTAGCTTGCACTTTTGTGACAGAACATGCAAGATTGTGCCTTTGCTGTTTCCAGTGGTGGCTCAAACCTGTTTACTTACCAAACAGACACAGCCTAGACAAACAGGTGTCAGTTCCTCAATAAGTCAGATACTTCCTGGACTGGTGGAATGTTCATCACAATGTAGGGGTATGGATCCCCTTCCTCCAACTGACACCAATGGTAACCATAACTCCAGATGCATCTCTGTTAGGATGGAGAAGGGCGCACCTCAGTGCTCTAAGGTTACAGTGCAGATGGTCACCCTAAGAATCTACCCCCCATCAACCTGTTGGAGCTCAGAGTGGTCAGAAATGCCTGCCTTCATTTTCTGCCTCTCATCAGACACAGGTCTATCAAAGTTACGATAGGCAATGTGGCCTGTATGTTATATATCAATCGTCAAGAAGGAGCGAGATCCCCTTCTCTCTGCGCTGAAGCAATAAGGTTATGGAACTGCTGTATAAAACATTGCACAGAATTTCAATAATGAATGTCACAGCTGACACTCTCAGCAAGTGTTTTGCCCAAGACTACAAATGGGAGTTGGATTCCCAGGTTTTTGTCAGCATATTTCAGACTCCAGGATTTCCAGAAGTGGACCTCTTTGCCACAGCTATGAACAAAAAATGCTATCTATTCTATTCAAGGAGGGGCTTAGTTCACAATTTATTGGGGGACACCTTTCTCCTCACTTGGATGAAGAAATTGTTTTATGTGTTTCCCCCAATGCTTCTCATTCTCAAAGTTGTGAACAAAATCAGACAGGACAAGAGCAGAGTTATCCTAATAGCCCCAACACGATCAAGGCAGGCCTGTTTCCTACCTGTTTCGCCTAGCCCTTTGTTCAGTGATAAATCTTTTAATCACTTCTCTCCCAGGGTCAGTCAACTGCTGCATTGTAATCTGAGCATTCTCCACCTGAAGGCGTGGCTCGTTGATGGTTTGTGGGGTTAGAGTTGGTCTGTGTTGCAGAAGTACAATAGATAAAATAGGAAAGATTCTACCAGAAATACCTTCAAAAAGTGGAGAAGATTTAGTCACTGGTGTGAATTCCAGAATCCTGTCCCCAAAACTGCCTTGTATCCTCTTGTTCTAGTATACCTGCTACAACTAAAGCAAATGGGACTATCACTTAGTTCTCTCAAGGTTCAATTGACTGCCTTAACCACTTTCCATACCATTATTGGGGGGTTCTCACTGTTTGTTCACCCTACAACCATAAAGTTCATGAAAAGTCTGGGTAATCCCTTTCCTCCAGTGAAAATCCCCACCCCAGTTTGGGACCTTAATTTGTCTCTTAAAAGTCTCATGAAATCTCCTTTTGAACTGATGGTCACATGCTCCTTACTGAATTTGTCCATGAAAACAGCCTTCTTAGTGACTATTACCTCAGCCCACAGAGTTGGAGAGATGGGGCCTTCATGGTAGACCCTCCTTTCACAGTATTCTGCAAGGACAAAGTTACCTTACGACCACACACCAGATTTCTTCCTAAACTGTCTTCTGAGTTGCATGTGAGTCAGGTCATTTACAGGCCAGTGTTCTTTCCAAGACCACATAATTCCAATCTAGAGACTGCCTTCCATACTGAAGATGTCAAGAGGGTGTTATCCTTCTACCTAGACAGGATTAAATCATTTTGTAAATCTCCTAGATTGCTCATTTTGTTTGTAGACAGATCTAAAGGTTCTCAACAAAGTCACAATCAATATCTATAGCTTTACCTAAAAATTTCCCAGTATCTGAGATCTGCAGAGCTGCTACATGGTCTTTGGTACATACCTTCCCGAGGCATTATGCCTTAGTCAGTGCCTCTAGAGCTGATGTAGCAGTTGGCAATGCAGTTCTTTCCTCTGTGCTCGACTCAATTCTGAAGCTTCCTCCTCCTTATGGGGATACGGCTCGGGAGTTATCTGAAGTGGAGCACCCATAGGGACGTTACTTGAAGAAGAAAGAGAGGTTACTCACCCTATGCATTAGCTGTAGTTCTTCTAAATGTGTCCCTCTTTGGGTGCTCCACTACCCGCCCTCCTTCCCTTTTGCTTTGGAGTTTCCTTCTGAGATGCAGCAGTGAAGAAGAAACTGAGGGCATTTTGCCCATGCAGCCTCGCTGCAGGGCATGAGGATATCAGCAGTGCATGCATGGACCAAATGCACACTGCTCATGGAAAATCTCAGATTAAAGATGCGTGGGGTGCACGCACATGTGACGTGGAGCACCCACAGGAGAACACCCCTCAAAGAACTGCAGTTACTGCTCAGGGTAAGTAATCTCTTTTTTTCTTACCCTATCAGCCTCACTCCATAGAAAAAAGGCCTGATCTGGTGATGCGTTTAGGATCAGTTCAGCTCCCATTATAACAGTACTTGTCAGGATTGGAACTACATTGAGAGGAAGGACAGTCCAGTTATTAGGGTACTAGCCTAGGATTTGGGAGAATGGGTTCAGTTCACAGCTCTGCCAAAGATTTCTTCTGTAATCTTGGGCAAATTGCTTACTCTCTCTGGGCCTCAGTTCCCCCTTATGTAATATGGAAATAATATTACTTTCCTTTCTCACAGGGTGTTGTGAGATAATATAAATACATTAAAGATTATAGTAATCGGGACTTACAACTATCTAAGATAAATTGTCTTGAGGTCAAATTCTGAGAAGTGCTGAGCATCTCTAACTCCCCTTCATTCCCAAGAGGCACTCAGAATCTTTCAGGATTTGGTTCTTAGAAAACTCCAGAGGGAATTGACAAAAACAACAAGGCATCCGGTGGCACCTTAAAGACTAACAGATTTATTTGGGCATAAGCTTTCGTGGGACTCCATGCATCTGAGGCCTTGTCTACACTACGAGAGTAGTTCGATTTTACTTAAATCGAATTTTTGGAATCGATATTGCAAAGTCGAACGTGTGTGTCCACACTAAGGACAGTAATTCGACTTTGTGAGTCCACACTAACGGGGAAAGCGTCGACATTGGAAGTGGTGCACTGTGGTCAGCTATCCCACAGTTCCCGGAGTCCCCGCTGCCCATTGGAATTCTGGGTGGAGCCGCAAATGCCTTCTGGGTAAAAAAAAGGTGTCCAGGGTGCTTTTGGGTAACTGTCGTCATCCGTCCATCACTCCCGCCCTCCCTCCCTGAAAGCGCCGGCGGGAAATCAGTTCGCGCACTTTTCTAGTCAGTGACAGCGCGGACGCCACAGCACTGCGAGCATGGAGCCTGCTGCAACCATCACTGCAGTTGTGGCCGCTCTCAACGCCTCGCAACTTATCATACACCTTTCCCTGAGGCAGATGCAGAAAAGTCAGGCGAGGAGGCTACGTCAACGCGGTGATGGCCTGAAGTCTGAGAGTAGCACAGACCTCTCAGAAAGCAGGGGACCCAGCGCCGAGAACATCACGGTGGCAATGGGTCATGTTGATGCCGTCGAAAGGAGATTCTGGGCACGGGAAACAAGCACTGAGTGGTGGGACCGCATAGTGCTGCAGGTCTGGGATGAATCCCAGTGGCTGCGAAACTTTCGCATGCGGAAGGGAACTTTCCTGGAACTTTGTGAGTTGCTGTCCCCTGCCCTGAAGCGCAATGACACCCGGATGCGAGCAGCCCTGACTGTCCAGAAGCGAGTGGCCATAGCCCTGTGGAAGCTTGCAACGCCAGACAGCTACCGGTCAGTCGCGAACCAGTTTGGGGTGGGCAAATCTACCGTGGGGGTTGTTGTGATGCAAGTAGCCAAGGCAATCGTTGATGTACTGCTGCCAAAGGTAGTCACCCTGGGAAACGTGGAGGCGATCATAGATGGCTTCGCAGCGATGGGATTCCCAAACTGCGGTGGGGCCATAGATGGAACTCACATCCCTATCCTGGCACCGGAACACCAGGCCAGCCAGTACATTAACAGAAAGGGCTACTTTTCCCTGGTGCTGCAAGCACTGGTGGACCACAGGGGACGTTTTACCAACATCTACGTGGGATGGCCGGGCAAGGTTCATGACGCTCGTGTTTTCAGGAACTCTGGTCTGTTTAGACGGCTGCAGCAAGGTATTTACTTCCCGGACCACAAAATAACTCTTGGGGATGTGGAGATGCCTATAGTCATCCTCGGGGACCCAGCCTACCCGCTAATGCCCTGGCTCATGAAGCCCTATACTGGCGCCCTGGACACTGAAAAAGAACTCTTCAACTACCGGCTGAGCAAGTGCAGAATGGTGGTGGAGTGTGCTTTTGGCCGTCTCAAGGGGAGATGGAGAAGCTTACTGACTCGCTGTGATCTCAGCGAAACCAATATCCCCATTGTTATTGCAGCTTGCTGTGTGCTCCACAATCTCTGTGAGAGCAAGGGGGAGACCTTTATGGCGGGGTGGGAGGTTGAGGAAAATAGCCTGGCTGCTGATTACTCACAGCCAGACAGCCGGGCGATTAGAAGAGACCAGCGGGAAGCGCTGTGCATCCGGGAGGCTTTGAAAGCAAAGTTCCTGAGTGAGCAGGGTAACCTGTGACTTTAAAGTTTGTGTATTGAGAAGCTAAACCTGCCCCCATTTCTTTGCCCAGTTAATGTTGACTATCCTATCCAGTTACATACCCCCTTCACCCCACTTCCAACACACGTTTCAAAATAAAAATAGTTCTACTTTGTTAAAGCAGACAGTTTTCTTTAATACTGTATTCGCGGGAATTTTTTAAAACTGGGACGCAGACTGTGGTGCGGAGCGGGTGTACTGTAGTGGCGCGAATGCAGCTTCTAAACTCAAGGATTGACAGGCTCCGCTGCGGTGGGATGGTTGTTTCAACGGAGCCTGTCACCCCTCCTGATAGGGACTGTGTGTATGGGGGGGTCTATGTGACTTTGTGGCAGGGGGAGGACGGTTACAGATCCCCTGCTGTGTGGCTCTGTGATCCTGCCTAAGGACCGCCGCTTAAGATCTGTAACTGCCCTCCCCTGCCACAAAGTCACAGAGCAACCCACCCCCCACCACATAACATGAAAACAACCTCCCAGACTAACCAGGGTAACTAGTCACTGCATCACTGCACTATGTATGTGCCCTGCTGCTGTGCCTGCCCCCGACTATATACCCTGCCAAAGGTGACTGTCCTGTCGAATTACCAACCCCCTATCCCCCCCTCCTGCAAAAGAACATGATGGAAACAGTAGTTAACAGAAACGTATTTTTTATTATCAACCAAACATGGAACTGGGAAAGTGAAACTTGGACGGGGGCTTGTGTCAGGCGGGAAGGAAA
The DNA here is from genome assembly GCF_027887155.1 of Malaclemys terrapin pileata. Classification (NCBI taxonomy): domain Eukaryota; kingdom Metazoa; phylum Chordata; order Testudines; family Emydidae; genus Malaclemys; species Malaclemys terrapin. Next base: position 45,776,311 of record NC_071505.1, read on the forward strand.
GAACTTGTCAAATTTTGGGGAATGAGAGCCTTCTGCTGCTCGAGCTCTCTGCAGGGGTGGAGTGAGAGTTAGCAGGGACTCTGCCGCCTCTCCTTCTGTGCACTTTGGGTGAGGGGAGTATGGGACTTGGTGGCGGGGGAGGGCGGTTAGAGATGGACTGCAGCGGGGCTCTGTCCTCCTGCCTCCGTTCCTGCAGAACATCCACAAGGCGCCGGAGCGTGTCCGTTTGCTCCCTCATTAGTCCAAGCAGGGTTTGAGTCGCCTGCTGGTCTTCCTGACGCCACCTCTCCTCCCGATCCATGTTGGCTTGGTGCATTCGGGTCAAGTTCTCCCGCCACTGGGTCTGCTGTGCTGCCTGGGCTCTGGAGCAGGCTATAAGCTCCGAGAACATGTCCTCCCGTGTCCTCTTCTTCTTATGCCTAATCCGCGCTAGCCTCTGGGAGTGTGATGACAGGCTAGGTTGTGAGACAGTCGCAGATGGGGCTGTGGGAATGGGAAAAAGGGAGTGAATTCCTCAGAAAGATAAATGTAGTTGTGAACAAAGAACATAGTCTTTCTCTGTTAACAAGACCATGCACAGCACCTCTCACATGCGCACTCAGCACAAGGTCGAATTCTCGGCCTTCGCATTCAGTGCCTGGGGTCTTCTACAGCACATTTGAGAAGCCTCTCAGGAGAACGGAATTTCTGTTGCAGGCAGACATGGTAAGCCGTAGACTTGTGGCAGCTTAAAACTTTAATATTAGCAATGGCCTCATTTCACATTGAAATCAATGTCGGTCCCTGCTGCCAGCAATTCGGCAAGCAGGAAGTCTGCTCCTGTCCCACACCCTCGCGGCTGTCCCCGGGAACGATCCCTTTCGGCTGCCCCTCTCCCGCCTCCACCGCGTGGCTGCAAACCAGCGGTTACAGTTCTGTAAAGGAACGGCAAAGCAGTCCCAACACTAACATTCCCCTACCTCATTCAAAGCAGGTCATCATGAGCGACATCACCCTCATGAGGATCTCTGACAGCGAGAAAGAGAGAATGCTCCGGGAAAGCCTGCAAAGACCAGGGCCGTATGCCGCCATGCTGTGCAGAGCAATGATTCCAGAGTACTTGATAGTCTCGTGGCGTGGCAACGTGTCCTACTACGGAGGACCCAATAAGGCCGCTCTCCCCAAGAACCTAATGCAGCGGATTTCCAATTACCTCCAGGAGAGCTTCCTCGAGATGTCACAGGAGGATTTCTGCTCCATCCCCGGACATATAGACTGCATTTTACTGTAGCTGCTGTAGCAGTGACTAACCAGTAGAGCGGCTTGGGCAGGACAATCATGCAAAACCGGACATTGCTAGATTTTTTTTCAATAGTTGCACTGCCCATGACTGAATCGTTAAGCTAATCAAACTAATCATGAGAAACCCATTTTTTAAATTGTTAATATTCCTGTTCTGTTACAAATAAATGTTTAGATTTTTACAACACTTACTGGCTGATCCTTCCCCAGATTCTGTGTCCGGGGTAACGGCTGGGGAGGGTTGGTAGGGGATCTCTGTAAGGGTGATGAAGAGATCCTGGCTGTCGGGGAAATCAGCGTTGTGAGCGCTGTCGACTGCCTCGTCCTCCTCATCTCCTTCCTCATCTTCCCCGTCCGCTAACATGTCCGAGGATCCAGCCGTGGACACTATCCCATCCTCAGAGTCCACGGTCACTGGTGGGGTAGTGGTGGCGGCCGCACCGAGGATGGAATGCAGTGCCTCGTAGAAACGGGATGTCTGGGGATGGGATCCGGAGCGTCCGTTTGCCTCTTTGGTCTTCTGGTAGCCTTGTCTCAGCTCCTTGATTTTCACGCGGCACTGCGTTACATCCCGGCTGTATCCTCTCTCTGCCATGTCTTTAGAGATCTTCTCGTAGATCTTTGCATTCCGTCTTTTGGATCGCAGCTCGGAAAGCACGGACTCATCGCCCCACACAGCGATGAGATCCAAGACTTCCCGATCAGTCCATGCTGGGGCCCTCTTTCTATTCTGAGATTGCACGGCCATCACTGCTGGAGAGCTCTGCATCGTTGCCAGTGCTGCTGAGCTCGCCACGATGTCCAGACAGGAAATGAGATTCAAACTGGCCAGACAGGAAAAGGAATTCAAATTCAAATTTTCCCGGGGCTTTTCCTGTGTGGCAGTTCAGAGCATCCGAGCTCGTACTGCTGTCCAGAGCGTCAACAGAGTGGTGCACTGTGGGATAGCTCCCGGAGCTATTAGCGTCGATTTCCATCCACACCTAGCGTAATTCGACATGGCCATGTCTAATTTAGCGCTACTCCCCTCGTCGGGGAGGAGTACAGAAGTCGAATTAAAGAGACCTCTATGTCGAACTAAATACCTTCGCGGTGTGGACGGGTGCAGGGTTAATTCGATGTAACGGCGCTAACTTCGACATAAACGCCTAGTGTAGACCAGGCCTGAAGAAGTGGGTTTTTTACCCACTAAAGCTTATGCCCAAATAAATCTGTTAGTCTTTAAGGTGCCACAAGTACTCCTCGTTTTTGTGGATACAGACTAACATGGCTACCCCTCTGATAGAGGGAATTGAGTAATTCTTCATTGCTAATATCCTTAATTATTTACAGTTATAGAAATATAATAAAAATAGCTTGAAATTTGGATGATAACATTTAGCTGTGAAAGTGTGAGTAAAAACTACATCTGTATTTTTCACAGAGCTAATGAAAGGATAGCAGAGGCCAATGCTAAACTCCTTCATGAGCGCCACAGGAGCAAATCTTTAATTGCTAACAGCATTGTAAATGGAAGTCTTGCTGCAAGTCCAGTCCTGGATACAACTCAGCTTGGCAATCTTGGCAATAATTTAACACTAAATAGAAGTCTTGGTCTTGGAGGAAGTTTCATAAACCCAACTGGAAATGCATTATCTTCAAAAAACAGAGTGGAAGCTTATCTGGCTAAGGTGAGCAATTATCGATATCATTCTAAATTATTTTTATATAATTTAGGTTAAAACCATAATCTGGCTTAGTTTTATTAATGAGCATTCATTTTAAATGCAAAATATATATCCCAATGCTTGTAACCCAATAGTGTAAAAACCAAAATAATTAATCATGAAAATAAATAAATATATAATTTTAGAGGGAAAAGAGAGACTATAGTACTTGCATTCAGTGGGCCATATGGATCTGTTTGCAAATAAGCATGCACACAAGACACAATATCTGACAATTAACATTTAACAAGAAGAAGAAAAAAATCTTAAGAATATTTGTCCTAGGCTGCAGGAAACTCCTAACACAGGTGCATATTATGTATTTACATAGAAAGATCATTTGTATTATGAAAGGGTGCAGATAAAAAGCTCATGATGTTCAAACTTGCTAGCTTTAATTAAAAAGAGGTGTACAAAAATTCTGAAGAACAAGTATTAGTTAACGGTACTTTTGCATTCCTCTGTTACCTTCCTAATGTTTATGCCATATACATGCTTCATAGGGCTCCACTCTGTGGCAAGTGACTTGGCACATGAATATTGGCCACTTGGGCCCCGTTAAAAAAGAATGCTGTACAATGGGGTTGTTTGTATTTAGTATACATCCCATGGTGAGGAATTTATGCCATGCACAGTAAAGATTTACTTTTTAATAACTCCTTATCTTAGTCTCTTTGGGCTGTCTCAGGTTGAAGAGTAGTATAATATGGCAAGATAAATGATACCATATATGTACTGTATTATTGCCTGATTTCTTCTTCCACTGGAATATGAATAATAAATAATAATTAAAAGGTAAAACTAATTGTTCTTCAAGTTACTGTCAACACAAATTCTACTTTGAGTGTGCATGCATTCCATGCACGCAAGATTGGATTGTTTTTCAGTAGCAGTGTCTATTGGGGCCATGCCTGCAGCCTGGGAGCCCTTGCAGCCACTATAGCTGAGGATAAAAGGGGCAGGGCAGCCTCAACTACCTCTCAATTCCTTCTTACTGCTTGTGGCTACAAAATTGAACCCTATGGTGTCCACTTCTCTTCATTTACAGAGAGTATTTGGAGCTATTGTTGTCTAGATATTTAGTTGGTAGCTTACATAAGCTTAGTTAACACTATTGGGGGAAAAAAAGTTTTTACTTAATATCAGATTTCTTGCAAACACACACCCCCAACCTCTCTGTGTAAGAGCTAGACACTTCTCCCCTCATCCCACATACACAGGCTCAGAATGGCTGAAGACAAGTCCCCAGGATTCAAGATTTGCCCGTCCTGCAAGACAGCAGTGTCCATCAGTGATGGACATTCAAGATGCCTCTTAGGTATAAGAGAAGGACACGTAGCCGAGTGATACTTGGTACACAAATATCTCTGAGTACCCTGAAGCTGCATCTCCTGGAGACGTCTGTGCAGGCATCTTCAGATCCTGGCAAGTGACCTGAGAGACCTACTCCATCCAGTCAGTCACACACACTCCAGCAAGTTATGATGTCATCCGAAGCTCACAGAACACTCAGAATACCCACTCCTCCTGTATTGACCTAGGAGAGGGACCATAAGGAGCACTGCTCCTTGGACCAAGGAATGTACAAAACTTCCTACCCAGTCAGAAGACTCAAGTCCTCACCTGAGGCTCTGACACTCTATTCCCTTGAGGCTGAGCCTCACCCAAGTACATCAAAGCCAGTCACTTCACACAGTAAGCACTTTGCCACTTCTGATACCACTCAGACGGCAGACTCCTCTCTGGCACTGGATAGGTCCATACCAATGGCAGCAGCACCAAGAAAACTGGTGAGGAATACATCAGCACCATAACGATGGCGCCAGCACTTTCTATGGCACTGACAAATGCATTGGTACCAACACAGGCCTCTTTGAAATTGAGACATTTCTCAGAGCTGGCTGACAGCTGTGGGACCAATTTTGGAATCCCTGATATTGGACAGGCCAAGAGAGGGATAAACCAAACCGGGGACTCTGGTGATCTCTCAGTACCATCCACAGATCAGGCCAGTGTGCTCCACGGATGGAAGAGACTGAAAAGGTGAGTTCCTCTAAGGAATACAGCAGACCTTCCCCATCTGAATGTGACCCATACCTCCTTTAGATAACCCAGTGGGACATGGACATACAGTCGAGGAAGGAACCCCCTGAGAGGCCCCCACAAGTATTCTGAATTGATAAGGGAACTTCTAAGCTGGTACTCTCCCATCCCATGTGTCCTCCTCAACACTCCTACCAACACTGGCTTTACTGGTCTCCATGCAGTATCAACCCTTATGTCAGGAAACCAGCTTCCTCCGTGGTCTTCAGACCAAGACCATCCTTGCCTGCACAGCAGATTGAGCCTGCCCTAGTACCCACTCTCAGACATCGTCAGTTGCTAAAAGGAGAGCAAGACCTCAGTAGAGATGATCTCTCCTCTGACCACTCACAACCTCTAGCTATGTTCTCCTCACCTGCTGATGAAATGACCAACCCTCCTCTTACATCCTCTTCAGTGTAGTTAAAAGTTTTTCAGGAACTGTTGAGACTAGCAGAAACATTGGATATCCTATTAGAGATAATCCAAGAAAAGCAACATAAGCTGTTAGCCCTTCTCCACCCATCATTCTTAGGCAAAATGACTTTATCTATTAATTTAGGGCATTTGGAACCAACAAAGGTCATCTGGGACACTCCTGCATCCATTCCCCCCACAACTTCCAAGTGCATGAACAGGAGATACCAGGTGCCAGCTAATGGGCACAAATACTTTTTAGAATCCCACCCTCAGTACCGTGATTGTCCAGGCTGTTCATGAGAAATCTAAACAGTCCAAATCCAATCCCAGAAAGAGACAAAGAAATTAGATCTTTTCAGACAAAAAAAATATACTTCTCAGCGAATCGTTAACTATGAGTTGCCAGTTATCAAGCACTTCTTTCCAAGTATGATGCCCTGTTACGGGACAGGCTCTCCACCTTAACATACAAGATCCCCTGTGAATACCAGGAAGGTTAAGGTCAACCATGACAGATGGACAGTTCACTGCTAGAACATTGCTCTAAGCAGTGCTTGATACATCAGATATGGCAGCTAGAACCACAGCTATGGCTGTGACAATGAGAAGGTCGTCCTGGCTGTAGACACCTGGTATCCCTCATGAAGTCTAAGTGACCATACAGGATCTACCCTTCCCAGGTAATTAACTGTTCAACAGTGACACTGATGGGGCATTGCACTTTCTTAACGATACAGAGGACAACCCTCCAGTCACTGGGGCTTAGGTGTTCCAGCTAGAGGTAAGAAAACAATGTTGTCAGTGGTCCTTGCATAAATACAGCAGCAGTGCTATCCTCAACAACGCACTTCATAGCCATCAAGGAAGAGGCAATGTTTTCACCAATGACATTCCTTGAGCTCTTCTTTGGCACCTTGCAGCAGGGACAGTTGGTCACAAAACATCTCTGAAAGCAATGTCGAGAGCCCAGCTGGACCACCTGTATATCGACTCCCTTCTATTCATGTTGGCAACCACCTATTTTATTTCAGAGAAGGTTGGGCTGGGATTACTTCAGACCAGTCGGTCCTCAAGATAGTGAACAAGGTGTATCCCATCCAGTTTCAAGCTGTTACAATCTCCTCCCCACCCTTCCCATCCCTCCTCAGAGATCCCTCTCACAAGACACTTCTAAGACAAGAAATTTAACACTGGGAATAGTGGAGGAAGTTCCTTAAGGATTCAAAGGAAAAGCGCTCTACTCCCACTACTTCTTGATCCCAAAGAAGGAGGAGGCATGGAGACCCCACCTGGATCTTCAACATCTCAGTCCTTTTGTTCAATGTTTCAAATTCAGGATGGTCACCGTAGCCTGTGTTACCCCCTCTTTGGATTCCATGGACTGGTTCACAGCTACTTTCACATTGTGCTGGGAGTATCACAAAAAATATCTTAGTCACCCTTCGGCTTCATCTGACTTCCACATTAATCAATCCCTTCAACAAGTCACCTATTCCATATAAAAAACTCTAGCTCTCTTCAGCCCCCTGGGACTCAATGGTCAACAAAAACAAATCCACACTAACTCCAACACAGTGCATCGAATTAATGGAGGCAATGTTTAGATTCCAGGTTAGCAAAGACATGCCAACCTCAACAGAGATCAGACATCGTATAGCAGTTCCAGGTGCATTTCATAACACAAGTGAGAACTTGTATAAAGATTTTGCCACGCTTCACTTTTGTCCACTTGAAGTGTGGTTGAAAGCAGTGTATCTGCTCAATGCAGCATGGACAAGAAGGGCCCCACAGAAGTCCTGTGATCATTCGATCGGTGGGCACAAGCAAAATAAATATGTTGGAAAGTTCCATTTTCCACATCCCTTCCATGAAAGATTAGTCATGGACACCTCCACATAAGGGTAGGGAGCACACCTGAATCAACTTCAGATTCAACAGAAATGGTCAGCTCCTGAATCCTTCCTCCACATCGCTATGCTAAAACTCAGAGCAATTTGTTTGGCATGCAAGGCCCTTTCTGCCTCTCTTTCAGGGCCTTTCAAGTGCTTACCAAGAACACCATTGCAAAGTGTTACATCAACAGGCAAGGAGAAGCCAGGTCATCCCCTCTGTGCCAGGAATTCATACTTCTATGGATCTGGAGCATTCAGCATCATGTTATCCCAGTAACTATTCATCTTCTGGGGCATCAAAACATGCTGGTAGTCTGCCCCAACAGAGGACTCTTGGAGATTTTTGAGTGGTGCCTCAAGTGTTTGACTCTCTAGGCTATCTTGCACAGATGAGGGTCTCTGACAGTAGACCTGTTTGCTATATGCCACACAACAAATGTCCAAGATTTTGCTCCAGAAAAGGCAGGAGTCTGGGATCCTCACAGATACCTTTCTCATCCCTTGGACACCAGGGGTGATGTATGCATTTCCACCAATACACATGATCCCCAGCGTGCTAGGAAGCTGAGATAAAACTATTACCATGATAGCGCAGCTTAATCCAGGCAGTTGTTTTATTTGGACCTGATTGAACTGTCTGTTCAGAAGCCAATCACCTAACTGGTTTTACCCAACCTACTGTCCCAGAACAATACCCAGGTCCTCCATCCAGACCCATAGTCCCTGCACCTGGCAGTTTGGAGTCCGGTTGACTGACACCTACAGAGAGGAGCTGTTTTGCAGCAATCCTACTCATCTTGCTTCAGAAACATAAAGCCTTCAGCAAGGAAAACTTACTAGTCCAAATGGAAACAATTGTTTGTTTGGGCTGAACAACATCACTGCTCACCTCTATAGACAACAGTTCCAGTAATAGATTATTTGCTCTTGTTAAAGCAGTCAGGACTATCCCTGCGCTTAATTGGAGTCCAGTTGGCTGCAATCTCAGCAAATTGTCCCCCAATACAAGGCTACATAATATTTTGTTTCTCCACTGTGGAAAAATTTCAGAAAGGACTGATCCAAGCTTTTCCACCAGTCCCTGTCCCTTGCGATCTGATTGCAGTGTCTGGTTTTAATGGGTTCCTCCTTTAAGACCATGATTACTTGCCCCTTCCATCACATCTCAGTGAAGATGTGGCCTTCCCAGTGTCCATGCCCCTGTCCAGAAGGATATGGGTGATTCAGGCCTTTATAGCAGGCCCTCTTTATACCATCATTCACAAGGAAAAAGTCACTCTTAGGCCTCATCTGAAGTTCCTGCCTAAGGTAGTCTTAGACTTCCACGTTAATGAGTCTCTTCATCTGCCAGTCTTTTTCCCCAAACCTCATTTTTCACCTGCTGAAGCAAACCTTTACACACTGGATGTAGTTAGTGCAGTCTTTTTATCTGGACAGGACTAGACTGATTGATTAGAGCTTCACTAAGACTGTTTGTAGAACAGATGAGGGGACAACAAATATCCTTGCAGAGATTGTCTAAATGGATTTTGAATATACATACTTGGTATGCGTTATTAAAGAATATTACCCCAGACACATCTGGTCTCATTTGATTTGAGTCCAGCGGGCCTACACTGCCTCTTTTAACAGTCCCATTGACTGAGATATGTAGAGGAGCTATATGGCGTTCAGTCCATACTTTTACCACTCACGCCTCTTGATCAGGTGCAAGCTTTGGTTAGGTGATTCTTCAATCAGTACTTAAATAGGACTCCTTTACATATATCTGGGCCCAGGATATTGCTTGCTTATCACTAGTGCTGTCAAGCGATTAAAAAAAACTAATCACGATTAATCACGCTGTTAAACAATAATAGAATACCATTTATTTAAATATTTTTGGGTGCTTTCTACATTTTCAAATATATTGATTTCAGTTACAACACAGAGTACAAAGTGTACAGTGCTCACTTTTATATTTATTTTTGATTACGAAAATTTGCACTGTAAAAATCAAAAGAAATAGTATTTTTCAATTCACCTAATACAAGTTCTGTAGCGTAATCTCTTTATCATGAAAGTTGAACTTACACATATAGAATTATGTACCAAAAAAACCTGCATTCAAAAATAAAACAATATAAAACTTCAGAGGCGGCAAGTCCACTCAGGCTCTAAAGTGTTACATTGTTTTGTTTTTGAGTGCAGTTATGAAGCAAAAACATCTACATTTGTAAGTTGCCCTGACGATAGAGATTGCACTACCGTACGTGTATGAGCTGAACTGAAAAATATTATTTTTTATCATTTTTACAGTGCAAATATTTGTCATAAAAAATGATAATATAAAATGAGCACTGTACACTTTGTATTCTGTGTTAGTAATTGAAAACAATATATTTGAAAATGTAGAAAAACATCCACAAATATTTAATACATTTCAATTGGCATTCTATAGTTTAACACCGCGATAAAAACTGTGATTAATTGCAATTAATTTTTTTGAGTTAATCGCACGAGTTAACTGCAATTAATCGACGACCCTACTTATCACCAGCAGTGAAATCTGTGTGGACAGTCACTCAAAAAAAGAGGTTATTTAACTTTACAGTCGGTAAGTGAGGTTCTTCAAGATGTATTGTCCACACAGATTCCACAACCTGCCCTCTGTCCTTGCTAATTCAGAGTCCTGTCACATGGGATTCTTTATCAGTGAAGAAACTGAAAAGTCACTGAGGCCGTCCCATCCCTTCTGTCCTTGGCTACAGTGGTTTTGAGGGCTCCCAGGACTCAGGCACAGCCCCAATGGATATTGATATTTAAAAATCATCTGATATTGTGCACATGGGGCACATGCATGTTCAAGATGGAATTTGTGCAAACAACACATCACAAAAAAACACAGTTACAGTAAGGTAAGTAACTACTCTTTCTTCTTTGAATGCTTGCTCATGTCCATTCCGTATTAGGTGTGTGCGCTCGCCACATGCACCGGTGCCAGAAATTTTTCCCTCAGCAGTATCCGTAGGGAACCGGCTCTGGTGCGACGCCCGCATGGCACGATATAAGGAGCACCGCCGGCTGCCCCCACCCTCAGTTCCTTCTTGCCGCCAGTGATGATGCTGGAACATCTGCTGCTTCAGCTAGTGTTGTTTCATGCGAACTTTGAAAACCTGTAATATAGTTGTATATAGTTAGTAGTTTCTTAATTACCCTTAGTAGTAGTACTCAAACTCTTCGTTAGTCCCAAACGGGAGTCAGCCGGGGGATGGGGCATACCCCTGTCCCCAGGCTTTAAGCCCTGCGATCACTGCAAAGGGCCTATGCCCACCAGCAATCCACATACCAGCTGTCTAAGGTGCTTAGGCAAGGGGCACATAAGTGACAAGTGCCGTATCTGCAAGTCCTTTAAACCTAGGATGAAGAAGGAGTGCGATATCTGTCTGAAAACGCTCTTAATGGAGTTGGCACTTACTCTGGCAGTGGAGCAGCGGTCTGACTCTGCACCAAGCACCACGGACTCTGTGCGCAGTGCTCCACTGGCACGGTCTACGAGCCGGCACCAATCCCCCTCCACGGCTCCAGTCAAGAAGCCGAAAAAGACTGGGAGGGGAATTGTTAGGGACTGGTCCTGCTTTGAGCAGGGGGTTGGACTAGATGACCTCGTGAGGTCCCTTCCAACCCTGATATTCTATGATTCTATGATCTCCTACCTCCCATAAGGGAAAGGAGAGGGCTGGGGGTGAGCTACGACCTGTGCCGGGCAGCTCAATGCCCCCTTCAGGAAGTTGGGCCCCAGCTCAAGTCGAGCAGTGCAGCCCATCCCATACTTCGCCTGTGACTCCGGATAGCGGTGCAGGCCCCAGCCAGCTTCAGATGCCATTGACGCCCGAAGCCCTTCAAGCAGCTCAGGAGATCCTGACGCTCCCAGTGCTGCCCACACCAACTCCAGCGGTACCTCGGTCTCAGGGAAAACCCATGCTGGGACCTATGCAGGTGTCCCCACCTCAGCGGCACATCCCACCATCGCTCGCCCACCAGAAGCCATCACTCCTCAGGACTAGAGAGGCAGGCTCAGCAGAGCCCTCTTTGGTCTCCACACGGGGCACCGATCAAGGGACTCGAGGCGTACCTTGCCGGTAGATTGGCCCAGACCCTCTGAGGCACGCATCACCCAGCAAGAACTCCCAGACCGGCCCCGACTGTCTCCAAGGGCCCAGTACCAATCACGGGACCGATCGAGGATCAGAGATCGCCAATCACTGGGCAATCATTGCCCATCTCCTAGCAGTAGGTCGCCCTACTCAGGAATATCCTCCCAGCAACCGGCCCATATTAGCTCCCAGTTTGACATCCCAGTACAGGTCGAGTAGCATGAGGTGTGGATCGCCGGGTCTCTGACGCAGATCCGCCAAACACTATCAGTCCCCAAGATCCCGACCAAGACGCCCGTCTCGTTCGGACAGATTGCCTTCGGGACACAGTGACCGGCACTGGTCGGACAACAGCCACTGCTCCACCCAATCCTGACCGCTCCGTTTATACCTCCGACATGAAGCGAGGTTCCCTGACCACGGGTCAAGCCCCGGTACCTGCAGTGCTGCCTACATCATCAGCACTGAAACCTGTCCCATGGCCTCAGACGCAGTGGCCAGTGCCATGGTACCTGTGGAACCCTTGGGGGTTCACCCAACCCTCCCAGACAGTCCAGTTGGTGTTGGGAGCCTGGGAGAGGCCAGTGGCCTCAGTATCCCGTCCCCCTGCAGTGCTTGAGGCTTTGGGGGGTAAGACCCCACAGATCCAGGAGGACCCAGGAGAGCAAGCTACTGGACCACCAGTGGAAGTAGAGGTCACTGCGGCACTGGCATCGTCCTCATTGTCACCAGACGAGGCTATCACGGGGCCCCCTCACTCAGTTTCTCAAGATGACGCCAAAGTGCACCACGAACTTTTGAAAATGGTCACATCCATCCTGGGGCTTCAGGCAGAGGAACTGGAAGAACCCTTGGACTTCCTGTTCGATGTCCTTAGCTCCTCAGTTCCTGCCAGGGTGGCCCTTCATGGGCAAACCCCCTCTTCCCTGGCCCCTATCTCTAAGTATTTTGTGCCAACCAAGGGGCATGAGTACTTATACTCCTACTCGGTCCCCAATTCCCTTGTGGTAGAGGCGGTTAACCACAAAGAGAGGCAAAGAGAAGCACAAACAACCCAGGGCCACACCCAAAAATAAAGACTAGAGAACGTTGGATCTCTTTGGGCATAAGATTTATTCATCTTCCAGCCTTCAGCTAAGTGGCCAACCACCAAGCCCTCCTGGGACGCTATGACTTTAATATGTGGCAAGCCATGGCCAAGTTCGAAGGGTTGCTTCCCAAGGCTTCCAAGAAGGAGTTCCGCGCAATCGTTGGTGATGTCGGATACCGCTGCAGCTGCTGCCTGCACCATGGCTTCCACTATCTCCATGCGGCAAGCCTCCTGGCTGCTCCTCTCTGGGTTGCCCTCTGAGTCTCAGCAGTCAACGAAGGACTTGCCCTTCGATGGCCAAGCCCTATTTGCAGAGCAAACAAACAGCAAGTTCCATGGCCTCAAGGACTCCCACACCACCCTGAAAACCCTGGGTCTTTATGTCCCAACCCTGGCGCATAAGTGGTTCAAACTGCAGCAGCCTCTGGGCCAGGGGAGCCAGCCTTGGCAGGACCAGCCCCACAAACAAGCCAAGGACTACAAGCACTGTCCGAGCCACCCACCTCTACCCTCTGCCCAGTCGGGCTCGACCTATGCCAAGCAACAGGCCAAACAGTCATTTTGAGGGTGTGCCCAAGGGCAACCTACCAGACTATTCCCCGGATCCATCTGTCCCAGTGTTCTCCAATCGCCTTTCCCTTTTCCTCCCTGCTTGGACCACTATAACCTTGGACCGATGGGTCATCAGCTGGGAGTGGTGGAGGAAGTTCCTCTTGAGTACAGGAACAAGGGGTTCTAGTCCTGGTACTTTTTAATCCCAAAGGCCAAGGGTGGTCTACAGCCCATCCTGGACCTGCGAGACCTCAACAAGTACCTAAAGAAGTTAAAGTTCCGCATGGTTTCCCTGGCTTCTGTTATCCCCTCCCTGGATCCGGGAGACTGGTATGCCACCCTCGACTTGAAGGACGCATACTTCCATATAGCGATCTTTCAAGGACACATATGCTTCCTCCAGTTTACAGTGGGGCCCCACCACTACCAGTTTGCAGTACTCCCGTTTGACCTGGCGACAGCACCGAGAGTGTTTACCAAATGCATGTCAGTGGTAGCGGCTTACCTCAGGCACTGGGGTATCCAGATCTACCTGTAGCTCAACGACTGGCTCGTCAAGGGAAGCTCCAGGTCTCAAGTCCAAAGGGATGTCGCGGTGCTTCAAGCCACATGCCACCATTCCCCAGGTGATACTCACCTCGCTGCAATGTTGGACCAACCGCGAGGCAGTCCTGGAGGGGGTTCCGTTTGACAACCCCCTTCACGCCATCGAGTTCGTGTCGGACATCTTGGAGATTGGCTGGGGTGCGCACCTCGGCTACCTCCAAGTCCTGACGGACAACATGGCCTCGATGTTCTACATCAACAGGCAAGGGGGAGCGCGCCCATTGGCTCTCTGTCAAAAGGCACTCCATCTATGGGACTTCTACATCAGCCACGAAATCCACCTAGAAGCTTGTCACCTTCCCAGTGTCAAGAATATGCTGGTGGACCAGCTCAGCAGGGACTTCTCCTCTCACCACGAGTGGTCGCTCCTTCCAGAGATAGCCTGCATGATCTTCCAAAGGTGAGGAACTCCCCAAGTGGACCTGTTCACTACCAAACAGAACAGGAAATGCCATCGGTTTTGTTCTCAGCAAGGTCTGAGCAAGGGCTCCCTCTCCGATGCCTTCCTCCTGTTGTGGTCAGGGAACCTGATGTATGTATTCCCTCCAATTCCACTCATCAGCAGGATCCTGGCAAAGATCAAGAGAGACAAAGTGCAGGTTGTCATGATCGTCCTGGCGTGGCCTCGCCAGCATTGGTTCAGCATGCTCATGAACTTGTCAGTGGCCCCACCCTGGCCCCTGCCCAACCGCCTGGACCTTCTGTCACAGGACCATGGTCGGCTCCTACACCCCAACCTCAAGTCCCTCCACCTCTTGGCACGGATGCTGTGTGGCTGAACCCAGAGGAACGGACCTGTTCGGAAAGAGTCCAACAGGTCCTCCTGGGAAGTAGGAAGCCCTCAACCAGACGGACTTACCTGACCAAGTGGACGAGGTTTTCCCACTGGGCATCCGAACATGGCATCTCTCCCTCGCATTTGTCCATACAGGCTGTCCTGGACTACCTGCTCCATTTGAGGAACCAGGGCCTGGCACACTCTTCCATTAGAGTGCATCTCAGGGCCATCTCTGCTTTTCACCCACTGATCCAAGGACAGACAGTGTTTTCCCATGACATGATGGTCTGATTTTTGAGAGGGTTCGGGAGGCTCTTCCCGCAGATGTGGGCTCCTATCCCGCAGTGGGATCTTAACTTGGTCCTCTCTAGGCTCACTGCGCCCTTTGAGCCGCTGGATTCTTGCTCCTTTTCCCACTTGTCATGGAAGGTTGCGTTCCTAGTGACGACCACGAGATGGATCTCTGAAATTAACTATGACTTCAGAACTGCCATATACGGTCTTCTACAAAGGCAAGGCTCAGCTGCGGCCCCACCAGGCCTTCCTGACGCAGGTGGTATCCATATGAACCAGGACATCTTCCTCCTGGTGTTCTGTCCCAAGCCACACAAGACCAGTGAAGAGAGGCGTCTTCACATGCTGGACGTCTGAAGGGCCTTGACTTTTTATTTAGAATGTACCAAGCCTTTCCGTAAATCAACTCAGCTCTTCATCACTACAGCGGATAGAGTGAAAGGCCTTCCCGTGTCCTCCGAGAGGATTTCCAATTGGATTACCTCGTCCATAAGGACCTGTTAGGACCTGGTGGGGGTTCCACTGCCGCCGATTGTCAGAGCCCACTTGACGAGAGCACAGGCGTCTTTGGCGGCCTTCCTGGCGCACATCCCTATCCAGGACATCTGTAGAGCTGCACCATGGTCCTCTGTCCACATGTTCACGACTTATTATGCCATCACTCAGCAGGCCAGAGATGATGCTGGATTTGGCAGAGCTATGTTACAATCGACATGTCCATGAATTCCTACCCACCTCCAGGGGTACTGCTTTGGAGTCACCTAATATGGAATGGACATGAGCAAGCACTTGAAGAAGAAAAGAGTTACCTTTTCTGTAACTGGTGTTCTTTGAGATGTGTTCCTCGTGTCCATTCCACAACCCACCCTCCTTCCCCACTGTCAGATTTCCGGCAAGAAGGAACTGAGGGTGGGGGAGCCGGCGGCGTCCCTTATACCATGCCATGCTGGTGCCACTCCGGAGAGCACCAGAGCCGGTCCCCTACGGATACTGCTGAGGGAAAAACTTCTGGCACCGGTGGTAAGCATGTGGTAAGCACACACACCTAATATGGAATGGACATGAGCAACACATCTCGAAGAACACCAGTTACGGAAAAGTTAACTGTCTTTTCTTCATTAAATGGGTTCACAGAATCTCTTGAACTGCTCAGCATTTCATTTACCCTAACAGGGATCACAGGTTCAGTGCATGATCTTCACTCTATGAAGAATGCATTGGCCTCCTACTATGAGGCTCAGGAACCACCAAACTATATTTAGATCACTTGAGTACATGATTCTTCACAAAATACATCTCAGTTCCCTTCTGTGAATAAGACTTTTCTTTCAGCTCAGTCTCACTTTCTCTCTCCCCCCCCTCCCCCCCGCCCCCTTCACTCCACCATTGGTAGGAGCTGAGAAATATTTTTTTTCACTTCAGTGACAAGTTTTTCATTTTAGTTCTACAGTAGAATCCATTTAATCAGCATCCTGTTAAAAATGTGTCTGCTTATTTGTACCTGAGAAAATGGCTTCAGGACAAACCAATATGAATTAATGAGTAGCAGTGGCAAATCTAAAGAGGACAACGTTCTCTTGATAATTATGAGCATATATTTAGGGCAGAATAGGGGACATATTGACTATTGAAGAACTAACCCACGGCAAAAAAGGCAAGCATTAGGGGATGGGCAAGATCCAGAAAGAAGGAAGTAAGAAAGGGGATGTAAACAGGATTTAGGAAGGCAAAGATTAGAAGTAGGAGACACAAAAGTTGAAGGGCAAAGGGCAGGAAGCAGCCAAACAAGGAAGAAAAGGAGTTGGGATAGGAATAGAGTGGAGGGAATGAAGAGCAGCAGGGAGAAAATGGAACAGAGAAAATAACAGGAAGAACAAGGGGAAGGGAGGAATCGGTTCTATAGAGATAAAAGAAAGAACGCTGTTTCAGTTTAAACAAAAAGGGGTAAGAGTTGTGTTTTTTTAAAGAAGCAGAAAAAGAGAGACAGAGAAGGGAAAGAAAGTGGAAATGGAAGTAGAGAAAATCAGAATAAAGAAATGTAAGCAGGAAAAGAAGACACAGGCAACTTTTAGGTTAGTGATTTTTTTTGTCTTACTAGATTTTGTAGTGTGTGTATATAGAAATTACAGAAAAGGGGAGCACCAGGGATATACCTCTACACCGCTCTTGACAGTGCATACATGTGAATGTGTGCTCAGAATATACCTACGTTCTTTCTTGCTTTGACCTGCGTGAAGACATTAATTCCTTGTCCTACCTCCTGGTGCATCATATCACCACCAGATAATGCAATCTCAAAGCAGCAGATGAGACGGAGATCTTTTACAACAGCCACCAAAATTGGTGAGCTTCTCACTGCTGGTTTACTTTAATCTCTCCTTACCTTAAGGGTTTTTATAATAGTGTATTTAAATGCTTTGTTCATAACTTATTTTTAAAAAATTAAATGAAACCAATTATAGGAATTAACTAACTCATTACTGCCTGAAATGAGGCCATGTGACAAATCAATAAGTTTCTATTATTTTCCCTTTTAGTGGGTACTGAGATCTGAGAACAAGGAAGTTAATGAGCTCAACAGACATAAGTTCTCCACTAAGAATTGTCTTGACAGATCTCCATTCTTGGGCTACAAGCCCCAAAATCATCAAGAATACAAGAACAGCAACTCACTGATCTGTTTGTTACTATATATTTGGGACCCAGGGCTGCTTCCACTATAGTCAGTAGATTTCAAAATGATCACTTGCTTCAGTTGTACTGCAGTATGGTTAATTATATCAGGTCAGTTTGTAGATTAGCTGTAGTTTCAAAACCTTAGTTTTTAAAACCTTAAGTAGTGTTAATACTGTTTTAAGTTGGTTAGTTCTAATCAGTTTCCTGATTTAAAGTTGACTAATCTATATCAGATCCAGATAAAATATCTACCATTAAACAGTATGTGCCATGTGGTAATAAAGTTTCTGTAAAGGACCAGCACACCAGTTTCCTTGAGACTCTGGGAGAAGACCACTTCTTGAGGGGGTACTCCGTTTGCGCTGGACAATGCTGTTACCAAAAGGACACAGTCTATATGGCTGTCAGATTGTATTCCTCATTTCTGTGATCCAGCTGGCTCATTTTCTTTTGGGGCATCCTTGGAGCATCTTATTCTTTTAAAAAATATTAATAGCAGTGTCCATCTGGGCCACACATGCACCCTGTGCTGCCTCATGCTCCCGTGTAAGGACATAAAGGGCAGAGCAGCCCGTGATCCTTTCTCAGTTCTCTCTTATTGCACATGGAAGTGAGATGGGATTTAGCAAGTGTCTGACATGTTAACTTTACTCTAGTTTCAAATTAATCTTTTAGAATTAGTTTGGTGAAGAAGTATTACCTTTGATTAATTTGACAATTTGGACATTTAAAAAAACCAACAGAAAGATAGCATGCTGTACAGTGAGGCAAGGTGCCTCATGCCATCTGCCATGGTGGACTCAGGATTTAAGCCCTGCCCAACCTGCGATGGACTTACTTCCCTGGTTGATCGACATCATCAATGCCTTTTCTGTCTGGGGGTAGACCTCATTCCTGATAAGTTTGAAATCCTTCTTGTTGTGGACTCACAAGTTGAGGGATGTGTTGCTGAAACTACTGGTACTTGTGTAATTGGTGCATGTCACCTTAGACCCAATGGAGACATCCACCTTGAAGGAACCCAAAGGCTTATCCTCCATGAGTGCCACTCCAAGCAGACACAATACCCCAGGGCCTAGCAGTGAAACAAAGGCTGGGAATAAAACTGTTGAAACAGACACTGGTGACATTGATGCCGATTGCCCAGTACATTTTGGCACCACTGCCAATTCTGTATCATCATCAACAGACTTGGCACTGGCCTTAGCACAAGCTCCTCCAACACCAACAGTGACTTCATGAGAGCCAGCAGTGGTGCCCCAACTCCAGGATGACACTGAAAGGAAGGGCCGAGGAGAGATTAGACATGGCTGCAAGCATAGAGGCACTGCCTCAAAGAGAACAGAAATTATTCCGTCAAGGGCAGGGCACTTCAGTTCTTTGCCAAGGGAGTGGCACTAAGTAAGCCAGCATCGGCACAGAAAAAAATGCCAGCGCTAGCCATGGTGCCAATTGCAGCACTGAGGTATGCCCTCATGGAACCCTGTTGATCCCTTCAGAGACATCATTGGTACCAATGTAATTAAGCCTCCTTTATTTCATAGAAAGCTGTCCAACCCTCTGAGAGACTAAATAGAAGCCAATCTGAGCCTCTGCACTGGACTTAAATTTATTCCTTTCAAGCTCCAATTTTGACTCTGGCAGATGATGACTTCTGGCAGATTCATTGACTTAACCTAGGAATTTTGGAGTATTTTTGTTCATGCATTCTGAAATATAAAATATTGACTAGAAACATGTCAGTCATTGGCTTTCTTTGCAGCATTAATTTTATCTATTAAGAATGATGTTCCAGACCTATCTGCACAAATGATAATACAGCACTAACCCTTTTGTCATCGCATACTCTGATTTTAGGTGGAAAGTTTTTGGAAAGAAGGAACATGTTTTGAAGATCGCTTATGCAAACTTCTTTGGGGATTAACTTCCTTTCAGTATGTGTCTCACAAAATGGCAAAGGTCTTGAAGATTCACAGCATTCTAACTGTTCATGAGATTTCCTCCCAGAGTATTTTCTAATGGGTAATCCTTTTCAGTAGGATTCATCAATTGCCAGCCTTCCTAAAAATGTCAGATTATAGCCTTTTGTGAGCATTCTTAGTGCTGCTTAATTATTACATGGCACTTGGTTACCTTTGTGATAGGCACTTTACAGACCTGAATATCTCTCTTCATTCTACTTCAGCCACACCACCTATTTGTTTAAAGAAAGAAAGAATTTGTCACATTCAGTCCTTTTCAGTTTCAGGTGCTAAATCCAGGTCTAACGTTTAATTAGTAGTACAGTAGCCCAGGTACTATAATTGTGTGGCAATCAGGTTCCAGCATCTTTGATGGGAGCCCTTACATCACATTAATTACAGCGAAATTATCTAAACAATTCTTTCCTTTAAGTTTTAAAAACAATTTGGTATTTTCCAGGCATCTCTTAAGGTTGCATGAATGTAACTAATTCCTCTGTTGGGTTAATAATTTCAAACATTTTCTAAATGCTCTCATTCTTAATTTTGGATTTTTTCTTTAAAATAAAAGATAAATGCTTCTTAGGTCATTTGTTGTATCTAGCTGGCAATGCAGGATTGTTCTTCACTATATATTTGCAAGTGCTTTTATGTGGTTTACTGTACTTTTGAAATATCTCAAATGTTTTTGAAAAAAATTCTATAATCTTATTAGGAAAAAGCTTTGAGGTGAGTATCAGGAAGAGTCTTACTATCAGGAAAGTTTTCCTGTTGTTCAGCCCAAATTTCCCTCTCCTAATTTCATCCTATAACTCCAAATTAAATTCCCTTTTACCATCCTAAAGAGTTGCTCTCTAGCCTTGTTTATTGATTACATCCTACAAATATTTGTAGATAGTTCACACACACTTTTATATACTACATATCCATAGTAAAATCTTAAATTTACCTTTCAGGGCAGGATTATCTTTTTATTCTAATAGAGATGATTTCCTTTCCTAGATGAAAGTAAGTAGAACTACTGTTAGATTCATGGGTAATTTACCATTCCCCTCTCTTCCCATAAGAACACAGGACTAGAAGGGACTTCCTGCATTATCAAGTCCAGTTCCCAGTTATTGCAGGCCACCTCATCGTATAGTCCTGTTCATAAGTTTATGAAGCTCCATCTTAAAATTAGTTACGTTGTTTGCCCCACTATTCCTAGTGGAAGGCTGTTCCAGAACCTCACTCCCCTCCTGACTGTTAGAAACCTTCCTCTAATTTCTAGCCCAAATTTATTCATTGCCAATTATACCCATTTGTTCTTTTGCCAACATGGTCCTTTAGCTTAAATAGCTCTTCTGTCTCCCTGGTGTTTGCTCTCCTGGTGTACTTACAGAGAGCAGTCATATTCCCTCTCAGTCTAAACAAGCCATGCTCTTTTACTGTCTTCTTATAAAATAGGCTGTCCATTCCCTGATCATCTCAGTAGCCCTTCTCTGCACCTATTCCAGTTTAAATTAATCTTTCTTGAACATAGGTGACCAGAATTGTACACATTATTCTAGATGAGGTCTTACCAGTGCCTTCTACAATGATATTAATACTTCCCTGTCTCTGTTGGAAATATTTTTCCCAATATATCCTAGGATCACATTTGCCTTTTTTATAGCACATTACATTGGTGGGTCACAGTCATCCAGTGATTGACTAATAGACCCTAGTCTTTCTCCTCCTTTGTCATTTCCAGCTAATGAGTCCCTAGTTTCTAGGATAAATTGTTATTTGTCCCTAAATGCACGACCATGCAGTTTGTACTACTAAATCTCATCCCATTTCTATTATTCCAGTCCTCCAGGTCATCCAGTTCTTCCATTTTGATATGCTGATCCTCCTCTGTAGTGATGCTGCCTCCCAACTTTTCCCATTTTATTCAGCTCCTTTAAGGTAGATCCTCTAATTTCTTCTTTGTTGGATTTTCAGCTGCCATGTATTCTAACAAAACAGGAGTCTGATCTCAGGAGCTTAAACTTTCAATCTCTGTCAGTCTTCTTTTTCATTAACTTTTTCATTGAGCTGCAGAACTTTTAGCCATATTCTTTCATCTATTTACTGGTTAGGGAACAACTTTGACCCACTTTAATGTCAACATTAATCATCCCAGATCACTGAATGGTTGATTTTTTTCCAAAGGGTTATACCTCTTAGTTTCTTCTTTCAAACATGCTTCAGAAAAATAAACAGAACTCTCAGCAATAAGTTCAGTCATTGCTGGAGAACAGTTGAATAAAATACGTATTTCACATAGCTGTGCAGACTGAGAATATCTAGTCATAGCACAGTATTTCATCATCATATTGGAAGACAGCTTCTTCTGCACCCGTTTCTGAAGAAGTGAAAGTACAAGATATCTATTCCATACGAAAAATGGTGCTAAGAGATTAAAGTTTCAGAGTAAAGGATTCAAGTCAGAAATACCAAAGAAAAGACTGCATATATTTGTTACTGTGTGTGTAGTACTATAGAATTTGATCTTGCTTCCATTGAAGTCAGTGGCAAAACTAGGCTAGAATTAGGCCCCCATGATCACGTACTATTATGTCTTCTTCGAATGCTGTTTCTATGGGTGCTCCACTGCAGGTGTTGGTGTGTCCCGGCACCGTTGATCTTCAGTAGCAGCGTCTGGTCGGGATGTGTGTGCACAGTAGCAGTCTTGTGGCTCCGCTGGTACCTCATCTAGCACGCGCACACCCCAACCCCTTCAGTTCCTTCTCAACCATCCTCAGCTTGAGACGGAGTCCGTTAACAGCGTCACTAAAAACCTTCAATAAAATTAGATTGTTAGATAGCGTAGTTATTACCTTTGTTATTCTAATTAGTATCGTTATAGTTGGCGTTAGTTAACCTTAGTTAGATAGTATTTTTAAAAAAACTTTTGTTTTCTCATCCCCCTTTTTTTCCACAAAAAATGGGTGCCTTAAATATGCCTGGCTCCCAAGGCTTTAAAAGATGTACTTCATGTAAGGACACAATACCAATTTCTGATGGCCACTCATTACGTGTCCGATACTTAGGTGAGCTTGCTACAAGCTCACTTGGAGTTCATCTCGCCACCATCACAGCCTTCCATCAACAGGTAAATGGGACTTTGATATTCGCTCACCCGATTACTAAGCGATTTTTAACGGGCATACAGAACATGTACCCAGACATCCTAGAACCCACACCAGCCTGAGTCTTAAATCTGGTGCTCAGAAGTCTAACCAGGGCCCCATTCGAAACTTTAGCCACATGCTCGTTACTGTCTATGAAAGTGGCATTCCTGGTTGCCATTACATCGGTGCGAAGAGTCAGCGAGATAGGGGCGCTCATGGCTCACCCCCCATACACAATATTCTTCAAGGATAAAGAACACATCCTAAATTTATGCCCAAAATATCTTCCTCCTCCCACCTCAACCAACCAATTCACTTACTTACATTTCATCCAAATCCACGCACTAACACTCAGGAAGTGGTCCTGCACACACTGGATGTGCATCATGCCTTAGCATTTTATCTGGACAGAATGAAGCCCTTCTGAAAATCACCTTGACTTTTTGTGTCAACAACAGAACGATTGAAGGACTCTGCCATATCTACGCAAAGAATATCTAAACACATATCCAGCTGTATCTATATGTGCTATTTACTACACAACACTGAAGCCCCTCCGGGCATCAGAACCCACTCGACAAGAGCTTTATCTACCTCCATAGCATTCCTACACAACGTGCCCATTCTAGACATCTGCAGGGCGGCCACCTGGGCCTCTGAACACACATTCATGAACCACTACACAATTACTCTCGGTTCAAGTTCAGACACAAGACTAGGGCTATGTCTACACTGGGGGGGGGGATCGATTTCAGATATGCAAATTCAGCTACGGGAATAGCGTAGCTGAATTCGACGATTCTGATCTGACTTACCCCGCTGTGAGGACGGCAGCAAATCGACCACCGCGGCTCCCCCATCAACGGCGCTTACTCCTACCTGGGCTGGTGGAGTACGCGCGTCGATTCGGGGATCGATTATCACGTCCCGACGAGACGCGATAAATTGATCCCCGAGAGATCCATTTTCTACCGCCGATCCGGGCGGGTAGTGAAGACCCAGCCCTAGGTCTCACAGTACTAGCTTCAGCAATGAACTCAACTCCAAAGCCCTTTCCATCCTCATGAGGGCACTGTTCTATATTCACCTGAAGTGGAGCACCCACAGGGACAGCACTCAAAGAAGAGAAGGTTACTCACCTTGTGCAGTAACTGATGTTCTTCGAGATGTGTGTCTCTATGGGTTCTCCACTACCCATCCTCCCCCCCTCTACTTTGGAGTACAAACTAAACACTCCACGGTAGAGAAAGAACTGAAGGGGTCAGGCCATGTGCATGCTAGATGAGGCACCAGCACCGTGAGACTGCTACTGCGTATGCGGACCCCGACCAGACACTGCTACCAAAAATCTCCAATCAACAGCGCTGTGACGCACTGACACCTGAAGTGGAGCACCCACAGGAACACAGATCTCGAATAACTTCAGTTACTGCACAAGGTGAGTAACCTTCTCTTCTGCCTGACCCCTGCCTTACTCACTATAAAGAATGGGTGGTGTACAATAAACAAGACACAAGTTCTCAGATTCTCTGCCTTATTTGAAGCCATTTTGTTTTGCATTTTCAACAGTCAATCTGAAGTAATTCAGAAATCTTGATTTACAGATTAACAGAGAACAAAAACATTTTTCTCCCTCTGCATCAAAAACCACTTATCTCTTCAAACTTTCCCAGTAGATAAATCTCTGTGAAAAGTCATATACTGCCTATGTTTGGAGATAAGGCAAAGTTCTTAACAATTTTTATTGTGGAGCATCATGGGCAGCCGGTATAATAGACCAGGGAATTCTAAGCCTTCCCTGGGTGCCGCTGCCGCCAACCTGCTGCTGGACACCTGGGCCGCGGTGGCCCTGTCCCTTTCTATTTCCCCAGGCCCCTGCCTTCTGCTGCTGCCTGCCTGCTGCTGCTCCCTCCTCTTCAGGGGTGGGGGAGTGAGGCGGGAACAGGGTGAGCCAGCAGGGGCGGGGGGAGGGTCTGGTGGGGGAGTGAGGTGGCTCACTTGGTTGGGCACGGGGAGGAAGCTTGCCGGGTGCAGGGGGGCCGGCAGCTCGGCCCAGCTTGTGTGGATGGGGCTGGCCTGGCACTCAGCGGGGTCATAGCTGGCCTGGCATCCCGACTTGGGAGGGGGACAGGGCCCGTCCCGTCCGGGGGGTGGCTCAGCCCAGTGTTCGGCCTGTCGGGGGGCGGGGGCTTGGTCCGGCATGGCTGGGGCCTGACTGGCGCTCACGGGGGTGGATGGCCTGGTATGGCATGGCTGGGGTGGGCAGGCGCAGGGCCTCAACCATGGGGAGGGGCCTCAGGAGGGCTCCTCCTGTTATGCGGGGAGGTTGGAGCTACAGCATGCAGAGGGGGCGGAGCCTTGGGCGGAAGGGGGCACCTCCAGCAGATTAGCCTCTCCAAAGCGGAGGTTCACCCACCATCCATGTGGAGCATTGTGGGCCCAATCATCCTTTTACTGCTATCAATGTGAGTTCTTTCCTGTAGACTAAAGTGGGAACAGACCTGGGCACTGTCCCGTGGAGTAAAGCATGTTGCATTTTTTTTTTTCTGATTGTAGTTTAAAACATAATGGTATTTCTCTAGATGGCAGCAAACTGATATTTTCCTTAGCTCAAGTGGTAGATCCTGTGTTGCTGTAGTCAAGCAGAATTCCAATGTGAGCTCCACAAGTGTTCATTATTATTTTGATGTGATAGCCTCTTCATAGTTTAGAGATTACAACCACAGTCCCATTCTGATTGATTTTTGATCCCTTTTCTAATGCAAAGAAGGGAATTTTCCATTCTTAGAGATTTTTTAAGATTAAGTTCCATTTTCAGCTAGAACATTTTCTGACTGTTTTGATTGTTTTAATCTCAAGAACTTTAAAATATCTTAACAATACCGTTCTGAAACTTTAGAAAAGTGTTTTTCTTTGTATTTGTCTACATTACCTAGGGTTACCATATTTCAGCGAGCAAAAAAGAGGACGGGAGGAGCCCCGCCCTAGCCCCGCCCCTGCCCCTCCCACTTCCCGCCCCCCCTGACCTCCCAACCCTCCCCCCGTTCCTTGTCCCCTGACTACCCCCTCCTGGGACCCCTGCCCCTAACTGCCCCCCAGGACTATCTAAGCCTCCCTGCCTCTTGTCCCCTGACTGCCCCAACCTTTATCCACACCCCCACCCCCAGACAGACCCCTGGGACTCCCACGCCCCATCCAACCACTCCCCACCCCCTGACAGCCCCCCCCAGAACTCCCAACCCATCTAAACCCCTCTGCTCCCTGTCCCCTGACTGCTCCGATCCCTCTCCGCACTCCTGCCCCCTGACAGCCCCCCCCAGAACTCCCAACCCATCTAAACCCCTCTGCTCCCTGTCCCCTGACTGCTCCGATCCCTCTCCCCACCCCTGCCCCCTGACAGCTCCCCCCCAGAACTCCCAGCCCCCTACCCCCCCCGCTCCTTGTCCCCTGACTGCCCCCTCCTGGGACCCCTGCTCCTAACTGCCCTCCAGAACCCCACCCCTACCTAAGACTCCCTGTTCCTTGTCCCCTAACTGCCCCCTCCTAAGACCCCCCCCCAACTGCCCACCAGGACCCTACCCCCTACCTGTACCCTGACTGCCCAAAACTTTCTCCACTCCCCCCAAAAAGCCCCCCCCCCGTTTCTTGACTGCCCCCTCCAGAACCTCCCTGCCCCTTCTCCTGCCCCCCTTTACCCTGCTGCTCAGAACAGGGTGTTGGGCTCTGTGCGAGCCGGACACGTGGCTGAGTTCCCCAGCACAACAAAACCCGGTCCCTGGCCCTGCACAACAAAACCCGGTCCCTGGTCCGGACCGGGTTGCAGGGGAGAGCTGCCCTTGTATCAGCACAAAGTGCTCTCGCTCCCGTTTTGCTACCCTGCATGGCAGAAACCGCTCCCAGTTGCAAAAGGGGAGGGCTGCACTTTGTGCTGAGACACTTGCTCAGAATGCAGGGCGGAGCTCCTCTCCAGCTGCTCCGGAGTCCAGCCCGGGACTTTCCTGCAGCCCTCCCAGCCGCTCGCTCTGCTGTGCCGGGGGAGGGGGAAATCCCGGACATTGTGAGTGCTTTACAAATTCCCCCCGGACGCTATTTTTAGCACAAAAAGGAGGACATGTCCGGGTAAATCCGGACGAATGGTAACCCTACATTACCTCACAAAAATTGAAACTTAAGTAGATTTTGACATTGGTTTATGCAAGAAATAGCATTCAACTACAAGAATGATAAAATGTTTTAAAAATTGGTGCTATTTGAAAATCAGATATGAATTACCTATCAGCGGAGCTGATTTGAGGCAGCAGTGAGTAGCAATAGAAAATATTTTTTGTCAATATCCTTGGGTGATTTTTCAAAAGTGGGATGTGGTAAAATAGTTGGTTTCTTCTAACACTAAATAAGGAAAATTGGACTAATCTTACAGCTACCCTGTGTTTGTCTTCTTTGCTATTGAGCTTCTTCCTACAAACCTCCCCAAATTCTGACTTTCCAAGGTTCCTCCACAGATTTAAAGAAACAGTACATATTCTTACATGCCTCTCATACACATTGTTTCAATAGTGGTTGCTTAGGTCACCTGTAAATTGGGGATGATAATTAAGGCGCCATATTTGTCACTGAGGTCATGGAAGTCACAGATTCTGTGACTTTCCTTGACATCCGTGACTTCTGCAGCAGCCCGTGTGGCTGGCCTGGGAGCTGCCTGAGCAGCTCGGGCAGCTCGTGGGCCAGTTGCACTACACAAAAGAAAAGATAACAAGGTAGTTACCTGTCACATCATCTAAAAACCGAAGCACTTAAAACCAAAGAAATTATTAGTTAAGAACCTCATAAATCTGATGTTGGGCATATCAGAAACATAAACTCATTATTCATATCAAGTATTTTAAAAAGCATATTTAATCACATCACAACCACCTTAACTCTGACCCAGAATAAATACTATATTCATTAGTAACCTCAAAATGTAAACGCTGCATATAGAACCCTTTTGAAAAGGAAACAAAAAAATATGTACATGTTAACGACCCACATTGGTCAGCCTTAAATACTAAACTACAGATAAATAACACAGTTTTCATATTAAAAATACATTATTCTTAAGAAACAGCAATTATAAGTACTTGGGAAATCCACTGCAAACTGCATCTGTAGTAACTTAGATAACTTACAATGTTATGGGGGGAGGTAGGTTTAAACTTGCTAGCCCACCTCAACTCTTCCTAGCTCTCTGGATCCCCAACAGCAGAGCTTCTCTGTAGTCAGGAGGAAGTGAGGAGTATGCATTGCCCTCCCTTGTGCAGGGGCAGAGGGAGATCTGTGTATGGCGTGCTATACCTGCACACTGTTCACTAGGATAGGTTCTAGCCAATAGGCCCCAATCTTTTAAGGAGCTCTAATGACTTTAGGGGAGATCTGCCCATGCGGAGTTCCTTGCAGGACTGAGGCCTTAGTAAACAAAGGGCTATGCATAAAACTAATAGATGAATATTTTAAAACATAGTTAATAAAAATAAACTTTAACAATTTACCTTAGAAAACAATAGTGATCTCTATTGCCAAACACGAGTCAATATAGTTATAAAGCACATCTTTTAATCTGTGAAAATAGGTGGAATCTCCTTATTTTATCTCTAAATTTCAATTCTATTTCCAGTCTTTTTCCATCTGCACTCTCTTGTAGTATAGTATTCAAAAATCCTAAGTAATTTTATTTTCTTCATTTATTTACGGGTCATTTTTCAGTTCTGATTTCCAAGACCTATAAACTTATTGGCTTTTGTTCTTACTTCTTCAGCTCCTTGATCAAAAGTCTGTTTCTTCCTTCTCTTCTCTGCAACCAGATACATGGCCAGGTGTGTAGTCAGTATTGCTTAATACTATGTAGTTCTTTGTACTGGGCACGTTTTTCTGTTTGTATTGTTTAAATTTTAATTTCAATTAAGAACAAGTTTTGTCTGGATTGTCATAATATTGCAAATTTAAAAACTCAGTTTATACTTTTGCTATACTTTACAAAAGTGAATAGCATAATTATTTAAATTAGCAAGACAGTACTGCTGTGTTTTATATATTTGTGTGTAACCCTGACAACATCTAAAATGAAACCATTGATCAGTACTGAAGAATGGAATGTACAGAATCATATTTATTATATTTGAGTCATGGCTGTCTTTAAACAGCAGGGGTTGGTGGAGATCATTTTTTATCTTTTAAGTAAAAAGTTGTTTTCAAACTTAGTCTTTCTTTTGTAAAATCCACTCTTGGAGTTTCTCACGAGGACTGCCTTATAGTTATCTAATCCAATGAATCCTGGAAAAATCCATCAGTCGTGCATTTACTGAGTATGGACTAGTGTCATGCTACGGTACTGTATATATTGTATATGATGATCCTTTCATTTCCTTTTTGCCTATCAGTCTAGACCTCAATACTTAATCATTTAAGTCTGTATTTTTTTATAGTTTTGTTTTTCATTTTTTCTTGGTGTCAATAGTTTTCTGACTCCCTTTTCATCCTCCACTCCTCTTTCCTGGGGAAGGATAAGAAACTCCCAACCAAAGACAAAAAAAAGCTGTCAACAAGCCCTGGAGTTTCATAGGATTTTAAAAGCCAAAGGTTCTTTATTCTCCCTAAAGCTGATTAACAGAAACTCCCCAAGTAAAAATTTGTGCTAATCTTACCAACAATTATTTCTTCCCAAAAGACATTGCAGATCAGAAGATGGAAGCTACCCTTAGATAGAACTTTGAAACTTCTTCAGTGATCCATAGAGTTTGTCTACACTGCAGTTAGACACCCGAGGCTGGCCTGTGCCAGCTGACTCAGGCTCACAAGGCTCAGGCTGAGGGGCTGTTTAATTACGGTATAGACCTTCAGGTTCAGGCTGCAGCCCAAGCTCTGAGACCCTCCCACCTGGCAGGTTTTTAATTGCTGTGTAGATAAACCCATAGACACTCATTGGCAAGCATATTCTTCACTAGAGCCATGACGTCCTGGTGCAGTGAGTTGAAAAGCCTGGACCACAAGAAGCCCATGATAAGTTCAAGTCAACACTGAAGAAACTATCCCTAGCAACTACATTTGTGGCAGATGGATCCATGGACTCCATGAAGCTGGCAGCAAAAGGCTGTGCAAAACTATTCAAAGCAAATCCCCCTGTGCCTCAACTTCTCAGATGGGAATCCTGTTTAGTTAGACACTGGGATAAGGTGGAAGTGAAAGTATTTATTCTCTATATCAGAAAAGATAAAAGGACTACAGTTCTTATACAAAAGCTCCTTTCATTGCTACCCACAACACAGGCCACCAGATAAGGGACTTTTCTTATTCCAGGGTAAACACTAAACCAGTAACCCACAGGCAAGTCCTGATCTGGGGACAAGTTCAGTCCTTGTTTCCGATCCAAACAGTCAGTATGGCTGCAACTATGCCTGATTCCACCCAGAAATACTCCTGGAAGATACTTAGACACATGGTTCCTGTCAACATTAGAGTACAACACTGATAATCTCTGGTGCTCCAGGTTCTTCTACATCTTTATCCATTCTCCAGCCTTAAGACACAGCAAGCCATCCTGAAGTAGATCTCTCATCTCCCAGAGCTATGGATAGTAGAGCCTCTCTCTCAAGACCAAATGTTTTCAGGGTTCTATTCCATATTCTTCCTAGTAAGGGAAAGATCAGGAAGAGTCCAAGCCATCTTAGACCTCAAGAGGCTGAACAGGTCAACAAAGAAGAATTAAATTCAGAATGGGTTTCTAGCTTCCATTATTTTTTACAATCTCTCCAGCAGACCTGACAGAAGCTTATCTGCATATTCCACTGTTTAGAGTGCCTTGCCGCTCAGTACCAGTTAAACTCTGTGCTCTCTGGAGGGTTCTTCCTCTCTTACTTTTTCCCCAATTGTGTCTGTCTTACTCTCTTACTGAAGCAGTTTCTTCTTCCCAAAATGCCGAACGGTGAGTAAATTAACCTTGTAAAGAAAAAAAAGGATATTAACCAGTATTTAAATTTTTCCATTTGTTTCTCAGAATATTGAATGAGTAAATCTCATCATTTGTAAAATTACTGTTCATGAGGTATTCATCACTGTTATATCTGTGTGCTAGCTCCATATATTTCAAAATTATGCTTTCTTATATGCTGGCAGTTGTTGTGTCTTGTCTTTTTAGATTTTAAATTCTTCAGGTCATTGACTGTCTTAATGGAAAGTCTATTGTGGACACTACAGAAATACAAGTTATAAATAACAATGCACAGTACCATGGGTATGAATAAACTAAATGTTTAGGAAGAGCTTGTAATCAAAACTGTAAAAGCGACAGTAACTAATTCCCTTGAGAGAGGAACACACCTTTTTGTTCCCCCTAGTTAATTTAAGCCAGTTAATACAAAGGTGCAGATTGTTCTCCAATCCCATAACCTTCACCATCCTTAGAAGAAGGATGACAAAAAGAGATGAGTGTTGCATCTTTCCACAAAGAGAGAAGGTTCTCAATGTGATCTGAGGGCCTTGCAGTAAACTAATATTGTACATTTTTATAGCAGCTAAATTAAATACTGATGTTTTATTTTTATATATAATTTAAGGACTCAATCTTGCAAAACTTATTCTTGCAACAGTAGCTTTGTTGGGTTGCAGGACCGGGCATCATATTTTTAAAAGGCTAAACCTAGAATTAGATCGGAGTGGGCAAACTTTTTGGCCCAAGGGCCACATCGGGGTTGTGCAACTGTATGGAGGGCCGAGTAGGGAAGGCTGTGCCTCCCCAAACAGCCTGGCCCCCACCCCCTCCCACTTCCTGCCCCCTGACTGCCCCCCTCAGAACCTCCAACCCATCCAACCCCCTTGCTCCTTGTCCCCTGACCGCCCCCTCCCAGGACCCTCACCCCCTATCCAACCCCCCTGCTCCCTGTCCCCTGACTGCCCTAACCCCTATCCAGCCCCCCGACCACCCCCCTGGGACTCGACCCCCTATCCAACTGCCCTCTGCTCCTCGTCCCCTGACTTACCCCTTCCTGGGACCCTCCACCCCTAACTATCCCCCGGGATCCCACCCCCTTATCCAAACGCCTCCCCCGCTCCCTTACCAGCAGCAGGAGCTTGCAGCCACGACACCCGGCCAGAGCCAGCTGCGCTCCCCACGCTGCCCAGTGGGAGCAGCGGGCCAGATGCGGCCCATGGAGCGAGGTGAGGCTGTGGGGGAGGGGCCAGGAACTAGGCTCCCAAGCCGGGAGCTCAGGGGCTGGGCAGGACTGTCCTGCGGGCCGGATGTGGCCCGCGGGCTGTAGTTTGCCCAGATCTGAATTAGATACATATATCCACCCCTGAATTTAATTGTGATTTTATTCACATATCTGAAGATAGAATTTATCCCTCCATTACTAATTAATTGTGCTTGTTTGTATGTTTTTAACTACTAAATTATGAATCATTTATCATTAGTTAAATACATTAATAAGCCAACAACTAGTAAGGATGGTTTATTAAGCAGCATGTGCATGAAGGGGTGTAAAAGCCATGAGCCCTACACTCCTCTGACCTATAGAGTAGTTAATTATAGTTTGTAAATATACTTCATAGGGACAGAAGAGGCTAATTAGCAACCATCTAGTCAGTTGGGATGGTCTGGTTTATTTGGTCCTGCCTCAGCACAGGAGGCTGGACTTGATGACCTCTTAAGGTCCCTTCCAGCCCTACACATCTATGATGTCTCTGAAGGTATAGATTGTTTTACGATGCTGCTGGTATTGTTCAACCATCAGACTATGAAGAATCAGCTAATCAAGATTTTCTCCAAAACAAAACTAAATCTCTGTTCAGGATTTTCATTTCACTTTTATTTACACTCTGTAGTTGTTTTTAAATATATAGCAATATTTTTGTGACACGAACTACCCTAAACTGTTTATATGTAAATATTGTTAATATTTAATTTCAGATGCAGCAGGAACTAGAAAAAAGTATCACTAAAGAACTTGACCAAGGTAATTTGTCAGAGCATGTTAACATTTTTTTTTCAAAAACTGAGTGTTCCTAAATATAATTTATGATTTTGTTATAATTCAAAAATAGTATTAAGCTGTTATGTTGTATACCATTGCTGTTTCTACTAATTTTCAAATTTAGTAAAGTTCTTTTTGCAAGCACTGCCCACTTACCAAAGTGCTGTACAGATTATGTAATTCCCCCACCAAAAAGTCTTAATCTGAAATCAATTTTGCAGAAATTCCCAAATAACACACACATAGGATTAACAAAAATACAATAAATCCTCTTTTCAGATTTTTCACAAACTTCAAAAACCACTTCTCCTCTCACACTTATTTTAATCAGTATTATTGTATATAATTGATATTCTTCCAAATTTATCACTAGAATAAGCAATTGTCATGCCGTTGTCTTCATTGGAATTTAGTGTGCTTACAGCATCTGTGGATTTGACCTATTATTTTCAATAGCCCTTGAAATACTAACAGTTATTTACTGATTAGCAAAAAGGCTAATGTATTGCTTTTATAATTAAAAAATATGGTTTCTTCCTTTGTGAATGTCCCTTTTATGTCATTTTCATCAAGTTTCCTTTGTATTGATTTAAAAATGTGTATCTGCTGTCTCTGGACCTGATACAATGCCCACCACTGTCAATGGGAAAAAATTCAATGGGTTTATGACAAAGCCTATTGTAAAACTATCACACAACATAACACAGAACATATATGGTCATTTGTTTTTCTTCTTCTTTCTAGCCACAGCTGAACTTGAAACTGGATCTGTAAGAGTCTCTCCTGTAGGATCTACTGATGGATCTTCAAAAAATCTAAATGTGGATCAGGATCCAGTTTCCAGGGCAACACAGCAGTATCTAGATGTTTTAAAGAAAAATTATATGATTTGAACAAAACATTAAAGCAAGTTTGTGGAAATGATTTTGTTTACATAACATTTTAATGGTTTCCCATTAAATGGGTTAGGATGTGAAAAATCTTAATTACAATTTAAATATAAACTATAAAGGTATTTTATAAATATCAGGCACATTGCACTTGTCTCTGGAGAAACACCACATAGTAATATAGTCTCCTTTTAAATTAAATATATAAGCCATACCTTGTTTTCATTTGTAACTAGCAAAGGAAATACAGAGCGGTGTTCTTGAGTTTGACAGAACTGCCTGAATGTTAGTTGTTACAACAGCTATTCTGAGTCTCATCCCATTCATTTTCTCTGATGTATTTTAACCAAAGCGTTTCCTGAATTCTGTTTTGTGTTTTCTCTCTTTTACGTGTATTTTATGTTTTTAAATGTTTCTTAAGTAGCCATTAGCATGTTCAGATCTGACGCATCTGTTTTGTGCCCAGTTCTGTAGTCCTGACACAGGGAAAACTGTTAATTCACTGTAAGATTTACCTATGTTAGGTTTGCAGAATTAGGCACTTGCCTAATTTGTTTTTGCTTTTATTCCATTGTGTTTGAGTTTAAAAAATACTACATATCTCTAATAGTGCCAAGAGATTTGTAGTGTGTGTTTTATATGGTAGGGGAAACTTATCAATACAATGCACTGAATTTTTTATTAAATAATACAGCAACTTGGGGCATTCTGAGTTGTTAGTAGATCAATATGTTGTAAGTACAGCTCTTCTGTAGATGAAATAGAGTAAAATATATATAAAAAAGTATATATATATTGTGCGCCTACCTCCAATTTTCTTGATATTTTTCAAAGTTGATGCATGAAAAAGCTAAGTTTTGCATTATTACTAAAAGCAGAAGACCCCTTGATCATAAATCTAGTAAACTGGACTTAAAGCGAGTCTGTTTCAATGATCAAGACAGTTTTACTTATTCCAGCGATTCATCCATTGTTACTAAAGACCCATATTTCTGCCATTAAATATCTTTAAAAGTCAGTAATGTTGTGGTTCAAGATGATGAAACAGAGGAAGAAATCCCCACTAGAGAAAACATGAACAATGATTATATTGAGATGAGCAGTACATGAAAAATATATCCTGTACCTACTACTCCAAGAACTAAGCTAACTAGCCAGGGTGGAAAAAACCTGTGCCACCATGTCTCTTAACAGTTTTAAAGGAATAAAACAGTTTTGAACAGTTGGTGTATTGTCTTTACTTGTAAAATATTACATTTCAACTGTTCAATAAATTGTTAAATGTAACGTGTCTCACTTTGTTTTACATTGCATCTCTTCCTAACTATACTTGTGTATCATTTTCTGTGTTGTTTCCAGTGTCTGTTCTTTCTTTCCTTCCTTCTCCTACTATCCCTTTACTCCCTTTCCTGTCTTCTGCTCCACCCTCACAACTGTTCTCATTTCTAATACTTTTGTCTCTCCTTTCTCCCCACAAAATATCAGTCCCCTGTCTCTTTTTCCTACATACCAATGTGCGTGCTTATCCACATACTCCTTTCTCTCTGGTCTTCTCCTTCCTTCTGATTGAAAGAGCAGCAGCTCAGTGGGCCAGGGAGAATGGCCCCTTTTGAGTTCAGTATCCCATACAAAACTTCCACTCACCCTGAGCAAATTGCTTTTTAAAACCTCATACATATACAGTTTAGGGGAGGTATTGCAGCAGATCCTTTGCTCGTGTCGTTCAGCATCGTCCTATTGACTTTAATCGAACTATGCTGATTTACAGCAGCTGAGGATCCAGCTCATTATCTGCCACCTCTAGATACCCCAGGCAAGATTCAAAAATGGGTGCCCCTAAAGTTAGACTCCTAAAAAGTGACCTAATTTTTTCCAAAGTGTTCAGCACTCCCAGCAGCTCTCATTGAAATTGCATTTCCTCCCCCTCCCTGCTACCATGGCTTCTAGCAGAAAATAATCATTGGCATAAAACTTCATTATACTTTTCAACCATGATTAGTTTAGACTAGACCATTGGTTCTGGTATGCTCTCTTGGTGGTTGGGCTTCAGTTCCCATGGCAACACAGCTCACAACCTCCTTCTCCCAATATGTGCTACCAAAGAGAGAAGCTTGTACTGTAGTCTGCTTAAGCATTTATCTCACCAGATCCTCAGTTGCTGCACTAGCTAGTCTCTGCTTCCGTCCCTCCCTCTCTCTGGCTATATTCCAGTTCTCACTCCCCAACCTCCTGCTGCCTAGGTCCACAGAATATTGCAAAGAGCATGCACTGTAATCCAATTAATTCCCTGTGATATGGAAAGGGGAGTGGGGGAGGGGGCACAAGGCTCCACACACCGCTTTTGCCCACAAGCACTGCCCCCTCCCCAGCTCTCATTGGCCGGGAGTGTGGAACCGGTGCTCGGGGTGGGGAGAGTGCACAGAGCCCGTGCCCCCGCCTAGGAGCCGGATCTGCTGGCTGCCTCCGGGGCGCAGTGCAGTGCCAGACAGAACAGGTAGGGACTAGCCTGTCTTAGCGCTGCAGCACCACCAACCGGCCTTTTAACAACCCAGTCAGAGGTGCTGACCAGAGCTGGCAGGGTCCCTTTTCGACCAGGTGTTCCGGTCGAAAACCGGACACCTGGTCACTCTATTTGTGGGTCATGGGTGGCAATTTTATTTAGGCAGGATGTAATCCAAGTCTTTGGGGGGGAAATTAGATGTGACTGCTTCCTGGGGAGTGGGGTATTATGAGGTAGAGGACTGGGGAAATAGGGGCTTGGGGTTGTAGCAACAGGCAGGGGGTTACGGGAAGAGAGATAAATGGGGATGGGTGATAGAGTTGTTGGGGGTTTCAAGTGAGGGACGCTTGGCACATGCCAGCTTTGCCAGTGCACCCCAACATACTCCACATCCTCTCGCTCTGCTGGGCACACACACACCCTGCACACCCAGCTCTGCCAGCGCATCCCCAATCCCAATGTGCCCTCGGCTCACCCACTGCACCCACCCACCCGCCCCTTACGCTGTGAGCTCTTTGGGGCTTGGTGGGACTCGAGTGATACCGCACCCCACTGGAGCCAAGGTTGCCTCACACCTTCTGTTTAAAGCTCGACCCCTCTAAGTCCCCTGAAAGCCACCCGTAGGGTGACCAGATGTCCTGATTTTTTAGGGACAGTCCCGATATTTGGGGCTTTTTCTTACATAGGCTCCTATTACCCCCGACCCCGTCCTGATTTTTCACACTTGCTGTCTGGTCAGCCTAGCCACACGCTCAGACTGGTACCTCTGAGGGTGCAGGGCCAGGCTCAGTGGTGGCTCTGACTGGGGCTCACGGGTGAGCTGCGCCCACCGCCATCACGGGGGCCGAGGAAGGACACAGAAGCAGCCCTCGCCCCCACCGCCCCGCACCTGACCCCGATTCTCTTGCGCTCCCGCCTTGCCTGGGCAAAGTCCCAGCACGGGTTACTCCGCCTAGCAACAGCTCTCTCCAGCCAATCAAAAATCCAGGCTGGTAGCACGACAGCCAATCGAAAAACAAATCACATTTCTCTAGCCAATCATAAAGCTCCAAGCTCAACCTCCGCAGCCAAACACAGCACCATAGAAAAAGTGACAGGTTACCCGGTAACATGGCGTGACGGACGGCCAATGGGAACATCAGGCAGGCAGCGCCCGCCCTCATACTATCCTGCCCAGCAACGTCTCACTAAGTGGCTAAGGCCCGGTAAACTCGGAACAGACTTAACCAATCAGGAAGGAAAATAGGGTGAGCGACAGTTCAGGATTAACCCCTTGGAGCGATCGGGCTGCTGCGGGCTTGAGGCCGTTTCCCTGGCCAGACCCACAGAGAGCTGCAGTGACTGGGCGGGCCCCTGAACCTGTGACTGAGCTGGTCACGTTCAAATATGCAAGTCCCGTCACATCACTGTTGCAGTATTTTCTGAATTTAATGGTGTTTTCTTCCTTTAATAAAAGTTTCCTTTTGTTATACACGGGACTTGCGCATGGTGACCTGTTGCCTCTTAGCGGCGGCCAGGGGTAGTGTTCAGTTTTCCCAGATTACCGGCTCAAGCCAGTTCTAGTCGGTATTGTTAAGAGGACCCCCCCCCCCCTCCCCCCCAGATACTGAACCCAGCCGTTGTTGCTGCCTACATCACATGGCAGAAGGGTTACATAGCTAACTTCTCCCCTCTCCTCCTTGTTTACCAGGATATCTGTGCAATCCGAGTACAGAATTGGAGGAGAAGATTGTCCAAATTATTTCTGGCAACAAGGCTGCCCAGAGGAAGGGGCAAATGGGGCAATTTGCCCCAGGCCCCGCAGGGGCCCGTACGAGAATATAGTATTCTATAGTATTGCAACTTTTTTTTAATGGAAGGGGCCCCTGAAATTGCTTTGCCCCAAGCCCCCTGAATCCTCTGAGCGACCCTGTCTGGCATAATAAAGTTCTCTGCCATTTCAAAAGCTCCACAAGCGTCCAGTGACCATGTGACCTCCCTGGGCCCCTGCTGGGCTCCCCGCATCAAAATCTGAAATGTCGCTCCTGCCCAAACCTGTGGCATTTTGGTGGGTGGGAGGGGACAGTGCGCCATTGAATTGGGAGGCTACATCAACCTATAGTAGAGACCAAAATTGGGGTTTTTTGTGCAAGAGGGGTGCAAAAATATAAGCCCCAAAAATAACCACTTTTTCAAAGAGTTTTTGGTGTTTTATTTTATTTTTGCCCAGATCTAGAGAGCAAACTATTGCTTTGATGTGGGTCAAAATGGTCTCACTCTGACAAGTTTTATCCCCGGTAGGGCATGATACCCACTAAATCTTTGGGGGACCCAAATTGAGAATGGTATTTAAGAATGTGTGTTCGTTTCTTTGCATGTGTAGTCTGAAAGGCAGGGGCGGCTCTATGTTTTTTGCCGCCCCAAGCACGGCAGTCAGGCGGCCTCAGTGGCGTTTCTGTGGGTGATCTGCCGGTCCCGCGCCTTTGTACTCGCTGCCGAATTTCCGCCAAAGCCGTGGGACCGGCGGAACGCCCACAGCCATGCCGCCGAAGGCTGCCTGACTGCCGCTCTCATGGCGACCGGCAAACCGCCCTCCCGCCCCCCGCGGCTTGCCGCCCCAGGCATGCACTTGCTGCGCTGGTGCCTGGAGCCGCCTCTGCTGAAAGGATTACTGTGAACATGCCCCAATAAAGAAAAAAAACATGAGCGGTTGTCTGTGCAGCCAAATAATGCTTGCCTGGGTAGTTTGAGGAAATGAGCCAACAACATTGCCCGGGTGAACACCACACCACTGAAGTTTTTAGTTTCAATCTTTGTATAGCACTTGTCCCAGTACAGATCCTTGAGGGACCCTGCTAGCTACCTCTCTCAAGTGTGAAAAACTGACTGTTTATTCCTACACTTTATTTCCTATCTTTTAACCAGTTACTGATCCATGAGTGGACCTGAAAGTCCAAGTACACTATATCCACGTTTGTTGATCCCCTCAAATAATTCTAACAGACTGATGAAACATGATTTCCCTTTACAGAAACCATGTTGAGTCTTCCCTAATAAATTGTCTTTAGCTATGTATTCTGATAATTCAACCAATTTGCCTGGCACTAAAGTTAGGCTTACCGGGCTGTAATTGCCAGGCTCCCCTTTGGAATCTGTTTTTTTTAAAATCAGCATCACATTAGCTGTCCTCCAGTCATCTGGTACAGAGGCTGATTTCAGCAATAAGTTACATATCTCAGATAGTAGTTCTGCAATTTCTTATCTGAGTTCCTTCCAAACTCTTGGGTGAATACTATCTGGTCCTGATGATTTATTACTGTTATCAATTTTTTCCAAAACCTCCTCTAATGACACCTCAATCTGGGACAGTTCCTCAAATTTGTCATCTAAAAAGATTGGCACAGGTATGGGAAACTCCCTCTCGGCAGAGGGTCACTGCAGAGGATGTGAAGACGGATGCAAATAATTCATTTAGCTTCTCTACAATGGCCTTGGCTTCTGTGAGTGCTTCTTTAGCACCTTGATCATCCAGTGGCCCTACTGATAAAAAAATCAGGCTTCCTACTTCTGATGTACTTAAAAGTTTTTTGGTTGGTTGTGGGTTTTTTGGGTTTTTTTGCTGTTAGTTTTTGCATCTTTTGCTTGTTGCTGTTCAAATTCTCTTTTGGCCTGCTTAATTATACTCTTACACTTGACCTGCCAGAGTTTATGCGCTTTTCTATTTTCCGCAGTAGGATTTGACTTCCAATTTTTAAAGGATGCCTTTTTGCCTCTAACTACCTCTTTTACGCTGTTAAGCCATGGTGGCATTGTTTGCTCCTCTTACAATGTTTTTAATTTGGGATATACATTTAATTTGAGCTTTTATTATGTTTTTTTTAAAAGTTTCCATGCAACCTGCAGTCATTTCACTTTTGTGACTGTTCCTTTTAACTAGCCTCCTCATTTTTATGTAGTTCCTCTTTTTGAAGGTAAATGCTCCTGTGGTGGGTTTCTTTGGAATTCAAACCCCGACCCACCACAAGGATGTTAAATTTAATTACATTATGGTCATTATTACTAAGTGGTTCATCTACATTTGCTTCTTGGACCAAATCCTGTATCAATCAAGAATTGTTTCTCCCCTGGTGGGTTCCAGGACTAGCTGTTCCAAGCAGTCATTAAAGGTGTCTCAAACTTTTCTCTCTGCATCCTGTTCTGAGGGAGATAATTGAACTGCATCAGGCGGGACCCCCTATGGTGCCTTGGGCTGGACCTCCTGCTACTCCTATAGTCAGAGCGGTAGAAGTCTGACTTCGACTCTGATGTTTCAGAATAGGAGGTCCAGGGCGGCACTGCACCTCTTTATGTAGAGCATCGGGAGCCTGGGGACCAACGGTGCTCCATGGATGTAGGTGCTGGCAGTGGGGGGTGCTGAGGTGACGGAGATCAGCATGATATCATCTCCGACTTTCCCTTTGACTGAACGGGGTGCCGAGATGGAGCCTGCAGTTCTGGTGCATCCTCCTGCCTTGGGGGCGAGAACGGTGTGTGAGTCTCAGCAGGTCCTGCGCCATCTCAAAAGCCTCCGAAGTGGATGGGAGCAGCCGGTGCTCCAAGGGGTTTGGTGAGCATGATGGGCCCAGACTCGACTGCCTCACTTTGGCAGGTGTCGATGTAGCCCCAGTCTGAGCCTCGGAGCCGTGACCCGACTGAGTTGCCACTGATGGCTGGTCCCTTGATCTTGCTGAGGGGGATCAGTCTCTTTCCATCTTCTTCTTCTTCTGCGCTGGCAATTGGGACCGGTGCCCAAGGCTGGAGTGCCCCCAAGAGGCTCCATGATGGTGCCGGAGTCTCCTTGGCAGTGTCTTTCTTTGACGCCGGATCTCTCGAAGACGGCACTGGAGTGCGCCATGCCAAAGAAGACGTACTGGGACTGGGATCCCCGCACCT
The DNA here is from genome assembly GCF_027887155.1 of Malaclemys terrapin pileata. Classification (NCBI taxonomy): domain Eukaryota; kingdom Metazoa; phylum Chordata; order Testudines; family Emydidae; genus Malaclemys; species Malaclemys terrapin. Next base: position 45,817,227 of record NC_071505.1, read on the forward strand.
GGATCCGACTGAGGTTGGAGAGATGCCTCCATGAGGAGTATTTTAAGCTGCTGCTCCCTCTCTTTAAGAGTTCTCAGTCGGAATTCCCGACAGATCTTGCAGCAGTCTGTTTCCCTCCCCAGACACCATAAACAGGAGGTGTGGGAGTCACTTTTAGGCATGCGATTTGCGCAGTCCTGGCAAGTCTTGAAGCCCAGGGATCGCGGCATGCCCCGGTGACAAATAAGGGTGGGCAGAAAAATGGGGGGAGGGAACCCCCCGTAACTGAAACTTATATGTGAACTAACTATGCTAACCAACTAGAACTATCTGCAGCAAAAACCGAAAGTACTGCTAAGCCACTTGCTGAAGCAAGAGCAAGGGGAAGTTCCAGCTACCGTCACTGGCAGTAAGAAGGGACTGAGGGGGTGGCAGGTCGGCAGGGTCCTTTATTGGGCACCATGAAGGTGTGACTCCAGGGGGTGCCCAGGTCGACCCCACGGATGCAGCTAGGGGAAAAATCTTCCAGCTACTGTGCACATGCATGCACACACATCTGATTGGAATTAACACGAACAAGCACTCGAAGAACGGGCCCTAGCGATGTTCCATAGGTAGGCACATTCGATTCTCCATTTGAGTATCAGGTGCCAAGATTAATCAGAATAACAAGATAACACAAGCTTGTATCTGGCCTTTCTAGTTGCCATTACCTCTGAACTGCAACTTTTGGAATTAAAAAGTTCCCCTATCTGTACAAGAGCCACACTGCTGTTGTCATGAGGAAAAGGTTACTCTTATAGCTCCAGAAACCTTTCTGATCAAGATAAGTTTCTCTTTCCACAATTCCAGGGAAACATTTCTCCTGTTGTTTTGTTCTAAACCTGGGAAGGTTGTGGCATAAATGGGTATTCCTAGTGCTCTAAAATATATCTTAAGCACATGGAGTACATGCACCAGTTGTGTCCTGTTCATCTAATGCTATCCAAAATGTCAAGGTCATATAAGGCATCAAAATTGCTCCAGGCAAAACACAAAAATCCTGCACCAGGTGGCATGCTAGGCATCACAGAAGTCTTTAGAGGCACTGGAGGGAAAGTGTACAAGCCTCATCTGAGGAAGATTTGCAAAAGTGAGTTTCCATTCCTCCACAGGAAGCTGCTACTGGGTTGGTTCCCACATAATTCCTTAGATTACAGAGCTCTGGCTCTTTATGGAGGGAAACTTCCATACTTGCCTATTATTCAACTATAATAATAATTAAAACATTCCCTCCCCCCACTTCTTGGAGTCACTGCTTGATGCTTCCCACTAATGATGAATGAGGAGAGATGCTGTGCAAGAGAATGCCAAATTTCTTACCTGATAATTTTCTTTCCATTAGCAGCTTCTCTCCTCATTCAGCCCACCCTGGTAGTTTGGTAAATGACTAGAGGGAGAGTTAGATATTTATAATTGTCTTAAGGTTAATTTAACACACTGTATCAGGTTGTCTTAATGCTAATAATCAGTTGCTGTTGTATTTCTACAGCTGTTGAAGAACTCCTCCAGTGGCCTGTACAGAAGGGTGGGGCTTAGTCCTGGAGCCTCCAGAAACAACACTGGACTGCCTCGGAATTCTGGAGGGGTGAGGGTGGGGGGTTTAACCCATTCACTCACTCACTCATGCCCGTCACCCCAGTCGGGGTATGGGCCGCCAACCACAGATCTCCAGAGTCCTTTATCCTGGGCCATTTGCTCTAGCTGGTTAATCCTCCTGGTTGCAAGAAGGGTAATCAGCTTAGTGGCTTCCTCACGACTTTCACCACCCAGCGTCATGCGTCTTCGAGTCGAAGACCCTTCTTTTTCCAGGCTAAAAGTCTCTGTTATCTCTATTGTTGGCGTTTCTATAGCAGGTTGATTTTTTTACGGGGTGGAGTTGCTAGCCCCACGCCCAACCCTCCTCCTTTATCCTGACTTGGGACAGGCAGATGGCCCCAAAGGACCTCTCTGGTGGAGTTTTTAACCCATTAGAGATGAATAAGAAGAGAAACTGCTAAAAGAAAATTATCAGGTAAGAAATTTCTCATTCTTTGCCTAGCCTGCCCTTTTGAAATCCATGCCCAGAGGAGACCCTCCATGTATGGATTTACCCCATACCACACTGTTCCACCCTCCCCCAGGGAGGCCTTTCCTGGGGCCTAACATCAGCCCTCAGGAAGACTTGGAGAGTGAATGGGCAGGGGAAAGGTGTGGTAAGGGGCATGTATCTTATGCCACCTTTGGCCCTGCAGAGTTTTCCCCAGAGAAAATAATTCAGGTTATGGAACCTCCCACTCAGTGATCTGGGGACAACCTCAGGCAGCAGGCATCCCTGGTAATGTAGCTCTAACAGCAGGTGTGGTATCAGCTGGCAGGGGCCAGAGCTGGTGTGGAAGCACAGAGCTTCTCCACAGATGGCCTCCAATAGAACCTTGAGTACTCTCAGGTTTGGGCCAGGTCCCATGGCCTATTCTGGTAGGGGAGCAACCCCACCTCCCTCATGGGATCTCTGTAAATGGCTGCTCACAGAGATTTCATCCCAATAAGCCATTTCCTTCCGGTTTTACCATAGGAGAGGATGGTGTGGGCCCATATACTTATCTGCCACTGTGTAACCTTTGTTCTGATGTTAGGTAACTCTTCATTGTATTGTGAAAGTCCCTTGTGTGACTTGGCATAGAAGCTGTTAGGATTTTGTGCTAATGAGTTGTATAATTTTTTACTGATTTATCTATACACTGGCTGTTATATAGTTAGTGTCAGAAACACCTTTTAATTTCCTTGCTAAGATGCATCACAAAGGCAGCTTGCTAAGGATTCTTTTAGGATGAACTTCTAGATTTTTAAACTGCAGCATGGCAAATTCCTTTTTCAAAATAAGTTGTACTTTCATGGGTATAACTATACAAATAAAATACCAGGAAAATTTCCTTTCACAAACTGTATCTGATCACGTCCATTAGTTTTTACCAGGAACAAACATTTTAAAAAAGCCCATCCAGCTTTTTGCTTTATTCAAGATGTACTGAATTTTGTCCAAAGAAGGAGCACGCTGTTTCTTTGTTATTCATTGGCAGAACTGTTGCTTGAGGGACCAGTTAAAGCTCATTCAAGTAGGGCTGCTGGAGAGATAGTAGTCAGACAACTCAATCCTGACTCTTGAGATTTGCAGGCAGCCACTTGTAATTCATTACAGGGCTTTACAACTATGACTGCTTCTACACTGCTTTGCACAAGGAATAGAAATCTGGCCTATATTTACACCTAGGATCAATTCCCACCTGACCATCCCCCCCTTCTCTTTAGCCTCTCTATTTGTCACGCTATATATATATATATATATATAGCCTGTTGTAAAAAGTTATATTTGCTTAAAAATACAATGCCATTGGTTTTTTAGAGGGAGCTGAAGTTTCCAGACACTGGCTGCTGGAACAGAGAGGTATTGAGAGTCAGCATTAGCACCAGCCATAGCATTAGGAACTGCTGTTTACTGTTGCCATAGAGATAACAAAACTATTCAATCCATTGCCTCCAGAAGTTCATATTTTTCCTGTGCATGAGTGAAAAATCAAGGGTGGATGTTCTGGGATCACTCCCTTTAAGAAGTAGCATTCTATAACCCCAGAGGGACTAAAAAAATTGTTCTACTCCAAGGTTAAGCAGCACAACAAAAGTATGTCTATTACTGCTGAAACAGTTCAGTGTGTCCACTTTGCTGGTGTGCTCTGCCCACTCTCCAGCCATCACTGTATGTGTGCATAGAGGCACTTATTCTATAATTCTAGACACAGCTCTCTGGAACAGGCACAGAGCATCAGAGTAGGTTCTTACTTGTCAATATGTTATCTAGGCAAATATGTCATCAATGAATATGGGTACATTAACCGCCTCTTCCAGATGTGTATATTTTGTCCATAATTATATATTGACGTACAAGGAACAGTGTAAAGGTTGCTGCTGCACAATATTGTATTCTGCTCCTCCGACCCTTCTGGAACAAGAGCTTTTGACATGCATAAGGCAAAGCCAAACCTTTGGAAGCAGAACCTGCTCAGTTACAGACTCAGCACCTCTCTCTTAAAAGAGCATTAGACACTATGAAAGCAAAGGTTAGAGCATGAGGAAATGCAGAGTTAAGGGAATACTTCCCACACAACACAACCACACAACCGTAACTCTGCCCTTGTATGGATGCCAGGATGACCTTATAACATCACAGTACTTTACCTTTCCCTAACATAGGTTAACATTTCCCCTATGCCCACCACAACTCCAAACACAGAGAAGGGAACACAGGCATTCCTAAACTTTAGGTCTGATGGAGAACCAAGATCTGAGGAAAGCTTAGCACTGACACAAAGGCACTTAATTGGAAACTTCCAGAGCAATGGAACTGACTCGGCACTGAAGAACCTGCACTGATAGCACCAGCCGGTTTTTGGCTAGAAAAGGCACTGAATTCCTGAGTACCACACATGCCCTGAGATAAAGGTTCAGATGACAGAACCAGCCTCCTTGGCACTGGAGAAGATCTGGAAGTGAAACTAGACTTAGTGTTCTAACTCAAAACCCAATAATGGTAATGGGCACATTAGGGACTTCTAAAGTTTCTTTTGCCTGGGGCCTGACCAGTGGATGGATCCAAAGAGCTGGCTTGTACGGCTTCTGTCATGAGGAAGGCCAGGAGCTAAATGTGTCTATCCTTTCAAGTCCAAGGCATGAAGGCACAGCATGCCTGTAGCGAAGTCGAGATTCACTGGCGTGGCACCTCCTGCTGGTCATCTTGGGAATCAGCTCTTTTCCAGCTTCGGAGCACCCTCTGCTGGCCGGCGGCTCGCCTGTCTCATGCCCCATGACCCTCCTGGATCCCGGGTGCCACTGCAGTACCCCAACACTCTGTGTCTTCCCTCCCAGGGGAACCCCCAACCCTCTAAACCTACTTTGCCTCAGTGGCTACTGCCAGTCATCATCTAGCCCCCGCTCCCTGGGGCAGCCTGCCATCCGTAATGGCCACTCATCATTGGCAGGGGGTTAGGACCTGCTTCTTTTGCCTATTCCCAGGCTGCATCTCTGCAGCCCCAGTACCTTTCATAGGCCTTCAATAAGGTCTGCAGCCTGGGGTTTTACCAGGCTGGAGCTCCCCAGCTCCCTTGCCCTATTCCCCAGCACTGCTCCAGTTCAGGTACCTTCCTCTCAGGCAGCTAGCCCTTCCCACTCCAGGGCTACAGTGAGACTCCTCCCAGCTCCTGGCCCCCAGCCCTCTTATCAGCCTAGCTTGGCTGCTTTTAACCTCTGTCTATCGGAGTGGGGCAGCTGCCCCACTACAATGCCAAACAACAATCTCATAGACTCATAGACTTTAAGGTCAGAAGGGACCATTATGATCATCTAGTCTGAACACTATAAAATTAACATGGCACACATTACATGGATTAAAAACTAGCTAAATGAAAGGTCTCAAAATGTAACTGTAAATGTGGAATCATCATCAAGAGGGTCTGTTTCCAGTAGGGTCCTGCAGAGATTGGGTCTTGACCCCCACACTATTTAACCTCTTTATCAGTGACCTGGAAGAAAAAAATAAAATCATTGATAAAGTTTGCAGATGACACAAAAAATGGAGGAGTGGTAAATGATGAAGAGGACAAGCTCCTGATTCAGAGCAATCTGGATCACTTGAAAAACTAGGTACAAGCAAAAAATATATGTTTTAATATGGCTAGACATAAATGTATGCATCTAGGAACAAAGAATGTAGGACACACTTGCAGGGTGGGAGACTCTATCCTGGGAAGCAGTGCTTCTGAAAAAATTTGGGGGTTGCAGTGGATAATCAGCCGAACATGAGCTTCCAGTGTGATGCTGTGGCCAAAAGAGCTAATATGATCCTGGGATGCATAAACAGGGAAACTTCGAGTAGGAATAGAGAGGTTATTTTACCTCTGTAATTGGCACTGGTGGGACTGCTGCCAAAATACTGTGTCCAGTTCTAGTGCCCATTCACAGAGGATGTTGATCAATTGGAAAGCATTCAGAGAAGAGCCCAAAGAATGATTAAAGAATTAGAAAACATGCATTATAGTGAGAGATTCAAGGAGCTCAATCTATTTATCTTAACAAAGAGAAGGCTAAGGGGTGACTTGATTAGTCTTTAAGTATCTATATTGGGAACAAACATTTAATATGGGTTCTTCAATCTAGCAAAGAAAGGTATAACAATGTAATGGCTGGAAATTGAAGCTAGAAAAATGCAGACTGGAAATAAAATATACATTTTTAACAGTGGGCGAAATCAATCATTAGAACAATTTACCACGGGTTGTGGTGGATTCTCCATCACTGACAATTTTTAAATCAAGATTGGATGTTTTTCTAAAAGATCTGTTCTAGGAATTATTTTGGGGAAGTTCTATGGCCTGTGTTATACTGGAGGTCCGACTAGATGACCACAATGGTTCCTTCTGCCCTTAGAATCTATGACAAGGCTATTTTGGGTCACTGTATTAACTACTGGTCATGGATCACAAAGGGAAGACTTGCAGATTGCAGAACCCAGTCAGGCCTGTTGAGCAATCACCACTGGTATCCAGGGGACTGTAGCTGAGATGCAGTCAGAGTGGAAGCATTGTGGGATTCCACCCCAGAACAGGTGCAGGCAAGAGGCCTAGCACCAGCAGGGAGGAGGGTGCACCCAGTGAGACTGGAAGCAGGGTCAGAGGTGCAGCTACCCCTGAATCATGACACATATGGTGTGACTCCATATCCTGGAGTTAGCCCCAGAATCTGTCTATGCAACAGCACAGAGAAAACGGGGCACGTTACAAATTATTATATTTACGCTGCTAAAATGCACCTCCGAGGTTAACTTTGTAGGAAGGGGGGGTTGGGAGCGGACAGCAAAAGAGGGAGGAAGGCATTAAGGGCTATCACTGGCTTTCCAGCCAAAACTTCAGAGTGGTAGCCGTGTTAGTCTGTATCAGCAAAAAGAACGAGTACTTGTGGCACCTTAGAGAGTAGGTGCCACAAGTACTTGTTGTTATTTCAGCCAAAACTTGTAATTCTAGTAAATAGTTTTTAAAAATCGGGGCCTTTATTAAGAAATTCCTCTTCCCACTCCTTTTTCTCTTCAAGATAGCCCATATTATTTATATGTATACACTGGTGCCCAAATCATTTATATAAAACAATCACTTATACAATAAGAAAAATGCCAACTTCTCAGGGAAAAGGCCAATCCCAATCCCCACAAGAGACAGTCTTTACCATTACTTTTTCGATTATCTTACTTAAAGGATAGGTAAAGGACTAGGCCACAACTAGGAGGAAACTCTGCTTTTTTGAGCATGGTCTCACCCCCACCTGGCAAGGATTGATGGCACCCTTCTCAAAGGGTGATAATCTAGGTATAGAACTAATGCCTCCACGTTTGTCTTCAACAAATGTGGAAGACAAGGGTTCATCTTAAATGTAACGTACTTGGCTGCAATCACCCCAGCATATCTAAAATCTAGTTGAGACCTAACTGGATGCAGCTCAACCAAAGGCAGTGGTGCATTTAAAATCTCCCTCCTCGTACTATTCCCTCGGTGCAGATCTGATCATTTTTTTCAGGTAAGTAGATAGATAACTCTTCGGACTGAGCAAATAATTTTAATACAGCTCTGGCAAGTCAGTTTTACCTAACTGATGTATGTAGCTATGTCTTTCTGTGTATTGCACATTTAAATGTGTAAGGACTCTGCCTTTGTGCAGTAATTACTGCTACTGCAGCCTTTTCCAGCACAGGCAGCCTAGCCTCCCTCGGTTTAGTGCATAGTTACATCTGCCCAATTTACAATATTTAGCTTCTATTTAGTGCTTTTGTTCCATAATCTTAAAGCACTTTACAAAGATAAGTACATACATTTAGTAATTGTACATGCAAATACAGATGAAAAATGAACAATTTGTTCTACTCTGACATTAACCTGCACCAACAATATGTAAAGAACTAATGCTTAACAAAAATAAGTTAAACAATTCATTCTCTTTAATGTGTATTTGCTATTCAGCTCTTCCCTAAAGTTTCAGATGCAAGAGGGATTGTTTAGAGTACAGGACAAGAATCATTTTTGTTCTGGACCTTAATAGTCTTCCTTGCATCTGACTACTCTGTTTAAGTCCCCTGTTCACAATGAATAGATCTCACTATCATAGTAGCCTAATGTGTGTTAATGCAAGTGACAACAAATTATGTTTATTTTGCAAACTGATACTCACAAACACCACAGAGGTGCACCGAAGTTACGAATGTTATGGCATTTGTGAATTGGTGCAATTGCTGGAATGGTTTAATAAAATACATTCAGATGGTTTGTGATTACCAGAAGAGTGTAACAATCCTATTAACCTGATAAAGGCAAGTTTGCAATACTTGGAAACATGCATCATGAAACTTCCACAAATAAGTTAGTAAACAAGGATCCTAGTATTAGATTTTCATTCCTGTACTCAAATCAGAACTATATTTGTCCAACACATGTCACTATTTGTAATACTGAAATATCACACATTAAAAAAAGCTACTTGTTGGCAGAGGTTAAATTGACTTGTGTTTATGCAGTGTAATTTACAAATCAATACAGTAAAGCACACTTCACCTTTAAGAGTAGTGATTTGTTTCTACTTCACAAGTGGCATTCACGAGTCGTTTATGTATCAATGTCAAGTCTGCCACTGAAATTAAATGCTAATGTTAGATATATGTTTACTTTGCAGTGAAATTATACGAGAGACTTCAATAAAATGTAGATATTTTAATTTACATATCAAACTACAACACATTCACCAAAAAAAGTGTGGCCCAACCAAGTTATAACAATTTGTAAAAATCTTCATGCTGTTTTTTAAATAGTTCTATACAGCCAAAGTTTACAAAGTCCTCGTGCATCCTTGTGTTTCTCCTCTTCAGTGTGCTACTGAGTTCAAAGGTTCTGCTCGAATATTCCCCAAGTCAAGTGCTGAATCTGTCTCTTCATCAATTTCACCAATGACAGCACTATAAGTAACAAAATAGATTAAATACCACTAGTAGAAATTGTCCCATTTTGAAACAAGATGAAAACCACAAATATAGTGACTTGCTATTCCAAAATGAGATTTGTGATTACAGAACTGCAAAATTTCAGTAATTTTTCCCCATAGATTTTGTTTGGAGCAAAAAAAATAAAATAAAATTGAACAATAAGTATATTCTGCAAACATTTGGCAATCTAGAAGCAACAACTCTGGATGAAATCTGTCTACTCCTAGTCACTGGAGCAGGGATTTGAATTTGGGTCTCTCACATTCTAGGCAAGTGTCCTAACTGCAAGGCTGTAGAGTTATTCTCATTTGCTTTCCCTGCGGCAATGACTTCATTATCACCATGATTGTCTATGAATAACAATGTATAGTCATTGGGCCGGGGAAAGTGTGAGAATGACTCTACAGCCTGGTAGTTGGGGCACTCACCTGGGATGTGACTCTACAGCCTGGTAGTTGAGGACCTCACCTGGGATGTGGGAGACCTAATTTCAAATCCCTGCTTCAATGACTAATTATTTACAAAAAGTGGAATAGCTTCAAGAGAGATTAAGAAAGCCCTATATCAGAATACTCCATAACCCAGTGGCTAGGGCACTCTCCTGCAATGGGAGCAGTGATTTGTACCTGGGTCTCACACATCCTAGGTGAGTAGCCTAACGGTTATAAGGAAGGCACCACCTCCTCCAGCCATTTTGTGAATTCTTTTCTTTGGTAAAAAGGCCAGAAAAATAAAAATAATTTGTTTTTAACGGAAATCTAACATTTTGTTTGACATAACAAAAGTGTTTCAAATTTTTCAGTTTGGTTGAAACTGCACCTCTACCCAGATATAACATGAATTCTGATATAACGCGGTAAAGCAGTCCTCGGGGGGAGGGGGAGGGCTGCGCACTCCGGCAGATCAAAGCAAGTTCGATATAACGCGGTAAGATTTTTTTGGCTCCCGAGGACAGTGTTATATCGAGATAGAGGTGTATTTGGCAAACTCGAGACAAAATAGTTTGGTAGACTGAAAACTGCATTTTTTGACAAATAAACTGTTCATCTGAAAATCTTCATCCAGCTCTACTTAATTATTCTTTACCATGATATTTACAGAATATTAAACACTGCTTAGCCTGCTCCTATCATGTTGACCAATTTTATTTCCTTGTACTCCAGGATCTGTTGTTTCATCTTATACTTAGATTGGAAGCTCTTTGGGGCAGGTATGGCCTTTTTGTTGTGTGTGGATACAGTACCTAGCACAATGGGGTCCTGGGCACTATGGTAATACAAATAAATAATAAATCCTAAATCCACAAATGAGAACTCATGTTACAATTTTTATTACAGGTCACCAGGTCTGAAGTATACAATTCCCTTTCACCTCTAGGTCAGCGGTTCTCACGACCAATTTTTTGGTGGTCTCAGAGTGTGGCCAGCAACTCTTGCTGGTGGCCGCTCAGACAAAGTTTCCTAAAATACTTAATTAACTTCAAGAAAAACAAATAAATATACACATATACATGTGTGCAATTCATGTATGTAGGGTTGTTGTTTTTTTTTTTTTTTGTAGACTCAATAAGAAAAATTTATAGTTGTATTTTGGTGCCCCTGGCCTCCGCTGCCTCCCACAGCCTCCCCTCCAGCATCTGCTGCCCTCCCAGGACTCCCTAGCACACCCCTGGACACCACTGCTCCCCCCTCCCCCCATTGCCCCAAGCTCCCTTCCGGGGCCTTGCACTCCAGGCTCACCCTGCTCCTTGCTTCTTGACCATGGCGTGAAGCCCCATCACCCTGGGCTGAAGCCCAGAGCCCCACATCTGGACCTGGGAAAGAGGGGGCCTGAAGCACAGAGCACCACCACCCTGGGGGGTTGAAGCCCAGAGCCCACCACCAGAGTCCCTTGGCTGAAGCCAAGCAGGGTGGGCTGAAGCCTGCCACCAGAGCCTCCAGCTGAAACTGACCAAGGGTGGGGGTGTCAAGCCTGCCCCCACAGTCCCACAATTGAAGACGGCGGGTGAGGGGGCTGAAGCCCACCCCTAGGCGCTGCAGGGAGGGGCCGCTGCTTTGCCCCCTCCCCATCTCTGCCCAGGAGGCTGTCGTGGTTGCATCTGAGAAACAATGCTCTAGGTTACCAATTTGAATATGACTAAAGCTGTTACTGACCAAAAACTGAACCCTCTGATGGCTCTATTCAGGGCCTTTGTAAAATGTCTTCCTCACTTTCTAGTGACAAGTGTGCATATCTTCATCTGAGCTAGTACTAACTGGGACACTTCTTGGCTGGAGACTGAACTATTTTAGCCATTCTACAGATGTTTGCCCACTATATCAAGGTTGAGGGAGGTTTACTGTTACTGTCTGTTCTGAACCTGTGGATAAAGAGAACTTAGGGTTTCTAGGTTTATCAATCTGACAACTTGCATCATTACAGCTTTATGCATCCGAAGAAGTGGGCTGTAGTCCACGAAAGCTTATGCTCTAATAAATTTGTTAGTCTCTATGGTGCCACAAGTACTCCTGTTCTTCTTTTTGCGGATACAGACTAACACGGCTGCTACTCTGAAACCTGTCATTACAGCTTTAAACATTTTTAACTAATTCTGATTTGATTGGATTAGAAAAGAATAAGCTATACTTACACATTATCTCCTCTAACAATGTACAATCCCAATACTACTTGTTCAACTCCTTGTGAAGAACTGAACACTCGTTCATGGCTTTCATCCAAAATCAAGTTGATGGTCTGATCAAAACCTTTGAGGGTTCCCTGAAAAGCGCACAAAAAAATTAAGTATTCCAATGATCTTTAAGTTTTTCATTTTAGTGCACAAGAATAACTCAGGCAGCAATATACTGTAGAAGAGATGATCATTCTAGATTTTACTCTGAGCTTTAAAGCTGAATAAACATGTACTGTTAGAGACTGGAACTTGAAAGCAGAGAGTCAGTTTAAGATTGTTATCATTTACTATCATGTTACAAGTAACAGTTAAGATTACTGTAGCTTTAATAAAAAGAACAGGAGTACTTGTGGCACCTTAGAGACTAACAAATTTATTAGAACATAAGCTTTCGTGGACTACAGCCCACTTCTTCGGATGCATATAGAATGGAACATATATATGCATCCGAAGAAGTGGGCTGTAGTCCACGAAAGCTTATGTTCTAATAAATTTGTTAGTCTCTAAGGTGCCACAAGTACTCCTGTTCTTCTTTTTGCGGATATAGACGAACACGGCTGCTACTCTGAAACCTGTAGCTTTAATATTAGAGAAGTGGTTTTCAAACTTTTTTTCTGGCAACCCAGTTGAAAAAAAATTGTTGATGCCTGCAACCCAATGGAGCTGAGGATGAGCGGTTTGGAGTATGGGAGGGGCTCAGGGCTGGGGCAGAGGGTTGGGGTGCAGGGGTGGGGCCAGGGATGAGGGGTTTGGGGTGTAGGAGGGGGCTCTTGGTTGGGGGGGTCAGGGCTGAGGCAGGGGTTGGAGTACGGGAGGGGATCAGGGTTCTGGGCTGGGGGTGCAGGCTCTGGGGTGGGGCTGGGAATGAGAGGCACTACAGACCACGCGGCACCCCGGAAGCAGCCAACAGCAGGTCCGGCTCCTAGGAGGAGGCGCACAAGCAGCTCTGCGCGGCTCTTGCCCACAGGCACCCCCTTGCATGCATCCGAAGAAGTGGGCTGTAGTCCACGAAAGCTTATGCTCTAATAAATTTGTTAGTCTCTAAGGTGCCACAAGTACTCCTGTTCTTTTTAAACTGACAGGATTTTAAAAGTGATGTCTCTTTAAAAAAGGTTAGTTTACATGCTTTGTTATTTGTGTGTAGCATCTACCATTAGAAGTTGAATGATCTAGTTATTTTTTAAAAACCCACATAATTCAAACAACACTATTTACATAGTACTAATTTTATATTCACCACAATCATTCTTCCATCAGAAGTAATTACTGCAACAGTACCTAACAGTACAGTCAAGGAAATGTTTAAAGAAAACATATTCACAGCTTGAAACAAGATGAAGGTGTTACGTTCAACATAAATCTGTAATATAAATTATGATTCAAGAGATTAACTTTGTGCCTTAAGAATTTCTTACTCAAAAAATTGTTAAAGAAATGTGTTAACTGACTGATAAAACCAACCTCTGAAATTAGCAGTGGTCTGGGATATTTTTTTTGTTCTATCAAACCAGCATCATTGTGCTTTCATTTGCAGGAGAGCCATAAATCAAAGCAGCAGACCCCCAAATACATAGAGTGAAGTATTTTGCTTTATCATCAGGACAGCCTCAGACAGCCCATGCTGGCTCCCTAAAGCATTTTAGGTATACCATCCCATTAGAGTTTCTGACTCTGGGCTATTTATTTTGTTCATAGATTCACTGAATTTAAGACCAGAATTGGATCATTAGATCATCTAGTCTGACCGGCATATCACATTTCACCCACTTACCCCCATATTGTCCACCTTAACTTGTGTTGGGCTAAAACATATTACCCCAAAAACCAACCAGTGTTGTGCTGAAGACATCAAGAGATGTAGAATCCACCACATCCCTGGCTGGTTTGTTCCAATGGTAAATCACCCTCACTACTGAAAATTTATGCCTCATTTTCAATTTGAATGTGCCTTGGTTCAGAGTAGTGCCCCGATCTGTTCAGACCTGGAGTTTTCATCCATAGAGCTCAGAGTGGGTCACGGCCATTAGCCCCAGTTCGCAGATGGGGAAACTGAGGCACGAACATTGACGTGACCTGCCCAACGTCAACCAGCAGAGCAGTGGCGGAGCCCAGAACCAAACCAGGTCTCCTGAGCCCCAGCTCAGTGCTCTGCCCCCTAGGCCGCGCTGCCCCTCTCTCTAGGGCACCGTAGGCAGCACTGGCCCAGCCCCCTCCCCGCAGAGCCCCACGGACCGGGAAGGCCGTAGCCTCCACCTCCCCCCGGGCTGAGCCGGTGCGTGTGGTGGGGGGAGGGGCTCCCACAAGGGTCTCGGAGGAGCAGCCGCCACCGACCCCTGAGGGGGGAAGGGGGGGGAGAGAGGGCGCTGTAGACCTCCCCCGCGCTGCTCCCCAGCCCGCCCTCCGCGGCACACAAGCCCGTCCCGGCGGAAGGATACGGTTGATGTAGTTCTCCAGCGCGGAGGTCATGGCGGCGACGGCTCCGTTCCGCGCGCTGCTTGCTAGCGCCACCGGGACCGGCAGCCGAGTCCCGCGAGACTTCCCGCGCCAAACGTTGAGAGACGCAGCTGGCCTGCTCACTGCGCACGCGCAGGATTGGGAGGGACGGGGAGGGGAGATGTGGGGGGGCTTTCCCGCGGCTACGACAGCCTCCTGGGCGGGGCTAAGCATTGGCTCCTCCCCCGCCGTCCCTCAGGCTGAAGAAGGAGCAGGGCGAGTTCTCGGGGGATAATCGGGCTCGGGCTTCAGCGCTGGGCTGGCGGCGGCGGGACCAGGGCTCCGGCCAGGGGGCTTCAGTCGCCAACTCCCAGCTCCAACCGCGGGGGTTCGGGGCTGACCCCCAGCGCCGGCCGCGCGGCCCCTGGGGCTTCAGGCTCCGACCCCTGGCCGTGCTGCAGCGGGCTCTCACCGCGGCTCCGGCCCCCAGCGCCAGGGTCTGGCCATGGGCACTGACCCCCGGCCCTGGCTGTGCCGCTCCTGCCGCGGGCACTGACTGACGGCAGCGGGTGCCAACCCCCGGCTCCAGCTGAGCAGTGGTAGGGCTCACCACCCACCCCCATCTCCCCTGGTCCCCACTGCCTTCCTGCATCCATCCCTCCATTGCCCTGGACTCCCCTCCCTCTGCGGCCCCAGCCCCGCATCCATTCCCCCGTGCCTCCCCCCCACCCCACCCTACCCCCGGGCTTAATTTGTTCTGGGACTTGCTGAGAAACGTGATATTAACAAACATGTAAGTATCTCTTTTCACAGCAGACATACTGGCTAGCTGTGGAAAGTGATACTTGTATGTATGTTAATATCACTTTCCACAGCCTCCCAGGTAGCTATTAAGTGTCCTGTGAAAAGTGATTGATATTTAACAAACATAAATATCACTGTTCACAGTATTATTTTTATTGAGTCTGCATAAAAAACTCTACACAAATAAATTACAATGATTTGGATATTTATATGTCTGTATTCATTTGTTTTTCCTAAAGTTAATTAAGTATTTTAGGGGGAAAAAAAATGTGTGTGTGGCCACCAGCAAGAATTGGTTGCCGCACTCTGAGGTCACCAACAATTTTGTTGTGAGAATCTCTGGGCTAGAGCATCTTTTAGAAAGACATCTTGCTCTGATGGAATTGTTACAGAGACAATTGAATGTTATGTTTCTCATTGGAGGCAGAATATAATTCTCCTCTTCAATACCAGGTGGTCAAAGTTTGGACAAGTGCCAAATGCAGGCCTTGGAGCTCCATGTCATGGCCTTACTCATTTCAGTATCAGTGTAGCACAGGCAGATAGCAGCTCCTGTCAGACGATGTGCTGTCTTGATCTCAGTGGCCTAACCATGCTACATTCGGGGATCAGTCATCTCTGCAGACAGCTGCATTTTATACACAGTATCTGCAAGTTCTTAGCAAACAGCCACAGCAGAGCTGGGCTGATCTGGGCAGCCTAGTCTCAAGCGCCCCTGTTCCTGTGGCTCGCTTGGCAGGACACAGTCCCAGTCTGTATCCAGACCTGGGCAGAGGGGCAGTTACTGGGGCCCTGCCCTTTGCCCCCCGCCATCACACCCTGACTTGGAAGTGTTAAAAACTCAGCCACTTCTCTCCCCCTGCCCATGACAGCCCAGGGCAGGCTGCAGGCACGCTCCTCCCATCTGCCACCCAGCAGGGGTAGGACTGCAGGGGCATGGAGCTGGCCTGGGGAGACCACGAGCTGTGGGCTGCAGTTGCAGGCCTGGCAGTCCCTTGCCTGGGAGGGACCCGCAGCTGCTGCCCAACACCTATCGCCTCAATCCTCTCTGCACCACCCCACCACAGCCACTCTGGCCTGCACATGCACATCCACAAGCATGCCTACCTCTATTCATCCTCATAAGCTTTTAAGCAAATGCACACTGAGGTGTTCTGGCTCCGACCAGCCACTGCAAATTCCTGCCCTAAAGCAGCACGTGATAGGTGTCAGCCCTGCCTGAGATTTACGCAGTTTAATCAGCGCATGTGCAACAGGTTCAACTCCCTAGTCCAGTCAAAAGTTGTGGGCCTGATGCAGGAGTTAGTGGGTGAAATTCTACAGCCTATGTTATGCAGGAGGTCAGACAAGGTGATCATAATGCTTCCTTTTAGCTTTAAAAATCTATGAATGACAGTGTGTTTCATCTCCGAGGCAGTCATCACTTGGTTGCCATATAAGCCTCTGATCTTATCTCCTGCTCTGCCCTTGTTCTGCCTATGTGTCACGTCTATGCATCCATTTATCTCCACAACTGGCTCCCTACTTGCTCCTATCTTCCTCACATCATCGTTAATCATAATTAACAGACAATGTTTCCTCAACCTCTTAAAAAAAAAATCTGTAAAACTCACTTACTCTGTGATAAATTCTGAATAAAATGATCTTCTGCGACTTTGTTTCTGTACTGTATTGAACCAGCCTTAGAATATAATCCCTTCAGGGCAGGATCTATTAATCATTTGGCACACCTTACCTGTTGTACTGCACTATGTACATGTATTTATGGTTCTATACATGGTAAATAAAAATACTACATGTATTTCTGCCAAGTACATATACACTCTTCTGTTTAGTTTCTCAGACCTCACTCTTCACCTTAGTAGCCGAGTGCTTCAAATTATTAATGATTATTATTTAGTAAATATTGTTGAGAACATGCTAGGTGCTTTACATACATGTAGAAAAAGTGATTATGAGTTTCATATGGTTAGGGCCAACCCCCATAATCTATGTCATTAAAAAAGACACTGCTAAAAAAGGGAGCAAGAGGTGAGCAAAGTAAAGCTTCCAAAGGCAGGTTTAAATTGCATCTTTTCTTCTCAGCCCTGTGAGAAAGTAGTTATTTATGGCAATGTGGGGGTTATTGCTCCTTGAGGGGGAATAAGGTATACTTACAGGATGGATCATTAACAAATTGAATATATGGCATATTGGTGACACATGGGTTTTAGCCCATGAAACTTATGCCCAAATAAATGTGTTAGTCTCTAAGGTGCCACAAGTACTCCTCGTTCTTTTTGTGGATACAGACTAACACGGCTACCACTCTGAAATATGTATTGATGTCATACTGGTGAGATGCACTTATCAGAATTTGTATGCATTGCAGCTTTTCACCTTTGGAAGATCACCTTTCCATTACTGAAGGAGGGGATATTATGTCCATTACAGATTTGTCTCTGAATGCATCAGATGTCTGTTGTGGATATAATTTCTGTTCTGATTGTTGTGTTGTTGAAATTCTTTATTGCATATAATTATAAACAGCAATTCCAACAACATAAGTATCAAGGAGAACCTCATTCTAGGTCTGACAGGTATGACTATTGCTCAAGTGACATGTAAAATACTGTTAGACATGATACATTGTATACATAGAAAATTGTGCATTTATATCAAAGTCAGATGCCTGCTTCTTATACCTTACTGAATGGACTCTCATATGATATTCCCACTACAGGAATTCAGGACCGAAAACCTATTACACACTCACTCTGTTTATTTTTCAGCTGACGTTAGTGACTCTCATGCTACCACTTGGCATTCCATGAAAAGGATCTCTTACATCTGAGCTGAATGCTGTAACTATATGCAATCTGCCGTGTGTTGGGTCATCAGGAATTATAAACAAGAGAGCTTTTGTAACGTTTGGGCAAAATTTGCTTTTTCCACATATGCAACATCCCCATTCACTGAACATATACTCATAGGGTGCTGATCACCCTGAAAATTCATGCTGGGATGTTAAGTTGCTATTTACACATCCCTATTTTGAAGTATCCTTTTCACCTGTTATTTTTTATTCAGAAGGGATGTTCTGGCCCTTCTCATCAGTTTCTATTGTGAATTGGATTGATACATCCAGTAACTCATTTATCAAAATGAGTTAGTCATTCTCCCTCTCTTTTTCTTGACCGAGAGATAATGGAATGTCTCTTTTAATACTTCATTATCATGTCAAGCAGTGAAGAAAGGAGTATTTTTATTTGTACAAGACATATAAAACCAAACTGGTTTACTATAGTGCCTTTCATGCTAAAGGTATCTCAAACACTTAACAGAGATCAGGCTAGATACATGGAGACAAATTTTGTGGCCCACTCCACTCCCTTTGTACTGCTCTAGCCTCCCCCCTCAGGAGATCAAGGGCCAGACAGGGTGGTCCGCAGGCTGTAGTTTGCCCACCTCTGTAATATCTTTTATTACACTAATTTCTGTTGGTGAGAGACACAAGCTTTTGAGCTTATCCAGAGCTCAGAGACCTGCTTAAGCTTGAAAGTTTCTCTTTCACACACAGAAGTTGGAAATTAGAGAGACAAACATGCCTACAACAACACTGCATATGTACAGACATAGGAGCCATCTGCAAGCAGATGGCTTCTTATGTGTGAGCGTTGTAATTGGAGGGATGGGTGATTGATGACCTTATTACTGTGTCTGTGTCTAGTTAATTTCACAGCTTCCAAAGTGCGCTGGCCTCTGCTCCAATGGCAGCAGGGATCAATGCCTTATCAGGCTGCAGCTAGAGGCGAATGACATCCACACCTAGCATGCTGCTAGAAGTCATCTCATTTGATATGACCTGTAGAAATCATTAGTTAAGGAGAGGTGAAGTCCCCTAGAAATAATCCTGCTGACAGGGGTAAACAGTTCTAGAAAAGGTCTAGTGCAGGAGATGAAAGGCCTGGCCAACATCAGTCCCCTATGGTATTGTCAGAGTCTGATGATTCCCATGTCAGCCCCAGAGGGAGCCTGGTGCCAATCCTGTTCCTTTTTCAACCTTCACTCTTGTGCCATACAGTTGCTGAACAGTCTGGTAGTTTCTGCAAAAGACTTGAGCTTTGCTCCTTGTGCTTCACTAACTTCTTCTCTATAGGCCAGATCCCCAGCTGGTGTAAGTCAGTAGAGTTCCACTATGTCAATTCCTCCAAAGAGATCAAAGCGTACTGGACATGATCTGTTTTGCCATTTCTTGCCTCTTTGTCAGAGTCAACTCAATCCATCTTGCAGTGAAAGAAAGAATGGACTGCGGTTTGCATCAGCCTCAAGGTTGAGGCTGGTGATGCAAGAGAACACTCTTCCTACATCAGTTTTCATTCGCTGGAATCACACTGGCTTAGTCAGCATTGTATCTGCACTGCCTCCACAAAGGGAAAATGAACAATGAAAACATCATTGGTTTAAGAGCAGAGTGCACACAGCAAAAGCCAGTGCTTCACCTTTTAACTTTACCCTTTACATCCTTTTACTGACTCAACTCCACCGGCTGGTGTGTGCGCACTTGAGAAAAAGCAGGTACATGACCCACCTCTGCCTTGCCCTTCCTTGCCTTCTTACAGGTTTCTAGTTCTACTGGTGGCAGTGGAATGTCAGCAGCAGGACATAGGTTATGGCTGACAGTTGCACAGATACACAAGTGTGTGAGGGTGGGGGTGAAGGTCCTTGTACACCTCCACAGTGCTGGCCACAATCAAGCCTGAAATCTTTTTAAAATAGTGTATTTCAATACCCTTAGATGGGCATTTGGCATGAAGCAGATGAGGTGTTTGAAAAGGTTAACAATCTAGAAGGCTTTGAATAGGAGTTACAGCCCCTTAGAAACAAGCCTGCTTGACAAGTGGTCCCACAGCACATTCTGTTTGTCTTTAGGGTGCCCCAGTTACCAAACACCTGACCTGAATTGGTTTCCTACAGTAGTAATCCCAGATATCAGAAAAGCTCGGTTTTCACTAAAGAGCTCTTTTGATGAGAAAAATATATTTTCCCAATATTTTTGGCTAACATGCACAGCATATTTCCATTCTCATTATGCTGCATCCTAACAATGTGTCAGCTTAAAAAAAAAAAAATAAGATTACATCTTTCTGCTCTCAGAAAAGCGAAGACATCAAAACTAAAAACAAAAGAAAATTAAAGGAACAAACTGAACATTTTCCTTTCAAAGTATATTTTTAGGGGGCTTTATGAAATAATGGCTGGATAATGCTATTTGTTATATGCCCACATACCTAGAGTTGCAGAGAAAACAGATGCTCATGTTCATTTGTTCTAAATGAAAAGCAAGTGTCTAAATGAATGCTAAAAGAACACGACTACATAAAAAGAACATTTAAGGAACTGACTTATTAACATGCAAACTTCATTTGTTGCAGCCATAGATAAATTCCCACTTGTTAAATTACTTACAGGTAGTAGATATTTCTGTACTGGTAGATTTTCTGCTTATCAAGGCAAAGTTCATCATATCATACATTCCTAATCTGTAGCTTCCGTTAGGATGACTAGATCTCACAGTTTTAAATATAATGCTCTTTATCTTAATGCTTTGTGTAGCAATGCATATTTGACCTCTTCCATTTCTCATTTCATTTGCTGCATTCTACAAGAACACAACATAAAAGGAATAGTATATGGTCAAAGAGCTCTGTCTGGAGGTGACTTACACACGGCCTACTGCCAGTTTTAATATAAATTGCACTGAAAAAAAAATCAATGTTTCTCCTGTATAACTTACATTAAATCTTTATTTATCAAAATGGGTTTTCATTGTGCCCTGGGTCTTTCATTTGGCACTAGTAGCATTGTTGTAGCACAGGGGTAGGCAACCTATGGCACGCGTGCCGAAGGCAGCACGCAAGCTGATTTTCAGTGGCACTCACACTGCCCAGGTCCTGGGCACCAGTTTGGGTGGGGCTCTGAATTTTAAATGAAGCGTCTTAAACATTTTAAAAACCTTATTTACTTTACATACAACAATACTTTAGTTATATATTATAGACTTATAGAAAGACCTTCTAAAAACGTTAAAATGTATTATCGGCACGTGAAACCTTAAAATTAGAGTGAATAAATGAAGACTCGGCACACCACTTCTGAAAGGTTGCCCACCTCTGATCTATATAAGCGTTTTGGGGGCGCTCTCTCTTTGTATATACCAGGGATCAGCAACGTATGGCATGCGTGCCAAACACGGCAGGCGAGCCGATTCTGAGTGGCATGCAGCTCCCTGCCGCGGTCCCGGCCCCGAGCCCCACTCAGCCCCCCCCCGCCCACCGCTCTCCCCTGCGGGGGCAGAAGCTTGGTTCTGCAGCAGCCAAGCTTCCCTCCTCCCCCTCTTCTTCCCCCAGCGGTGCTTTCCTGCCCCTCCTCCTCTCCGTCCCTGTGCCAATCAGCTGATGGCCCTAGCAAGGGGGAGTGGGAAGAGCGGCAATGTGCACACAGCTCCGTAGAGCAGGCAGAGACGGAGCCTGGGGGAAGGGGGTGGAACAGGGCATATCCCTTCCAGCCCCCGCCATGAGCCGCTCAGGGCAGGGAGCACCCCAACGAGCCAAGCAGCCCAGCCCTCTGCCTTACACCCCCCACCCCAACACACCCCTAGCCCTGCACCACCCATAGCCCTGATCCCTGAAACACCCCCCCCCCCAGGTCTGGAGTCCCGGCCATAGGCCCTGCTCAGCCCACTGCCGGCCTAGGTGAACAGAACCCCCGGCTGGCAGCGAGCTGAGCAGACTGGTGGCATAAAGTCAGCATTTTAATTTAATTTTAAATGACGCTGCTTAAACATTTTGAAAACCTTGTTTACTTTACATACAACAATAGTTTAGTTATACAATATAGAAAGAGACCTTCTAAAAATGTTAAAATGTATTATCGGCACTTGAAACCTTAAATTAGAGTGAATAAATGAAGACTCGGCACACCACTTCTGAAAGGTTGCCTACCCCTGTTGTAGCACTTGTGTAAGTGGATGTAGTATACATAATGGGCTTGATCCTGCATGGAGCAGGTGCTGAGTGATTCATGCATAACCACATGGTTTAAAAAAAAAAAATATAGCAATAGAGGGAACACAAGGAAACCTGATCCAGCATTACTGATATGCTGAAGTGGGCTTGTCTTGCCGAGTAGCAGGAGCAGTGCCAAAGAGCAGAGTGCATAGTTAAGTGCTTCATTAGAATGACGTTAAACCCATGTCTTCTCAGGCAGAGCCCTTCTTTGCCCAGATCCTGACCCTTTTTCACCCTGTGCTTTTTGGGGGAAGTGTATGAGTGCCTATAGCATTTGAGACTTACTTTGCAGGTAAGCATGGCAACTCTAAGGTGATCAGATGCAGAGTCTGAAATGTCAGGAAATCAGTTGTGGGGGAGGGGTAATTGTGGGAGGTGTTGAAAATGGGGCTTATAATAAACTTCCTATTAAGCTAACTTCAATTATGGAGTGGCTACCATCACTGCATAGTACCTAGAAATAACTAAAGTAGTTCAGACATCCCCGTGGTAACTGTCTTTTCATTATCAACCACTTTGCTATAGCACTATTGATTACTGCTCCAGATGCTTGTCCCTTAAGTTCTTGTTCAGAAATACTTAACATATTAGCCTTATCTAATTGAATAGTCAGAGAAGGGAGTGAAGTGTCACTCAAATTCACTTCCTTTCTCTACAATCCACAGTAGATGTATATATGGAGCTGAACTCAGACTGTCTTGGTGTTTCAGAGCACCTTCTCCAGATATAATTCTCCTTTTTGGTTGTATTAAGCTTGTGCTGGACAGGCTACTAATATAGCTCTGGACTTTTATAGTTCCTTTTGCTGTAGGACCTCAAAGTACTCTGCACACTTAGAGCATTACAATATTTTGTAAGGGAAGTATTAATTTACATAGTATGTAAACTGAATCTCAGTGTGGTTAACTGCCTTATCCAGGATCCCACACTGAAGTCAGTAGTAGAAACAGAAAGAACACAGGAATCTTGAATCCCAAACTCAAGTCCAGTTGATTATTATTTGTATTACAACAGCACCAAGAGGCCCCAGTCAATCAGTGCCCTATTGTGTTAGGCACTGTACATACACATAATAAGGGACAGTTCC
This sequence comes from Malaclemys terrapin pileata, assembly GCF_027887155.1. Classification (NCBI taxonomy): domain Eukaryota; kingdom Metazoa; phylum Chordata; order Testudines; family Emydidae; genus Malaclemys; species Malaclemys terrapin. The sequence goes on from NC_071505.1 coordinate 45,840,338, forward strand.
TGCCCCAAAGCCAAGAAAGAATTGTTAGCTTTATTTTACAGATCAGAAGCTCAAGCACAGAAACTTGTCCAAGGTCACACAGGAAGTCTGTGGCAGAGCCAGAAATTGAACCCAGATCTCTTGACTCTCAGTCTAATGCCTTAACCATCCTTCTTAGGCAATTACAAAAAAAAAAAAAAGTTAGAACTCATTCTGCCTAACCCCCCTCCCCCAGTATTGCACTGGTGCATAACTAGATGAGTTTGCAAGGGACTGTAAGAGCAATACAGTCAGTTCTCTCCTTTTTCCTATTCAGGAGACCCTGAGTATTACCTTGGTGACATACTTATTCTGTTAACCTGCAAATAAAAGTTCCAGGGTAGTGTGTCAAGCCAAAAGTTCCACATGTCAAGGACAAGCATTGTTGTGATTTCTCCCACCTGGTTGCTTTTTCCTTCAATAACAAAATGTTTAAAGTGATAAAAAGAATAAATCAATATGCAAATATACTCATTTCTATTAAGTCTTGCCAAAAATTGGCTAAAATCATCACCACATGACATACTGGGGTAGGTTGTGTCTTAAAAAAGGTGCTTAATTTTCTCAGACACTGTGTAAGAGGGCCAGACTCACCACTGTGGCACCTCCTGCTGGTCATCCAGGGAATTAGCTCACCAGCCTCTGGAGTGCCCTCTGCAGGCCAGTGATCCACCTTGTCCTCTGCACTGGCCCCCATGTCCCTCCTAGGACCCCACTGTCCCTTGCTCTGGGTGCTGCCCCCTGGCAGTACCCACACACACTAGGTCTCCCCTCCCAGGGGAACCCCCACCACTAACCCCACCTCACCTCAGGATAAGATCACTGCCAGTCACCTTCTAGCCCCCACTCTCTGGGGCAGACTGCAGTATAGGCCACTCATCATTGGCAAGGTTGGGTTTGGACCTACTGCCTTGGCCTAGTCCTGGGTTGCCCTCTGCAACCCCGAGTATCCCTTAGTCTATCACCAGGCCACAGCCTGGGGCTATCCAGGCTGGAACTCCCCAGCTCCTCAGCCTTTCCCCAGCCCTGCTCCACTACAGGTACCCTGTCTAGCTCCCTGCAGCCAGGTCCTTCTCTCTCTGAAGGCAGAGAGAGACTACTTGAACTCCTGGCTCCCAGCCTTCTTATACAGGCCAGCTGGGGCCTGATTGGGGCATGGCACAGCTGTGGCTACTTCCCCAATCAGCCCAGTAGCTTTTCCCTTTGCCCCAGCCCTCTGCCAGGGCTGTTTTAAATCCCTCTGCAGGAGCAGGGTAACCACCCCGCTACACACTGCATAAATGATGAGCCAGATGCTGAAATTAGCTCTGTTTTTTATGAATAAAGTCTACTGTAAATGGGAGCATAATATCCAAATCGACTGTCAATGCGCAAGTCTCTGCTGCCATGAAGCTAACATATGCAATCTGTTCTTCCCAAGGGCTCTCAACATTATCTTATATTATTCTGAATGTGTACAGTGCATACATGGCTGACTCTGGTATTTTGTAATCACTCCTGGGGTGTATAAACAGGTGATGGTCTGTTATGCACATGGGGAAAAGATGACTGAAGAATCATGAGTGTAAGCATGTAGGCGTGCATGGCCATCCCTCGCTTGCCATCTCTGAGGACAGCCACATCTCTTTGCTGTCAGGCACCTGGAATGGCAGTCTGTACAAGGAGGAAATTAGCTGTCTCTAGAGCAGGGTAGAGCAGGTAAGAGTTTAGGGCTCAGGCCAGAGTGAGCACCAAACATAGTCTAGTGTCCTAGCTCAGCAGACAGTAGACTGACAGGCCTCCTGGCCTATGGTGGGGAGGCTGCCACCCGATGGGGTGGCAGAGGGTAAAGGGACACAGGCCCACCCAACTCCACCATATCCCAGCCCAAGGCCCTAACAGTGGCAGAGTGGTCCACCACTGGGTCAGCAGGGATCCACCCACAACACACTGACCTTGTATCAGGCCAGCACTCAACCAGACTGTTGTCTAGTTTCCCTGGGCTTCTTCCTACATCCCCAAGGTTTGGTACCTTTACATTGTAGTTGTCCTTAGTCTCCCCCAGGTAAGTGGCCAGCAGCAGCCCCAGTAGCTCTTCAGTGTCAGTCAGCCAGCACCTCTGATCAGTCCTCAGGTGGCAGCCATGGCAGCGCCTCAGTCAGCCAACAGCACTGGAAACTGTGGCCAGTCCTCAGCGTTTCCATCAGCCAGCAGGTCTGGGAGCACTTGCCAGTCCTTGGTGCAGCTAGATGCATAGTCTTCCCTGGCAGCTCCAGCCCAACTGAACTATAGGGCCTGCCTTTTATAGTTCCTGTCCCGTCCCTCTACTTCTGGCATGGTGAGCGCAGCCTCTGGCTGTCCCTCGCTGTCAATCTCCAAGGGTGACCTCGCATCTTTGATACAATAGGAAATAGGAAATAGTAAAAAATTAAATTTTTAAAAAGCTATTTTTTTGGCAGGAGGCTATAACTTTCCTAAACTGTTAAGACTATTTTTCACTGAATATGCACCATGTCCATTATATCCATGATCAAATTCATTGTGATTTTGGACCCTGTCTCAAATTTTTAACCAGGCAACACTACCATTGGATTAGGAAGGAAGGAAGGCATAGTACTGAAATTAAAGTGGAAAGCCTTTATGTATGAGGTCTCTTTCCTTCATAACTGCTATGTAATATTGTTTCCCACATTCAGTCTAAGAACGCTGATTATTTAGACGAACATCACTTTAGTAGCAGATACTGTAAATAACGGAAGAGTTTTTTTATAAAACATATTGTATTGTTAATACTGAAAATGCATTTGGCTTAATAAAAGCAGACAGCTTTGAAAAGGGTTTTTTTAAACCGATGGCAATCACCTTAAAGTGATTTTTGAAATACGCTTCCAGTTTCTTTGAAAACCTAGACATACAAATCTAAGCCATGACATGATTGGATTATTAAAATGTGTTTGGTAGGGAGGCATATAATTATCTTCAGTTTCTAGCTAAAGCAGAGCTGGTAACTGATATCTAGTCTCTGCAATATATCTCATTTATACATTCACTAACAAATTTTTGTTCTGTCTGAGCTACTCCATTACAGAAAAAAAATAATTATTTTTAAAGGAGGCTTATTAACAACTGAAAGATGTTTGAGGCAAGCAGAAGCCCTGAGCAGAAAACAGGCATCAGTCCCACTGTTGCCAGGCAAATACACCCTGAGCCCCTTTGGGATGGGGAAGAGGGTGTTATAGCCCCGTGGCTGCATCCACCTGACTATCCTTAGTCTCAGGGTGGTATGACCTAGCAGCCAGAATCAATATGAGTGCCCTCCTTAGCAGGGCTACGTGGCCCAGTGGTCAGAGTTAATACGGCTGCCCTGCCTCACTGGGCTGATGGCTAGAGGGGGATAGGCCAGGTGGCTGGGTCAGGTCGTCCCTCTCCACCAAGTCCCAGACCAGGGCCCTGCCAGCAGCAAGTGTACTTGCCACTGGGTCAGCAGGGATCTGACTGAAACATACTGACTTAGTGCCTGGTCCTAGAACTGGATCAATGTCTAGTTCCCCTGGGCTACTTCCTACCGTGTCTTCCAGTGGCAGGGTCTTCGTCTCTCCTGGGTCTCCAGCCTGTGAAGCTCCCGACAGTTCTGATGCTTCCTGGGTGTCTGCAGGTAGCAGAGTGTCTGTCCAGATCTTGGCGGGTTTGGCCTTTGTGGTCTTGGGCTCCAGCAGCTCCTGGGCGGGAGCCCACAGCATGCGTCCTCTCTCTTTGGTGGTCAGCCCTGACTGAGCTGGGCTGCTCCCCTTTATACTGATGCTCCAGTTTGAGCATGCCCAGCTGGGGTGAGGGGTATGGCTTCCTCTGGCCAAAGTACATGGTTAACCCCTCCTAGTCCAGTGTGGGGCAAGTATACTCTGTCACACACCCTTCCCCTCTGGAGGGTACCTGACGGGTGCACGACCTCTTCCTCTTCCTTGCCCAATCTTGAGAAGAAGTCTGCGTTAGCATGTGCCTTACCTGGCCGATGCGGCATGCAGAAATCATATGACTGAAGGAAGAGGTACTAGTGCATGATGATTCGGGTGTTGGTATCCTTGATACTGTTCAGCCATCAAAGGGGTGCATGGTCGGTGATCAGCTGGAAGGTATTCCCCAGCAGATAATACTGTAGGGTGTCCTCCACCCATTTCACAGCCAAGGCCGCCTTCTTGATCATCAAGTACTGGGTCTCTCTATGAAAAAAACTTGCGGCATAGGTAGAGGATCAGATGTTCCTCCCCGTTGGTCTCCTGTGACAATACAGCCCCAAACCCCACCGCCAAGACATGTGTCTGTACAATGAAGTGTCTCATGAAGTCAGGGTGTGCCAGCTGTTCCTTCAGGGCCTGGAAGGCCGTGTCGTATTCCACAGACCTCTGGACCCCTCAGGGCTGTGAATTCTGAGGTCTGACAGGGGGGCTGCTAGCATTGCAAAGTCTGGCACAAACTGGCTATGGTATCCAGCCAGGTTGACAAACTGCCGTACGTGCTTCTTCGTTATCGGGGCAAGCCACTCCTGTAGAGCTTGTATCTTATCTACTAGGGGCTGCAGTTTCCCTCCTCCTGTCATGTACCCTAGGTACATTACCTTAGGGTGACCAGATGTCCCGATTTTATAGGGACAGTCCCGATTTTGGGGTCTTTTTCTTATATAGGCTCCTATTACCCCCCCCACCCCCTGTCCCGATTTTTCACACTTGCTGTCTGGTCACCATACATTACCTTCTTCTGCTCAAGATGACATTTGGCCAGGTTTGCTGTGAGCCCGGCCTCTTTAATGGCCCTTAGCACGTTGGAGAGGTGCTGGAGGTAATCTTCCCAACTGTTACTGTATATTACGAAGTCATCAATGTATACGGCAGTATACTGATCATGGGGCTGCAAAACCTGGTTCATTAACTGCTGGAAGGTGGCAGTGGCCCCATGTAGTCCGAATGGCATCATCATGAACGGATACAGGCCGAATGGTTTAGGGAAGGCCATTTTCGCTCATGAGTTTGGTGTCAAGGATGTTTGCCAGTACCCTTTTGTCAGGTATAACATAGATAGGAACTTGGTCCGTCCCGGCTATTCCAGGAGCTCTTCTGCCCACAACATTGCGTAGGTGTCAAATCGGGAGATGGTGTTAACCTTCTGAAAGTCATTACAAGAGCGAATCATCCAATCTGGTTTTGGGACCAAGACTATCAGCTGTGCCATTCACTCCGTAACGACTCCACCACTCCCAAATCCAACATAATCTCCAATTCTTTCTGGATGGCATCCCACATCTTCCAAGGGGAACGGGGGGCTGGTGGTTGTTGCGAACCCTCTGTCCTGGGACAGTAGCAACGGGATGACTCGCAGTCGTCATCCACCCCGAGCGGGCCAATAAGATGTCTGGGAAGGCCTGTATGACCTCCTACAGTTGTCCCTGCTCCTTGGGCCTAAGCTTGGCTCCCATCATGACTGGTCCTGACTCCAGTGGTCCCTCGACCAGAGGCCCTAATTTGGGTTCTGGGGGGGAAGTAGTGATGAGTAGGCCCTCCCTGGCTTACCAGGCTTTTAGTAGTTTGACATGGTACATGTGCATCTCTTTTTGCCGCTTTGGCAGCTGGATCTTGTAGTCCACCAGCCCTACCCGCTGGGTGACCTCAAATGGACCCTACCATTTGGCCAGGAGCTTGGACTCCGTGGAGGGTAGCAGAGTAGGACCCTGTCTCCCGGCTCAAAACTACATAACGTGGCCCCATCCCTTTGCTTTACTGTTGTTCCTGCACCTGTTGAGGCTGTAGCAGGTTCTCTTGAGTGAAGGCCCCGAGCATCCAGAACTGCTCGCATAGTTGCAACACATAGTGGGCTGAACCCCTGATCAGAGTCTCATGTTCCTCCTATTCCTTCCTTACGAGGTCAAGACTGCCATGGAGTTGACCTCTACAGAGGAGCTTGAGGGGGGAGAAGCCAATTGACGCCTGGAGGACCTATCGCACAGCAAACAGCAAGGCAGGGAGTAGCGTGTCCCAGTGCGATGAGTCATCCTCTACAAACTTGTGCAGCATCATTTTTAAGGTCTTGTTAAACTGCTCTACTATCCTGTCCGTTTGAGGGTGATACAACGAAGTCTTGAAGGCCCGGACGCTCAGTAAGTGGCATAACTCAGCCATTAGCCATGACAACACATTGGTGCCCTGGTCCATTAGGATTTCTCAGGGTATCCCTAGCCTGGCGAAGACCTTTACTAGCTCGGTGGCAATCTTGGAGGCCATGGCTGTCCACAAGGGAACGGCCTTGGGGTACTGAGTCACATAGTCAACAATCACTAGACTGTTCCACTCTTCTCCAGCGGTCCTACGAGGGCCGGGCCAATGCACTCAAACTGTACCCCAACCATGGGGAGTGGGATGAGGGTGCCTTTGGTCCAGTGCACTGGCACTCGGAACAGGAGGCACAGTAGTTCTTCACCTCCCAATGGATGCCTGGCCAAAAGAACATCTGTGCCACCCTCTGGAGGGTTTTTTCCCCTCCTGAGATGTCCCACCCAGACCACTGAATGTGCTAAGTGTAGAAGGCCCTGCTGCAACCTCCATGGGACCAACAACTGCCGGAAGTCTTCCTGGGTCTGGGGGTCCTTAACCACCAGTAGAGAAGGTCCTCCCCCCATATCTCAAAGCAGAGTCCCTGTGGTGGTCAGGGGGATGGCCTGGTCTGGGGTAGTGGCCTGTTCCCAGGCTTGGCTGAGGGTAGGATCCTCCCTCTGTTCCTATTGTGTTCCAGCTCGACCTGGGCACCCTGGGGATTTCTGCCCTGGGGCGTGGTTCACCTGGAGCCTTCGGAGGGTTAAAGAGCCCTTTCCCCAGGTCAGGGTCTGTGGGTCAACCAAGCAGTCCCCTTCTTGCTGGTCCTTCCTTCTCACCATTCAGTGATTGACAGCCACATTCCCGTAGGAGCTCCTGGAACCACGGCCAATCATGCCCCAGAATCACAGGATAGGCCAGTTTCGGGGCCAGGCTGACCCGAAGGACTGTCATAGTGGATGATCTCCAGCCTTACCCAGGCAGTTGGGTAAAGCCGTATATCCCCATGGATGCATTGTAGTTGAATCTTGGTCCCTGCTGGTTTGGGGTCTGGGACCAGACTGCCTCAGATGAGTGTCTTGCTACAGCCAGAGTCAATCAGGGCCGTCACTGAGGTCCCTTTTCTCTGGGCCCCCCTTCCGGGCCCAGGAGCTTGCTATCCATACTTGGCCATAGCTACAGTCCATATATGGGCAGTCCTGTTGAAAGTACTCCCTCTTGTCTCTACTTGTGGCAGCGGTCCTGAGCTTCTCTGGCCAATGCATCTGGTTTTGTTGGGATGGGACCCCCTGGCGAGTCTTCTTCCCTCCAGGTCAGGGTTCGGTTGTTTGTTTGTCTCTGAATGGAGTCAGGGCGGGGGAAGGGAGAAGGACCAGTGCTCTGGGAAGGTGTCATGATCCCCTTGGCTTGGTTTGTTGTGGGCTTCCTGTGGCTGGTCTGTCTTTCCCTCCCAGATCTTCGGGTGTGTGGGGTTGCGGTCCTGTACTTTCGGCTGCCAAGTAATCCTCCATCAATCCAACAGCCTTGGTGAGCGTCGCCGGCCGATGTCGCTGCATCCATTCTTTCCCCCCTGGCAGAGAGGATTTGGGTGAATTGCTCCAGCTTCACTATATCAGTCACTTGGGCTTCAGACCATTTTTCTGGCTCCAGTCACCACTAGGCAGAGTCTCGGAGGCATTGGGCTATGCCCTCAGCCTAGCCCCAGGGCTACCATTCCTGGCAAAAGTGTTAGCGGTAAGTTTTGGGGCTGATGCCTGTTTGGTCTAGGATGGCCACTTTCACTTTTCCATATCTCAGGGTGTCTAGGGGATCCAGCATCCGGTACGCTGACTGGACTGGCCCCCATCACATATGCAGCCAGGAAGATGGCCTAGTGCTCCGGAGGCCATTGGGCAGCAGTGGTCACCAGTGTTCCCTCTAATTTTTCCCACCCATGTGAGGAATGAATTTTGTTATGTACATAGATATGGAGGTGATTTGTGACACATCACCTCCATATTGATGCACACAAAAAAAAATAATGTGGAGGGGTGGGACTGAGGGGTTCAGAGTGTGGGAGGTGGCTCAGGGATGGGGTGTGGGAGGGAGATGAGGACTCTGGCTCTGGGGTGGAGGCCAGGGATGAGGGGCTCAGGTCTGGGGGAGAGGATTGGAGTGTGGGGGTTGAAGGCTCCAGCTGGGGCTGCAGACTCTGGGGTTGGGCTGGGCATGAGGGGTATGGGGTGCAGTGGGGCTCCCTGGGGCTACTGTGGGGAGAAAGGAACCCCCGCCCCAGCTCTCTCCCTGCAGCAGCACCTGGGCTGAGGGGGAGAGGCCCCTGTCCCCCGGCCATGGCAGGTTTGGGGCTGGGCTGGTTTGAGGCTGGAGGAGGGGCGCCTGTCCCCCAGCCACGGCAGGTCCGGGACTGGGCTGGGTTGGGGCCAGGGGAGGGACACCGCAGCCGGTCCAGGGTTTGGGGAGAGGAATGTCTCCTCGCCATAGCTCTGAGCTTAATAGGCGGTCACGTGGCCACACAGCTTAGAGGGAACTTAGATGGCCACACATTCAAAGGTCACCAGGAAGGCCTCAGGGTCGTCACTGGGCCCCATTTTTGTGAGCTGTACCTAGAGGCTAGTTGGGAGGGTTCCCATGTCCACCTCTGCTGGGGTGGTAGAAGGCATCCCTCCCCACCGCAGCAACGTCACCATTTGCTGGACCAGTCATTCCTGCTGGCCCTGGCGCTGGGCGGCCAGCTCCTGCATTACCTGTTGTTGTTGAGTGGTAATGTGCTGCAATAACTGTGCCTGGTGCTGCTGTTGTTGCCTTGCTTGCTGCTGTTGGCTCTCCCGCAGCCACTTCAAGAACTTGTCAGTCTCCATTCTAGTTCGCAGTGACCGATACGGGAGAAAAAAAAAAAGGGTATGTCCCTCTGTCAGTTTTCCCTGTTTGGGCCTTTCGGCAAGTCCTGATCACTGCCCGCATTCTCCATCATGTGTCGCAGGGCAAGTATACCCCATCCACCTTTGGGATGGGGAAATGGGTGTTCTTAGAGTGCTGTCCCTGTGGGTGCACCACTTCAGGTATTGGTGTGTCCTGGCCCTGTCGATCAGAGATTTACAGTAGCAGTGTCCACACGCACAGTAAGTGTCTTTTACTGCCGCATCTAGCACACACACAACCCGAGCCCTCCAGTTCCTTCTCAACCATCATTGGCTGAAGACAGAGCTCTGGGGCAGTGTTCACCATTCTTCCCAGACCTTTAAAAATAGTAGTTTAAATAGTTAGTTAAGCAGTTATAAAGTTGTTTGTAGTCTTAGTTTTTTGTTTAGAATTTTTTTTTTTTTTTTTTTTTTACTTTCTCCCAATTTCCCCTCCCTGTAGTTTCCCCGCAATGGGGTCAGTTAACAGCTAAATATGCCTGGCTCCTCAGGCTTTAAGCAATGCGTCTCCTGCCATGAAGCAGTGCCCATTTCTGACGGGCACTAATTCATCCAATGCCTCGGTGAAGTGCATATACCACAGAAATAAGCACATTGTAATAACCTGAAGGCAGGAGTCCGGCATGACTAGGATCTCCGACTAAAAGTGATCCTGATGGAGAAATCTCTCCAACCAGAGACCGACCAATGGACCACCTCTCTGGGCAGCCCCCTTTCAGGGAAAGGAGACATGTCTTCGTCTAAAAGACTGAGGAAGAGGGCATAGCATCTCCGCAGACAGCACCATAGAAACAACTATGGTCTCCTGCCAGGTGTCTAGCCCCGATGCCAACACATGCTCGGGTGAGCACCAATAATGCTCTGGGTAGCTCCATCACCACCGAGTCCCGAGTGAAGGAGACGGAGTTGAGGCACAGACGGAGACATGCCTCCTCCATGGCACCAACCTCACCTGCTAGGGACTTGGTATCGAGTATCTCCTCAGGCACCATGCTTCCGCCCTCCACACTGACATCGCAGTCGGCACCAGTAGAGAAAGCCAAATTGGCACTGACCGCACCACCTTAACTGCCACAACTTCTGACAGCACCGACACTGACGAGGGCGCCCCCATCGGCACCAATGGTACCGACAACTGAAACGCCACAGAATCTGCTACAACAGAGTGACTTGGCTATCTGTTCTGCACCACAGTCCTCCTTACTCAATACCGAGGGCTCTCCTGAACATTATAGCAGTGATCCCCATACTCATGCCGCTTTACACTTGTCCAGCGAAGACGAGGATAATGATATGCAGATGCCATGCACCTTCTAACCACAGCACTCATCACCAGAAGATCAAAGGCCACCCTGGATCCATATAGGGTCCAAACACCCTTAAAACCAGATGGCTCACCCATGGTATGGATCACTGTGGATCATAGAATCATAGGACTGGAAGGGACCTCGAGAAGTTATCTAGTCCGGTTCCCTGCACTCATGGCAGGACTAAGTATTATCTAAACCATCCCTGACCGGTGTTTGTCCAACCTGCTCTTAAAAATCTCCAGTGATGGAGATTCCACAACCTCCGTAGGCAATTTATTCCAGTGCTTAACCACCCTGACAGTTAGGAAGTTTTTCCTAATGTCCAACCTAAACCTCCCTTGCTGCAATTTAAGTCCATTGCTTCTTGTCCTATCCTCAGAGGTTAAGAACAACAGTTTTTCTCCCTCCTCCTTGTAACAACAATTGGTGTGCTGTACCCACCGATGGCCTTCCCAATGCAATGGGCTCATTGGGAACCCTAGGCAGCTCACAGGGGTCCTCACTCTAGGCCACCCATGGCTCACAGAGGCGAGCGGAGATCTCATCCCACTTCCTCCACCCTGCAGACGACGGAGGCTCAGGATGTCGGTGATGACACTGAGATGGGCATGGATCAGGAAGGTACATTTTCTGCACACATGCCACCACTGCCTACCTCGGCAGATGACTTCATGCAGTTCCAGGGACTGTTGAAGCAGGTCCCCCAAAGCCAGGACATCCCGTTGGATGAAATGCAGACAAACCAGCACAAGCTGGTACAAATTCTACAACCTTCATCTACATCCAAAATCATTCTGCCCATCAATGTCGTGACTTTGGAACCAGCAGAGACAGTCTGGCAGACACCGGCCTCAATTCCGCCAACATGGAAAAGGGCAGATAGGAAGTATTATGTCCCCATCAATGGGGTGAACTTCCTCTTCTCACAGCTGCCTCCCAACTCCTTAGTGGTCGATGCCACTAATCAACACGGCAAACAACAGTTTAGCTCGACCCCACAAAATAAGGAACACAAGAGTCTCGACTTCTTCAGACACAAAGTCTACTCCTTGGCGATGTTACAATTCCGAGTCGCCAACTATTTCACCTTGCTGGCTAAATAAGATTACAATAATTATGGGAAACTTAGCTCGTTCACTGCAGAGTTTCCAGAGGAGAAATAATCACAATTTCAGGCCATTTAAACGAGGGTCAACTCATCACTAAAATAGCCCTCCAAGGTGGACACGGTGGCCAGAACCACGGCCATGGCTGTTGTAATGCACCTGGTGAAGAGAAGGCAGTACCAACCTTATGGGAGGTCCAGAGATTCCTCTTCTAACTGGCAACAGCAATGATCCTATGAGCACCAAAGACAACGCCAACATTCACAGTGACGGAGAGCACCTCAATCTCAACTGTCATCTTCTCAATCGGCTCCGCTCAAGCCACAATTTTGAAGTTTGGTTGAGGGTCTGAATGACCTCCCTCACTAGGCAGCATTTACATCCGATCCATCCACATGTTTTCATCATCGCTTTCACCTTGTCTGGGCATCAATAACCATGGACCGATGAGTGTTAGAGATCGTACAATCGGGATATACCATCCCTTTTACCTCCCAACCACCTACCCTACCCCCCTCCCTCTTCAGGGACCCTTCTCATGAGCACGTGTTATGACAAGAAGTCAATCATCTTCTGCAACTGGGGGCTGTGGAACATGTACTTTCGCAACACAAGGAGAAGTGGTTCTTTTCCCATTACTTCTTGAGCCAGAAGAAGAATGGGGGATGGAGACCTTTCTTGGACCTCAGGAAGCTCAACAAGTTCATACACACTCAAAAGTTCAAGATGGTCACACTAGGCATGATACTTCTAGCGCTGCAAAAGGGGGAATGGTTTTCAGCTCTCAACCTCCAAGAGGCTTATTTTCATATTACCATACACCCTGCTCACAGGAAATTCCTGCAGTTCACAGTAAGACATGAACACTTCCAGTACAGAGTACTATCATTTGGCCTGTCCACAGCATCAAGAGTTTTCTCCAAAACCTTAATGGTAGTAGTAGAACATGTACCCAAACAAGGGATAATGATCTTCCTGTACTTGGACAATTGCTTTCTCAAAGGCCCAACCCAACAAGAAGCACGGGACACAGTCCAGACAACGATCATATTATTCAGGGATCTAGGGCTACAGATAAATGAAAGAAAATCCACTCTAATCCCTGTCCAACAACTGGACTTCATCGGGGCACATCTCGATGTCATAGAAGCCAAAGAATCCCTGCCCCTGAACAGATTCACAACGCTGACAAACCTTAATCTCAGAGGTAAGAGTCAGCCCCCAAGTACCGGCTCGTACTGTCCTGCAACTGCTAGGACACATGGCAACCACAACGTTTGTGGTACGACACGCAAGACTACATATGCGCTGCTTACAGGGCTGGTTGATCTCGGTATACATACCCAGCAAGCACAGCCTACACAAACAACTGAAAGTACCACCCTGTGTCTTAGACGGTCTTCACTCGTGGACAAGACTAGAAAATGTATGCATGGGCATCCCATTCCAACAGGAATCCCCATCAGTAGTAATCACAATGGACACCTCGCTACTAGGCTGGTAGATGCACACATGCATCAGCACACAGTTCAAGGCAAATGGTTTCTTGCAGAGACTCAGTTACACATCTACTAGAGCTACGCACGGTCCGCAATGCCTGCAAACATTTCCTACCTCATAACAGGATGAATCAATTCACATAATGACCAACAACATTGCCTGCATGTTTTACATCAATCACCAATGAGGCGCTCGATCACCCTCACTATGCACCGAAGCCATGAAACTGTTGCATACACCACAACATAAACATTTCGGCCTCCTACCTTCCTGGCTGTCAGAATGTAATGGCGGACACGCTAAGCAGGTACTTCTCTCAAGACCACGAATGAGAAATGAACAGGGGAGTCCTTCAATCCATATTCTACCAGTGGGGCACTCCCCTCATTGACTTGTTTGCATCCCCAATGGACCACAAATGCACAATATTCTGCTTGAGACCGGGAATGGGACCACGGTCACTGGTGGACGCCTTCCTCATTGCATGGGATGCACAACTCATGTACACATTCCCACCGACCCCCCTGATATCACGCATGATTCACAAGATATGAATAGACAAGGCCAGGGTCATCCTCATAGTCCCGACGTGGTCCAGACAAGCATGGTATCCTTACCTGATGCACATGGTGATATGCGCTCCTTGAGTTCTCCCTCCCCGTCCGGACCTGCTGTCTCAGAACAACGGTCGCACTCTTCACCACAATCCAAAGAAACTGCCCCTTCAAGTGTGGCTCCTGCATGGTTCCATTATGGCGAACTAGCCTGCTCGCAACACAAGTTGAACAGCAGGAAAGTGACCATTCATAATACTTACCTTCAAAAATGGAAGAGTCTCCTCCTGGTGTCAAGAAAAACATGCAACGGCCTCCACTACACCACTGCCATTAGTGTTGGATTACCAATGAGCTTGATCAAAGTCCATCTTGCAGCCATTATGAGATTGACGGAACCTCGATCTTCACACACCCCATTTCTACATGCTTCCTCGTGGACCTTCAGAACATTTATCCTGAGGTTCGCCAACCTACTCTGGCCTGGTACCTCAATCTGGTATTGAAATGCCTCACCAGACCACCATTTGAACTTCTAGCCACCTGTTCCCTCCTACACTTATCCACAAAAATGGCCTTTTTGGTCGCTATTACTTCCACCAGATGGGTGAGTGAGATACACTACATCCACACCCAAAATTTTTACCAATGGTAACATCATCCTTGCATATGAACCAACCAATCCATCTTCCTACGTTCTATCCCAACCCCCATGGGACTCCAACAGAGATGGCCTTGCATACATTGGATGTCAGGCAGGTGTTAGCGTTTTACCTGGAAAGGACCAAACCTTTCTGGAAATCTCCTAAACATTTTATTTCGACTACCAAGCATTCGAAAGGGTGCACAATATCCACTCAGACTGTCTAAACGAATCTCCACATGCATCCAAATGTGCTATCATATTCGGAATATGGGCCCTCTTGTGCACATCAGAGTGCATTCTATGCAATCAGTTTCAACCTTGATAGCGTTCCCGAACAATGTTACGATATTAGAGATTTGCAGAGCAACTACTTGGGCCGTTGTACACACATTCACTGAGCACTACGTTATCACTCAAGACTCCAGGGCTGATGCCATAGTTGGCCTAACCACACTTACCTCTATGACTCAAATGAACCCAAAGACCCTCCTTGCCTTCTGAGGGACACTGCTCTATAGTCACCTGAAATGGAGCACCCACATGGACAGCACTTGAAGAAGAAAAGGTTACTCAACTTGTGCAGTAACTGAAGTTCTTTGAGATGTGTGGCCCTGTGGGTGCTCCACTACCCACCCTCCTCTCCTCTACTTCGAGTTCGCAGTAAGGACTCTGCGGTAGAGAAGGAACTGTCATGCATGCACTATATGTGGCACCAATGGCATCACGAGATGCCTTCTGCGCACACATGACCTGTGTGGACACTGCTACTGTAAATCTCCGATTGACGGCACCGGGATGCACTGACACTTGAAGTGGAGCACCCGCAGGATACCCACAGCACACCTCTTGAAGAACCTAAGTTACTGCACAAGGTGAGTATCCTTCTCTTATAGTCCCTCGGCTGTGTCCACCTGACTGCCCTTAATCTCAGGGCAGTACAGCCGAGGGACCACAGTCAATATGGCTGCCCTTCCTCTCAGGGCTGCATGGCCTAAGGGCCAGAGTCAATATGGTTGCCCTCTCTTGCAAGACTACAGGGCCCAGTGGCCAGAGCCAATACCTTCCTCGCAGGGCTGCTGATTGGTAGAGGGGGATAGGCGACCAACAGGCCTTCCCTCTCCACCAGATCCCAGCCCAGGGTCCTGCCAACGGCAAGTGTACTCGCCACTGGTTCAGTATCAGGGGGTAGCCGTGTTAGTCTGTATCTACAAAAACAAGAAGGAGTCTGGTGGCACCTTAAAGACTAACAGATTTATTTGGGCATAAGCTTTCGTGAGTAAAAACCTCACTTCTTCGGATGCATCCACCAGACTCCTTGTTGCACTGGTTCAGTGGGGATCTGACCAAAACATGCTGATTTAATGCCCAGTCCTACAACTGGATCAATATCTAGTTCCCCTGGGTTACTTCTTACCGTGTCTTCCAGTGGCAGGGTCTCCAACCTGTGAAGCTTCCGACAGTTCTGACACCTCCTGGGTGTCCACAGGTAGCTGAGTGTCTGTCCAGATTTCGGTGGGCTTGGCCTCCATGGTCTTGTGCTCCAGCAGCTCCCAGGCAGGAGCCTGCAGCATGCATCTTCTCTCTTTGGTGGTCAGCCCTGACTGAGCTAGGCGGTTCCCCTTTATACTGACGCTCCAGTTGGAGCATTACCAGTAGGGTCAAGGGGGCATGGCTTCCTCTACCCAAAGTATGGGGTTAACCTCTCCTTGTCCAGTGCAGGGCAAGTACACCCTGTCACACCCACCTAAAGGATAAAGACTTTCCGGAAACATTCTCAGCACAGTAAATGGCACATCCTGAGTACCTTGCATGAAAATATAAAAATACACGATGCAATGTCATAATGTCAGCTTTTCTGAAGTAGTTCCATTTTTTAGCTAAAACTGTGACTGTCAGTTCAGCCTGATAAATCGATAAAGTTTCAGCCAAACAAAGCCTTAACTGCAAAAGATACAATTAGAGATTCAAGTTAGACACTGGTTAGGCCTTGTCCAGTAGGGGGCCTGTAGACAATTATTTGATTGAAAAGGCAAGTGTTTTCATTAGGAAAAAACAAACACCACCCACCCCCACCCAGGAGTACTAACATCATGAGAGACTTGAAGAAAATTGGCAGTCAAATAACGTACATCTGCTAATGCCTTTATAAACAGATTTTGAACAATGCAAGTGCATTTTAATTTTTGTTGGTAATAACCCAAAATCTTTTTCAAATGTCATGTAGTTTTTTTTCCTATACTGGAGCTTTTTTCTTACCTCCATTGGTGACACTAGTTACTGTTTGAATTAGCAGCGAGAACAACAAAGTGACATATCACAATATGTCATATAATGTGGATGATAAACTCCTGTACTGTACTGTATAGTGGATGCTATTTCTGTATTTATTTATAATTCATCTGCAAGAGGGTGTTGTTAACTAGAGTTGGGTTGTTACCTTGAAAAATGGATTTTGGGGCACTGCTATAATAACCCACCTATTGCCTCTTTAGTCTGTTCTTCATGAGGTAAAAGTTCCAGGGGGTTTTAAGGATTCACCAAAGGACACCGATATAATCTTTTGATAAAGTAATTGACACAGGCAGTATTCTTTCCAAAACAAAGTATCTTTTATTAAAGTAACTAATAATCCCTAGTACAATATGATCTAAAAATCCTAAACGAGGCACAAAATCCCTCAGACACAAATCCTTACTGCAAGTTAAGGAGCAATAACATATAGTTCAAAAGATTCTAAGGGAAGCAATTTATTGCAAGTGACCAATTTGCAGCAAATTGCTGATAGCATGTCTTAAATTACTTTAAAGTTTACATAAGCGAAATATAATTAAAACACATACACATTTCAAGCTCACACATGTTAAATACTATATACTATTCTAAACTACTTTTACTAAACTATAATAAAGAGAATATTAAGCTTACTCTATAAATCCATTGCTGCTTTCTTTTAAAAATCAAATAACTGCTGCTACTTTTCAGCTCCTAGTCAGTCAGCTCCGCTCCAGCTTTCTTATTTCTCTCTGCAGCAGTTCTTCTTTGGCTTCTCTTGCTGGCTTTCTGGCTCTTCCTGCTCACTTTTCTCCTGCTCAGACGCAGCCTCTGGACTCTGAAACTGTTGCTGGCAGCTGTCCTTTTATGCTACATTGTAGCTCTTTCCTTATATACCTTCCTAATCTTAGCAACAGTTACCTGACTCACACATGCTCAGTCTTGATCATTACCTCAGAATTCTGATTGACAGCTCGGACTTTTAAAACAAGTTGTGACCAATATGAATGGGTTCTGACCAGCCAGCTGCTTAACTGACTGACCTCTCTGTCACCCCTTACTGCACGTGCTCAGTCGTTGCCACTCTTGCACATGCTCACTGTTGTGCTCTACCTCAGAGCTATGATTCTGCCAAGCCACACCCACATGGCTCTTTGTCATGAGTTTTTTTTTTTTTTTTTTAAAGAGATCCTAAATTCTTACTGAGCACGCTCATGGTTTGCAGCATCCATCTCAGAGTGGAGTGATTTTTGCTTATTCAGAATAGAGGTCAGAAATGCAAAATAGAGACTGGAGATTTTTTTTCAGTAATAGGGTGGGAAGCAGTTTTTCTGTCCCCTGAGAATTTCCTAACTTTTGAACATTTTTCCATTCTGAATCTGGACAAAAAGTCAACATCTCAAAATTTTTTATGTAACTGATGAACCAAAAAAAAAAAAAAAAAAAAATTGGATCAGTTCAACTAAAACATTTTATTTCAGTTATTTCAAAAAGTTTTGTTTCAATATCAACTTGTGATGAGGTTGGCACTCACCTCTCACGAGTACCCCCATTCTGGTTGGGTGCGTCTGCATACTTTCAATATTGGTGACCCCTTTTGGTGGTTCTCAGGCATTTTTTTCAGCAACACAGCCGAGTTGCACACTGTCTGCATGTTAACCATAACAGACCCCTTCCGGGGTATACAGTACACCAGGGCCTATATCAGTACCCCTCTGGTGATGTTTCTCTAGCCCTTCCTGGGCCTTGGTCTTTAAGTAGTCCGGCCCTGATATGGGCTGTATCCCTAGGGCTTCCTCCCTGGAGACACTATCTTCCCTCCCCAGGCTCAGTCCCTGCAGCCAGCCAGGAGCTGTCTCAGTGCTCCCCCAGTCCCTGCTAGCAAACTGTCTTTGGCTCAGTCCTAGCAGCCAGCCAGGAGCATCTCACTCCCACAGTCCCTACCCGCAGACTGAGCTGTCTGTGGCCCTGATGCTCTTCCAGGCAGCCAGACCTGCAGTCCTTTCTTCTCCAGCTCCAAGCAGTAACTAACTGCTGCTCTGTTCTGCAGCTCCTTTTTATAGGGCCCTCCTGGACCTTGACTTGCCTTTCCAGCAGCCTTCTCCGATTGGTTGCTTCCTCGCAACCACTCTAGGCTGCTTGGAGACCTCTCCACTGCTCCTTTCCTGGAATGGGTGTGGCAGAATCCTGAGGCCTCCAGCATCACACAACCATCACACAACCTTTTAAATGTTTTTGTGCCTTTTTTAGTATAAATTAACTAACATTTCAAAACAAGAGAGTCATTTCAAACAGAAAAATGAAACTTTTTGTTTAGAAAATATCAAAATGGGACATTTTGACAATTTAAAAACTTTTCCCCATTTTTTTAAATTGGGAGATTCATTAAAACTGATCCTTTCTCTGTTTAGGTTTCAACGAATTGGCATTTTCCAGCACAAAAAGTTTCATCAGAAAATTCCCAACCAGCTCTGTGGTTAAGTAATGCATGCCATCCTGTGAGTAGCAATTTTATAGCTATCCGGGGGCACAAAGCTGTAATGAAATGCTGTCAATCTGCATGGAATGCAAGCACCTGTCAGTACAGTCATACCGAAGTTGGTATGTTGGTCATATGTCAGGGGCCAAATCATTCTCACTGTACTCACTTGAGTAGTCCCACTGTCTGCAATGGGACTGTTATCATTAATGATTATTTATCTAGTGCCAATACTTTACTAGGCTCCTAGTATATGAAGATAAAGTCCCTGCCCTAATGAGTTAATTACTTGTATGAATAAGGTGATCTGGATGTGGCCCCATGCACCTGATTCTCTACAGCTGTGTACATTGCATGGTCATTTACATTCAGGCTAAGCCTCCCCTGGTGCAACCACCGCCGACCCGCCACTGGATGCCTGGGCTGTGGTGGCCCTGCCTATTCCCCTCCCTAATGGGAGTGGGCTTCCATCAGAAGTTTTTGCTTATTATGTGCCATGCAGGTTTCTGGGAGGCTGCTTCTCAGCTTCCAGGGCCCTTGGACTCCCCAGGTTGATTATTGATGGACCCGGTAAACTGAGTAGCAGATACCGCGTCCTCAGCTGTCTGGGAACCTGCCTGGCACATATAAAAGCTCGACATTCTCCATCCATTGCTGCCTGGCTACTCCTCTCCAGCACTCCACCCTGGTAAGCAGCAGGCTGGCGGCAATTAGAGGTACCCGGGGGCAGCGAATGTGCCCCCCCCAGTTTTTTTTACTTGTTCAAGTTCTGCGATGGGTGGGGCAAGCGCTCAGATTGGGGGAGGGGCAGAGAGCGCAAGCGGCAGGGGCTTTGGAGGAGGGGACTGTGCAGGAGAGGGGAAACAGAGCAGGGAGGGGGAAGGAGGGACATGGCAAGCGGCAGTGGGAGGCCAAGTGGGAGAGGGAGGGGAAGGAAAGTAAAGACATGTGACAGTGGGAGGGGGTCAGCAGAGGGGGGGGGAGGAGGGATGCATGTAGCAGGGGAGGGGAGGGGTCTGGGGCAGAGTGTGGGTGGAAGAAGCGGGATGGGGAGCTAGCCTCTCTGAGGGGAAGCTTCACATGCCACTCATACCCAGGATTGCAAGGTGAGTGCAAGTGAATGGAGAGTTCTGATTTGGTAGCTGTTTTCACTCGCTTGTATTCACTTTGCGAAGGAGCAAGGCAGTGGGGAACTGGGCCCTGGGCCCTGACCTCTGGCCCAGAAAGCTGTGGGTTCAACATTACGCTCATACCTACTATGGTGCAGTAATGTATTTTATTGTGAAAACTATTGTCCTGTGTATGTGATGTACAAATGGAGAGAAGAAAATTGGATTTTTAATGATTCAGATGGCAGTTAAAGATCCCACAGCACCCTGGGAAAGAGCAGACAATAAATTACTGAAGTGTTCTGGCCAACATTTCCGGTCTCAGTGAACATTTCCTTTCTCCAGAACTTTTGTCTGAGTTGCTATATTGCAAAACACGTAATCACACTACAGTACTAGCATTGCTCAGTACTCTAAACCATTGTATGTTGTGCTTGGGGATTAATATATGGAAGAATAAACTTTCTTCCTATAGCTGTTTACATACCGTGACTGAGAATGTCTTTAATCTGCTGTGTTTGGAAAACAGGTGTGTGATTTATAATGGAGCACTCTGTTTTGGCAGATATAGGGCAGGCTGATTTCCTCTTTGTGGCTCTCCATGCTAATGGGGAAAATCCCTAAAATAAGAGAGAATATGAAATATCTGCTAATTGTCAATAAAGCTAGATTATAAATAGGGCCCTACCAAATTCACAGCCATGAAAAACACGTCACAGACCGTGAAATCTGGTCTCACCCCCATGAAATCTGGTCTTTTATGTGCTTTTACCCTATACTATACAGATTTAACAGGGGAGACACCAGTGTTTCTGAAATTGGGGGTCCTGAACCAAAAGGGAGTTGCAGGGGGGTCACAAGGTTATTCTAGGAGTGTCGTGATATTGCCACCCTTACTTCTGCACTGCCTTCAGAGCTGGTCAGCCAGAAAGCAGTGGCTGTTTGCCAAGCGCCCAGCTCTGAAGTCAGCGCCCCACCAGAAGCAGCACAGAATTAAAGGTGGCAATACCATATCATGCCACCCTTACTTCTGTGCTGCTGCCTTCAGAGCTGGGCAGCGGGAGAGTAGCGGGTGCTGACTGAGGGCCCAGCTCTGCAGGCAGCAGCACAAAAGTAAGGGTGGCAATTCCATACCCTGCCATCCTTACTTCTGCACTAATGCTGGCAGCGGCTCTGCCTTCAGAGCTGGGATCCTGGCCGACAGCCACCGCTCTCCAGCTGCCCAGCTCTGAAGGCAGCAGTGCTGTCAGCAGCAGCGCAGAAGTAAGGGTAGCAGTACTGCAACTCCCCATACTAACCTTGCGACCCCCCACCCCCCAACTCCTTTTTGGGTCAGGATCCCTATAATTATAACACCGTGAAATTTCAGATTTAAATAGCTGAAATCATGAAATTTATGATTTATAAAATCCTCTGACCATGAAATTGACCAAAATGGACCGTGAATTTGATAGGGCCCTAATTATAAAATGAATCACACATATTTTAAATTAATGTAATTACTATCCTAGGAAGATCCCCTCTATGTTCCTGACTAGCTCTTTGGATGAACCAAAGCAGAGGCAGCCTCCAAAGACTCCATCTTAAATTTTGCAACCAACACTTCCTGGAACAAACACTTTGGGAACTTGGGTTAGTTCCACATAGACTTACAGCAAAGCTAGAAGTGCAGAAGAACCTCATTAATTCTCTTTAACGATTGAGAGATTTACCAGTTTTTGAAATTCTAAAATGAGCAGGGAACAAAGAATTGAAAAACCAAGGAGAATGCTTTGCAACATGTAATTTGTTTCTTTATTCTGACAGTTGTCAGGTAGATTTAGTTACTGAAAATACTTCTTCATATGCTAAGAAACGTACTGTGATGTCTTTGGTAAAAAAATAATGAAGTCTTAGTAATATGAGACTTCTCTGCAGCACTCTGCTGAAAAGAAAATGCCACTTTTTCATGCAAATTACATGATATATGTGTAACCCTTCTGCCAGATGGAGTTGGCAGCAATGAGGGCTGGGTTCAATATCTAGAGGTTCTTTTTCAAAAATACAACACAGAATTGGCTCGAGCCCCTACCCAGTAACCTGGTAAAATTACACACAACCCCATGGCACCTCTAGGAGGCAATACTTCCCCTCTCATAATCACAGAGTCTGAGTGTAGAAAATAAACTTTTAATGAAAGGAGGGAAATCACCTAACATTAATTAAGGGAAATACCACAAACAGGATACATAAACATAAAACGGTGAGCAAACCACCCACCCCAGAGTACATTGGGCAGTGTCTTCTGCTTCAGATTCTTGAGTTCTACAACCAAAAAATCCTGTACCTCGCCCCTCTCTGCTCTCTCACCACACCCCACTCACAGTGGTTGTCCTTGGTCAGTGAGGACCCAGAGGGAGCTCTATCCCAACCTACCCACATAAATGCCTGTCACAATCTGGCCTTTTAACTTTAAGATTAGGCCTTTAGTATTTTATATTTCTATTTAATTTTTTATTTAAAAGCAAAGGGGCTGGAAAGCTCGTGGATCTCTCCAGCTGGAAATTCCCCTCTTATGACACCCTCCTCCTGGCATCTGGCATGGGGGCATACTCAGATCTGTGGCCAGAGCTGAATGCACTCCAGCAACCTCCGGTTGGCTCTCTGGCTTTTTGGGGCCATAATCAGCAAGATATAGTGCAGAACAACCTTAAGCCTGCTATACACTGGTCAGAAATGGTTGCTGACCAGCCCCAGGATCAGGGAAACACAAACAGCTCCTTTGTGGCTTTCCCCTGTCAGCTGTGCCCAGAGCTTTCTCTGCACGGTGAACTCTATGTCTTTAGAATCCAGAGGTGTCTAAATCACTTGCTGTAGACTGCAGTAGCTTTCAGAGAACCAGCATCACCCACAAGCTGCAATAACCCAATGCACAGAAGCCTGCTGTTTCAAACAGAATTTCAATTTTTTTGCTGAGTAATTGTTTTAATACTGAGCAACACCCACGTAACAGCAAACTGTTTAATGATGGTGCTATTGTACCCCTACTGAAATATTCAATAGAGCTCTCTCTCAAAAAAATATAACATTTCTGTGGAAAATTGGTCCAGTTCTGGAGAAATTTTCCATGGAAACGCTCCACAGCAACTTTTCCATGAAGGCATTCAGAGGCAGCCATATGGTGGTGACACACATTAGTTTCTTTATTATCACAAGAAACTGCTGCGGCATTCTCATGGTAACATACAATAGGATGTAATGCTTTAGGATATCAGAGCTGGTGTAATAATTATGCAAAATTATTCCATACTGTGCTGCTGGAGTAAATCCAGAGCAGCATACATAACACCTCCTAGAAGTCAGGTATACTACACATTTGCAACCAGGGGGATAGAACCCAGGAACTTTAGCTCCAAATGCACAGGCTTCTAATATTGATATTAACAGAGAATTGCCATTCTTGTCAGTATGATTTACATGTTCTTTTTGTTACTGGAGGAATGACATAGGGCTCAATCTAATCCTATTAAAATCAATGGGTCACCTAGTGTAAATGTGTAGCTCCATTAGCTTTAGTGGAACACTGATCATTTATAGCAACAAAGGATGTGGCCTACTGAGAATGCACCCCATTAACTAAAATGGGAGCTGGGCCAGGCCCATAAGCACTAGCACTTATTCTGGTCTGATTCTGCCCAGCTGAGGGTAGGGTACACATATGCACTCACCAGGATGCTTCACCAACTGGCACAATACAGATTTTGGATTCTAATCTCCACTTCATCAGTGTCAATCAGAGTAGCGCCTTTCACCCCAAAGAAGTTACACTGATATACGTTGATGTAATAGAATTCAGAATCTGCTCCAGAATTCCTAGGAGCTGAAGGATGTCTTAAGGTTGGAATTTCAAGCTTATTTCTGATGTTCAAGGATTTGGTGAGTTTGATAGACCCTTATTGCTGTTTTAATATCATTTTCTTTGTGTGACATATTTCATCCATGCCTCCAAAATGAAAAGATATATATTTTGCAAACACCTTAGCAACTCACACAGCATTATATGCATATATGAGAATAAAAGGAAATGGGACTTTTCAATATTCATTTTTAGTGAAACATCAAAGTCACATAACCTTACATCTAATAATAATAATTATACAGCACTTCTGTATCTTCAAAGCACTTGACAAACAATAAGTAATCCTCAGAGCCTCCTTTTGAAATAGATAAGTAAGCATTATTAACAAATGGGGAAAATGAGACATAAAGAGGTGAAGTTTCTTGCCCAAGGCCATAGAGTGAAACAGTGACAGAACCAGTATTAGAACTCAAACACTCCCAGTTCTGTGGTCAGTCTACTAAACAACACTGATATATATAAAGCACAGACCTTGACATCCATTTCTAATAATCCATCACAATAATCGTACAGCAGCTAAGGATAAAAAAATATAATCTTAAAACTGGAAAGAGATTGATTTATTTTTGCACCATTCAAAAATACTGTGTTATTTTCTATTATCAGCAAATGTATAAATCTTCAAAGAGGAGCAGAAACTGTATCTATTTCCCTCTTTTCTGAGTCATCTATAGATGGTCTCAATTACCTTGAGAGACCACCCTAATCCCAGAATTGGTGTACTGGATAAGAAATATGTATATTTTTATAAAACATATAGCTAACCACATGGTGTTGGGCTTGATTCAGGTTTGACTAGATGGAATTATGTAGGAGGTCAGATTAGATAATCATAATGGTCTCTTCTCTTAAATCTATTACTTTACTTGAGGGGCAAGGTACCACTCAACAAGAGTTAGGATGGCAGAATCTGGTGCTCTATTAATTAGGAGCTGTGTATTAGGCAGAATAAAAATGACTGAGTCTAGGCATATGGTAGATTCATTTTTCAGTATGTTGATGATTTCAAAGAACATGTAGTAACAGAACAAATCAACATGTGTTGGAGATATTCAGGTGCCCACGCCACCTACACAAAATGATATTTTGGTGCCATATAAATGAGTCAATGATAATGACAAATCTCTTTCACTGAGTAATTTCTATTGCAATTGAAGATGCATACTGTAAAAGAGGGCATGCAAATGTACTAACATTTTTTTCTGCTTCAGAATAATTATGTATTGTAAATAGCTTTCACAGAAAACAAAACTCTTCAGTGCTCTTGTGGAAATATATTTTTAAAATGAAATAAGTACCTTTTAGTGGGAATATAAATATCTTCCAGTTTCATTACATTCCTTAAATACTACAGTGATAGGCACCCCAGAAACACCTCAGCTAGATGACAAAGCTCTCTGTTGTATACTGCTTTCTGCCTTTGATATGAAATGTTGCATCTTGATTCACAAATGCATTAAAATCTGAAGGCAAAATGCTGCTTTCAGATCCACATGGCAGATCTCTGCTCTGATATTCTCTTATGTGTGCAACTCCTACAAATGTTTTGCATAGTTAGAGAGAATATTGGAGAGCAAATCTGCTGTGTGGATCCAAGGGGGAAATTTTGCTTTGTATGTGGAACATATATTCTTTTGTCAGAGTGGAGTCCCCATTTTGATCTTCAATTGTAAGAGCTCCGTAACAGCTAAGAAACTTAGGGTGAACTCTTGGTCCCACAGAAATCCATTGGAGCTTTGCCATTGACTTCAGTGGGACCAGGACAGAGCCGGCTCTAGGTTTTTTGCTGCTCCAAGCAAAAATTTTTTTGGCTGCCTCCCATCCCAGCCCTGGGCTCCCTGCCCCCCCGCCCCCCGCCAACTGCAGCCTCCTTCCGCCGCAGCCCTGGGTTACTGGTAACTCGCTCCCAGGGCGGGTCATTCAGCAGGAATTTTGGATGTGCACAGAACACAGACAGGATTGGTTCCCATATGGTTACAGAACTGCAGTGAAGTGGAACAATTTTCGGCTTGTGTGATTGGAGGATATCTGGATGCATATTATAAGATTGTCCTACATAAATAAGGAAAAGTTGTGATGCCTTTATTATTCTTTTGTTCCACTCTTTGTTTCTATGGGGAATTTGCCAATGCAATATCACGGTCTTCCTTTTAAACAAATAAAACTAAAACTTAAAAAAAAAAAAAAAAAAGCAATGGCTGTTGAAAATAGCATTTCCAGCCCTAATAATCACTGGGAAGCATTTCTTGCTCAATTTATTCTACTTTTTCTACAGCAAGTTACAGTGGATCAGTATATTTAATTTGGGAGAAATGAAGTAGCAGCTGCCCAAATTGAGCTTGAGCACTCCTGAATTTTGAGGGTGTTCAAATCTGGAAAAGAAAAGTCAATTTCTGCTTCCATGGCTCAGAAGTGGAAATCCTCCTACGTGCCTGGTACTGTATCTAAAGCTGCCCAGTCTAGTAGAGCCTTCCCTCCCTTACTTTTCATTTTAAATTCTAGTGGGATCCACGTACCTCCCTTGCTAGGCTTCAGCTAGAGAGGGGCACTGTCCATTTAGTCCACCCAGCTGGGGCGGCAGGAGGTGCAGGTGGGGGCCAGAGCTGGGGCGGCAGAGGGTGCGGAGGGGGAAGACCCCAGGGCTGGGGCAGCAGAGGGTGCGGGGCGGGGGGGAGAGCCCAGGGCTGGGGCAGCAGAGGGTGCGGGGGAGGAGGGGGGAGAGCCCAGGGCTGGGGCAGCAGGGGGGTGCAGGTGGGGGCCAGAGCTGGGGAGGCAGGGGGTGTGAGTGAGAGAGAGTCCAGGGCTGGGGCAACACCGGGCTGCGGGGGGAGCCCAGGGCTGAGGTGGGGGGCAGCAAAAATCCTAGAGCTGGCTCTGTCCCTACCATTCACAGCAAGCTGCAGCATGAGGTTTCAGTTCCACAGTCCTTCCCCATCCCTTTCCCGTTACTAATGGCAGAGGGACTGCTGGGAAATGTAGTTCTTTCCCTGTTACAGGGCTGGCTCTATAGGCAGGGAGCTAACCAACGAACTACCGCTCCCAGGGCTCCCTGTTGGTTCTCAGCTCCCATGCTGGATTCTTGCACCCCTGCAAATATGCCACCCCAAGCAACTGCTTGCTTTGCTGGTGCCTAGAGCTGGCCTTGGACCAGGATTTTACCCCCAGTGCCTGGAACCCAGTTAGGATGTTTACAACTAGATTTAATTAATAAGCTTCTGTGTCTCTCTCAGAGAAAAGAAAGGAGAAGATTAAAATATACTCCTCCCATTATGCATGTTTTGCAAAGTCAGTTTACTGCATTTAATGGAATGTTATGTGCACCTTGGGCAGGAGGGATGTACTTCCCAGCTGCACTCCACAGTTACAGGACAGTGAAATCACTTATTTCATATGCTTCTATGATACACATTATTTTCCTCTGCTCATGACAAGCATGTTACAAAGTCCAGTGCCAGTGACAGAAATAAAATGGGGCAGTTTTGCACTCACTAAATCGTTTATCAATTTAGTAGGTTGGATGATTAGGGTTACCATATTCAAACATTTGAAAAAGAGGACACTCCATGGGACCTCGGTCCCGCCCTCGGTCCTGCCCTCGGCCCCGCCCCAACTCCACCCCTTCCCCGCCCCGCCCCACCCCTTCCCCGCCCCCATTCCAACCCCTTCCCCAAAGTCCCTGCCCCAACTCTGCCCCCTCCTGTGAGCACCCCGCATTCCCCCTCCTCCCTCCCGCTCTGATCTTGGTTGAGGGTTGCTAAGTGCTTCCTTGCTCCCCACTTGTCCTGCAGCCCCTGCACCCCCCTGCCCCTACGACCTCTGTGCCTCCTGCTCCCCACTCGCCCTGCAGCCCCTGCACCCCCCGCCCCTGCAGCCTCTGTGCCCCCCACCTGCCCTGCCTCTGCAGCCTCTATGCCCCTGCCTGCTCTGCTCCTCCTCGCCCTGCAGCCCCTGCACCCCCCCGCCCCTGCAGCCTCTGTGCCTCCTGCTCCTCACTCGCCCTGCAGCCCCTGCACCCCCCAACCCCTGCAGTCTCTGCGCCCCCCGTCTGCCCTGCTCCCCCACTCACCCAGCAGCCTCTGCCTGGCGGGGGCTTCAGACGCTCAGCAGCAACCGGCTCAGCGCGGGTCCCTGCAGCCCCGGCACACGCCACACTCCCCGCCCCGAGCCACAGCCTCCTTCCTGCTGCACTGGGTGACGGGGCCGCAGGAAGGGTCCCCCAGTGGCCAGGGAGTCCCTGCCCGTGAGGGAAGCTCGAGCCACTGGCTGGGCCCGGCCTCCCTGTGGTCCTGCAGGCTCGGCTGGGGCACGCAGTCCGCCCAGCCTCCGGGGGCAGCAGCAGCCCCTTCGCCGCCTTCTGTGGCTGCGCCTCCCCTACCCCTGCCCGAGCTCGCTACAATGTAGCCGGGCGGCTGGGCTGCGCTGTGGACCCTGCAGGTCGTGCTGGGGCTGGGCAGACCCTGGCTTATGCTGCCTCCCTATTTCCCCAGACATGTTCGGCTTTTTGGCAATTCCCACCGGACGGGGATTTGAGTACCAAAAAGCCGGACATGTCCGGGCAAATCCAGACATATGGTAATCCTATGGATGATGCTCTGATTAGGTATGAATCCTTTCCCACCCTCTGAAGTGAATTGCTTTTATTAATCTTTAAACAGTTGTACTAACCAAATGACTATTTACCAGTTACTCAATGTTCTTCTCTTCAATCCACATTGTGGATTTCTAACAGTACAGATCTCTGATGCCAGTGAGAATTCCATGAGTAGCATCAGAGCGGAATAGGTGCCTAGATGAACTGTCTATGTTCATCACCACAGGGATGAAGATAGACAGATACATCAGTGAGATTAGTTAAGATAGAAAATAGAGTAGAGAGTCATGCTGTATACCTAATGACTTGCAGGACCTACTTGTTTTACCTGGCATTTGAAAAGTGTTATGGGAGACTGAAGTACTGGCCAGTGCATTGGGGAGGTGTTATTTATATTTAGGGCTGCTGATTGGTAGGAAGGGTATACTTGGTTCTGTAACTATAACCCAGGACACCAGGGGTCTGGGTAATTTGTATTGTCTAAATGGAAAGAAAATAAATAGCTATAAGAGTTTTGCTTTGTGGACTAGAGAGAAGAATATTGCCTTTCGTTTACAACTCGGTACTGTTGTCAATGATGTTCATATTGTCAACTAAGTTAAATTTCAGCCTTTACAATGAAAGCAGACACTTTGGGGAAGTTTTGCTCTGATTCAGGCTCTGGATTCATGACCAGCACACCTCTCTAATAGACAGAACCAATGTCTGCATTGAGAGACCCTTCAGCATCCAACCATCTGGAGCAGAACTTTGTGGCTTAGGCTCATCTCCAGAAAAAGAAATCTTGCTTCCAACCACAGACGAGGGTATTACAAACTCTGGTAACAGCTCTAAGATCATGACTCAGTTCCTAACTCAGGGAAACAATCTCCCATTGAAGTGATTAATGACCTAGTTGATACACAAACACACCACTGTATGCCTGAAGTTAATAAAAGTTTGCCTGAGTAAAGCATGGCTAAAACCTAAGCAAGGGCTTAAGAATTTGGTTCAATGGAAAAAAAAAAAAGAAGTATTATTCACTGCTTTGCTTTATCCCTTAGTGTGAAATACAAACATTCTTCCTACTGCAAAGGAAATCAGTTACTAAAATAAAATAAAAGTAAGTTACTGCTCCCTTTGTTACTCTCAAAATGTTTATTAACAGGCTTTGACAGGGAAGGAGATTGCTAAGATTTCATGAGAGTCAAAGTCAGTTGCTCACAAAGCACAACAATAATAAAATGAGTTGCCTTTATTTTAACTTCCTTTGGCCTTTGATCTAACCATTCAGATTCTTGGGTTTAGTCTATTGCAGGCTGACAGAGCCATTCAGTACTGAAAATCTTTGGCATAGCTCCAAAACGTGATCTTCCTTTCAACCTGGCTGCCAATACGTCTCCTGCAATCTCTGCCCTGCCATCTGTTTAAGTTTTATGCCCCACAAATCCTGTTTATCCGTTTATTCATGGACTCCTTAGGAATTCTGGAATACAGGAGACTAGAGCCTGGGATGATCCACCTACTGCAAATATCTATGGGTGGTGGCCTGGGGAGAGGCAGACTCAGGATTGCCTCATGGAGTTTTCTCCAAACCATCCAACCATGAGCAGCTTAGCTTCATGGTGCCCCCTGTGGCATGGGGCCCTGGGCAATTGCCCAGCTTGCTACCCCGTAACGCCGGTCCTGGCTTTTGTATGCAGAAAACCAGTTATTGTGGCACAGGTGGGCTGTGGAGTTTTTATAGAATGTTTTGGGGGGAGGGGAGCTCAGAAAGAAAAAGGTTGAGAACCCCTGATCTATACAAGGGTAGGGCCATCCAGAAAAGATTACTCCATCAAGTCAACCTGCCAGACTTTCCCTTAGATGCTGCTGCTGCCTCTGGGATTCTTCTCTTCAAAGGGTTTTCCCAAATGTGGAGGGGATTAATGGAACAATTAGTGAACATATCAGGCTGCATACATTAACCTTCCACTGTCTTTTCTGCTGGTGTCCAGGAAAAACAATGTGCCTTCCTTCCCACCCTCTCCCAGTCAGCACCTTCTTGTTGTTGGCCCACTTCCTCCCAGCATTAGACATCAAAACCCTCTACAGGGTCTGAGGTTGGAGTGATGTGCTGTGGAAGCTCCAGTGTTCACACAGAACAGAGAAGATCAGCATGGAGGGTTCTCTCCACTTTGTGATAACTGGGAGAATGATCTGGCCAACAAGTGTAAGGTAGTTAACCAGGCTACTACAGGCTTTATTCTGAAAAGCCCATGGCACAACACACACCTCACATTGACTTCAATGGGAGCTGTGGGTCCTCAGTATCTCTCCACATAAGGCCATGAGTTTTCAGTCTATGAACAAGCAAAACTGTGTTCTGGAGAATATCCCATTAGAAGGCATTTCTGCAGGAGGTCTGGCATAAAGGCTGTTACTTTGCTCCCAGCCTCTTCTAACATGGATGATAGGAAAAGAGCAGTTAGATTTTTTTTCTCCTTCATGAGCAAGTAAACCTAACCCAACAGCTCCTTCATAGAAAGTAAAACCTCCACTCCATTTTAGAAAAAGGTGATTCTTTCCAGTAATTACTAGGAAGCTTGAGACCCTGGAGAAGAAGAAAAAGAAATTTGGGGTGTTGGTCATTAAAGAACTAAAGAATGGGCCTCTTCAATTGCAGTTCTTCTGTGGAGTTTTCAAAACTTTTGATACTGCAATATTTTACCTGCTCTGCTAGGGGAAAAAAAGAACTCAGAATGGCCTGACATTCAAGAGATACATTTACAACAAGGAGTCTGGTGGCACCTTAAAGACTAACAGATTTATTTGGGCATAAGCTTTTGTGGGTAAAAACCTCACTTCTTCAATACAAGAAAGCACACTTTCAGTAGACTTTTGTTATGAATTTTAGAGAATTCTGTGTCCTTGCCAGTTTCTTTCAACAGTAGCTCTAAGTATCACTAGAGGGCACTAAGGGCAGGTCTTCACTACAGGGGCAGGTCGATTTAAGATACGCAAATTCAGCTTCACGAATAGCGTAGCTGAATTTGATGTATCGGAGCCGACTTACTCCGCTGTGAGGATGGCAGCAAAATCGACCTCCGCGGCTCCCCATCAACGGCGCTTACTCCTACCTCCACTGGTGGAGTAAGCGCGTCGATTCGGGGATTGATTGTTGCGTCCCGACAAGACGCGATAATTCGATCCCCGAGAGATCGATTTCTACCCGCCGATTCAGGCGGGTAGTGTAGACCTAGCCTAAGACAGCTGTGAGACATTTCAACTTTAAGGCTTCAATCCTGTTCCTGTTGAAGTCAACGAGAAAACTCACATTGACTTTAGTGGTGTTGACTCAGACCATAAAAGCCTGTTTTCTCCCATTGATATCAATGAAAAAACAAAAATAATTAAAAAGAAAATAAAAAGAAGCTACCTGTACCCAACAAACCCACTGTGAATCATTGTTATGCTTGAAAGTAAATGTAATTAATAGATCAAATTGATTTATAAGAAAAATATACATCTCATCATAAAAGTAAGATTATATAAATATTGTACACAGTGCCTCTTGAGATTACCTGAGCATGTATACTTGATGCTTCTCTTTGACAGAAACAGCTGGTCTTAACAATGTAGTGATTGTTGAATAAAATCTTTCAAAGTAAAATATATGTATTATTGACATCTTGCCTCGTGACCTAGATGCAGTGCTCTGCAATATGTTGGAGACCTCTGTTTGATGCCGGATCTTGTTGTTTTGTTCCCTAGAGCTTCAATGAATACATCAACAAAAAAATCACTATCTTACAGCCATGGGCTGTGAGCTTGTCAGATTTCATAAGCTAAGCTACACTGGTCCTGGTCAGTACTTGATTGAAAGACCTCAAAGAAAAAAGGAGTTGTTTTTTAACAGAATCCAGCTGCTATTTTAATCTCCTACAGAAGCTTCGCCTGCTGTTCAGGTTGTACTTCTCTCCAAACTTTTATTGGGTTTTTTGTTTGTTTGTTTGGACTTTTTTTTAAAAGAAAATTATATATATATATATATATATATATATATATAAAAACGATGAGCAAAATTCTAAGGTACTTATTTAGATTTTACTCTAAAAATTATTTAGGCAAAACTTTAAATGGAGTGATGGATAATGCTGAAATAAAGAGTTCAGGATTTGGCCCATTATTAGTAAAATGGCAAGGTCGAAATATTAATCACAAGGTGGCTGTGGCCTCAACTCTGAGTGTCTTGTCTTTAACTCTTCCCCACATGAGTGCATGCAGCAACGATAGGGTCTTTTGCTTCATGAAATATCATTATGTGAATTTATCGTACACTTTGCTGTATAATTTTATAAACCATTGTGTAGGAAATGCATTATATTGAAATACTTAAGAGGTTACTGCTGCAGGAAAAGGCAGGGTGTTAGGGTTTGATTTTCCAATGCTTTGCAACCTACATAATCATTTACCACTGTATAGATAGTAACAAAAGGCCCAATCTGATGCCAATTGAAGCCAATGGAAAGACTCCTGATGGAAGTTGGATCAGGTCCTGTGTTCCCTCTTCACATCTAAACAATAAAGACTAGACTTCACTGGTAGTGAGTGGGGCTTGGGGAAAAATGAAGGCAGGCTAATTAACTGTTCGAGGTGAAAAAACAGAATTCCTCTTTGATAAGAATTCAGGATGTGGGCATATTATCCACCCCAGCTTATCTTTATGGAACATGGACAAATTGAACTGGGCATTTGTGTCTGGATTTCAGACACTCTGAGATGATGTAATTACCACTAGAAATGGAGTCTTTAGCTGTGGCACAGAGAACATGCTGACAGTAGCTTAGAAGATAGTCCCATCAATTTGATGAGCACCACATTTAAGTCCCAGGGCAGGGGAGGATCCCAAAGAAGAAGAAAGACATATAGTGAGCCTTTCAAGAAACTCATCACTATAGGTGCACAGATAGGGTGAGAGAACACAGACTCCTGTACTGGTGGGTGAACATCTGAAATTGCTAATGAGAGGTTAGAATGCTGAATACCTCTTGGTGTAGTGGTTAGGGGGAGCCTACAGGACCAGTCTAGTATTTGAGAGAAGGTGGTTCTTATAAAAATGATGCAAAACATGGATGATCCAATTGATCTGGGGAGCCAGTGTGTGACATATGTATTTGTTGGACACTGGCAAATTTCCATGCTCTCTGGCTGTTGGAACATTCCTGATGTTTTGTGTCATATTTAACATTCTGCATTTCTTTTCTCTTTATTCATTTTAGTGCAGTCACTGATATTTTAAAGTACTATCTTATTATGAATATATTTTAATGTGTTATTAAGTGGGCTTCATAGTAAGGCTACCAGCTCTGAACTTTTTGGCCAAAAAAAAAAAAATATTTTTGGCTGAAAATGAAGAACTTTGATTTGGACATACTGACATGGTGTCTTATAGGAATGGTAGTTCAGGTGCCTCATGCCCACATTCTTCTTTGTACACAAGGCATCCTGGCTAGACTACATATGCCATCATGCACCATTGTTTCCCCTCTTGCCAACCTACCATGGTGCACCATGGAAGTCCCTAGCCACACCATGCGAGCCGTAGGGGAACCCGTCCCAAAAAGAGAATGGGGGAATGAGATACCCAAACTACAACTTCCATGAGACACTGCACAGAATTTTCAATAGAAATGTTTTGGGTTTCTGACTATACCTTTTGGTTTTCAGATGAAAATTTTCATTTTTCATCTTTTGTTTTTTTCAGTTAAAAATCTAAATTTTCTACAGAAAGCAGAGGCTTTTTGTGAAAAATTTCATTTGATCAAAAATGCAAATTTCTGTCAAAAACCAGTTTCAATAGAACATTTTCAACCAGTCCAATTTAAATAGTTTAATGGTTTTCACAATTATAAAAAGCAGATGATTGTATATTTTGCTATGTGCAGAATAAGATTTTTAGCACATTTGTAAAAGACAATTATTATCCCATACACTTGATTATAATTTTAAATTCCAACTTGATTCAGCAACACCTTACACACTCAAATAATCTTTAGTCTTGTAAGCAATCCTCTTGACACCAATGAAAGCAGTTATATAAGGGATTGAAGGAGTTGGTGCCATCTCTTTGAATTTTTATTTTCGTCTTCCTTCTCTCTCATCATAACATCTGGCCCAGTCTCAGTCAGGTAACAGGAAACTAGTTATTGCAATTTCATTAGTCAGACTAGGGATTATACTGTGAATACTAAACTATAATTGATCCCAAAGCTCATCATTTACATCTGCTGCAGTGTAAAATGCCCACTATCCTTCTGTTATGGCTGATTCCACTGACCAGTATTTTGTATTATGTTCTATACCCTTTTTTATTCTAACAAAATCTCACAATTCTCTCTCTAATAAATAATACATAAATAATCATTAATAATTAATAAAGGCAACTGCTATACATGTGGGTAGGATGTTTCGTACCTACATTTATTATCCCTACTGTCAAACATCTAAAAAATCACGACTTGGTTCCTGGGCTGCTCTTAGTTACGGTTGCTTAGGAAACTGGTTCCTTGGTATTTGCACACGTCTCAATTTGTAAATGACTATTCTTTCAAAAATAGCAAGAATGTTAAAAGGTGCAGTTTTAGTCTTTGTCTGTGTTATGGTTAAGGTGTGGGTCTCTCTCTCTCTCCAGCTGGGTAGCTGCGATGCATCAAAGCCATACCTCTCAACATCTTCAAAGCTAAGGCACCCATAGTCTAAGAGGCTCAGGTCTCAGCTAGGCCACACCTTCCTGTGTGACCTTGAACAAGTCACTTACATGCTATGTGCTTTGTTTCCTCATTTGTAAAACAGGAATAATAATACTTCTTTTCTCCTATCTTTTGTCTGTCTTGTCTGTTTAGATTGTAAGCAGTTTGGGGCTGGTACTGTCTCTTACTCTATGTGCTACTGTATTATTAATTATTATTATTATTAATTATTATGATGATGCCACTCTTCAGAGACCCCTCTGGCTGCCAAATATGTGTGTTGATGGTCTCCAAAGAATGTCCCATCCAGTTCCTCAGGTCAGGAGAGAAAGCCATTTTGGTTCCAATTCTTGAAGGTGATAAGTGGTAAAGGATGGGAAATGGTTGGATCCTTGAGAATTCAGAATCATGTGGTCTTCTCTAAAGAGCCTAAATGATTCCAGAAAAAATACTACATTAAAGAATAAGAAATGCTTTTAACTTCTAACCTTGTAAATTACCCAAAGTGGCATGTATACCTACTCATTCTAAGGATCAGTTAACTGTCATTCCATCTTAGGAGCTAGACTTAATGGGATTTTACCGGGATGTCAGCTAGACACCAATTAATTTTTTTTAAAAAGCTACTGTGATTTAAAAGCTATGCAATAGATATGTCTGTTACATGACTTAACCTTTAAACATGTTTTATTCTTATATAACATGCAATAATTGTCTCATTAAATCTAAATATCTGTCAGGGTTGCATGTACTATGTAACACATTCAGTCTAAATTATTCTACCATATAGATCTCAAATGCCTCATTAGAAGGCAGCAGTGGGGCTGTGATCCCAGGACTGGCTTAGCCCAGCAAAACAAACTTTATTCATACTAGCCTGAAGAAATATATTTTGATGGAATTTTTATGTGATTTAAGTGGTTGTGAAAATTACCAGACTGACAGCCTTGGAGACTGAAATCCAGCATTTATCCATTAAACAGGTGCAGCAGTGGCAATGGAGGCATCCCCATGTTGCCGCTGTCAGAGAACTTCAGCCGTACCTGGAAGGATAACCTCTAAAGATGAAAGAATAAGTTATCGCCAAGCCTTTCTGCTATAAGCAACGACAACTGTGGTGATGATTTCTGATGCAGACACCTCTCCGTTGGAACTGGACTTAAACCACCAAACCCATTTCACTTAGTTGCTGAACAGTGTAAGGAAAACTTCTGAAAAGTCTTGACCTGAACTGGTAATTGTGTTGTCCAAGGTTCTATAGACCTTTTATAAACCTTTGAGCCCTACAGTCCCTCTCACCTGTTTAATAGCTCTGTGTTTCTTCTACTGAGGTATTTACTTTCCAGTATTTAAGTTTAAAATAGAAGCTTCTACACACCCATATGTAGAGTCATAAACCATCCTTCCATAATAATTATGTTTCATAGCCGCAGTT
Source organism: Malaclemys terrapin pileata (assembly GCF_027887155.1). Lineage (NCBI taxonomy): Eukaryota > Metazoa > Chordata > Testudines > Emydidae > Malaclemys > Malaclemys terrapin. The sequence continues at coordinate 45,876,939 of NC_071505.1, forward strand.
TCCTTATATTTAGGTGTAATTTGCAAGGGGACCTCCTTGAAAGTTTGGATATTAGGAAGTTGTAGTTTATGAAACCTAAGCATCAGACTCTGAAAATAATTGTCCGAAGCTGTAGTGACAATCTTAAGTCTGCCCAGGGGTGCTGGAACAATTTGTGTAGTGGGGATGCTGAAAGCCATTGAACCAAACTGCAAACCCTGTAAATAATGGAAACCACTTCAGCCCAGGAGATGCGGTAGCACCCCCAGAGCTCCTAGGTCCAGCACCTATGGGTCTGCCTCTCAGGCCTTTAGGATTCATCTAGGAGCCATGGACCCTCATTATCTCAGGGAAAACTACATGTTTGTTTCTAACCTGCAACTTCCCCAGCCCCTCAGAGACACTCTAATTCAAGGATAGAGACTATAAGCTACAGTGCCCTTGGAAGGACCAAAGATTGCAAAACCTAACATACTACCCTCCACAAAATATTGCATACACAAGATTCTGCCTCCCTCAGCCACTCTACTGTGGGTGGGATAGCCCACCCTACCCTATCCTCCCTCCCTCTATTGTATAGAGACCTCACACTCCTGATATAAGGCAGAGATCCATTTTTCTACATTGAGACAATGTTGAGATATATTCTACCTGATTATGAATAGGAATTAGAAAGAAACATGGGAACTTGAAAACTATGTTTATAAAAGGAAAGATCTTTGGCTTAATACTCCATGTAAAGATAATGGGGAGATCCTACACTAGTCCAAAGGAAACTAACTTTAGTCTGGGAAAGAAAACCTATGTAATGTAATTACTCATACCCAGAAAAGGAGAAGACATTAGGTTGACCCCTACCCTATCCACATTTAAGTCCCTTTTAAAGTTCCACTTCTGTCATGCTGTCAGTAGTGAATCAAGTTGATTTATATAGCAATTGCCTGCCGTTATTCCCTTTCTCCTGACTTCTGTCTACTAATTTGTCCTGAGACTGTGAACAAAGAACATCCTTGAGTGTTTGGAAAGTATCTGGCACATAGCAGGTGCTACTACAAATAAGTAACCAATAATATAATCTGTAAGGGTAAAAGAAGCTGGGTGATAGCGGAAGGGATATGTAAAATAACTTGTATCTGCTCAGGTTTAGAGGGGCATTTGGTGTGAAATAGAGTGACAGAAGACTGAAAAACAAATTGCATATTAATGGATGCAGATTTTCATTCAAACAATGAAAGGTGGAATATCTCTCTCCATGCCTCTATTATAAACTATGTTTGATCAGATGTCACTGAATAAATATGTTCACAGCACCCAACAGAATAAGTGGGATGACACAATACTGAGAAAGGGAGAGAGGGAAGACTCCACATCTGATGTGTTGTGATGCTAGCAGTAGAGATGGCGGAAAACTTTCTCTCAAAACTGATTTTGATGGGAAAACTGGGTTTTCGACAAAATGGAATTTTACACAGAAAGTCTCTGCTCCAAACTTACTTCGTCACCAGGATACACCACAGCCACGTGACTGCTATGTTAAACCACCTCCCATTACCAAGACAAAAGACCTGAAATTTTCACCCAAAAACTTGAAATTTCTGAGGGGGGGGGGAGGGGAAGGATTTTCTGACTAATTCTAGCTAGTAATGAGGCAGAGAAAACTGCTAGTAGTGGCTGCGAAGGGTCATGAATTCTATAAAGAGAGTTCATGCATGTTTAAACTCAAGTGTAACTATAAGATTTTGACTACAAGATTTCAACCTATCTCACAAGGCTATTACCCAGACCATACAGTAGATATGATTTCATACAGCTTGTTTTGAAAAGCTGACTTGTTTTGCTTTTTTGTTTCTTTTCTAATAACCATCACTCTCTTTAATGTACTCTTGGGTTTTAGGCTTTTGCAGAAGTAACAACTTGTGACATTACCCAGGGTACAAGAGATGATCCGTGCCTGCTGATAGTGGGGGTGGGGGTTGGGCGGCGCACAACTGTGGGAATGCTTGAATCATGACCCCCAAGCAATCCCCCCTCCTGGAAAACAGCGGCCCTTCCCTGCAGCTCCCAGCTGTTCCTTCTGTCTCTGCCTCTCCGACTCAGCTGCCCCACAGGGAGACAGGCCTGGCCACACCATTTGACTGAGCAATCTGGAGGGGCATGTGACCCTGCATACCTCCCCCCCCCACACACACGTCACCTCTGCAGGGAATAACTATGTCTCCTCAATTCTCTAACCTGGGATGTCTTTTACACTGCTTTACTGGTGAACAGCCACTCCTGGCTAGTTAAACACACAGCCTCTAGTATGTAACTTGCTCCCACCTGCGCAGTATTGAGTGCTACTAGCTAGCCACTCATAAATTATACTGTAGAAGAATACCAGCAGATTCTCTAGTCCCAGACTTTCCCCCAGAAATGTGCATCTTGTATTGCCCAGCACCTTGCTGAAAAGCACATATAAAGTCCATCATTCATCAACGGAAAATGCTATGCACCAGCTTTGTTATCCCAAATGGAGTTCCCCCTCCCCACAGTTTAATCCAGACACACTGGCCAGATAAAACAGTGAAGCAAGTTTATTAACTACAGAAAGAAAAGAAAGATTTTAAGTGACTACAAGTGATGAGGCATAAAAGTCAGAACTGGTTACCAAGAAAATAAAAAAGATAAAACACAAGCTAACTGCCTAACTTAAAAAGCTAAGTGAACTTAAAAGTAAAAGTTTTTTCTCATCATAAGCTTACAGCAATCTGTACTGGCTTGCTTCAACCAGGATTCCCCCATCCCAATTCAGTTCTTTAAGAGTCACTGGTGTCTTGAGCAGAGATGAAGAAGGAGAGTGAGGTCAAGCCTTCTTTTCCCCGCTTTATAATTCAATTTCTTGTGCTAGAAACATCCTTGCTGAGCTATAGTGGCAAAACAATCTTATGTGTACATGAGGTTTGAATTGTCCTGGTCATGAAATGTAAATTTCTTGTTCATGCTTTCCCCCTGCCAGAGAATGGTTGCTTAACTCTCCAGGTAATGCCTCTCTCATCATCTTCTCAACCTGCAGACCGGCCCTAGTCCGGGTACCTCAGCATCCTCCATGATTCGGCCCTCTGGCTGTGTCACCATCTATGTTTCTCCCTTCCGAGGTTAGGTGTCACTGTCCACCAGTCAAGCCACTTCCCCACTGGTGAATGAGGGGATCCAGGCCTGCCTACTACTCCAGGTCTCCACCCGGGGACTCTGTAGATAGCAGCCTCCTGTTGCATCTCTTTAACTTGGTTCAATGCTGTTTCAGTTCCCTGGGCCACTTCCCTGCAGCCCCAGCACCTTCTTTGCCCTCTCTTCAGGGCCTTCAGCCAGCAAGTCTGAGCAGCCAGCCAGGAGCTCCCTCTTGTTCCCCTAGTCCCTGCCAGCAACTGCTCTTTCCAAGTTGCTACCCTTGGTGCAGCCTGCCAGGAACACAGTCTTCACTCCTTGGGCTCCCCACAGCAACCGACCCTGCTTTACCCAGAAGCTTCTTTTGTACCAGCCTTATGGGCCTTAACTGACTGCTTCATGAAGCCTCTCTCCAATTGGCTGCTTCCTGCGCAGCCTCTCTAGGCTGCTTGAAGGACTCACCTCCACTACTCCTTTCTGGGATGGGGTGCGGCAGGCCCATGAGGTTCTATTAACCCCTTCCACTCCACTGTGGGGTGAGCACCCCATCACACCCCCTTTCAGTTTCAATCAGTGTCTCATTATTTTTGCATTTATGAAACAGGGAAATCAGAAGTTCCCAATAGACCTTTTCTATAACATTCATTATTTTATAAACTTATACATGTCCCTCGTATTCATCTCCTTTCTAAGGGAAACTACTCCTGCTGCTTTGTTCAATTTGTATTTGTACAGTAATTACCATAGCAGGATCTCTGGATGTTACTTTAATATAAATATTACTCAATAATAGCAGTATCCATATTCATAACAGGGAACAAACACTTAGTTATTTCTGAAGTGGCAACTAGTGGAGTTTCCCTACCAATAAGTGGAGGCTAAGCAAGGCATAGGGGGCAGACTAGCAGAACCTTAGCTAAATATTTCCAAATTTTCTGATGCTTAGTATTTTTTAATGACAGCATTATAATTTCCTGACATTTAACAGTTAATTTTTGTAATCTTAACTCCAGATGCAAGCCTTACTTTCAAGAATTTGTTATTTTGTATCTACCAGGTCCCAACAGTAAATTAATAGCTATAATTATAATCTTATCTGAACTCTATCTTAATGAAGTTGTTTTAATTGGGAATTAAATATTTTCATTGTTTTTAATCATGCCATACTAGTAGTTTTTCTTAATGATAATTCACAACACCTTTTGCCTTGTAGCAATTAATCTAGAACAGTCTTTAAAAGTTCAACAGGAATTAGAAAATAGAAGACTACAGGATTATAATATAGAAGTTAGTGATAGAAGTACTAAGCGATGTCACCATAGCAACTCTGCTTGCACACAGGATCCTGTATTTAACCTAAGGGAGTTTTTAAAACTTCTTCATTCCTGAAATAGCTAATCACCATAGTGTTCATGTAGAGAGTGCATAGCACTCTTAAATTCATGTGAATGCATCCTCCTTTCTTTAATGATAGATTTGTGTTAGAAATGTATAAGCACTTTCGCTCAATACAATTTCTAACTAAGAAGCCACTACTGTCTGAACATTCAGGTTGACATTATTAATGCAAATCATGGCAGGTGATCATAAAAGTGCAATAATGTTCTCCGGGGGGGCTTGTAAGCAAAGACCATTTCAATAAAGTAGAAGCAACATAGCAGAAAACATTTCCAGAATTTCTGTTTAAAGTTCTTTGTCTGTTTTCCCCTTGCTATCCACAAAATTTTATAATTGTACCCTTCTTTCTGCATATCCCATTATGAGCTTTGTCAGAAAAAGAAGCCCTGGGCTGGAGCATTGCTCAGTCACTCTGTGGGGATGGCACATGTGTAATCTGATGAGTATGTAGGAGCTGCAAGGGAATGGTGCGTGCACGCTCTGGTCAGTGTGTAGGAACTGTGAGGGGATGGAGCATGCTCAATCCTGATGAAATCCAGAGAATGTAGCTGCCAAACTCTAAGTCTCTACTGAGAATGTGTAAACTGTGGGGGGTTTTTTTTTTTTAGAAAAGTACTTTAAAATGAATGTACACATTTACAGAAATAGGTTATTAATAATTATTTCAAAGCTGAGATATGGATTTCAACTACATCACCTGAGAGAAAAACATATGGATTTTGTCTTAAATGTTATCCTTTGTTCCCGACTTACAGTTGCACTAAAGTTAGGAAACCTGTATACCTATTCTATTTTGGTGAGCTAAGCGAGAAGATTTTAAAAATATCTCTATTATAGTTAGGTAGGTTTGACAGTCTGTGCAGCCAGAGAATCAGGTCTAAAAGTGGAAAAATGCTGAAAAACAATCTGATAAGCATTAAAGAAAAGAAATCAAGAATACAATATTTGATCTTTTCACGATTCTGTCAAACATGTATTGTCCGTACACAAAACTACTAATACATTTTTATCAACTATCCAATTGCTATATACTCTGAGCGTCATACACATTTTTAAGGGTCAGATCCAGCTCCTAGTGAAATCATTGAGAGTTGTGCCATTGCTTTTAGTAGGATCAGGATTGTGAACATGTTTTAGGAGGAGCACATCTTTTAAAAGCATTTTCAGTTTTAAGGTTAAATACATCTTGGCTCAAATCTTCAAAGAGATGCACAGTGGTCTTAAATATTTTCATGTGGTCCTCAAATTGCAAATTATCAGCTAGAAACTTCTCCATAGTGAATTTAGCCCACTCTATTCAGGTTGTATACACAAAAATTCTGTTCTAGGCCCCAGTCCTGCAAAGGGTTTTGAAGTCAATGGGACTCCACGAAGGGGTAAGGATTGAGGTTTGCAGATCAGGGCCTTTTTTGCAGTAATAAAAGCAAAGGAAGAGTAAATATTTCTCATTGTGCAATTGCAACTTATGAAATCTTTCAGTGATATGCCAAAAGGAACCTCTGGGGGCTCCTAGAAACTTCTGACTGAAATTCTGCCAGCAAACTGAGGCAAGAGTTAGGATGATTTCCTTTCATCTGATGGAGGCATCTCTCTCCGGCTGCTGCTAAATAATTCCTGACAGTGATGCCTTATCCCTTGGGACTCCAAATACTTCTTTGGAATTGACTAGAGTGCACCTAGTGCCAGGAGTTTTTTCTTTTTAAATTACCCTGGGGGAGAGTATAACCTCAAGTCCCTCCTGCAAAGGAGTCAAATCATTGACTAGTGTAAATCAGTGTAATTCCATTGACTTCAGCGTGCAGTTGACAAAGGGCATAAGAGTTACTTAGGTAAATTACGGCAATGTTCTGTTTCTGGCAGCCCTCCTAAGAGGGCCTCTCCTAACAGAGCCTGATATTTTGCACTGTTTTGAAGAAGTGTGTTAATCCAGTGCCACCTGTCTTTATCTTGCTAACTAGTTACCAATTTAATCAGACAGCACAAACTGTTGATGATAGTTTGTTGCTTCTGCTGTCCCCCTGCCTGGTAGTTTTGTTCCTTTCCCTAAAAAATCAAGGAATTTGTTAAAATATATGTGTGACGATATTTGAGAATGGTTTGTTTAAAATGCTGCTGGAGCCAAGGATGGCTACACACAAGCAAACTGTTTTGCTCACACTGCTTGATCACAGCAAGATCTTGCATACTTTACCAAATACAGGTGGCATATATGCAATGTTGTTACATTAAAAAGTCACATTATTCCCACAGTTAATGGGCCACATTCAGACCATTTGGCTCTAACTCCTTTGGATCTAATGGTGTTGTAACTGTTACCATCATATGTGAATTTGGCCTATAGCACTTGGTGGATGCAGTAGGTTCCAAACTGTGATAGTAAAATCCTCTAGAAAATGATATTTTTTCTATAAGATTTTTAAATCATCCTATAGAATTTAATAGAGGACTATAAACCTTCTATAGAATTCCACAGGAAAACACAGAAATGACATCATGCTCTATTAAATTCTATAGGTTTTAAAGTAATTTTGTTCCCTCCTTGATATATTCTAGAAGATTTTTCCATAAGAGAGGGCAAGCTCAAATGCACTTGCTTTTTCTGTACAGGGCTGGCCTTATGGGTGGGTGACTGCCAGCATGCCAAGGTCAGGGGAAGGGGATGCTGTGCTCAAGGGGCTGCAGAAGGGTTGTGTCCACCCAGGAGGCAGAGGGAGGCAATAAAGGGGGCTATGGGGCAGGAGCCATGTGCTCGCATGTGTCCTCTCCTGGCAGCTGACACCTGCAGCGCCACCACGGCTCCACCTGCTGCTGCTCTGCCTGCTTCCTCAGAGAGCAGTACTTACAGGGTGCCAAAGAAAGTTTTTGCCCAGGTTGTCTGTGACCATTGGTCCCTGGAGGGGCCACACTGAGATTTCTCAATCAGGGAAGACTGCAAAGAATGGGGCAGGCGATCCCAAAAACTGGTGGTTATTCTAATTATTAGAGTCACCAAGCCAGCAACAAAACAGTTTCTACAATACGTTACTGGTTATCCAGAAGCCAAAAATACAGTTCCCTTAAAGCAACCCTGCCTCGGGCTTCCACCCAGACAGCCAAATTTAGTGTTTTAGTGAAAAAGTAACAGGTTCATCATATATAAAGTTCATCATATATAAATGTCTTCCCTTCCCAAGGGATCAGACACATTACCCTCAGGTCAATGAATATTTCAGATTTTACCCAATTACACGCTTCCAGCCAACTCTTATTAACTAAACTAAGATTTATTAAAAAAGAAAAGAGAGAGAGTATTGTGGTTAGAAGATCATTATATATACAGATAAGAATAAAGTTCTTGGGTCAGTTTCATAATAGAGATGGTTAGCTGCTGAGTTGCAAAAAATTATTTCAGAATCAATTCCATAGGTTATAATCCAAATAGGCAGTTCATGTATAGCATTTGTTCAAATCCTTCCATAAGAATGTGCAAGGACAGTCCAGGATACTTGGAGACCTCAGTCTTACGACTCAAAACTCCCCCTGCTAAAGGTTCAAGAGATTTGAGATGACAGGATCAGGTCCTACAGTTCTTTTATAGATCTCTGGCAGGCTACTATGGCTTCTTGACCGCATGATAACACAACAGGCATTCATTGGATGAAGAATAGGTAATAACATTGTGGCTTTGAAGTCAATTCTATACACAATTAAATTAGGATTGCCAACTTTCTAATTACACAAAATTGAACACTTTTGTTCTGCCCCTGTCCTGCCCCTTCTCCGAGGTCCCGTCCCTGCTCACTCCATCCCCCTCCCTCTATCACTCACTCTCCCCCACCCTCACTCACTTTCACTTGGCTGGGACAGGGAGCTAGGGTTTGGGAGGGGGTGTGGGCTCTGTCTGGGGGTGCTTGCTCTGGAGTTCATCTGGGGAAAGGTTTGGGTGCAGGAAGGAGCATTGGGCTGTGCAGGGGTTTGAGGTGTGGGAGGGGGTATGCAGTGTGGGCTCTGGGAGGGAGTTTGGGTGCAGGAGTGGGCTCAGGGCTCCACCTGCAGACGCTGTCCCTGCAGCTCCCATTGGCCACGGTTCCTGGCCAATGGAAACCACGGAACCGGTGCTTGGGGTGGAGGCAGCGCACGGAGCTCCCATGGCCGCCCCATGCCCAGGAGCCGAACATACCAGCCGCTTCTGGGAGCCATGCCAGACAGGGAGCTTGCCTTAGCCTCACTGCGCCGCCGACCAGACTTTTAAAGGCCTGTTCAGCGGTGCTGATTAGGGTTGCCAACTGGACTTTTAGCAGCCTAAAACCTCCTGGTTTGGCTTCAGTAGCCTCCGGAGATAGAGCCAGATTACGGGAGCAAAACTGGGAGGGTTGGCAACCCTGATGCTGTCTGGAGCTACCAGGGTCCCTTGCCCAGTCAAAAACCAGATGCCTGGCAACCCTAAGGTAAACTAGTAGCATTAATTAACATAAGTCAATTATCCATTCAAACTATAAGGCATTCCATTATGGCACAAACAATGTAAGATGAAGACAATGTAAGTAATTTTATTTCTTGCAATATATTACATCTTTGATGTTAAGGTTAACTGAACTATCCGCAAGCATAATATAATGTAATTAAGACATGAAAGGGAATTAGCATCCACAAGCTAATCTGGTTACATGGTTAACATCTAACAAGAAATAAGTAAACACATACAATTAGTTTTACCTCTAATTCTCTAACAATGCAGGTTTGCATTTCAAAGCTCTAGTTTATCTAACCTGGCTTTGTTAGCTACTTATAAGGCATGGCCCTAATTGCCATTTATATACTTTTCTAATATGTCTTGAAAGGTTGAATTTGGGTCATTTTAGCCCGCTAGTTGCTTAACCATTTCTGATTCAGTGTCAGGTGCCATTTTCACTAAGGCCAGCCCTGTTTCTATATAGCAAGGTTATTTCAGGAGAATATAAAAATTAATTTCTTCACCTGTACAGTCTAAGTCTTGCAAACTCCCTCCTGATAACTCTGAAGTAAAATTCCTTGGGCTTGATCTATCCTTGGGAAAAGCCAACCGGAGTCAAAGTAAATCTTAAAGCAGTAAGTTGACACCAGGGATGAATTTGGCACATGCTTTGCAAATAGGAAGTTTGACCCATTAGTCAGACTTCACAGGCTAAAAATACAAAAATAATGTTGCGACAAAAGCTGTTTTCTCTTCCTAATAAAAACTGTATTGAAAAATGCCAGAGTGCCATCAAACCCAGCAGTGATGAGCGGAATTCATTCCAATAATTATGCAGTCATTAGACAACAGTCTATATAGGAGGGGGAAAATACTTTTATGGAAATACAGTTTCCATGAGTAGTTATTTAATCTAATTAATTGCATCTAGCTGAGCCTTTTTTGCTGAATTTGGGATAACCCATTATCAGGCCTTTACAGTAATTCTAATTAATTTAATCTTTACCAGCATATGAGATGGTTTTTATTCCATCTTTCTCCAATTATGCAGGCAACAAAAATAAAAGTTCAGATCACCAAATAAACTTCTTGTAGACACCGAGTCTTATTATGCTAACAAATTAATTTTAACTCCAGAGACACTGGTGTGTTCTTACCCTAGGGAAATAAAGACAGGGGTTAAGTGAAAAATTAAAAGGTTCTGTAACATTGTGTTCTATTTGTTGTTGAAGTTTTATACCATAGTTGTATGGTGTATCTTCATAGCATTGGCTCTGGGCCAAGGTCCTGATGCTGTACTCATTAAAGCCAATGGAGGCCCCACTGACATTGTTAAGAGGCCTGAAAGTGAGATTTCCCTTTAAATTGCCAGAGCAATGTAAAGGTGGTTTGGAGTAAATGAGAATCAGGCCTTAGGAGTTACTGCCATTCAGGAAGGAAAGGAGATCTGAGTCACTGTTGGTGGCCCTGACTGCTGGGCCATGACTACTTCTTATGTGAATGGGCTGAAGCTTGGCTATGAAGGCATTGTGATTCTGCCCCTGTGCTTGACTTATTACTGGTAGTCCATGAAGCCATCTAGATGCTGATGATCGCCTCTTTGGAAAAAAAAGATAATTCATTTTAGTGAGGAGAGCTGAGTTCTGTAGCTCAGTGGAGCAAGTCTAGTTTTATAAAGTGATTTATGGTCTGGAAAAGTTCTGTACAGTGTGATTTTTTTCTGCCTCTCTTTGTCTTCTTGGCAGTGGTATATGTTTCCAGAAAGCCCTTGTGTCTGAGTCTGTGTCTGTCAGGCTGTATCTTCTGCCAGCACCACTCAAGTTTTCTTCCTCATTGATTTTTCTGTCACAGGTCATTCAAGTGCTGCTGTGATCTGTGTGGATGGGAGGGTGTGTGCGTCAGTCCTAGCCTAAGAAAGTGGTTGTAATATGCTTTACTACTGCTACTACTGGGCTTTTGGTTTGGTAGAGGTCTCTATGAGTATATTGTGGAATTTGGCAGGATTCAGGAGTTTTCTATTCTTCCTGTCTCTCAAGGTAGAGTGTTCTTATATCTGCCAGGAAGAAATGTTCTTTGAATATAAAAATTTTAATATTATAGAGGAATTAATTAGCTAGCTGACACTGGTTAAGTAACTCCTTACCAAATTCAGACAAGAACCATCTCTCCAGGTTTTAAGAAAATACAATAATTTCTTTGACCATTTAAATCTAAAGACACTCTTTTATAGAATCATCTACATTTAAAAAGACTATTTTAAGCACTGGAAGACTCCTGTGTAGGAAATAGGAGTGTTTGGATTCATTTGAAACAACAATTTCAAATCCTATTAAACCCTAATGAACCTAAAATGGACTGAGTAAGAGTTAAAACTCTATCTTTAAAGATGTTTTGAGAGTTTCCCACCACAAAGACAAAAGCAGTTACAGCCCTGCTGTGTATACATAGTGGATTGGATATCCATGAGCTGAAAATGTTACTAAGGCCATTCCAGGAAGTATTGAGCCAAAGGTGACAATGGCTGATATTTGAGCCCAGCTTAGCCCCTGAAAGAGGTGTATCCTCCACCACCTGTTCATCTCATCTCTCTGCCAGCAACCAGACAACTAAGAACAGGGAAGCCATAACTCAGCATCAAGAAGAAGCAACCTTTCAGCACAGCACTTCTGCAACTTGCCACCACCAAGACTTCAGCATCACTGGAGAGATGGAATTTGCAAAGGCACTGCCATGAGGTTAGATTTAAACTTTTCTTGTAATCATTTTCATGGAATACTGAAATGTTATTGTATTTTAATTTTTATTTTAGGATGAAGTCCATAATTTTTGAACCGCGCAGGCTTTTTGTGCTTTGACAGTCCAGCTGAACCGCTCCCCGTCATTTTCTACCAAACAATGCAGGACCTCCTCGCTTCACAGCATAGAGGTTTACCATAAGCTGTTTACACTTATGTTACCTTCACTGTAACAACACCCAGAGGAGTGAAGATTTCATCTGAATCAGTTTTTAGAAGCACGGGGGTTTTCTGCACCTTTACCTCTAAGTAGTCTCTTCTAATTTTGCTGTGAAATTACTGAAAAAGCAGACCCTGTATCAAGCTCTATTTTAAGTATTACTTTTTCTGCTTGTAAAGAAATCCATTAAATAACAATTCATTTATTATCTTGTAAATTAAACAGTTGTAGAGATGCTATATTGTTCTCAATGGAGTCCATGTTGCAGGTTGTCATCTGCAAGCTGAGGAAACTAAAATTCTCTGGTATTGCTCTCATGAGGTGATGGTTGTGCGTTTAGTACTGGTGTGCACATTTCCTGTGTGTGTCCCAGTTTCTACAAGGTTTGTCCTTGAACTAACAGTCACCTTCAATTTCAGACTGCACTTATGTTACGGGAATCCGTCTTTGAGTGTGCTTTTTGCTTGACCCCAATTCATTTGTTGTACAAATAACATGATGCTATTGAAGGAAAATATAATCCCAACTGTACATATAAAATGAAGGAGTATAAATTAGCTGTTCCCACCCAAGAAAGAGATCTCAGAGTCATTATGGATAGTTCTCTGTAAACATTCATTCAATGTACAGCGGCAGTCAAAAAAGCTAACAGAATGTTGGGAATAATTAAGAAAGGGATAGATAATAAGACAGAAAATATCATATTGCTTCTATATAAATCCATGGTATTCCCATATCTTAAATATTGTGTGCAGATTTGGTAAACCCATCTCAAAACAAGATATATTGGAATTGGAAAATTGAATATATTGGAATTCAGAAAAGGGCAACAAAAATGATTAAGGGTATAGAACAGGTTTTGTATGAGGAGAGATGAATAAGACTCGGACTTTTCAGCTTGGAAAAGAGACGACTAAGGGGGGATATGAGAGAGGTCTACAAAATCATGACGGGTGTGGAGAAAGTAAATAAGGAAGTGTTATTTACCCCTTTTCATAACACAAGAACTAGAGGTCAGCAAATGATATTAATGGTAGCAGGTTTAAAACAAACAAAACGAAGTATTCACAGAATGCACAGTCAACCTGTGGAACTCTTTGCCAGAGGATGTTGTGAAGGCCAAGACTATAACAGAGTTCAAAAAAGAAACAGATAAATTTATGGAGGATAGGTCAATCAATGACCATTAGCCAGGATGGGCAGGGATGGAACATTTTCTTCAGTCCAACCCCCTGGGGGACTGCTAGCTTTCCCTACCAGCAGGGACCTAGAGCCATATGCTCCTCCCCTTCCTGTGTCCTCCCCCCTGTCCCTTAGTTTCCCTCTGCCAGCTTTATATGGTCGGATGGCTGATTAGGCCCGCAGGTGCCAATGCTCAAGTAATCTGGGCTTGGTCTTCCCTGCCAGCCCCAACTAATCCCTTAATTGGAGAGGGGCTAACAGGGACCTGGCCAGGCTCTCCTGGCCAGCACCCTGTTACAGGATCTGTAATTCTTTTTGTTTATGTACATTTACACTAAAGGGGGAGGAGTATGTGGTGTATAGGAATTGGACAATCCCTTCAGCTGGAGCCCTCTCATGGCCCTTACTGTATTCCGTGTTTCAGAAGTAAACAAACCCTGCCGGAGTAGCAGTGTGTATATGTAGCTAGGCCTTGGACATTCCCCTCTGGTGTTATCTAGACTGGTGATCTGCTAGGTCACTCCAATCCTTGACTCTGGGAGCCAGCCTTACCCTGCTCTGCTGTGAGAACCCAACTCCTGGGCTGTTAACACACAGCCTCTGGCATGTAAGCTGCTCCCAGCTACTTGCAACCAAATGACACTAGCCAATATCTCTGGTCCCAAACACAACCCTAGGAACCTCCGTCTTGCAGTGTCCAGTTATGCCACTGGACGCCGCAAGCTTATATGAGTTCGTCAATTTAACAAAGAAATTAATATGTACCAGGCTTGTTATCCCAAGGGGAGTCTGACAAAATAGGTGTTCAGGGAGATCTTGCACTTTGGCTGGCCCTTTGGGGAGCAGTCTCCCAACACCAGGATTGTACATATGCAGAAAATCATTTTGGGGTTACCCTGTGTTTCCCCCACCCAGCACTGAGTCAGTCTTCCCTGCCCCCTAGAGGGCTGTGATCTGTGCTTTCTGGGCTAGGTGTGTTTACCCTTTGATCAGATTCACCTTTTCCCAGCAGCTTTCCCATAACTGCTTTCTGTGTCTCACCAGCCTGGGGGAAAACACCCCCTTCTCTGTTAGTTGGGTCATTTGTATTCTGGCAAACTACCACCTGGCAATTTCCTGGTCTCAACTCCTCTATTATCACAGGCATTGGAGCTGCATCTTGATTTAAAGAGACACAATTACTTTTCAAAAACTTATCAGAAATAGCATCCTGAAAAATTGGGACCTGGATTGGGGTATCCTCTGCCACCCCTTTCTCTTTCCCTGAGAAATCAGCTGTGTGACTGCTCCCCCACGAGGTCAGATACACAGTTCCTTCTCAAAATCTGGGTTACAGGCTGAATGTCTGGGTGCACAGATGCTGACCCAGCCATCCTCTTAGTGTCCTGGGCATCCTGCCCCAAGTGACTAGTGAGGAGACATTCCTGCACCCCCACTATTCCTGCCCCAGTTTCCTTCTCTGGGCCCCCTCCTAAGACACATTTCTCTGTGCTCCATAGGAAGGGTTCTGTCTCTTGTTCATCTGCAAAACTCTGCCAGCTAACAAGTGGGACAGTTTCCTTAATCACTGACAACACTTCTCCTGCCCCTACGCCTGAGGGCATGTTGCCTTCTCCTAGAAAGGGGCTAGTCTCAGCCCCTCCCATACTTGGAAGCACCCTGCTTCCCTGTGTTACAGAGTCACAGGAATCCTCACCCACCTCAGTGGTTTCTGAGATCTTCTGCCCCTTCTCTGGGCTCTCCTCTGGGACACATTTCTCTATGCTCCCTAGAGCCGTTTTTGCCTCTGATTCAGCTGCAACCTGCTGGCAGCTAACAACCTGGACAGTTCTCTCCCTGGCAGGCATTACACCCTCATCCCTTCCTGATGTGGTGTTGTTTCCAGCTGCAGTGCAGGAGTTGGTTTCAACCACCCTCCCACCTGGAAGATGTGGCTTCTCCCTGCTGCAGAAGAATCAAAGAGACTCTCTCCCATTCTCTCAGCAGTTCCTGAGACCTTATCCTTTCCCTTGGGGGTCCCAGCATAAAATTCCCTCCTGCTCCAGGCAAATACTTTAACCTGAGCTACATGGAAAAAATCATTACCAAGAAGCAGCTTGACTAGGAGGTGTTCTATTATCCCCACAGTCAAAACACTTTCCAGGCCTTTCCACACCACATGGATTTTAGCTAGTGGTATGAGGAATCTGCTTTCGCCCACCTCCACAATCTCTGACATTTGGCCAGGTAGCATACTTGCCTTTGGGACCACACTCTGCTTAACCAGAGAGATCTGGGCCCCTATATCGCTCTGCCCCAAGTATTCCCTGCCATCAATTTGGACAGCCGTAACATGCTCCATATCTGGTTCCGCAGAGGCTAACCTCACAAAACCTATATGATAGGTTTCAATTGCATGGGGCGGGGGGGTTCTGTGTTGAGGACATCAGAACTAACATGAGCTATTGGTTGCCTGCTTCCTCCTAGCACAGGGCATTTATTCCTCAGGTGATCAGTGGAATTACACTGATGGCACCTTTTGGGCTCTTCTGCTTTTACAGAAGATTTGGGATAGGAGTTACCAGTAGAGGAATGTTTTTGGGTAAGAGAATGATTAGGCTCCCAACCCGCTTCTCTCTTCCCAGGGACAAAATGGGATCCTCCCTTCCCACCGGTTTTAAACCCTCTTTCTGTGGTCTGCCCTCAATAGATGCCTGATTCTGTTTGAAGGCATCAGCTAAAAATGCCATCTCATCCACAGACTTTATATCTTTGTCCCATAGACACTGCTTTACATCAGCCTTACCTATGCTTAGGAAAAGCTCTTGAGCAACAAGATCCAACATTCCCTCGAAACTTGCCACCTCTTTGCCCCCACCCATTTTCCCAAAAAATCTTTGATTCTGTTGACATATTCCCCATTATTCATCCCAATATCCCTCTTAAGATTCCTAAATTTAACTCTATATGTTTCAGAGGTAATCTGAAAACTTCGCAAAACAATATCTTTAAATTTACAATAGTCTAAAGCATCTTCAATGGGCATTCCACTGAATACATTTTGAGCTTTACCAGTTAATTTCGCAGTCAGGGTAGGAACTCTCTTATCATCAGGGATTTCATGTATTACACACTGCCTTTCGAAGGTAGTCAGATATTCAGAAATATCATTGTCCTCACTGTACTCAGGACATAAGTGTTCCCATTTGTGGATTTTTTGAGTGATGGGAGTCATTGGGGTCGGGAGGTTCTGGTTCTGCTTCTCTAGCAAGTCCAGTTTGTGTTTTCACTCTCTCTCTCTCTTCTCTCTCTCTCTCTCTCTCTCTTTTTTTCTCTTTCTTCCCGCTCTCTTACTCTTTCTCTTTCTTCTCTTTCTTTTTCTTTTACTTCTATGGCCCTTCTGTGTGGAGCCTCCTCTTCTTTGAGCCTCATTTCTGCCTGCCACATTTGAAACTCGACATCCTTTTCCTTCTCCACAGCTTCCAGTCTGGCCAGCTCTAGTTTTGTAGCTGCCTCACTGGTAGTCATTTTTCTGCTTTCTTGTGCTTATTTCCCTCACCAGAAATAAATAAACAGAAAATAACAAAACTGTGACCTCCTCTTGTCTGTTCTAAGCCACTGCACTTAAGACTCACTTAAAATCACAAATATCAATGCCTAAAGCGTGAACTTCACTTGGAGTAACAAGCCGTATATAGACCCTGCTCACTGCGCCACTCTGACATTCCCCTCTGGTGTTATCTGGACTGGTGATCTGCTAGGTCATGCCAATTCTTGACTCTGGGAGCCAGCCTTACCCTGCTCTGCTGTGAGAACTCCCACTCTTGGGCTGTTCACGCATAGCCTTTGGCATGTGAGCTGCTCCTTGGATTGTGCAACCGAATGACACTAGCCAATACCTCCAGTCCCAGATACAACCCTGGTTGTATGCTTATGAATGTATATATGACATAACTGGAATATGTTTTATGCTACTGTGACATTGCACTCTATATGATTTTATGAAAGTATGCTGATGAGTATGAATATAATGTAACTGGAATATGCTTCATGCAAACGGTCTCTTGTAAGGTATCATTACAAAGCTTATAATCTACTGAGTGTGGTCATCCTATTTGTATAAATGTATCACTCTTGTATCTGAAACTAGAAATATAAAATATAACTCTGAGGGCCTATTGTAATTATGCAAAGTGTGGGCCATTAATGATGGTTTGGAATCTTGATGGCTCCCATCAACCAGGACAACTGACTACAAATGGCTCTGTTTTACTTGTAAGTTTTCCTGTATACATGTGTGCTGGCAAGTGGGTAATGAAGTATTACAGTGACATGTGATCATGTCACCTGAACTGGAATCCATCTTTAACCTGGTGCTTTTCCATTGAGAAGGGGGGTGAGAACCCAGAGGGACAAAGGATTCCCCCCTTGTGCAAAAGATATATACGTGGGTGGAACAAAGAAAAAAGGGGCAGCCATCATGAGAAATGCCCAAGCTACCACTGGAGCTGGAACAAGGGCTATACCATGGGAAAGGACTGTGCCCAGACTAGGAAGGTGTCCAGTCTGTGAAAGAAACGCATTGAAACATCTCTGAGGGTGAGATTTTATCTGTATTCAGTTTTATTACTGTATTAGGCCTAGATTTACGTATTTTCTTTTATTTTACTTGGTAATTCACTTTGTTCTGTCTGTTACTGCTTGGAACCACTTACATCCTACTTTCTGTAATGAATAAAATCACTTTTTACTTATTAATTAACCCAGAGTATGTATTAATATCTTTGGGGGGGGGGGAAGTTGTGCATATCTCTCTATCAGTGTTATAGAGGGCAAACTATTTATGAGCTTACCCTGTATAAGCTTTATATAAGGTAAAACGGATTTATTTAGGGTTTGGACCCCATTGGGAGTTGAGCATCTGAGTGTTAAAGACAGGAACATTTCTGTAAGTTATTTTCAGTTAAGTTTGCAGCTTTGGGGCATGTGGTTCAGACCCTGGGTCTGTGTTGGAGCAGACTGGTGTGTCTGGCTCAACAAGACAGGGTGCTGGATTCCCAGGCTGGCAGGCAAAACAGGGGCAGAAGTAGTCTTGGCACATCGGTTGGCAGTTCTCAAGGGGGTTTCTGTGATCCAACCTGTCACAGCTACATATGCCATGTAACATATCTCTGTAAAGGTTATGATCTACTGAATATATTCCTCCTGTTTGTATGCACGTATCATCGTTGTATTCAAAGTTATGAATATTAGCTGTGTACTTGCTTGATTTGTAAGTAGCCTTAGTAAAGCATTTGGTCAGCTTCTTGAGAAAGGAATGTGCAAGTTAAGTGCCCAATCAAGAAACACCTAACGAACAAAGGATCTTGAAAGGCTCCAATCCACCAGCCTGGAGGGAAAACACCCCCATCTCTGTCGGTGGGGTCATTTGTATTCGGGCAAACTACCACTTTCCCTGCCCCCCTAGAGGGCTGTGATCTGTGCTCTCTGGGCTAGGTGTGTTTACCCTTTGATCAGATTCACCTTTTCCCAGCAGCTTTTCCATAACTGCTCTCTGTGTCTCACTAGCCTGGGGGAAAACACCCCTGTACCTTGGAGGAACCCCATGTTCATCTTTATAAAATGATTGTGTGGTATCCAAAGTTTGTCATGGTGGGTGTCTTCGGAAGGTTCATGATGCACTGAGCATGGTTGTTATAGTGATGTTATAATAATTGTTACAGTAATGTTCTAGTAAGGTTATAGTTATAATTTCATGTATATAGTTATGAGGCTGAAAATGTATTCTTATGGTTGAAAGCAAGCCCAGGCAAAAACTCTCCAAGAACAGAGAGGCAGTTCACACCTCATCAGGGCATGTATTGGACAAATCCAGCCCAGCCTCACAGGAACAAAGGACGCAGGCCTAGGCAACAACAAAAGATCTGTTAGACCAGGGCTGGCCAACCTGAGCCTGAGAAGGAGCTAGAATTTACCAATGTACATTGCCAAAGAGCCCCAGTAATACATCAGCAGCCCCCCCATCAGCTCCCCCACCCACCAGCAGCCCCACCAATCAGCGCCTTCCCCTCCCTCCCTGCACCTCCCGATCAGCTGTTTTGTGGTGTGCAGGAGGCTTGGGGGGAGGGGAGGGTTAGGAGCAAGGGCATGGCAGGCTCAGGGAAGGGGGCAAGAAGGGGTGGAGTGGGGGTAGGGCCTGTGGCAGAGCCAGGGGTTGAGCAGTGAGCACCCGCTGGCACATTGGAAAGTAGGCACCTGTAGCTCCAGCCCCGGAGTCGGTGCCTATACAAGGAGCTGCATATTAACTTCTGAAGAGCCGCATGTGGCTCCGGAGCCACAGATTGACCACTCCTGTGTTAGACTCTCGAGTGAGTCACCCCCCCCTTCCTTTGGTCAATTTGGAACTGCAATGAGGTAATGCTCACCTGAATCTGAAGTGGTGGTGGTGGGGGGAGCAAAGCCAAGAGGGAAGAAAGAACATGATAAAAGGGAGAGACGTTTACCATACTCTTCCTGTCTCTTCCACCTACATCTACAGACACCACACCAAGAGACTGAAGTGCTGATCAAAGGGGAGAGCCTGGCGGAAGAGCAACCAGTCTGTGGTGAGATGCATCTAAGTTTGTAAGGACATTGAAAGTGTTAAGATCTGCTTAAAGCGACAAAGAGTCCGGTGGCACCTTATAGACTAACAGACGTATTGGAGCATAAGCTTTCGTGGATGAATACCCACTTTGTCATCCACAAAAGTTTATGCTCCAATACGTTTGTTAGTCTATAAGGTGCCACAGGACTCTTTGTCGCTTTTTACAGATCCAGACTAGCATGGCTACCCCTTCATACTTAAGATCAGCTTAGAATGCGTTTTGCTTTTATTTCATTTGACCAAATCTGACTTGTTGTGCTTTGACTTATAATCACTTAAAAGCTATCTTTATAGTTAATAAATCTGTTTGTTTATTCTACCTGAAGCCGTGCATTTGGTTTGAAGTGTATCAGATACTCCCCTTGGGAGAACAAGCCTGGTACATATCAATTTCTTTGTTAAATTGAGGATTCATATAAGCTTGCAGCGTCCAGCAGGCATAACTGGACTTTGCAAGATGGAGTTTCCTAGGGTTGTGTCTGGGACCGGAGATATTGGCTAGAGTCATTCGGTTGCACAATCCAAGGAGCAGCTTACATGCCAGAGACTGTGTGTGAACAGCCCAGGAGTGGGGGTTCTCACAGCAGAGCAGGGTAAGGCTGCCTCCCAGAGTCAAGGATTGGAGTGACCTAGCAGATCACCGGTCCAGATAACACCAGGGGAACATCACAGCCTTGCAGGTTGTATACATGGTTATTTGGACCTCAACATTCCCATGAGGTTCCTTCATATTACCTTTGTCTGAAGAACTACAGAAACAACACAAATGATGCTTGTATCTTAGTAATCCAGACCTTCCATTGTCAGGGTTTTTCAAAGGTGCCTTCAGCTTTAGAAGTAGGACACACTGAGTTCCATGTCTAATGAATGTAGATACTGAACTATTGCATTGTCTCACATGAAGATCCCTCCGAGTAGTCTGCTGTAGATAGGGAAGCCTATATTGTTGTCTGTACTGAACTTGGTATGTGGATAGAGGACTTCATTCTCAGGACTATCAAGCTAACACATTTCATAAGAACTACAGTAACATTAAAAAATGAGCGGTAAACTTAGTTCTGTTGTAATAATGTAGGTACTAATATAGGCATCCCCAGCAAAGACCTGGTTAGAGAAGGCACATCAGAATAAGAAGCCCTGTGTAAGTCAGCTGTTCATCAGTAACATTGGGTTGCTTTTATATGGTCTCAATTCCTGACTGAACTAGCCCATTCCAGATAAAAACAAGAAATAAAGGAAACTCTCTATGGGCAGTTAAAATAACAAATTAGACATGCAACACTTAACATTATTACAGATTGGCTGAAGTGCCGAGCATGCTACATGAGATTTCCAACTCCAGTACTAATCATTAGTACCAATAACGACTCTGTCTAAGAAGCAGGTGCAGACAGAATACTAGTTCAGAGACCTGGAAAAAATATTGTTTTGAAGGCAGATTTACTTTAAAAAGTAATTGGGACAAGTGTCTCTAGTGATAAAACTTAATACATTCAAAAAACTCAGCACTCACCTTTCAATTATGTCCCTTGACTTAACATAAGAAACTGCAGAGTTTGAGGAAAAGAGGCAGAGGCTTCAGTGCTGTAATGTATATTTCCCAACTTGTGCGTACCATATGGAACAGTCCGGCACTGGCAGAGGATTGGTAAGAAGACCCAAAAGCCCTCTTCCTACTCTAGTTTTGTTTCTACACAGTCCTGATGACTCTTTTTCCTGAGTAACTTGTAGAGCTTGTGATGCTTTCTTGGGGTGTCCAGAATTGTAAGTCACTTTGTTACCCTTCTGCCTCAGCAAGAGAGATATTTGCTGCTACAAAACTGTGTGCCAACTCTCTGACTCTCCAGTTTGTTAGACAGCCCAACAAACTTCTCAGGACCCTGCCAGTCCTTGCCTTGCCTTGCCTTGCAGGGAACTCTTGGTGACCCCAGTCCAAAACCCAGGAACAGCGTTCCTCCGCAGCATCCAGCTCCTGTCACTGGATGCCTACAGAAATACCAAATCTGCTGTCTCCAAAGAGACAGAGTACACAGCAGCCTGCTGGCTGAGCTGGGGTTTCCTCCTTCACTTTAACATAACAGCACTGAGATGGATTTATAATGAAATAAGAATAAATTTATTAATAAAGAACAGAGATTTAAGTGATACTAAGCAGAGATAATAGAAACAGAAAATAGTTACAAATAAAACAAAAATATAATCATGCTTGCTAGTGACTAAAGCTTAATGTGTTACAATCCTTGTCTAAGGCTGTTGTCTTACCCTAAGCCACTTCTTAGCAGGCTCCAAGCTTTATAAAGCAGCCTTCTCACTTACAGATACTTCTCCGCATCAGCAACCCATATAGTCAGGGCCGGCGCTTCCATTTAGGCAACCTAGGCGGTTGCCAAGGGCACCAGGATTTGGTGGGGGGTGGCAATTCAGCGGCGGGGGGTCCTTCTGCGCTCCGGGTCTTCGGCGGCAATTCTGCAGCGGGTCCTTCACTCGCTCTGGGACCCGCCGCCAAAGTGCCCCGAAGACCAGGAGCGTGGAAGGACCCCCGCCTAGGACACCAAAAACCCTGGCGCCGCTCCTGCATATAGTTGGAAATCCACTGTTCATAGATGCAAAGAGCGCTAACCTCTTTGTTATCCCTCAGTAAGGGATAACAAAGGGGTTCTCTCCCCTTTCTCATGTAGTCCAGTAACCCTTTGAGATGTGCTCTTTGGAAGTGTATCCCCAGATAAAGTTTTTCTCCCCTACTGCTTGTGCTCCAGTGAGCTGACACCATGCTGTTTCCTCATCCTCCTGGTAACTGGTGATTACTTCAGATGCAAGTGAACTGCCCATTGTCTCTGGCATCATCCTGCTCAACGTACATGATAGACACAGGCAATTAGGCAAAGCAACAGTCCTTTGTGTAGGACAAACTTTTTTATCAAGTCTTCCTCCCGCAAACATATTTTGGGAATATAGTTCCAGCATACATACATACATTTTACACACCGTTTGTACATACATCACACAATGGTACTAACAACTGGTGTGTCACCAGCTTTCATTTGCTACACACATGACACTCTTTACAGCAGGAGTCGGCAACCTTTGGCATGAGGCCCATTACGGTAATCCGCTGGCAGGCCACGAGACATTTTGTTAATGTTGACCGTCTGCAGGCATGGCCCTCCGCAGCTCCCAGTGGGCACAGTTTGCTGTTCCCAGCCAATGGGAGCTGCAGGGGGCTGTGCCTGCAGACGGTCAACATTAACAAAATGTCTCACGACCCGCCAGCGGATTACCTTAATGGGCCACATGCCAAAGGTTGCCGACCCCTGCTTTACAGATTAATACTGTGACGACAGTGCGTTAGATGTAGTGAGTGTATCCATCCATGTAAATATCTGCACCTGCCTTTTGGCATTAAAAGGCTCTTAGGATCACAGTGCTGAACAAGACAAAACTGTAGCATTGTATGGCCACGAAGATGCAGAAGACAGGATGAACAGACAGTCAGTTATGGGGAGGATTTAGGCCCTTCTAGTAGTTCCATCCATTTAGATATTTGCACCTGCACAGAGCCCTACTGAATGCAGTGAGGGAAGAAGCTAGGTTTTTTTATTTAAAAAAAGGTGACTAGTATTGAGTAGTGCATATGTTAATTGGATTAAGATAATAAGCAAAGCCAAAATAAGATTTATATAGCAAATTTATTCTCTTTTCTTACATTATTTTCCATGAATAATCCCCAGTAGACATTAGTGAAGTGGTTTGAAGAAATGCAGAGCAGAACTGAGCTTTCATCTCCCTCTGTGGGTGTTCCTGAGCAGTACTCGTGAGAGATACTGGGCAAACTTGGCAGGGCAGGAGAAGTTGGGTAACACAAGCATAAAAGGAATATGAAAGCTGCAGCCTGAGAGAGAGAATTTTTAAGTGGAATACAAAGTTATGTGCAGAAACGTGGGCTAAACTCTCTCAAAGCTGAAAATTACGCTGTACTTTCAAATGCAAATGATGTAAAGATGTCTTGTATATAAAAAGGTAAGAGTGCTCATTCAGTAATGACGCATAATATCAAACACCTTTTCAGTTAAGCTGTCTAGAGTGTATGAGGGTCATGAAACTGATCTATGCTACAGCAGAAGTAATTGAACAGATATATTTACTGAGGCTTTAAAAATATGCTATACATTTCTTACCCGAGATTCTGTGCCCCTATGAAAGTGGTAGCTTAAATTAACTTCATTTTCCTTTGCCACCATAATGCAGCATGAACACTTCATTCCAAAGTGGGGAAGTCAGCACTACAGAGACATACTTCTAAAAAGCCATTCGTTCTAACTCAGTGCTCAGGGGACATTAGCGATTTTTAGTGAGGCAAAAATGCATTACGTAGTACTACATTTTCCCCTCTGCTTTTATAGACTCCTTTCTTGCACTGAACTCTGGCAAGAGAGTTCCTTTTGCATGTAAAATGATTGACTTTAGTGTGTATATGAGGGATGAGGTTCTAATAAAAGGTCATGTATCATGAGGGAAAGTTTAAAGATTTCAGTAGTTCACTTGTTTTGGCACATTCTGCAATGACTCACAGGCTTAATTCTTTCAAGCTATCAAATTAATAAAACCCTCTAATTCTTGTCAGGATTAATCCAGCAGGGGGTTAAATAGCTAGTCTTCAGAGAGTGTTATTTTACTATTGTCAGAAAATGTTCTTCAAGTGAGCTATATATTGCCAGAAATACAGTAAAATGAATGTACACCCAGCTTCCTCTAGTAAGATGTATTCTTCTTCCCTTTGGGCACTCCACAATTGTCATGGAATTGTTCTGTAGCGCTAGGATACTATTTTAGTAATAAGGTCTGTTCTCGTAAACAATCAGAGCTAGCTAGAATGAATCAGAATCCTGGGAGGCCCTTACCTTGGGTGTATGTGTTACAGTACAGTCTTTCATTGCATGGTCATCCTGTGAATCAGATAACAAAGTATAATATATACATTTCTACAACCTTAAATATACATGTGTAGTATCTTGTAGTGCACAGTACAACTCTGTGTATGCCAGATAAAGACAGAGAATTTCAACAGGACAAACAGATATTTGTATTTATAATGGCAAAAGCGGATTTATTTCCTCACTGTCTTCATTCTCAAAAATTGCTATACCTTTTTTCCCCTCAAAATTAAAAAAAAAGATGTCCCTTGGGCAGATATCAAGTTTTGAATATTTGAGTCCCCAAGGGTGAAAGCCTACAGAAGTTATAAGCAAATGCAAGAGAGGGTGCTCTCTGGTTATCTGACCTCCCTACCGATTACATAGGTCCGAATCCATCAAAATATTTTTAGGGCCTGATCCAAAGCCCATTGGAGCAGTGGGGCATCTCACATTCTGAAAGTGTTTTGCCTGATTGAGGCCATCATGGTGGTTGAGGCTAATAACAAAGTAATGTTGTTCTCAACAGTTAGACTGCACAGTTTACTAACAACCAACTCTGAATCACAATCAGGGCCGGCTCCAGGGTTTTGGCTGCCCCAAGCAGCCAAAAAAAAAAAAAAAAGCCGTGATCTGCGGTGGCTCCGAGCGGGAGTGAGGGACCGTCCGCCGAATTGCCGCCGAATAGCTGGACGTGCCGCCCCCCTCTGGAGTGGCCGCCCCAAGCACCTGCTTGCCAGGCTGGTGCCTGGAGCCGGCCCTGATCACAATGAATACATCGTAATATATTTTCCTCCTACGTTTCCTTGGTTTTCCTACTATATATATACTGTACTGTGCATCAAGTGTCAGTCAATAAATATGTATAGTATATTTTAAACACGCTCCACTTTTCAAGAGATCCAGATTTTTCCTCCTCTCTAAATTAGGCTGATTTGTGGAAGGAAAGGTCCCTTGAGAATTGACACAGAGTCAGTCAGGTGTCCTCTCTAGCCGCCCACTAGACTGCTGTGAGGGGAATCCAAGCCTCTGGGTCCTTGAATCCCTGGGTGTTTTTAACTTCTGGGGCCTGAATGGATCTTGGGGTCCCTACGCACACCGTTGGGGTACAGACCCTTGGTCTAACTCCCTATCCTGAGAGCTGGAACCTGTAGGGTTGCCAACTTTCCAATTTCTTAAATCTGGACACAACAGCTCTCCCACCCCTGCTCGCTTGCTCGCTCCCCCCCTCCCTCCTGGGACTCACTTGTCACCTGCAAGCTGGGCTGGGAGCTGAAGTGGAGCCTGCCCACAAAATGCAGGTAGGAGTCATCCCTGGCTGAGAAGGGGCTGGTGCGGGTTGATGACCTGGCACCCCCTGTCCCCACACCCTGGGCTAGGCTGGTGGTGGTGTTTGCAGGAAGCGATGGGAAGGCAGGGGGGCAGGGGGTATCAGTCTGTCTGTCTGGGTGAATCGGGCCGGGCTAGGGGGAATGCCCTTCCCTCCCCGCACAGTGTGTGTGCAAGCTGGAGGTCAGGCTCTGCTATGAGCCACATGCTCTGAGCTTTAAGGGTGCTGTTCGCCCACCCTCCTGGGCCAGGCTGCCAAGCTCCCATCTGAGTGGCAGGAGGCTGGTGCTGCAAAGTCACCTCTGCCCTGAGGAGAAGCGGCCACCTGGCATGGGATCTCTGGCTCAGGTTGTGGCTCCGGTGCTGGTCACGCATGTCTCGGAGCCCCTGGAGCAGCTTCCCATGAAGATGGGGTGTTTCTGCAGCAGGCAGGGCGAGGGCAGAGCCAGGGAGCAGAGAGGAGGGTGGAAAATAGGATGCGATCCAAATTCAATCCAGAGGCATGGATTGGCACCCACCTGGCTCACAGCCATGCTGCCCCCAGCTCTCTGCAAGTGCCCTGCTGCGGTCACACACACTGCAGTGGACGCTGCCTTGGCCCCCCCATTCCAGCACCCCTCCGGGCAGTAAGCAGACTTTTGGTGTCCGATCAGTACTTCTGACAGGACACTGTACAGGTCCCCTTTCGACTGAACTTTCCGGTCAAAAACTGGACACCTAGCATCCCTAGGAACCTGCTGTCCAGCTACCTTGCCCTTCTGGGTGCAGGGCTGGCCCTTTAGACTCCCCTGTACTTAACCACACACTCTCCCAGAACTCCACTGAAAGGTCTGAGCCCTCTGGTTTACTGTATAACTCTCTTTGGAAGCTTGTAGCTGTTGTCAAGCATTTACCACACACAGACACTTTGCCCCGAGTCTAACACAGTTGCTCGTTTATTTAATCATATAAAGCACAAGAGAGTACAGATCATTTAGAACACAACAAACATTCTAACTG
The DNA here is from genome assembly GCF_027887155.1 of Malaclemys terrapin pileata. NCBI lineage: Eukaryota > Metazoa > Chordata > Testudines > Emydidae > Malaclemys > Malaclemys terrapin. Next base: position 45,903,892 of record NC_071505.1, read on the forward strand.
CAGTGCCCCTCACTAGCTCACCCTTCCCTTGGGAGTCCTTGGGGACCATTTGGACTCAGGAAACAGGCCGGGCCCCTTGGCTTGTGAGACTGCTACATGTTGGGCTGCTGCTCCTTCGTGGAGACTTCTTCCCCAGTATCTGTGACCTTCCTCTCTCTTTCCCCCAGCTTCTAACATGTTTCCTTATTTAAGCCCCTCCTTTGTTCTGTGTCTGATAACTTTCCATTGCTCTGACTTTCCTCTCCTTTCAAACAGAGGAGGAAGTATTTTCTCCCTGCTGAGCATCTCCATTGTCTGGTCAAAGCACCCTCATTAAGTACCTTCCCATTGTCCTCAGTCTGGGGTGTACCTGCTTCATATCCTGTTACGGAGGGGGGTCCACATACATATGGGCTTTAATTGACACAGTAATTTCAGGATACTGTTTTATCATCCAGAATTCATAAGATGTACAGACAGAGCCCCCCAGTTCATCACAAGAATATCACACATCCTTTGGAATTTTCCTCATCTCAGTGCCATCCTTGCTTCAACAACAACATCATTTAAAATGTATAAAGACTGTATCGTGAATTTGTTTAAGAAAATGTCAGTGGAGCTGCTCTAGAAAAAGCATCAAAAAGGAACTATCTTCGTGATTGTCTTTAAATGGGCTTATATTGTAAAGTCTGAATTTTAATAAATATGACATTTTAAAAGAAGTCATCTGGTCATGTTAGCGCTGTGCCTCTCTAGAGGCATGAGATCTTACAGTATGTGATGCAGAGGTTGCTATGGGAATTTAGCATTTTTTCAAGTATTTTTTCAGATTTCTTCAGTTGCTATTAATAAATTTCCTGAAATACTCTGGAAAAAAAAAACCCAGTCTATCAAAATAACACTTGTCTTTCATAAATTAGCTGTTTAGAGTCTAATCCTTTTCCTTTCAAAGTCAATGCAAATCTCCCACTGACTTTAATGGGAATATGACTTGGCCCCAAATATTTGGAATTTTTAATATGATAGTGCCTCCTAAATATTGTTTTTTTTAAATCGCAAAGTACTGCAAATGCCATGTGTTCTGATACAAAATAATTGCAACAAGGTCTTTCACAGAGAATATTACTTGCTTGTTGTACTGGTAGCACATCACAGCTAACTCATGAGACAGCTTAGTACATGTCTCCCAGATATTGCTATGTGGGTGTTTTCATGGTACCATAGCATTCAAACACTCGTTAGACAGACTTCTCTGCAAGATTCCTGCACATACTTATTTCAGACAGTAGCAACAAAACCATGTCTCTGTAGTGTTTATAACAGGGAGAATGTCTGAGACTTCAGCCAGAGCTACCTAGCCAATATAAATTGGTGTTCTTCCATTGATTTCACTGGAGTTATGCCAGTTTATACCAGCTGGGAATCTGGCCCTATATTCTGATGCTAAAGTCCTCACATGTGAGATCATGACCTGGAGCTGCCATCATAGGAGGCATACATCTTAAGACATCACATAGGCAAGATATGACAAAAACAAGCTCATTTAAGAATAATATATGTGGATAGACTGGGTCTCTTCTCCCTTACACCATTGTAAATCAGGATTAATTCCATTACTACAATAATGTTGATAAGCAGCACCAAGTAATAATCATTCTTCAAGAGACCTCAAGCAGTTTATCACAACATGTCTTTTCCAGCATTATTGTCTGACTCCTACCTCACACATGAACACAGCGGTAGCATGCCTGCTGATATGACTGAGAGATTCACTCCGGTCTTCCAGACTCAACTCCAATCGTGTACTGACAATGTTTTAAACAAAGGGCTCCCATACATTACCCTCTTTTCTTTTAAGGAATCCTGCATAGGAAGGGTGTATATGCCGATAGAGTGGAGAATGGAGGGATGAAGGGGGTCTATAATTTGTCTTTCTATTAAAATAAAAATGCTTTCTCAAACGTAACCAACAAGAGAGGCACCACTTGGCAAACAAATATTAAGTGCACTTGCAGGACACATTAATACTTTGTTCCAGAAAAATATACTGAGTGTATTGTTAGTACACACTAACAATAGAGATAGCTCAGTGGTTTGAGCATTAGCCTGCTAAACCCAAAGTTGTGAGTTCACTCCTTAAGGGGGCCACTTAGGGATCTGGGGTAACATCAGTTCTTGGTTCTGCTAGTGAAGGCAGGGGGCTGGACTTGATGACCTTTCAAAATCCCTTCCAGTTCTAGGAGATAGGATATCTTTATTTATTTATAGCACAATGTTCAGTTTGTATAGTTTGATGTGGGGGCGAAGACCTTACAGAGAATTGTGGCATCTTCTTCCATATGATTTTTTTAATTAGCTGCCATCTGGTGCAAATTAGCCCATTAAAAAAATGCTCATCAGAGTATTTTTTATATATCCCAGGAACAATTTACCCTATGAAGGAACATTCAGATGTATCCAGAGAGGGGGGGAAGTCTATCAATGGAAGGGCAGTCACTCCAACCCTCCCCTCTGTTGGTGGTAGATTTTTAACAATGGGCTGTTGGGAGTGCCCAAGAACTCTTCTCCAGCACATCACTGCTGGATTCCCCTAGGATTAATTCAGGGGTGCAACAGAGCACAATGAATGGCCCAGGAGGTAGCCGCCAGACTTCAACATAAGCAAACAAAAGTGAGTTTCCCAGACTGCCTCTCCCAGCGCTGCTTCTGATTGGCCTGTGGAAACGAGGCTGTGGAGAAGTAGAAGGGGCAGGGGTGCAGAGGCCTCCAACCAGTGCAGAAGGAGAGCGGCCACAGCAAGGTGTAGGGAAAGCTGCCAAATCTCAGCAACTTCTCCTACCAGAAATAGTTAAGGAGCTGGTAGCCAGCAAGTGAAGAAGATGGCAAAGAGAGGGAGTAGCCAGCAGGTGAAGATTGAGCAATTATTTAATCTAGATCAACAGCTCTTTGGGGCAGGGACTGCATCTCTTCCATCAGAGGGGTAGCCATGTTAGTCTGAATCTGTAAAAAGCAACAGAGGGTCCTGTGGCACCTTTAAGACTAACAGAAGTATTGGGAGCATAAGCTTTCGTGGGTAAGAACCTCACTTCTTCAGATGCATCTGAAGAAGTGAGGTTCTTACCCACGAAAGCTTATGCTCCCAATACTTCTGTTAGTCTTAAAGGTGCCACAGGACCCTCTGTTGCTTTTTACATCTCTTCCACGTATCTCTACAGTACCTAGAGCTTTGGGAATTCAGTGAATAAGTAATACTACAGGGAGGCTTGGGGTTGCATGAGAGAGGATGGACCTTTGGTTGAATGAGGGAAAAGGGATTAGGGACACTTAAATTTTGTTTGGTGGCGCATCTTCAACTTTTGAACTAAGAATTACGATGATGCCTCTCAATTGTTACAGAGGACTTGAATTGTGTTTTCCATATTCATAGCGATGCTTTCTAACTGTAACTTATGTAGTAGCCCAACCAGGAATTTATCTTTCCTTTTTAGGTCTTCTGGGACTGATTAAACAATTCACCCTGTGAAGGGACATTCAGACATATAATACACGGGGATGTGATAGTGAGATGTCCCTTACCCCCAGAGAATCCAAGACGTAACAGCTTTGTCCCCTTTGACTCCCAACTTTCCTTTACAGTTTGAATGTAGACAGAGGGTGTACACTCTCCTAGAAATTTCCACCTCTCTCCTTCTGTGTGCTCCTTTCTTTACTATTCCCTTTCTCCTGTTTAAAAGCTACCTGCTTTGGCTGGTTTGCTGTGCAAGAGAATGAATCCAAAATGGAAGAAGACCTGCCATTTATAGAACCAGCCCCTCCTGCAAGTGGGATTGCATGAATCCAATGGCCATGCTAAGGATGAACAGTGTGTGTCACAGCTCTAGTTGAGCACCCCCCCTTGGCCACTCACCAGACTGCTGCAAGAGGACCCAGCTGCTGGAGCCTGTGTGTTTTAAGCCTCCAGAGTCTGAACAGAGCCCAGACACTGTCCCTATTCTAGGGTTCCTAGGCACACTCTCAGAGTGCAGATCCTCTATCTAGCATCCCCTCTTGAGAGCAGCCTGCTGCCCAGTCCCTGGAACTAGTACTGGCCCCTCAAGCTTGCCTGTATCTTAAAAACATCCTCTCTCACAATCTCACCCAAGGCGTGAGCTGTCTGGGTTATCATTTAACTCTCTCAGGAGGCACTTGATAAGGTGTAGCTCATAACCACATATAGGCTTTGCACAGGACTCAAACACAGCATTTACTCAAGCATACGAAATACACAGAAAGTATAGATCATATAGAAAACACCAAACAACTTGAATGCAATGTCCTTCACTCTAGCTCGACCTTCCCTTGTGAGTCCTTGCGGGACCATTTTTGTTCAGATAGGCAGGGTTCCCCCCGGCCTCATGAGGCTCCTACAGCAGCTTCCCTCATCTTGAGTTTATGAAAATGGCCAAAGATCCTGAATAAATCAGCTCCTGCCCTTTTATTAACCTTCCAGTCCCCCGGTCAGGTGCCCTCCAGATAAGCTTCAACAGAGGATCACAGAACTCTGCCAGGTGACTTTGTTGCCAGGTGATCCCTTCCCTGACAAATCAATTCTCCTGTGTAGGAGCCAGCCTATTATGTAGATCTATTCCATTTCAATGGGAGAGCATTTAAGTCAATGACCCTCTATAGTCAACCCTGTATCACTAAGACTTGGAGTTTTAGTCCAACATAGAGACAAGCAGACAGCAGAAAAGACAATTAGTCCCTACATTCAAAATGGAGTTTTCAGTTGGATAAAAATACATACAGAGCATTCATAATCTGACACAGAATTAATAAATTGTACAGACAGATTTCCCAAATCTTCACAGCATTCATGCAGCTCTACACCTGACTGCAATGCTAGCTCTGCAGGAGGGGGGTGCCAGAGAGCTAGAATATTTGTTGATTTAGTATGGTTAAAGTCAAGTCTTTGTGCATAAATTTTCATATGCAATGTATCCTATCATCTTATTTGCTTTCCTTCACATTTATTTGCAGGCTGTGCTATTGTGTGATAACAATCACCATCACTTTGTGTTGGCCCTGAAGGCTGGGTATATTACACTGTAGATAGGGAAGTGAATAGGATAGTTGTCTTTTGCCAGAAGTTCAATTTTACAATTAGAGTCTACAGCGCCCCATGTAAGTGGATGTAAAATGTTACCAAATCAGCATTCTCCACTCACACTGGTGGAGTAACATTTTGTACCCCCTTGACACAGTGGTAAATGACTCCACAAAATGCTAGACAGATGACAAACCCATCCTGTGTTTTATAGCCACGAATTATCACAACAGAAAAAGACTGTTACACATAATACGTAGCAGGGACTGGTATATTTCTCAACTGCATTTTGAGAACTCAATAAAAATCACTGACAGGATTAAAGTATAGATTGGTAAGAATGAAACTACTTTTCAATTTCTATGAAAAAACAAACACCAATCTTTTGGGAGTGGGGGTTTCAGGCAGAATATTCTTGAATCTCATCTCACCAGTAAACTGAGTAAAGGAGAATTATGATACTGACATGTCATAGTCCTCACTTGAGCAGACTAAGGATTTTTATTATTGCTGATAAGACCAAGATCTCTAAAGGAGTGACCGATTTCTATCGGTGGTACTAGGAACATTATGAACATACACAGTAGCAATATTTAGGCATAGATCCAGGGAATTAACAGTTGATAGAATGAAGAGAATGTACATACACAGCATTTGGGATTCCTCCTATTATAACAGAATGATCCACGAAGCATAAGGCTGCATGTGAACTGGTGGTTAGGACAGGCAAGTGGGAGTCAAGAAACGTGGGTTTTATTCCCAATTCTGCCACTGCTCACTGACACAGGGTAATGTAAGGGTTCCACAATCTATCCCTAAGTGACGTTGGACAGTCATGACTTGCAACTAATTGTGCTTCTGGAATAGACCATCACTAATTTGCATGGGGTCTTGGGAGGCAAATAGACATATTGTTTTGATTATGGTTGGCTGAGAAGATAACAGTTAAATGGCATCAAGAAGACTCCTGACTCTGATCTCACACCAATTGTGCACCTCTGACCTACACCAGAATCAAGCCCCTAGGAATCAGTAACATTGGATCTCTTTCTAGTTCTGTCACAGTGTGACCATATGGGTGCCAAGCACTTTACCTAACTGTACTTAGCTAACTGAATTGTAAAACAAGAATAGAACCAGACTTTCAGCATGGCCTTAACCCAGCCTCTGATTTTGCTCCTGCAATTGGTTAGGCTTAATCATGCACTTGTAATTAGGATCATCATGATGTTTAGATACCAGACTGAACCTACAAAGCAGGTACCTTAATGTCCAAGCGATCTAACAATCTTTCTGTGCACAGACTGCAGACCCAAAAACAAGAGGCCAACGTTCACAATCTACCATAACATTTACCTACCAGACAAGGGAGTTATCAGAATGCATGAAATGTGCCTGATTCTTCTTAGGCTTGTACTGTGTCACCACTGATACCAGTGCAAGTCCGAACAGTGACATTTTACACTTTGCACTTTGACACTAGGTACAGTGGCCCAGGGCCTGGTTCAAAGTTGTCTTGTGGCCCGCTCACAACCCTCAATTAATTCTTTTGGTTCAAAGACCGTTTGTGACCTTTACCACCACCACCACCACCCCTGAAAGCTTCAGTGAAGAGAGTATTTTCTGGGGCAACTCAGAGGAGGGATGGAGTAGATGAAGATTATGGCTGGAGCCCTCCTCAGGGCTGCTCTAGCCTGTGTCCGGTGGTACACTGGTCCATGGCAACCCTTGAATAGGGGATGCACAAGCCACATCCCTTCTATCTCTGCACTGGCCCTAAGACATCTACCTCCCAGGGTTTATAAAGTGCTTTGGAATTTTCAGGTGCAGAGCACAATAACCATGCAAGTTTCCCTACTAGCATTTGTATTGCTAATTATAATTTCACGTTTCAGTTGATTAACTTATTTTCTCAATTAAGGGAGTATCTCACAAACATATAAAGATCCTTTACCAATACTTCTCTTCCTTCTTTATGAACTGGAACATTTGAGTGCTCTGCATGTTGCACTTTTTCTCCTTCTCTTATTTCACATGGCATTGTTGTCTTGTGGAAATATTCCTCTTCTCATAAGCTATTATGCAGCATGAACATTAATTTTTTAACAGTTTTCATACTGCCTGATAAAGGGCACCACCAGCTGTATCAAGACAGGGCATATCCATTTTTAGTGTAATGCCAGTTCCTGCAGTGATGGATTTTTATGGCTCTGTGTGAGTTCTCTGCGGGAGAGGTAGCTACTGAAAGCATAATCCACAATCACAAAAGGACAACCAAAAGAAATAAATTCATGCAGTGCTACACTTGCAAACAGATATGCAACTTCAATGTCCTGCAGGAATTTGATCAGATGACGGAGCTGAGACGGATGAATATATATTCATAGAGCAAACATTTTCCTCAGCCTTCTTAAGAAGAAAGAAAGAAAGAAAGAAAGAAAGAAAGATGTCAGAGAAGGGAGATCAAAGTTCCTGATTGCTATTATACAGTATAAAAGATAAGGACCACAGATGTCCCCATACTTATCTTCATTATTATACAACTTATAAATGACCATTTCATATGAAGCTGCATCTTTTAATGATGCAGTCCATTCCTGGGCTTTCAGTCTTGCCTTTGTTTGTCTCAAGAAAATATTTTTTCCTGGTGGTAGACTGCTAATCCAAGCAATGTACCCTTTAGAAGACCTAAAACATCAAATAATAACCAGTCTAGCATAAACAGGAGCTAGTTTATCTATAGCAGGCCTGCACAACTCGTAAAGCGGCGAGGGCCATATTACTCCAAAGAAAACAACTGAGGGCCGAAACCCCCCAAGCGCCGCCAACCCCCCCCCCAGCGCCACCCAGCCCCCCCGAAACACAACACCCCCCCCACCCCCAGCAACGCCCACCCCACGGAAACAACCTCCCCAGCACCGCCGAACTCCCCCCCCCCACGTGCCATCTGCTCCATGGAATTAAACCCTCTTCCCCAGCGCCGCCCCACCGAAACAGCAGTATTGAACCTCGGTAATATGTTATAGCGGCCCCTAAGGTAGTATAATTAAGGTAAACAAAAAATGTCTTTTTGCTAGAAGTAGAATAAGATCTTCCCCCCCACTTTGTAATCGATTGTCCTGTTGAATGAATGAGGTGTGAATGAGGAAGGCGTGGAAGGCAGGCACCTCTGGACAGCTGCAATGCTTGGAGAGGGCAGGGCCAGCTCTAGGATTTTTGCCGCCCCAAGCAAAAAAATTTTTGGCCGCCTCCCCTTTCTTTTTCGTGCTCCCGGCCCCACCACAACTCCACCCCTTCCGAACCTCTTCCCAAATCCTCAGCACTGCCTCCTCCCCTGGCGTGCCGCATTTCTCGCCCCCATTGCTTCCTACGGGCCCCCCGTGACGTCCCGCCCTAGCTCACCTCCACTCCACCTGCTCCCCCGGGCATGCCGCCGCTCTGCTTCTCCCCCGTCCCTCTCAGGCGAGGGAGAGCGGAGAAGCGGAGCAGCAGTGCGATCAGGGGAGCAGGCGGAGCAGAGGTGAGCTAGGGTGGGGGGGTGCAGGAAGTAATGGGGGGGTTAGAGGAACCGCTCCCCACTCCAACTCACCTCCTCTCCACCACCACTGCCTCCCCCGAGCACCCGCCGCTCGGCTTTTCCTCCCTCCCAGCCTTGCTGTGCGAAATAGCGGTTTCGCAAGTGGCAAGCCTGGGAGGGAGGGGAGAGAAGCGGAGCAGCGGCGCATTCAGGGGAGTAGGCGGAGCGGAGGTGAGCTAAGGTGGGGGGGTGCAGGATGTAACGGGGGGGGTAGAGGAACCACTCCCCGCTCCAGCTCACCTCCACTGCCTCCCCCGAGAGCCCCGCCGCTTGGCTTCTCCTCCCTCCCAGCCTTGCTGCGCAAAACAGCTGTTTCGTGTGCAGCAAGCTTGGTAGGGAGGGAGAAGAAGCAGAGCGGTGGCGGCGCGCTCAGGGGAGCAGGTGGAGGCGGAGCGGAGGTGAGCTGGGGCAGCGAGGGCACTTTTTTTCCCATGCCCCGGAGTCGGCATCTATGATGGCCGGCGCCAGAATGCCGCCCCTAGAAATGTGCCGCCCCAAGCACCTGCTTGTTATGCTGGTGCCTGGAGCCAGCCCTGGGAGAGGGGATGGAAGCAAGACCAGATCAGTAGAACAGGTCAGCAACCGACTCACCACTCGCCTCCTCAGCTCCCTTGCCCCGGCTCGCCTACTCACCCCCCACCACTGCCTGCCCACTCGCCTCCTCAGCCCTTCACCCTCCCGGATCGCCTACTCATTCCCTGCCATTGCCCGCTCGCTCATCTACTCAGTCCCCCTCCCTCACCCGCCGCTTGTCTACTCACCTCCCCTCCGCCCGCGGGCCGCACAGTGAGTCCATCTACTCAACCCCTGCGGGCCGCACAATGAGCCCACGCGGGCCGCATGTGGCCCCCGGGCCGCATGTTGTGCAGGCCTGATCTATAGGTTACTCTTTACATTCCTCCTCCCCTCCCCCCGGAAACTTGTCTGACACTCTCAAAACATGCCAGCGATTGGAGGATAACATTGCAAGCACGTAGCAGGTTCCTAACAAACAAAAATGGTCAGAGCCCCAGCTCTTCATCTCATCCAAAGGCAACCGCCTGCAGCACAAATGCTCCTAGCACTATGCCAATGTATTAGTACATTGTTAATCACACATCCTATGGGGGAGTCAGGCAGCCCAGGGAACAAGACAAAAAAAATCTATTTTGTTTTTTTCCAAACAGAGTTTTTTCTGTCTTTTCCTCCCATGAAAAAAAATACAAAATTTTGACTTTTCATCCTGATTCAGGATAAAAGTTTTTTTAAAAAAATTGAACTTTTTTGTGGGAGAGAAAGACTTTTTTCTAGCCAGCATTGTTTGTTACACCCACCTGTTGAGTCATGTCTTAAACTAAAACTATCACTGCCTACCGACATGGAGCCCTGACCTGGTAGGGGTCTTTAGGTATTAATGTAATACAAATATGAAATCAGAAGGAATGGATTCATTGTGTAATGTATTGGTACTAGCAAACACTCTGACACTATCAACTAACCTATTGCCCCTTGTGCTTAATTGGACAGAGGTATATTTAGCTCATTTATTAGGCTCCAATAAATGGGGGATGAGGCAATTTTCCTGCAGGGAGCATAGTAACTCCTCGCTTAACATTGTAGTTATGTTCCTGAAAAATGTGACTTTAAGCGAAACGATGTTAAGTGAATCCAATTTCCTGATAAGAATTAATGTAAATGCGGGGGTTAGGTTCCAGGGAAATTTTTTTCACCAGACAAAAAACTATATATTATATAGAAATACACACAGTATACGTTTTAAACAAACAATTTAATACTGTTCATAGCTATGATGATTGTGAAGCTTGGTTGAGGTGGTGAAGTTAGAGAGTGGAAGAGGGAGGGATATTTCCCAGGGAATGCCTTGCTGCTAAATGATGAACTAGTACTCGGCTGAGCCCTCAGGGTTAACATATTGTTGTTAATGTAGCCTCACACTCTACAAGGCAGCACGAACACGAGGGAAGGGAGACAGCATAGCAGACAGAGACAGACACACACCTTGTGTGTGGGAGAGAGAGATGCACACTGCCCCTTTAAGTAAGCTGACCTACTCTTAAGTGCATTGTCTTTTTAAGTGGATCAGGAAGTTGAGACAGCAGCTGCTGCCCCAGGCTCTCTCTGTCTCTCTCCGTCTGTGACCCCTCCCTGCTCTATATGGAGAAGGGGTAAGCGAGGTGCAGGAGCAGGAGGGGAGGGGGACACCCTGACATTAGTCCCCTCCTTCCCTCCCTGCACAGCAAGCAGGAGTCTCTGGGAGCAGGTCCAAGGCAGAGGGCAGGAGCAGCACACAGCAGTGGGGGGAGGGACAGCTGCAGCACAGGGAACTTAGGGGAGCAGAGAGCTGATAGAGGGAGCTGATAGAGGGGCTGCCGGTCCACCCTGGTTATAAGCCCCCACCAGCTAGCTCCAATGGGCTGCTCTTTCTGCAAGCAGTGGACAAAGCAGGTGGCTGCCAAATGACATTAGAAGGGAGCACTGCACAACTTTAAACAAGCATGTTCCCTAATTGATCAGCAACCTAACAACGAAACAACGTTAACCGGGACGACTTTAAGTGAGGAGTTATGTACTCCAGGATTTGCACTGACTACCACTGTGATCTTGGGAAACTGCCTCTGTCCCCACGTGATACTGCAACAGTTGACACCTCTCAGACCAATCAGTTGAAAGCCCTCCCTGGTTTAAACAAGAGGAGGATGGAGGCTCTCTCAGGGAGTGGATCCTCCACAGAGGGATAGCAGCATCAGCCAGGGGAGCTGCAAGGAAAGCTGCTTCATACCCCAGATCTGTTGACCTTTGGGGCAATATTGCATGGTTGATTTGTTCTCAGGCTTCCTGGGAGGGAGTTATAAATTGCTGATAATTTGTGGATGACGGGATGCAGATTGTAGAGTTATTACAGCTTTTTTTTCAAGTAATTTTTAATTCTTCTGATATGGTTTAGTGGGCCCACAGCTTAGGACTGGGGCATATTTCCTAAAAGGGAACAAAACAAAACTGAATTAAATAAACAAAAAACCTCCCCAGTGAGGGGCTCAACCAAGTCCTATGAGTCTGGCTGTGGAACTCTCCCTCCCACAAGGGTTTTCAGAGAGGAAAAATGGTCTGATGGAAAGCAAGAGATCTAGATTCAATGCCAGGCTCTGCTATAGACTTCCTAAATGACCTTGGCCAAGTCACTTACTCTCTCTGAGCCTCAGTTTGCCACCTGCAAAATGGGAATAGTAGCACTTCCTTACCTTTCAGGGATGTTGTGAGGATAACTACATTAAAAATTGTGACATGCTCAAATATTATGGTATTGGGTAGGAAGGGGTATATCAGTATCTAAGGTAAATAGATTTGTTCTCCCCACCTCTGTTTCCCCAAAATAGCCTGTTAGCTGAACATCTGTACAAAAAGAAGTTTAACCCCTTGTTCAATGGAGACAACGAAGTTTCTCTACACTTTATCTCACTCCAATATAATTCCTAGGTACTATGGTGACAGATAGATATGTTTAGACAGATTGAACAGAAGTCAAGATTAATCAAAGGTTAATTGTATCCCCCAGTTGCACTGGCTCAAGCTCTGTTCCTAACTAGGAGTTACCCAAGAGTGGAGCCTCTAGCTTTCATCCTGTGGAGTTGCTAAGATTCTCAGAGTTGAAGCTAAGGTCCAGTGCAGCTGATAAGCAGCATATGAATGGAGCCCTACAGGAATTCTGCTTCTAATGGTGCTCAGCTAGTTTTGATGCAGATATCTGGTGTCCCAAAGTCCTTGGTAAAATTGTGATTCTGCTGCCATTCCAATGCACAGCACACCTTGATTTAATTCCCCCCTTCTTTAAGGCAGCACCTCTTGTGCACTAATGTATTACTTTCCAGGATGTACACAGAGATTCAGCCATTAGTTTGGTTCTTTCCATGCACCTTCAAGTTTCACTGAGTCTTAAAGTCGTTGTAAACTATATTGGCAGCCAATGAAAGCATTCAGGAATCGCTTACTATGGAAACAAAAATTAGTAGCCTAACCCCAGCAGAAACATATGGAATGAACTGTGTATTATTGCCCCAGGTTGGGACTGTCACAGGCTTAGGGGAGTTAGGCCTGGTCTGCACTAGGATTTTACATCGGCATAGCTATGTCTCTCAGGAGTGTGAAAAATCCACACTCCTGAGAGACGTAGCTATACCGACCTAACCTCCGCTGTAGACAGAGCTAGGTTGATGGATGAATTCTTCCATTGACCTAGCTGCTGCCTCTCGGGGGGTGGATTACATACTCGGACAGGAGAACCCCTCCTGTCGGCGTAGATAGTGTCTGAAGCGCTACAGCAGCACAGTTGCACCGTTGTGGCGTTTTAAGTGTAGACATAACCTTAGGCACCCAATGCAAGCCAGAAGCTTTAGGCTTCTTTGAAAATCCTAGCCTCATGATACAGCTCTCTGTAGGAATCCAATTCAGGAGGAATTACGATTATCTACCTGGATCATAATGAACTACCAGCTCCACATCAGCATTTGAAAGGAGAAGTTTCAGCCTGGCAGTATTTGGGAAATTATATTGAGCTGTTTTAGTTATGCTATTACTTAGCTCATCTAATGGTTGGCTGGAATAAATAGTTACTCTGACTGTTGTCACTGGTTGAGTGTGATCTGAAGTAACTGAAATCCATCCACATAACCTGGGGGAAGGGGAAGTGAGAATCAGAATACAGGGAGTAATTAAAAGAGTGAAGCTCTAATTGATTAGAATTGTTAATATGCATGACAGAACAATGCAAATAGAGCTCACTCTGATAATACACTACAAGGAACTTCCTGTAGCCCAGGCAAGATCAAAGATGCCTCAAACTTGCATAAAATAAATGCAACCGTTGTAATAATGGTTACAATTTAAAAAAGAAAAACACATTAGTCAGGGGGTCCATCCCTTCAGATAAATCTGAAAGAGGTAATTAGGTGTAAAATATTTGAGAACTGCTTTTGTACATATGTCATTACATAATGAGATATATTTTGGGCTACAAGACAAACTAGGAAATATTATGTGCAACATGGCCTGTTTAACTGAGACTTGAGTTATGCATTTCCTTACTTTATGATTTTTAACTTTGCAGTCTTAATCTTGCTAATGCAGTTTTATGCTTATAATTTGATTTTTAAACACCCTATTTCTTAATAATAGCATTTAAATGATCCCAATAGGGCTTTGAAGTTGACATTGCATCTAGGACTTTGGAGTCAATGAAGGGCAAATCCTTTGTTGAAACAATATTTGAGGAATACTATATTTGTAAAAAATGATGCATAAAACAAGTTAAATAATAATATCCACATTTCATAAATTCGTTCAATTAATAATTTTCAAGCAACCCTAACAAGTGTTTATTACAGAGACTGTTTTGCAACCTTACCTACAGTGGTCACTACCAGTCATTGTTACTATACGTTTATATGAACATAAGCACTTGAAAGATAACACAACATATTTTAAAAATAATCACAGTAGAATCTTACTAGTACATATGTTCCATAACTGGCTCATAATACCAGCAATCTCTCCCCATTCCTCAAATATTTAATAGCAGTAAAGTAGACCAATAGAGAGCTCATAATATGATGTCCTTTTTTTTTTCCAAAATACAACTCTGAACACTTATTAGTAGTAGCACATTATGAAATATTATCAGAAATAAAATTAAACAATGCTTATCAAATTAATCAAAGAACATTTTGAGTACATGCATTCTCTCATTTTTTCCATCATGTTGGTTTGCTTGCTTAAACATTTGAAAAATTTAGAAAGTCCCAATTAATCATTCAGTCATTCATGTGAATAGACAAGGTCCAACTCTACTTAAATAATTTCATACCGGCGTAAACTTGAAAGATGAGAACATCCAACCAAATACCAACATACATGTGTTTCCTTTGCTACTAATTCAGACCTTTGAATTTGGATGAAAGCTTTATTTTTTCTGCATCCGAAGAAGTGGGCTGTAGTCCATGAAAGCTTATGCTCTAATAAATTTGTTAGTCTCTAAGGTGCCACAAGTACTCCTGTTCTTATTTTTTCTAGTCTCTTTCTGCTTGACCCCAAAGTGAAGTTATAATCTCCTGTTTATGGCAGACGTGTGAGAGTGGAAATGAATGCCACCAATGCACTGCAGGATTGAATAGGAGAAGATGAGGATTTATTCCTCTTCAGCTCATTTATCTACTTAAATAAATGATAATAACAATAACTAGCCCTTATCTAGCACTTTTCATCCCTAGATATCAAAGTGCTTTATAAAGGAGGTCAGTATCATTTATCCCTATTTTACAGATAGAAAACCGAGGCACAGAGAGATCTGACTTGCCCAAGGTAACCCAACAGGTCAACGGCAGGCTGTCAGTAGAATCTAGGCCTTCTGAGTACAGGTCCAGTGCTCTCTCCACTGAGAAAAAATAATAATGAAAAACAAGTGCAACATGGTTTAATGCTTTCAGTCTAATAAGTTTGAATGGTTTCCCAAGTATTCGCATGATTGCCTGATATGAAATACATAGTACCAAAACATATATAGAGATAGGGCCCAAACCATGCCCCCCCCTACCAAATCCTAGACGTAAGATATTCAGATCTAAACTTCTCTTAACTTCGAAGCGTGGTCCCCTTTCTAATGATATATAATAATTGAGTGCAGTCACTGGCATAATTGGCCATCTGTGTATTTTCATATGTGTGAAATGAACACTAAAAAGTTATTCATGCTGGTGCCACCCATGTTCACAGAGAGGTGATTGATAATAATCTCTAAGACTGGATTCCAGATTAAATGTATTTTCTGGATGAAATGCAATTTTCCTCAGTTATTTTGTGTGTTACTAAAGAGCCACAGGCAAGACTGCAAAACCTAGTGGCAGGTGGGGCAATCAGGGGGACCAGAAAGTTTCTAGCCTGTTTCTAGGAAAAATCCAACAGCATTTGCCATCCCTGCTGTCCTGCTTTCAGTTTAGGGTTCAGTCTTGTATAGCTTCCACTATTAATTACAGTACAATATTTCAGGGAGACGTCTTCCTAGCTATTTCTTTGAAGAAAACTGATACGATGTATTTACCACATTTGGCATTTATGGATACAGAAACTTTCAGGAAAGATAAAAATTAAATCAATCACCCTCCCCACTTGAAAAGCACAATGTGGGAAAGAAATCGATGCACAGCATAGGCCAAATTTGGGTAAGGTATGAGAAGCAGTAGAACATTACTCAAGAGATAACATCCCATTAGTATAAATGGGAGCAGGTCACATGCCGCAGCCCAAGTCTTTCTATCATTAGATTTCCACATAAAATCCATGTCTTTATGCAAGCCCACAGTAAAAGTGGCTGCAAAATAGTCCATCCATCAGGCTCCTGAATATGAACAAGAATAACACTAGATTAATGTAAACAGGGAAGAATGTGAAAATTGTGGTCCATTCAGACAATAATAATATTTTTCATAATTATGTGTCTGGTGCCCAAACGCTGTGGTGATGGCTGCCTTAGAAATGTCTTTATAGATGTTTCTTAGAGTTTTTGTGCCATCTGAACACTCAGGAAACCACCTCTGCATTGATGCAAATTCATAGCGTTTTCTTTGCACCCAGGAGCATTTGAAACTTTAATAAAATCTCACATTCTGCAGAAATCAATAGGGCCAGCAGAAAATTGATAATATGACATACTACCTTAGTAACTCAAGACAACCTCTGTGTGAACACAAAGAAAAGGCTTGCATTTGCTTTCATGTGTAGTCAATTCTTGTTGACATTTACTTCTCAGGAACATCAGATAAGTATATGTTTCCCCTTCCCCCTGTACAACAAGTGTACTGATATTGATCAGCTATATGTGTCATCATACCACCTTCTGCTGTGACCTTATCAGATATTACTGGTCAATCAGGATTGTATCTGATCTGTATTTGGATGGGAGGCCTCAAAGGAAATCCTGTGATGGTGTAGGAGAATCAGTAGGTGTCAATCTTCCTCTTGAATTGATATTGAAATAATGCCCAATTATGGTGCTAAAGAGCACTGCACTGCTGGGTGTATTTTGGAGATCTTGCAACTTTGGGCAAAAACGACATTCTATCCATTTGTGGTCCTTTAGGGTCCCTGACATATTTTGGAAGAGAAGAGAAGATACCCTGGCTGAATTCTAATTTAGGCAATCACATTCCGCCAACCATTCCTTCTGCAGTTTCATTGCATAAATTATTCATCCTCATATCCTAAATTGCGGTGGAGCTTTTCGTTAAATAACTGGTGGGTTCTTATGCTGGAGGTGGCTGCATGTCAGTGATTGGTGAACTTTGACCTTAATGATTTTGCAGGTGGAACCCTGGAAGCAGGCTCTGTGTGCTTGCACCTGGGTGTGTGAACAGCAGTGTAAGCTGTCCAAAACATCTGCTCTGCTGGGGGATTCCAGGCAGCTGGCACAGTGCAGAAAGTAGACTGGGGAACTCCTGCTGTAAATGAAAGCTGCCTAAAGGAGGACAGTAATGATATAGGCCTCTGTCCCCATGGCACAAATTACAAAGCAATGGACTAATGGCGGAGTGATGAATCAAGCCCATTTTTTAAAAAAAGTGCTTTGGAATCCTTTGAGATAGAAGGGAGTATATATTTTAAGATATTATTTTAATTTGGATTATTTTCTGTGTTCTCACACAGTTCTAATGGAAGACTTTGGTTATGGAAAAATATCCAACTAAACTAATAATAACTAAGTGGTATCTTCACAATGCCTACAATTTTACCATCATTTCCCAGTATTCAATAATATTTTTTCTATTAGATTTTGGCGAAGGAGGAGTGCTTTCCCCTCTCTTGTTTAATGATATTCAAAGCATGTAGATTGTAGGGTTGGAAGAAATTTTCAAGAGTTTTTTTTATATCTCTTACTATAACTGTTGAAATTAAAATGCATGAGAGCAAAATGGCTCTTACAAGCCTGGGGAGGGAATTCCTTTTGTTGCTTCTTTAAGGTGTCACTTCAATATTTGGACTGTCATATTTTCCTTAAACCATTTTCATCTACTTCAGTATTTCACCAGCATATATTTGTTTTTCTAACATTACACTATTTTATGTATTTTTCTTGGAAATTGCAGTTATAATCAACATATAGTACCTAGTTTTAATTGTTAATTATTTAAAATCCACTTCCATAAATCCATGCTTTGAATGAACAATGCAAGGTGCAAAATAAATAAAAATACATAGGGCCTGAAGTCAATGGGCTTTGGATCAGGCCCAAAATGCTTTCCAGTTTGTACACACACCAGCTCTGAAAAGAATCTGCTAAACTGTCATGGGGTCAGCTGTCAATAACCTGGTAACACAGTTAGAGGCATTAATAACAAAGTAGAATTGCAAGCACACAAGTAGATTAAGGTGAATCATAGCAATCATCACAGAGATGAATTAGGGCTGGCCCAATCCTGACTTCTGTCAGAGTTCAGGGCATTCAGCACCTTATAAAGTGTTCTGCAGCTTACCCTTCAATTGGGTGTCCATGGTCCTGATACTCAAATTTCTGTTGTTCCTGCCCTGCCCAGTTTTGCAGAAATACTGTAAATGAGAAGCCTTCTGCAATGTATAATTCAAAGGCTTTGTGCATGGAGAGCACCACTCTGATCTACTCACTGCATTTTCCCTTATTTTAGGTAAAGATATCTGGATGTTTAGAGAACCAGATTAAGAAAATGCATAGCCAGTGCATTCATGATAAAAGAATATTAAGCTTGCATGCTCAAATATTGGCTGGAAATGAATTTCAAATTGCATGTTTTTTGGTAATAATCAAAGCTTGCAATTTGCACTGTGGTGGTTAGTTACATATGTCATCCACTCAAGGAACAGAAATGTTAATGTGATTTAATTATCTAACCAAACAAAGCAGGAATTTCAAAGCTCAAATATCTAATATTTGTTACAAATTATTTGCAGTTATGCATGCAGGAAATATTTTTTGTGAAGGAATTTGGAAATAGTTTTGAATAATGAATACAACTGAGAATTTTGCAATCTGCTTGCAAACATTTCACAAACAGAAAAGCAGGTGAAATGCAACCAATTATTTATTATTAGTTATACACTGAGCTCTAGTACTAGGCATTACATCACTTATCTTTCTCACATGTGGCAATTTGTATTTCTGCAAACTCTTAGGTTATGTTGTCATTGCAGAGTCAGCCTGGGCTAACCCCCTTCCTGTCTACATACAAAATATTCTCACCCAAGTTTTCTGGTGCTTCCAACCCTGCTAGCTGGCACAGCTGGGGTTATAGACTATAGCCCAGGTGTTGCTTTTACCTGGCTTGGTAACCTGCCCACTGTGCAGTGAGGATGCAGGCTGATAGTCACTCCAAAGCCTTCCCACAATTCCCCCATGATGCTAGCAGACCAGGTGCCAGCTTATGCTAAAGCCCCCAGGCCTCACTGAACATTAACAAATGCATAGATGGAAACCAGTCTGGCTCATCCTGTGTTAGCATTGTTAAAATAGGCATGTGATTTATAGAAACGTGTTTAGTGTTTAGACTTAATGAAATGCTTGTGAGTTGCTGCATGCATTAATCTCATTTATAATATCTGTACCCCATGCTACAAGGTAATATTTAGGTGTTTTGCTCTGTAACTATAATAAGGTTACCATATTTTGTGCCTCCAAATGGAGGACACTCCACGGGACCCCGGCCCCGCCCCCAGCCCCGCCCACACCCCCCGCCCCAACTCCGCCCCCTCCCAAAGTCTCCGCCCCCTCCCCTGCTTCCCGCGCGGGAAGCCTGAAGCAGGTAAAGGGGGGGGGGAGGAGGTGCGGCCCAGGCTGGGTCGGCTCGGGCCCTGGGGTGCCGGCCCCGGCCGACCACCCCCGGCCCGCCCAGCACTGCTGGCCGGTCCCCGGCGGCCCGGCGCACCCCCCAGCCCCGCGACCCCAGACCGGCTCCCGGACCGGCCCCCCGGCTCAGCGCACCCCGCGGCTCCCAGCTCGGCGCATCCCCCGGCCCCACGACCCCGGACCGGCTCCCGGACCGGCCCCCCGGCTCAGCGCACCCCGCGGCTCCGCGGCCCGGCGCACCCCCGCGGCCAGGCGCACCCCCCCGGCTCCCGGACCGGCCCCCCGGCTCGGCGCACCCCCGCGGCCCGGCGCACCCCCAGGCCCTGCGACCCCGGACCGGCCCCCCGGCTCGGCGCACCCCGCGGCTCCCGGCTCGGCGCACCCCCCCGGCCCGGCGCACCCCCCAGCGGCTCCGCGGCCCGGCGCACCCCCCAGCGGCCCGGCCCGGCGCGACACCGGCTCTGCGGCCCAGTGCACTCCCCGGCGGCCCGGCCCCGCGGGCCCGGACCGGCTCCCGGCCCCGCGCCCCCTGCTCCCCGCCCGGCCCCGCGCCCAGCCCGGCCGGCTCCCGGCCCGGCACCATGCCCCCGGCCCCGCGACCCCCGGCCCCGCACCGGCCCCGGCCAAAGAGGCCCCGGCCGAGCCCTCCCGATTTTCCCGGACATGCCCGGCTTTTGGGGATTTCCCCCCAGACGGGGATTTGAGCCCCCAAAAGCCGGACATGTCCGGGAAAATCCGGACGTATGGTAACCCTAAACTATAAAAGAGTTTGCTATGAAACTGGAAACCCCCACAGTCAGGAGAGAAGCATTACCAAGTGTGAAATACTAGTTTACCACAAGAGGTATCATCTCCTGATCAACAAAAGAAGCCCCATAGATACCAGACAAGCCATTGTGGAACATCAGTGCACAAAAGACTTTGTTGATTGCTTCCCCCCACACCCAGGAAGAGGAGATGTGCACAAACATTCATCCCATCAGCATGAACTC